>NC_080798.1:7288660-7939077 GCF_028018385.1 Neofelis nebulosa
CAGAGCCGGAAGTGGGGCTCGAACGCACAAACTTCGAGATCATGACCTGAACCCAAGTCAGTGGCTTAACCAACTGAGCCGCCCAGGTGCCACCCCCGCACCACCACTTTGAGTTTTTAAAAATAAACTGTCTGCCTTTCCCCCTGTGGTGTCCTCTCTAAAGGCCCTCCTCTATCCCAGACTCCTTAGCGCCAATTCGGTAGGTCCTCTTAGATTTTATTTGGACATGTTCTGTCCTTGGTTGTCTTTGCACTCTCTGTTCCTCCTTCTTGCCGTGCCCTTCCCAGCCCTGTCATCATTTTGCCGCCCCTGCTTGCCTCTCACACTTGACTTCAGAAGCTGCCTCCTCCAGGAGGCCCTCCTGGATCTGCCAGTCTCATTTACATTGCCAGCTCCCAGGCTGCCCAGCCCAGTGTCCCCACCACCTCAACACGAGTCAGGTGGTGTTGGGAGCTCCTGTTCCTGGGTCCTTGTTCCCCACCAGACCATGAGTTTCTAAGAGTAAGACCCCTTGGGGTACCTGGGTGGCTCAGTCGGTTAAGTGTCCGACTTCGGCTGGGGTTATGATCTCGCGGTTCGTGAGTTCAAGCCTCGCTTCGGGCTCAGTGCTGACAGCTCAGAGCCTGGAGCCCGCTTCAGATTCTGTGTCTCCATCTCTCTAGCTGCCCCTCCCCCCACCTCGTGCTCTGTCTCTCTCTGTCTCTCAAAACTAAATAAATGTAAAAAAAAAATGTAAGACTAAGTCCCCATTGGAGAGGACTTGTTAAGTCAGTAAACAAGTGTCAAGTGGAAATCCGAAGAAAGGACAGAGTTTGCTGGGTCAGTGTGGGTCCTGATGGAAGGACGCGGCATTTAGGGCAGGAATGACCATGTGCACGGGTGTCCTGAAAGCCCAGGACCCTCTGCCTTGCTTCCTGGGGCCTGAATCCAGCCAGACAGAGTCCATCCGGGCAGAGATAAAGCTATGTCAGATATAAAGTGCAGAGAAAGAAGGGGCCTGAGCAGCCTCTGGGCTTATGCTCAGTGCCTCTCCCTGGATCCCTCTCCCAAAGGGAGACGCCCAGAGTCTCGATCTCCGTCCATGTCTGTGTGTCTGAGTCTGCCCCTCTCTGCTGGTGTCCACCTGTATCAATTTCTTTGTCTCTCTGACCCTCAGTCTCTTTTTCTCCGCCACCACAGCCCTTGGAGAATGGCTCGTCTCTTTCAGTCCTGGAGGACCAGTCCCTGCACCTGGTCTATGTCAACAGCAACCCCCCCAGTCAGGCTGAGCTGGGCCCCGGGGAGCTGACCCTGTGCTCCTCGAAGCCCTGGAACCCTGGGGTGCTGGAGCTGCCTCGGGCACAGGAGAGAGATGAAGGGGAATACACCTGCTGAGCTCGGAGTGCAGTGGGCTCCCAGCACGCCTCCCTGAGCCTCTCTCTGCAGGGTGAGTGTCCAGGGGCTGCACCGTGGACCCTAACCCCTCAATGCCATTTGGCTCACTGGTCCCCGAGCAGGCAGCCCCAGAGCCCGCTGTCCAGCTGCTGGAAGGCCAGGACACGGGGTAGCGTGCGGCTCAGGCACATGGGGTGCCACAGCGGTGACGCAGGGGGGCCTCGGGGACCGATGTCCAGAGACCAGCTGGGAGCAGAGGACACGGTGTAGCAGTCAAGCTCATGAATCCACGAATCCATCCTCCTTCGCCTCATCGTCCTCGTGTGAGCACTGCCCCAGGGGGAGGGGAGGCCTGAGGAGGGTGGGGATTGTGGCCGAGTCCCAGAACCAGCGCAGGAGGGACTGAACAGGTCAGAGGGCAGGGCAGGGGGGAGGCTGACCAGGTGTGAGGATTCCACAGTGTCCAGGATGGGACGGGCTGCGCCTGCTGTGCTCACGGCCGTCTACGGGGCCAGACCTGCACTCTCCCACCTCGTCTGCCCTCCAGCCCCTTAACTGGGAACCGGAGTGAATCAGTTGGCCCTGCATTCCCAGGACCAGACCGAAAGGCCCCAGTGTCTTCTCTCAGACTGAGATTCCTCAGGAAGGAGAAGCCAGGCCTGCAGGGGGCGTGGAGGAGGCCAACACCACGCCCAGTTAATCCCTCAGGTGAGTGATGTGGGCAGCTCACCACCCAACATCCCACCATCACCTCCTCCAGGATGGCCCCGGGATTGCTTCACTCAGCACGGCCGAGGTTGAGCTGCCACATTCCTCTTGAACCTTCTTCTCCGCTGGGATTCCCTCACACGGCTGGCACGGTCTCATCTCTAAGGCCAGAACCAGGGGTGTGGTTCTCCACCGTGACCTCCCTCCGTTCTGCCTGGTCCACTACATCACCTGGTCTTGTCCATCCTTCCTCTAAGCTCATCCTAGCTCCCGTCTCCTCCCCATCCTGACCCTGCTTGTTCCTGCGGCCTCCTCTTTTCCCCGGGCCTCTAACGCACCTGTCTCTTGCCTCCCCCTCCGTCCTCAACACTGAGTCTCGGGACACCATTATCGTCCACTTTCTCCACAGTATGAAGACCTAGGATTCCTCTCCACAGTCCAAACTGAGGGGCAAACAGGCTAGATTTGAAGACCTGATGTGGTCTCTTTCCCACTGAACTCTCCACCCAGGTCCCTACCTCTCCCTGCATCTTTTTTTTTTTTTTCTTTTAAGTTAATTTAATTTTTTTAATTTACATCCAAATTAGCATATAGTGAAACAATGATTTCAGGAGTAGATTCCTTAATGCACCTTACACATTTATTTATTTTTTTTTTAATTAATTAATTTATTTATTTTTTAATATATGAAATTTACTGTCAAATTGGTTTCCATACAACACCCAGTGCTCATCCCAAAAGGTGCCCTCCTCAATACCCATCACCCACCCTGCCCTCCCTCCCACCCCCATCAACCCTCAGTTTGTTCTCAGTTTTTAACAGTCTCTTATGCTTTGGCTCTCTCCCACTCTAACCTCTTTTTTTTTTTTTTTTCCCCTTCCCCTCCCCCATGGGTTTCTGTTACGTTTCTCAGGATCCACATAAGAGTGAAACCATATGGTATCTGTCTTTCTCTGTATGGCTTATTTCACTTAGCATCACACTCTCCAGTTCCATCCACGTTGCTACAAAAGGCCATATTTCATTTTTTCTCATTGCCACGTAGTATTCCATTGTGTATATAAACCACAATTTCTTTATCCATTCATCAGTTGATGGACATTTAGGCTCTTTCCATAATTTGGCTATTGTTGAGAGTGCTGCTATAAACATTGGGGTACAAGTGCCCCTATGCATCAGTACTCCTGTATCCCTTCCTCTCCCTGCATCTTACAACGTCTCCACACCCAGCCGGGTTAGGGTTTTCCTGACTCTGAGACTTTGCCTATGCTGTTCCTTCTCCTGAAATGCCGTTCCCTCCCCATTCCTGCCTCTCCAAGTCCTAATTACCTTCAGGATCAGTCTTAAATGCCACTCACCTGTGTGTGTATGTGTGCATATGTGTGGTTGTATGGTTTTGAGTGGAAGAGTGATAGCCAGTCATTTACTCACAGACTTATTTTTAAAAAATATTTGTTTCTTTTTTTTTAAGTTTATTTACTTATTTATTTTGAGAGAGAGAGGGAGAGAGCACAAGCAGGGGAGGGCAGAGAGAAGGAAAGACAGAATCCCAAGCAGGCTCCACGCCATCAGCGCAAAACCCGATGCGGGGCTCGAACTCACCAACTGTGAGATCACGACCCGAGCCAAGATCAAGAGTTGGAGGCTTAACCAAGGAGCCCCACTCATAGACTCGTCCGGCAAGTATCGCTGAACACCTGCTATGTGCCAGCACTTTCATGGGTGCCAGGGTACGACCATGAACACAACTTCAAAATCTCTGTCATCCAAAGGACTTGAGTTGGGGTGCCTGGGGGGCTCAGTCGGTCGAGCATCCGACTCCAGC
Organism: Neofelis nebulosa; assembly: GCF_028018385.1. NCBI lineage: Eukaryota > Metazoa > Chordata > Mammalia > Carnivora > Felidae > Neofelis > Neofelis nebulosa. The sequence continues at coordinate 7,292,568 of NC_080798.1, forward strand.
TCAGGTCATGCTCTTGCTCGTCCCCAGTTCAAGCCCCACCTGGGGCTCTGTGCTGACAGCTCAGAGCCTGCAGCCTGTTTCTGATTTTGTGTCTCCCCCTCTCTCTCTGCCCCTCATCCACTCACACTCTGTCTCTCAAAAATAAATACACATTAAAAAAATTTTCAAAGGACTTGAATAGACACTTCGGCAAAGAAGATACACAAACCCCCAAGGAGCACATGAAAAAAATAATCAACATCATTAGTCACTAGCGAGATGCAAGTCTAAACCACATCTGTTAGGACAGATGTTCTACTGAAAAGAAGAAAGAAGGAAACCAGTGTTGGCAAAGATGTGGACACATGGGAACCCATGCACATGGCTTGCAGGAATGAAAAATGGTGCAGCCTTGTGGAAAACTCTTTGGACTTTCCTTCAAGAGTTAAACACGGGGGCACCGGGGTGGGCTCATTCAGTCAGTCGAGTGTCTGACTCTTGATTTTGGCTCAGGTCATGATCTCACCCTTGTGGGATCGAGCTCTGCATCAGACTCCATGCTGACAATGCAGAGCCTGTCTGGGATTCTCTCTCTCTCTCTCTCTCTCTCTCTCTCTCCTCTATCTGCCCCTCCCCCTCCCCTGTGTGGTGTGTGTGTGTGTGTGTGTGTGTGTGTGTGTGCGTAATTAGTATTAGAATTACCATATGGTCCAGTGGCCCCACCGCTGGGTGCATATGCAGGATGGAGAGCAGGGGCCAAGAGATATTTACACACCCATGTTCGTAGCAGTATTATTCACGATAGCCAGGTAAAAAGCAGCCCAAGTGTCCCTCAACAGCTGAACAGATAAACGAAATGTGTTCTAACCCATCATGGAATATTATTCAGCCTTAAAAAGGGCAGAAATTCTGACACATGCCGCCACACGGATGAACCCTGAGGACGTTATGGCCGATTGAAATGATTCCACTTATATGAGGTCTCTAAAGTAGTCAAATTCCTGGAGACAGGAAGTACAACAGTGGTTTCCGGGGCTGGGGGGAGGGGGAAATGGGGGGTGGTTCCTTAACGGGAACCGCTTTAAGTTCTGCAACCTGAAAAGAGTTGTTCCTGTTTACCGCAAGTCCAAAATAATCCTGCACTTGGATTTTTAGAAAATAACCAGTAGGCCACCAGGACACATAGCAAAGTCACAGATGCCTGCAGCTCTGCACCCCACGGGGACAGCACCGTCGTCTAGGGAGGAAGTGGTACCATGGGTGGGGACCCTGTCACCGGATTGACCTGGTCAGACTCATCTGTCGTGTTTCCAGCTCCCCCAACACAGATGTTCACTAAGCATTTGGGGAATGGATGAATGAATGAGTGGTTCCTGCCTTCACTTCACCCAGCATCCCTTCTTTCCTTCTACCCCGGATGTTCACAGACCTCAAGAGTCCTCCACCTTGCAGGACCGACCACTCGAGGGTCTGGATAAGGCTCTGACCCTCCAGGTGTAGACAGCAGTTGACTAGCTCCCTGGTGTAGACAACACTGCTCAGACAACACCTCAGATGGGAAGATCTTAGGAGACTCACAGTGTCCCATGCCTCACATGCTCTCAGAGGTCCTGGTCCAGGCCCCGTTGGTGGAGGGAAGAGTGGAGATGGGGGGCAGGACACAGCGTTCTGCTCCTGGTCTCTCCTCCCTGGGTCTCCAGGAGAGAGTGCGGGGGGTCACCAGCACCTTGCAGATGGGAGGTGAGCTCCGCAGCGGCAGTTCCCCTTTTGCGAAATCGTGAGGCCTGGTGCTCCTCCCCAGCTTCCCGTGGGCCCCCCTCAGCCTCCCTCTGCCTTCCCTTCTTCACCCACAGGAAGCCCAGACATCTGTCTCTAAGATGTTGTTGCCTCTGCTGCTGCCCCTGTTGTGGGCAGGTGAGTGGGCGGAGGGGAGAGGGCCAGGCGGGCGGGGCCGCTACTGACCCTCGATTCCCTGCAGGGTCCCGGGCTCAGGAGAGGAGATACTGGCTGCAGGTTCTGGAGTCACTGGTGGTGCAGGAGGGTCTGTGCGTCTCCGTGCCCTGCAATTTCCTCTATCCCCTGAATAGTTGGAATGACTCTTACCCTGTGTATGGCTACTGGTTCCGGGAAGGGGCCAATGTAGCACAGGATGCTCCAGTGGCCACAAACAACCCAGGTCGAAAAGTGCAGAAGGAGACCCAGGGCCGATTCCGCCTCCTCGGAAACCCCCGGGACTACGACTGCTCCCTGGACATCAGAGACGCACAGAGAAGGGACTCGGGGGCATACTTCTTTAGGGTGGAGAGAGGGCCGTCTGTGAGATACAATTTCCTAAAGAACCGGCTCTCTGTGCGTGTGACAGGTAAGGAGTGGGGTCAAGGAGAGGACATGCATGGGTCCTGAGGGCCCCAGGGCAGGCCCGGGAGGGGACCCCCTGATTTCCATCCTGGCTGGGAGGAAACGGCTGGCCTGGTGTAGAGGCTGCTTCTGGGGGCACACGCAGGGCCTGGGTCTCTGTCTCTCTTTCTCCCTCAGCTCTCACACGGACACCTGACATCCACATCCAGGGGCCCCTAGAATCTGGCCAGCCCAAGAAGATTACCTGTAGCGTGCCCTGGGCCTGTAAGAAGGGGACGCCGCCGACCTTCTCCTGGATCGGGGATGCCCTCACCTCCCTGGGCCACAGGACACACTTCTCCTCAGTGCTCACGCTCACCCCAGGGCCCCAGGACCACGGCACCGACCTCACCTGTCGAGTGAGATTCCCCGGAGCTAACGTGAGCACAGAGAGGACCATCCAGCTCAACGTGTCCTGTGAGTGCCAGGCCAGGACGCCAGGGTCCCTGAGGACAGTGGGTGCTGGGGGTCGGGGAGGCAGGGCTTGGGCGGGATACTTAGGGAGTATTCTTGGAAGCACAGGTTCAAATGGAGAGAATACCCGGCCCACCCCCCCCACCCCCCCCGCTCGTGACCACCTCACAATACTGCAGGTGACCAATTATTTGTTTCTGTTCCAGATGCTCCGCAGAACATGATCATCCGCATCTTCAGGGGAAATAGCACAGGTGGGAGAGACCTGGGGCACAACTGATGTCTCAGAGGTCAGATAAAGGAATGTTGTAAGGGTCTGATGGAATGAAACCCCATGGCTCCTTATCCCCTCCCTGGTCCCGCCCCCTGGCCGGACTCTCTAGAATCACTGTGAGTCCTATTCCACCATTTGCTGTCACCACGGCTGCCTCCTCTCCCCTGACCTCTCTCGCCTCATTGCCATCATTCCGTTTTCCTGATTCTCCGCTTCTCCTGTGACCATGACATTACACTGTCCCACAAGGCATCTTAAATACAGCTTCCTGTTGCCAGGCTCCGGGCCTCTGGCTGCTTCCTGCGTGACCCCGTGGGTAAGCCCGTCCCCTGGTGCTTCCAGTCCTACGTCTGCCCTGAAGACCCTCACAGATCTCTGTCCCATCCTGATTGTCCTGAGTGCACTCCCCTGCCACTGGTGGGAGGGCCTTCCTCCTGAACAACCTGAGTCAATATCCTGGAAGTCACTTTAGACATTTCTGTGCCTCGCCCAACACTCCCCATGACTCAGTGAGTTTTGCAAACTGGACTTCCTGAAAATGTCACAGTGGCTGTCTTCCTCCACCCCCACAGCAGCAGCCCCGCCTCGGGCCTCTGTCTCTCTTACCTGGACACAGTGAGACCACCTGCACCCTGGTCCAGCCTTCTCTGTTCAGTCTCTGTCCCCTCCCCGTCCTGCCCGCTGCAGTTGTGCCCAAATGCGTCTCTACATGCCCCAGATCGGACCCTGTTCCTCCCCTGCTCAAAACCCTCCCATGGCTCCCCGTGGCCCTCAGAGGAAAGGCTGAGAGCATCACCTGTGTGTGAGCCTCCGAATCTTCCCTGCAAGTGGTCAGACCTACCTGTGTCCACACCCCTCCTCGGCATCATGCACCAAGTCCACGTCCTGGGATGTTCTCTGCCAGGTCTAGACATGGCCAACTCTTGCTCAGCGGTCCATCTGTCTGTCCTGGGATCACCGGGTACCTGTCCCCACCTCCCCGATGGCTCTTCACTCTTACTTGCCTTAGCTTGGAACACTTGTCTATGAGACACTATATTCCACCCCCCATGTCTGTGGAAGGACAGAGGGAGAGAAGGGGCTCTCAGTCCTGCCCTTCTGACTCTCTCTGTCCCCTAGTCCCAGAGGCCCTGGGCAATGCCACCTCTCTGCGAGTTGAGGAGGGCCAGTCCCTACGCCTGGTCTGTGACACTGACAGCCACTTCCCCGCCAGGCTGAGCTGGTCCCGGGGAAGCCTGACCCTGAGCCCCTCCCAGCCTTCAGATCCCGGGGTCCTAGTGCTGCCCCGGCTGGTCTTGGGGGATGGAGGAGAATTCACCTGCCGAGCTCAGCACCCGTGGGGCTCCAACCACGTCTCCCTGAACCTAATTGTGCAGGGTGAGTGCACGCAGGACACCTGCATTCCGAGGTGGGGCTGTGGACAGGACCAAGGTGTGGACTTAAGGAAACTCACTCCCATCCTCTTGCCCCAGGAATCTCCTGTTCCTGCCCCCCGATATCTGGGGAGCCGTGGAACACCTGGCCTCTTGTCCTCACCCTGCTCAGAGGGGCCCTCATGGGGGTTGGCTTCCTTCTCACCTATGGCCTCACCTGGATCTACTACACCAGGTGAGAAGCCCTTTCTCAAGACGTCCCGGATTTGGGTGACCCCTTGGGTGACGTCACATTCCTTGTCCTCTCCAGAGCAAACCCTCCATGGAACTAGTCTCTCCTTTCGGAACTGTGTTTTCCACCAGGTTCAGAGGCTCCAAAGAGCATAAGGCTGCAGGTTGTAAGTGAGCCCCCTTCCTCGCCGTGATGCCGATGCCTGACGGCTGAAGATCCATCCAGCTATCGCATCCCGAGACTCACCCTGGCACAGCTCTTGTGGAGCAAGGCGGTGCTGGATGGCGTGGCCCTGCCTCTTCTCCAGAACTAAAGTCCCTTCACCTCTGCTCCCCGAGAAGCTTCCTGGTGGTTCTGCACCAATGGCGGGAGAGGGCAAGTGAGGGGATGGATAAATCTTTGTTATTATTAATTTGAATTATGCAGCCCCTTTGTAACATTTTGCTTCTACCGTAATGTGGTTGGGATAAGCCCATAATTCAACCCCATACTATATTGTTATAAATCTCATAATATTATTTTTAAAACAGAGAATGTTAAAGAGATCTTTTTTCTCTCTTTTTTGATGTTTCCTTTCTTTTCTTCTTCCTTCTTTTTGAATCCAAATTAGTTAACATATAGCATAATAATAATTTCAAGAATAGAATTTAGCGATTCATCGCCTGCATAGAACACTCAGTGCTCATCCCAACAGGTGCCCTCCTTAATATCCCTTGCCCATTTAACCCCCACCCCCACCCAATACCTCACCAGCAACCCTCAGATTGTTCTCTGTATTTAAGAGTCTCCTAAGATTTGTCTCCCTTTCTGCTTTTGTCGTATTTTTGCTTCCCTTCCCTTATGTTCATCTGTTTTGTCTCTTAAAGTCCTCCTGTGAGTGAAGTCATAGGATATTTGTCTTTCTATGACTGACTAATTTCGCTTAGCATGATACCCTCCAGTTCCATCCACATAGTTACAAATGGCAAGATTTCATTCCTTTTGATTGCCGAGTAATACTCCATTGTGTATCTATATACCACATCTTCTTTATCCATTCATCCATCGATGGACATTTGGGCTCTTTCCATACTTCGGCTATAGTTGATAGTGCTGCTATTAACATTGGGGTGTACGTGCCCCTTCGAAACAGCACACCTGTATCCTTTGGATAAATACCTAGTAGTGCAATTGCTGGGTCATAGGGTAGTTCTATATTTTTAATTTTTTGAGAAACCTCCATACTGTTTTCCAGAGCGGCTGCACCAGTTTGCATTCTCCACAGCAGTGCAAGAGGGTTCCTCTTTCTCCACATCCTCGCCAACATCTGTTGTTTCCTGAGTTGTTATAAAGAGATCTCTTTTATTAGAAAAAGAAACCATTTCATGTTTATCCACATATTAACCACTCGATTGCTCTTAATTTCCTTGTATACATTAAGATTTCTCTACAGCATCACTTTCCTTGTGCCTGAAATGTTTTCTTATATTTCTTGTGGCATAGGTATGCTGGTGATGAATTCTCTCAGCTCTTTTTTGTCTAAAAGCTTCTGTTTACATTAGCTTGGAAAGATATTTTTTATTGGGTAAAGAATTTTAGGATAACATTGTCTTCCCTTTCAGTTCTTCAAATTCTTTTGGTTTTCATAGTTTCTTGTGAGAATTCTGTAATTCTTATCTTTCTTTGTTTGTAGTTTGTCTTTTTCTCTGGCTGGTTTTAATATTTTCTCTTTTTCCCTGGGTTTAAATCATTTGGTTAATATATGCCTTCGGGTGTGTGTGTGTGTGTCTGTGTGTGTGTGTGTGTAGGAAGAGACAGGAAGATGGGGGGAGTGGTAGAGGGGAAAACAAAGAGAGAGAAAATATTATCCTGCTTGGAATTTGTTGAGTACCTTGGATCCGTGGATTTATAACACTGATCAAACTTGTAAAAATTGAAGCCAATATTTATTTCAATTCTTTTTTTCTATTCTTATTCTCTCATATCCTCTGGGCCTGTCCTTTTACATATGGTTATGTGGCCTGATAATATCTCTTAGGGCCCTGAACATCTGCCATTTTCCAGCCTTTTTTTCCTCTATATTCTGCTGTTTGAACAGGATCTACTGATACATCTCCAAGTTCACCGATCATTCTACAATGTTGAATCTGCTGTTGATCTTATTCAGTGGAACTCTCATCTCAGATAATATATTTTCTTCTTTCTTTCTTTCTTTTTTTATTTTCTTCTTTAAAAGTTGCGTTTCCTTTGGGGCGCCTGGGTGACTCAGTCGGTTAGGCGTCTGACTCTTGATCTCAGTTCAGGTCTTGATCTCACGGTTCGTGAATTCAAGCCCTGCATTGGGCTCTGCACTCATGGTGCAGACCCTGCTTGGGATTCTGTCTCTCCTTCAGTCTGCCCCTCCCCATTTGTTCTCTCTCACTCTCTCAAAATAAGTAAATGAACTTAAAAATTTTTTTTTAAGTTACATTTCCTTTCTTTTTAATCTTACACTTCTTCTCCATATAATGGTGACGTTTTCCTTTACATCCTGGAGTATATATGGCACATACTTATAATCAGTTTTTTAGTGTCTTTGTCTCCTAGATCTGCCTCCTGTGTCATGTCTGACCCTGATCCCATTGGATGAATTTTTCTGTTGAGTGTCACGTGTTCATAATTCTTTGTATGTCTGGTAAGTTTTCACTGAGTGCTGGACAGTGTCAGTTTTATGTGGCTGAGTGCATGCTTTTGTTGTATTTCTTTAAAAACATTGTTTTTTTTTTTTTAAAGGCAGTTAGGGGGGCGCCTGGGTGGCTCAGATGGTTAAGCAACCGACTGCAGCTCAGGTCATGATCTTGCAGTTTGTGAGTTCGAGCCCCGTGTCGGGCTCTGTGCTGACAGCTCAGAGCCTGGAGCCTGCTTCAGATTCTGTGTCTCCTCCTCTCTCTGCCCCTCCCCTGCTCATATTCTGTCGCCCTCGATGATAATATCTGCCTCTCGATAATAAATAAACGTTGAAAAAATTAAAAAAAAATAAAGGCAGTTAGGTTACTAGCATGTTGGGCCAATATTTTTAAGACTTTTTAATTTTAGCCCCTCCTAAGATAGGTCTAGTGTTGGGCTAATTTTCTGTCACTTGAATGCCATCACCCTTTTGGAGCTTTCACTGAATACTCCATAGATTCAAGAAGGTATCTTTACTCTGGCTGGAGGGAATATACACATGTCCAAGCCCTTTGTGAGCTCTGGGAATCTTCCAACTAATAACTCTCTGGTAATTGCTCTCTCCTTAGAAATTGTTCTCATTCGGGTTCATGGGGTTTCACCCTATGCTTGCGCAGATCCAACGACTCCAGGACCTTTCATGGAGACTCTGAACCCTTTCTCCACAATACTCCTGTCTGAAACTCTGACCTACATATTTTAGCCGCATCAGCTTCCTAACCTTCAAAGTCTGGCTGCTCAACTCAGTGAAATTTCAGTCCCTTTCATGGTGCCCTTACCCTTTTTCTTACTCTGCTATCTACAAACAAACTCCTCACAGAAAACGTCAGTGATTATATGGTTCACCTCATTTTTGTCCTTCTCTCAAGGATCACCCTTCTTCCATGTATGAAAAGAGAAGTTTCTTGTATTTTGTTTGATATCCTAGTTGTTTACAGGAGGATAATTCTGGACCCTATGACTCTCTCATGCTCAGAAGCAGAAGTCTCCAGCAGACTGTTTGTTTATTTATTTATTTAATTTAAAAAATATCTTTATTTCTTTTTTAAATTAATTAATCAATCAATTTTTAAATTTACATCCAAGTTAGTTAGCATATAGTGCAATAATGATTTCAGGAGTAGATCCCAGTGATTCATCCCCTATGTATAACATCCAGTGCTCATCCCAACAAGTGTCTTCCTTAATGCCCCTTATACATTTAGCCATCCTCCCTCCCACAACCTCTCCAGTAAACCTCTGTTTGTTCTTCATAATTAAGAGTCTCTTATGTTTTGTCCCCCTCCCTGTTTTTATATTATTTTTGCTTCCTTTCCCTGTGATCGTCTGTTCTGTGTCTTAAATTCCTCATATGAGTGAAGTCATATGATATTCGTCTTTTTCTGACTAATTTTGCTTAACATAATACCCCTAGTTTCATCCACGTGGTTGCAAATGGCAAGAGTTCATTCTTTTTGATTGCCGAGTAATACTCCATTGTATGTGTATACCACATCCTCTTTATCCATCCATCCATTGATGGACACTTGGGTTCTTTCCATACTTGGCTATTGTTGATAGTGCTGCTATTAACATTGGGGTGTGTGTGTCTCTTTCAAACACTACACCTGTATCCTTTGGATAGATACCTAGTAGTGCAATTGCTGGGTCGTAGGGTAGTTCTATTTTTAATTTTTTGAGGAACCTCCATACTGTTTTCCAGAGTGGCTGCACCAGTTTGCATTCCCACCAGCAGTGCAAAAAAGATCCTCTTTCTCCACATCCTCGCCAACATCTGTCGTTGCCTGAGTTGTTAATGTTAGCCATTCTGACTGATGTGAGGGGGTATCTCATTGTGGTTTTAACTTGTGTTTCCCTGATGATGAGTGATGTTGAGCATTTTTTCATGTGTCGGTTGGCCATCTGGACGTCTTTGGAGAAGTGTCTATTCGTGTCTTTTTGCCCATTGCTTCACTGGATTATTTGTCTTTTGGATGTCGAGTTTGATAAGTTCTTTATAGATTTTGGATACTAACCCTTTATCTGATATGTCACTTGCAAATATCTTCTCCCATTCCATTGGTTGCCTTTTAGTTTTGCTGACTGTTTCCTTCTCTGTGCGGAAGCTTTTTGTTTTGATGAGGTCCCAATAGTTCATTTTTGCTTTTGTTTCCCTTGCCTCCGGAGATGTGTTGAGTAAGAAGTTGCTGTGGCCATGATCAAACAGGTTTTTGCCAGCTTTCTCCTCTAGGATTTTGAAGGCTTCCTGTCTTATGTTTAGGTCTTTCATCCATTTTGAGTTTCTTTTTGTGTATGGTGTAAGAAAGTGGTCCAGGTTCATTCTTCTGCATGCCGCTGTCCAGTTTTCCCAGCACCACTTGCTGAAGAGACTGTCTTTATTCCATTGGGTGTTCTTTCCTGCTTTGTCAAAGATTAGTTGGCTATGTGTTTGTGGGTCCATTTCTGAGTTCTCTCTTCTGTTCCATTGATCCTGAGTGTCTGTTTTTGTGCCAGTACCATACTGTCTTGATACTTATAGCTTTGTAATACAGCTTGACATCCAGGATTGTGATGCCTCCAGCTTTGGTTTTCTTTTTCGGGATTGCTTTGGTTATTTGGGGTCTTTTCTGGTTCCATACAAATTTTAGGATTGTTTGTTCTAGCTCTGTGAAGAATGCTGGTGTTATTTTGATAGGGATTGCTTTGAATATGTAGATTGCTTTGGGTAGTATTGACAGTTTAACAATATTTGTTCTTCCAATCCAAGAACTTGGAATATTTTTCCATTTTTTAGTGTGTCTTCTTCAATTTATTTCATAAGCTTTCTATAGTTTTCAGTGTATAGACTTTTCACCTCTTTGGTTAGGTTTATTCCTAGGTCTTTTATGTTTTTTATTTATTTATTTTAAAGATTTTAATTTTCGTAAGTGATCTCTACACCCAACTCTCAACCCCAAGATTAAGAGTTACATAATCTACTGACTGAGCCAGCCAGGTGCTCCCCCACCCCCTTGAATTTTTAATAACTGTTTTATTAAGATACAACTTATATAACACAAAATTAATTCATTGTAAGTGTACAGTTCAATGGCTTTTTTAGTAAATTTATAGAGTTGTGTAGTCATTGTCACACATTTTTATTAGCCTAAAGAGGACCCTTGTGCCCATTTGTAATCAATACCAGTCCTTTCACAGCTCCAGGAACTCATTGATCTGCTTTCAGTCTCTAATGAACTATTTTATGAATATTTCATATACATCGAATCACATAATATAAAGTCTGTTGTGCCTGATATCTTTCACCAGACATTAGGTTTTTGAGGTCCAAACATGTTAGAACACGTGCCATTAGTTAGTGGCATTTTATTCTCAATGTTAGTACATTCTATGAATATACACCACATTTCATTTATGCATTCACCAGCCGAGGGACATTTCAATCATTCCCAGTTTTGGCTTTTAAGAATAATGTTGCTGATTCCACTCCCATTCCTGTTCTGGTTCAGGATGATAGAAACTCCATTCCAGTGGGATGAAGCAAGAATACAGGCACCCTCTCCTCCAAGTCTGAAGTTGAGGGCTACGGCACCCTCCTATGAAAGGGCAGGCGGCTACCCCACTTCTCATCCCCTGCCAGCTACGTGTTGAAGACCCTAAATTCCAGGTGAACACAGCTGAGAAGTTAGAGGCTCTCTTCTTCAAGCTGCCCCCTATCCACAGGGCAGAGGCTCTAACTCTGAATACTGGTACTGGTAGGGAAGGGCATGATGGATAGTATTTTCTAGAATGACAAAAATGTTTAATAGCTTGACAAGGGTTTTAGTTACATGAATAAATGCCAGCTCACCAAGTGATGTCTCTGAGCTCCCAGGGGTATCTGTTTTAGTCAGTTCAGGCCGCTATAACAAAGCACCACACACTGGGTAGCTTATGGACAACAGAAATTTATTTCTCACAGTTCTGAAGGCTGAGAAATTCAAGATCAAGACACCAACATATCCGGTGTCTTGTGAGAACACACGTCCTGGTTCATGGAGGGCTTTTCACTTGTCCTCATGTGGCAGAAGGGGTAAGGGTGCCGTCTAGGGTCTCTTTTATAAGGGCACACAAATCTCATTCAGGAAACTCTACCCTCCTAACCTAATCACCTCCCAAAGGCCGCACCTCCAAATACCACGGCACCGGGGATTCGGGCCTCAACACTTGAATGTTGGGGGGAAGATACAGCATTCAGTCCATAGCAAAGGCTAAAGCCACATTTGGTAAATATTCGCGCAGTCATTCATGTTACTCTGGATTAGGGGCAGGATGGGGTGGGCTGCTGTGTGGTCATTTTGTAGCTTAGACTGTTCTTGTTTGTGTCTGTGTTAAGACAGGACTATGGAGAATCCTCATCCTTACCTTGTTCCATCTCAGTCACAGAGTGGACTCGTCTGGTGTGATATCCTGTGAGATCATTTAAAAAAAATTTTTTTTTAGGCTTTTTATTTTTGAGAGAGAGAGAAAGAGACAGAGCACGAGTGGGGAGGGGCAGAGAGAGAGGGAGACATAGAATCTGAAGCATGCTCCAGGCTCTGAGCTGTCAGCACAGAGCCCGATGCGTGGCTTGAACTGGTGAACCTCGAGATCATGACCTGAGCCAAGGTCGGATGCTTAACCGACTGAGCCACCCAAGTGTCCCATGATCATTTATATTTATTTTATTTTATTTTATTTTATTTTATTTTATTTTATTTTATTATGTTTTTAAATTTATATCCAAATTAGTTAGCATACAGTGCAACAATGATTTCAGGAGTAGATTCCTTAATGCCCCTTACCTATTTAGCCCATCCCCTTCTCCCACAACCCCTCCAGTAACCCTCTGTTTGTTCTCCATAATTAAGAGTCTCTTATGTTTTGTCCCCCTCCCTGTTTTTATATTATTTTTGCTTCCTTTCCCTTGTGTTCATCTGTTCTGTGTCTTAAATTCCTCATATGAGTGAAGTCATATGATATGTCTTTCTCTGACTAATTTTGCTTAGCATAATACCCTCCAGTTCCATCCATGTAGTTGCAAATGGCAAGATTTCATTCTTTTTGATTGCTGAGTAATACTTCATTGTATGTATATACCACATCCTCTTTATCCATTCATCCATTGATGGACATTTGGGCTCTTTCCATACTTTGGCTATTGTTGATAGTTCTGCTATAAACATGGGGGTGCATGTGTCTCTACGAAACAGCATACCAGTATCCTTTGGATAAACACCTAGTAGTGCAATTGCTGGGTCGTAGGGTAGTTCTATTTTTAGTTTTTTGAGTAACCTCCATACTGTTTTCCAGAGTGGCTGCCCCAGTTTGCATTCCCACCAGCAGTGCAAAGGAGATCCTCTTTCTCCACATCCTCGCCAACATCTGTTGTTGCCTGAATTGTTAATGTTAGCCATTCTGACTGATGTGAGGGGGTATCTCATTGTGGTTTTAACTTGTATTTCCCTGATGATGAGTGATGTTGAGCATTTTTTCATGTGTCGGTTGGCCATCAGGATGTCTTCCTTGGAGAAGTGTCTATTCATGTCTTTTGCCCATTGCTTCACTGGATTATTTGTCTTTTGGATGTTGAGTTTGATAAGTTCTTTATAGATTTTGAATACTAACCCTTTATCTGATACGTCGTTTGCAAATATCTTCTCCTATTCTGTCGGTTGCTTTTTAGTTTTACTGATGATCATTTATATTTAATAGGAGAACACCGGGGCCTGGCTGTGAATGCCAGCAGGGTCTGCTTTACTCTTTATTAAAGGGAAAAAAATGAAAATAATAGAGCAAAAAGATAGGAAGTTGAGAAGTAAATGGGGATCACATCACCGATAGTCTTGGTTCTTCACGTAAAGAGCTGGCATTTCACTTTGGAAAACGGATACTTCACACTGAGTGTCAAAACACACACCAGTGAGTAGCAATCACATCTGATAATAAAATACTGAACCTGCAGAATTTTCCCTTTACTAGAAATTAGCGAATCCAAATGTATCCTAGATCAGTATTTCTCTCAGCATCTTGCTTTTTAATATGCCATCTTGACTTGAAGAGAAAAGGGAAGGCCCCGCTGAGGCTGCCTGTGTGTGATATTACACGACCCCAACTTAGACAGTGGGACCTGAGTAAGACCACGTGCTATAGACTGGGTCCCCCCAAAATCTGTATGTTCAAACCTACCCACCAATGTGATGATAGTAAGAGGTGGTACCTTTAGGATGTCATTAGGTCATGAGGGTGGCACCCTCATGAATGGGATTAGCGCCCTTGTGTAAAAGAGGGCCCAAAGACTCCCTTGCCCTTTCCACCACATGAGGGCATGGCGTTTTAGAAAATGGCCATCTGTGAACCAGAAAGTGGGCTCTCACCAGACATGGAATCTGCCAGCGCCTAGATCTTGGATTTCCAGCCTCCAGGACTGAGAGAAGTGAGTGTTCCTTCCTTAAACCACCCGGTCTGTGGTAATTCTGTTATAGCGGCTGGATGGATGAAGATAACACAGGAATGTGTTTTCTTATGCAGCCATCACATGGTGAGTGTGCCTGGGTGGGACTCCATTTGAGAACACTGTGTGAGCAGGGGCAGTACTGAAGTGTTTTAAATTTGGGGGAGGGTAGGGGCCCCTGGGCCGCTCAGTTGGTTGGGCCTCTGACTCCTGACTTTGGCTCAGGTGAGTTCGGTTCGTGAATTCGAGCCCTGAGTTGGGCTCTGCGTTGACAATGTAGAGCCTGGTTGGGATTCTCTCTCCCTGCCTCTGTCTCTGCCCCTCCTCCACTTGCTCTCTATCTCTCCCTCTCAAAATAAATAAAAATAAACTTAAAAAAAAATTGGGGGGGGGGGGCGGTTAGGGGCACCTGTGTGGCTCAGTCAGCTGAATGTCTGGCTTCAGCTCAAGTCGTGATCTCATGGTTCATGGGTTTGAGCCCCATGTTGGGCTTTGGGCTGACAGGCAGGAAGCTTGCTTTCTCTCTCTCTCTCTCTCTCTCTCCGCCCCTCCCCCGCTCTCCCTTTCTCTCTCAAAAATAAATAAACGAGGGGCGCCTGGGTGGCGCAGTCGGTTAAGCGTCCGACTTCAGCCAGGTCACGATCTCGCGGTCCGTGAGTTCGAGCCCCGCCTCAGGCTCTGGGCTGATGGCTCGGAGCCTGGAGCCTGTTTCCGATTCTGTGTCTCCCTCTCTCTCTCTGCCCCTCCCCCGTTCATGCTCTGTCTCTCTGTCCCAAAAATAAATAAAAAACGTTGAAAAAAAAATTAAAAAAAAAATAAATAAACGTTAAATAAAAAAAATAAAATAAAATTATTTTGTGGCAGGGGAAGGAAGAAGAGTGGTTCCCATGACTGCTTTAGTAGGCTCTCCCTGGCAGAGACTGTGTTTATTGAGGTGCAGTGAAAGGAGCAGTCATAATTTCTAGGTGCAGTGAGAACGAATGCACCCTTTTGGGAAGAGCCCCGTTTGCAAATGTGTGCGGCACGGGAGAAATACTCCCCGAGTTCTCCACGACCAAGACCGCACAGACCCTGGGGCCTGGGGCTCCAGAGGGGTCAGTCGCAGCTGCGGGGACGGAGCGCCTCCTGGGGGCTACGTGCGGAGCTGCAGTAGAGGCAACGGAAGCCCCAGGGACAGGTCGCGTGCGGGACAAGCCGCAGGAAGAGGCTGGTGTGTGTGCGTGTTGGGGGGTGGGTTTGTCTAAGATGCCCCCTTCCCCAGATAAAGGCTCCTCACCACACTCAGGGCCTCCACTACAGCCAGACCTGGACTCTTCATCCTGCACTGGGACCCCGCCTCGCATGGCTCTGGTCCTCAGGTCCACATCCCTGCACCCTCCTGGGGCAGAATCCTGAACTAATTACCTCTCTCTCTCTCCCCTCCCCAACCTCTCCCGCCCCTTTACCTACCCTCCACCCCCACCCATCCACCTATCTACCTTTGACCCCATTGTGAGTTCAGGGGTGGAGGGAGCCTGAGCCCATGCTCAACATCTATTAATGAAGCAAGAGGGGAGGCTTGCAGGGCTGGGTGTTTGTTCTAAAGGAATCCGTTCAGGGGTGCCTCGGGGGCTCAGTCAGTTGATTTCTGCTCTGGTCAAGATGAGTTCAAGACCTAGGTGAGGCTCTGTGCTGACAGCCTGGAGCCTGCTTGGGATTCTCTCTCTCCCTCCCTCTCTGCCCCTCACCGGCTCTCCTTCTCCCAAAAATAAACATTTTCTTTTTTTTAACGTTTATTTATTTTTGAGAGCGAGCGAGAGAGAGAGACAGAGTACAAGAAGGGATGGGGCAGAGAGAGAAGGAGGGAGACCCAGAATCCGACGCAGGGTCCAAGCTCCAAGCTGTCAGTACAGAGCTTGGTGCCAGGCTCAAACTCACAAACTGGGAGATCGTGACCTCAGCCGAAGTCAGACACTCAACAGAAGGAGCCACCCAGGTGCCCCTAAAATAAATAAACATGTTTTTAAATTTATTTTTTTAATTTTTTTTAATGTTTATTTATTTCTGAGACAGAGAGAGACAGAGCATGAATGGGGGAGGGTCAGAGAGAGAGGGAGACACAGAATCTGAAGCAGGCTCCAGGCTCTGAGCTGTCAGCACAGAGCCCGATGCAGGGCTCGAAATCACAGACTGTGAGATCAGACCTGAGTTGAAGTCGGAAGCTCAACCGACTGAGCCACCCAGGCGCCCCTAAACATTTTTTTTTAAATAAAAGAATACTTTCAGAAAAAATCTGAACATTCTTTGGCCCAAAAAAGATTCTCATGGCCTCAGCTAGCTGCTTGGCCCTTGTCTGGCCAAGGCTGGGGGATGGGCAGAGGTGATCTGGTCACACTAAGGAAGGGTGGAGAATTCTGAGGGAGGCCCAAGAAGCCACAGGGAATTCAGAAGGGTGTGGGGGTGGGGAAATGTTGGGGACAACTCTGAACTGAGAACAGTGGGAGGGGCAGCCATGGGAAGAGCATTCCTGGAAGTGACAACCCCAAGTGTCACACATCACTGCCCCCCAAGTGGGAACAAACTTAGTAAATGTGAGAAACAGAGCTGGGATCACTGGTGGAATGCAAAAGCAAAGCAAAAGAGGGTTCAAAGTGAGTTTGGGGAGGTCATCGGGAGATAGGGTGAGCAGTTTGGATTTTCTCCTAAATATAACAGGACACCACTGCAACTTTTAAGTAAGAGAGGGACTCGGTCTGATTTATATTTGAAAACATTTTTTAATGTTTATTTATTTCTGAGAGAGAGAAAGAGAGAGCACGGGAGCAGGGGAGGGGCAGAGGGAGAGAGGGAGACACGGAATTGGAAGCAGGCTCCAGGCTCCAAGCTGTCAGCACAGAGCTTAACTCGGGGCTTGAACTCATGAACCACGAGATCATGACCTGAGTTGAAGTCAGATGGGTAACCGACTGAGTCACCCAGGTGTCCCTAATTGAAAAGTAACTCTGGCTGCTGTGTTGACAAGGCACCTTGGAGAGAGCAAACTAGAAGCAGGAATAATCAATCAGTCACTGCTGTCCTACAGATGAGTGAGGGTGATGGCTTGGACCCAGGAACTGACTCTCCATTGAGGGTGATTCTGCCATCCAGGGGACAGGTGGCAATGTCTGGAGTGTTTTTAGTTGTCACAGCTGGGGTGGACGGGATGCTACTGACATCTGAAGGCTGGAGGCCAAGGCTACTGATGAACATCCTGCCAGGGACCCCACCCCTCAGGAACTATTTGACTCAAAGTGTCAGTAGTGCTGGTCAGCCTGGGTGGCTCAGTCTGTTGAGCATCCAACTCTTGATTTCGGCCCAGGTCATGATCTCATAGTCATGAGATTGAGCTCCAAGTGGGGGCTGCTTGAGAGTCTCTCTCTCCGTTTCCCTCTGCCTTTCCCCTGCGCTCTCTCTCTATATAAAAAATTTTTTTTTAATTTTTGAGAGAGAGAGAGCGAGAGAGAGAGATAAGCAAGGGAGGGGCAGAGACAGAGGGAGAGAGAGGATCCTAAGCAGGCTCCCGTGCTGTCAGTGTGGAGTCCAACACAGGGCTCATCCCACAAATTGTGAAATCATGACCTGAGCCCAAATGAAGTGTCAGATGCTTAGCCAACTGAGCCACCCAGGCAACTGCCCCAAATTGAAAAAAAAAAAAAAAGTGTCAATGGTGCTAAGATTGAGACATCTTGGATGAGAGTAATGAATGGTAGTGGGGGTGGGGATAAGTGGATGGAATTTTTTTAATACCTAAGAAGTTGAGCTGATGGGTCTTGTGGGTAATTGTACATGGGAGTAAAGAAAGTAAAGGAAGCCGTCAGGCCAATGCTCAGGTGTGGGCAGGGCTTGGTGCCGCATAATATTTAGAGAGATGAAAAGCAGGCTTGTGGTGAGAAATAGTGCTGCATGATGCATGTTAAGCTTGAAATGCACACTGCAGATTCCTGAGTAGGTGTCTAATAGACAGGGAAGGGTCAGGGCTGAGATACAATTTACAGTCATCAGCTCGTTTATTGTTGTTGTGTTTTGTGGTTATCTATTTTGGCTTGCTTTTTATTTTTATTTTTGAAAGAGAGAGATAGAGTGAGCTGGGGAGAGGAACAGAGGGAAGGAGAGAGAGAGAATCCCAGGCGGTTTCCATGCTCAGCATGGAGCCCAACACAGAGCTCAATCCCATGATCGTGAGATCATGACCTGAGCTGAAATCAAGAGTCAGATCTGGGTGCCTGGATGGCTCAGTCATTTAAGTGTCTGACTTTAGCTCAGGTCATGATCTCATGGTTCGTGGGTTTGAGCCCAGCATCGGGCTCTGTGCTGACAGCTCAGAGTCTGGAGTCTGCTTCCGATTTTGTGTCTCCCTCTCTCTCTGCTCATGCTCTGTGTCTCTTTCTCTCAAAAATAATTAAAAAAAAAGGGGCACCTGGGTGGCTCAGTTGGCTAAGCATCTGACTTCGGCTCAGGTCATGATCTCACCACTCGTGAGTTTGAGCCTGCATCGGGCTCTCTACGGTCAGCATGGAGCCCACTTTGGTTCCTGTCTCCCTCTCTCTCTCTGCACCCGTCCCCCCAGCTCGTGCTTTCTCGCTGTCTCAAAAATAAACAAAAACATTAAAATAATAATAATTTTTAAAAAAAGAGACACTCAACTGGCTGAGCCACCCAGGCTTTTAACCTCATTTTGAAGAACCTTTAGACTCACAGGAGTTGCAAAGAAATGTACAGGGACATCCCGTGGACTCAAATCTCCCCCCTCCTCCATGTTATCATCTTCCACAACTAAGTACAATCTGAAAATCAAGGAATTGTCTGCACACAATCAGGGCAAGCCCATGTCAAGACCCAGTCCTCCCTCCTCTCTGGGAGGCCCCTCCTCTGTGAGCTCCATGCTGTGACATCTCTAGACAAGAGCCTACCCTGGGAAAAGGGACCCTGGCTCTCCCCTGATAGAGCCCAGGTTGGGCAGTGGGGACCTGGATCAGAGTGCAGAAGGAGGTGGGTATTAGGGGCTGGATTGTGCCCCCTTTGCCACGTTCATATGTTGAAGCCTTAACCCCAGTACCTGCAAATGTGACTGTATGTGGAGATAGGGCCTTTAAAGGGGTAATTCACTTAAAGCAAGGCCATAGAGCAAGCTCAAGTCCAGTAGGCTGGTGTCCTTTTTTTTTTTTTTATGTTTATCTATTTTGAGAGAGAGTGCAAGCAGGGAGGAGGCAGAGAGAGAGAGAGAGAGAGAGAGAGAGAAAGCATCCCAAGCAGGCTCCGTGCTGCCCAGAGCCTGATTTGGGGCTCGATCTCACAAACTGTGAAATCATGACCTGAGCTGAGATCAAGAGTTGGCCGACTGAGCCACCCAGGCGCCCCAGGACTGGTGTCCTTCTACGAAGAGATCAGGACACAGGCACACAAAGAGAGATGGCCACGTGAGAGCTCAGTGGGAAGATGATGTCTACACCCCAGGGAGAGAGGCCTGGGAAGCAACCAACCTGTTCTTCCAGCCCTACTGACGCCTTCGTCTTGGACTCCAGCCTCCGAACTGCGGGTAAGATGTTTTCTGTCATTTGAGCTGTTCTGTCTGTGGTGCTTTGTTACGGCAGCCCAAGCACGTGACACGAGAGCAAGGACAGAGGTGGCCACAGGTCACCTCCTCCAGGAGGCCTCTTCTGGTTTCCCAGGAAGAAGTGACCACGCCTTTGTCGTGAACATCTGTCCCAGCATCGGCTGGGGGGTGGCAGCGAGGGGGAGCAGTTACGAGCACTTCAGTGCTTTTCCATTTCTCAGAAGCTTCATTTACCAAACTGGGTCCCCTTGAGGTCAGACACCGTGACTGATTTGCCTGTGTCCTCAGGAGGCCGTGTGGCACCTGCACACACCAGGTCCCAGGCACGGAGGTTGACTGTGGGGGCAGGTGCTCCCATCACAACAGGTATTACCAGTAGGTGCATCCAACCTTAAGGCAGAAGACGAAGGGGAGCTTGAGAGGTGGACTGAGGTCTTGGCATGGGTGCTTCCGGTGGACCTGGGGGCGGAAATCAGCGAGCCCTCCCAGTGAGGAGGAAGGGGTGGGACTGACACCAGCCTAGGGGTACCAGATTTGGCAAATAAAAACACAAAGGCGCCCAGTTTAATTTGCATTTCAGATATGAACGCCGAATAATTTTAGTATAACAATGTCCCGTTGCGATATTTGGGACATACTTCTAAAAAAAAAAAAAATCATTCATCATTTAACTGAAAGTCAACTTTAACTGGGGCACCTGGGTGGCCCAGTCGGTTAAGTGTCTGGCTTCAACTAGGGTCATGATCTGCACGGTTCGTGAGTTGGAGCCCCTGATGGGGCTTTCTGCTGTCAGCACAGAGCCCGCTCCAGATCCTTTGTCCCCCTCTCTCTCTGGCCCTCCCCTGCTCTCTAAAGTCAACTTTAATTGGAGATTCTGAATTTTAACTGGCAAGACCCGTCAGCCCCCCACCCCCCACAACCCCCTTCCTGCATCCACTCTTGCTGTTCCCCACTGCCCTCCTTCCCCAGGGGCCCCCCGTCTGAAGAAAGGCTCATTGTACACTTTCACTTCTGCTTCGTCAGCCACCTAAGGCCCAGCGGGAGAGCCCCGACCCTCCACCCACCCAGGCCCCATGGCCTCACCCACCTTCCACTCCCTCCCCCCCCCCAGGGGACCCCCAGAAGGACCAGCTCTGCCATCCCAAGCACCAGGCAGCCTCCCCCCGCCCCGCCCAGCCCCCCAGGAAAGATTCAGAGTCCTAGCGGGTGAGGTGGGGCTGGAGAGTGACAAGATAGGGCGGGGGGGGGGGGGGCGGGCGGGAGCGAGTGGGGGTGGGGCTCAGGACCGGTCACCTGGCCCCGGGTACAGCTTTTGCAACTGGCGGTTCCCCTTCGTCAGTGGAGGCGTCCGGGGGACGAGCCTGTGTGAGGGCAGGTCCAAGTGCACCCTCGTGCAGAGATGGCCCTGTCACTGCTGTTGGCCCTGCTGTGGGGCGGTGAGTGGGCCACAGGGCCAGAAGGGGCCTGGGTAGGGGCGCGGGCTGGGCTTGCAGCTTGAGCCCTCTGTCTCCTTCAGGGTCTCAGGCTCAGGCCCCAGGATTCTCCCTGCAAGTGCCGAGCGTGGTGATGGTGCAGGAGGGCCTGTGTGTGCACGTGCCCTGCACCCTCTCCTACCCCCGGATAGGCTGGACGGAGGACACCCCCGCCCTCGGCTCCTGGTTCGTGGTCGGGACAGACACGAACAAGGGAAGACCGGTGGCCACAAACAAGCAGGATCAAGTGCACGGTGGCTCCGGGGGCCGGTTCCAGCTCACCGGGGATCCCCAGAACCGCAGCTGCTCCTTGCTGATCAGAGACGCCCAGGTGGAGGACTCGGCACAGTACTTCTTTCGGGTGGAGAGAGGCAGTTACGTGCGGTATAATTTCGTGGAAAGCCCGTTCTATCTGGAAGTGACAGGTATGGACCGGGCTCCAGCAGGACTGGGCGGGAAACTCTCCTCCTCCCTGCCGTTCCCCAACCCCCCCACACACACACACACTGTGGGGAGCAGATCAGGGGTCACCCCTGCAGCACCCCCTCCCAGGGCTAGGATTGTGCCCTCTCTCTGCCCCAGCCCTGACACAGAAGCCCGATGTCTACATCCCAGAGACCCTGGAAGCAGGGCGCCGGGGGACACTCATCTGTGTGTTTAACTGGGCCTTTGAGGAATGTCCAGCCCCTACTTTCTCCTGGATGGGGGCCGCCGTCACCACCCCAGGGCCCGGACGCAAATCCTCCTACTTCTCAGTGCTTTCTCTCACACCGAGACCCCAGGACCACGGCACCCACCTCACGTGCCGGGTAGACTTCTCCAGAAAGGGCGTGAGCGCAGAGACAACCGTTCGACTTAACGTCACCCGTGAGTCTGGTGGCCAGGGCATCAGGGTGTGCAGACAGGCACCGCGGGATGTGGCCGGCGGGGGCATCCAGACAGGTCGGTGGGGAGTCGCATCACGCTGCCTCGGCCCTGGGAGGGCTTGGGGACGCCATCTGCTCCCCAGCCACAAGCATCTTTGTTTTTTTTTCAACGTTTTTTTTTAATTTATTTTTTGGGACAGAGAGAGACAGAGCATGAACGGGGGAGGGGCAGAGAGAGAGGGAGACACAGAATCGGAAACAGGCTCCAGGCTCCGAGCCATCAGCCCAGAGCCTGACGCGGGGCTCGAACTCACGGACCGCGAGATCGTGACCTGGCTGAAGTCGGAAGCTTAACCGACTGCGCCACCCAGGCGCCCCCAGCCACAAGCATCTTTGACACCAGTTCGTCACTAGCCTCCCGGAGGATATCACGCTTTCTTTTCCCCCGAGGGGGTTCCCTCTTACTGCCAGGAGCCCCACGGTCCTCCCCCAAGCCAGGTCTCAATCTTGTTGCAGATGTCCCCAAAGACCTGGTTATCAGCGTTTCCAGAGCCAAGGCATCAGGTACGTATTGAGGGCCTGGGAGGGTGGGGCTGGTCCTCTGCGGAGGGTGGAGGCGAGGGAGACAGAGGGTGAGGGAGACTCTGTTCCTCCTTCAGCTTCTCTCTCTCTCTCTCCCGGCTTCTGTCTCTGCAGCCCCGGAGCCCCAGGGAAACAGCCCATATCTGGAAGTCCAGAAAGGCCAGTTCCTGCAGCTGGTCTGTGCTTCCGAGAGCCAGTCCCCTGCCACCCTGAGCTGGGCCCTGGAGGACAGGATCCTCTCTTGGTCTCACCCCTGGACCCCCGGCCCCCTGGCTCTGGTGCTGACCCGGGTGATGCCTGGGGATTCAGGCTGCTACACCTGCCGAGCAGAGAACAGGCGTGGCTCCCAGAGCCGCACCCTGAACCTCTCCGTGCAGTGTGAGTGCGACCATCAGGAGCCTGGTTTCCAGAAAGGGAGAAGGAAGAGGGGGGCTGGGGCTGGGGGGCAGGGCCCCGGAGCTCGAAAGGGACACAATTCTCTGACGCCAGCTGGGTGTTCTGCAACTCAACTCGGTTGAACACTGTCTACCTGGAAGTGGTGGCAGATCTCACAGGTGAAGGGCTCAGTCCCGCAAGGTCCCCCCGCTCCTTGGGCCCCCACCTCAGAGGCCAGTCACAAGCCAAGTCGACCAACTGGCTCTAGATCGGAGTTTCCCATGACCCCCCCACCCCCACCTTGAATTCAATTGATTTGATAAAATGGGGCACAGAACTCAGAGGAACACTGCACTTACTGGATGGGGGGTTATTATAAAATGATACAACAGCAGACAGAAGAGATGTGTGGGGGGCAAGGCTGTTGCCCGCGTACCTCCCCGTGTTCACCAGTAGGGAGGCTCTTCAAACCCCATTCTCTTGGGTTTTTATGGAGGCTTCGACACGGAGGCAGGATTGACCAAAGCTTTGGCCACTGCCATCCGATCCCACCTGCAATCGCTCTCCCTTCCCCGGAAGTCAGGGCAGGGATGGAAAGTCCCAAAGCTTCAGTCATCGAGGTTGGTTCTTTGGCCACCAGCCATCCCCCCCCCCCCAAGGTGCTTTCCAACGGTCACCTCATTTACATCAACCCAGGTGTGGTTTGAAAGGGGTTTGTTATGAATATCAAGACACCTTTATCGCTTGTCTTTTAGGAAATTCCAAGGGTTTTAGGAACTCTATGCCAGGAATGGGAGAGATATGTATATTTATTTAATTTTTTTAAGTTTATTTATTTTGAGAGAGAGAGAGAGTGTGTGTGTGTGTGTGTGTGTGTGTGTGTGAGCAGGGGAAGGGCAGAGACAGAAGGAGACAGAGAATCCCAAGCAGGCTCCATGCTGTCAGCGGAGAGCCCGATGTGGGGCTTGAACTCACAAACCGTGAGCTCACGACCTGAGCCAAAACCAAGAGGCAGACACTTAACTGACCGAGCCACTCAGGTGCCCTTATATATTTTATTATAAATCACAAGCATAGAGACCAGCCCTTCTTACCAGTCTGTTCCCTTGGGCCACTCAGTGGATAATCAGTCACTAGGTGATTCCATGCTCGGCCGCCCTGCCCTCTTTGTCTCCCAGGCCCGTTCTCTGCCCTGAGGGAACCCCCCTCCCCTCCCTTCTAGAGCCGGCACCCTGTCTCTGTTTCAGATGCCCCAGAGAACCTGAGAGTGATGGCCCTACAAGCAAACAGGACAGGTATGAAGGGGGACAGAGAACCTGGGGCCTCTCGGTGCCACACTGGGGGCCTCGGCGTCTGGAATGCTGCCATGCAAAAGGGTCCCTGTGCCCTCAGCTGAGCCTCTGATCTTGCCTCTTCCTTCCCGCAGTCCTGGAAAACCTTGGGAATGGCACGTCCCTCCCAGCCCTGGAGGGCCAAAGCTTGCGTCTGCTCTGTGTCGCCCACAGCAACCCCCCAGCCCAGCTGAGCTGGGCCCTGCGGGGACAGACTCTGAGCCCCTCCCAGCCCGCAGACCCCGGGATCCTGGAGCTGCCTCAGATACAAACGGAGCATGAAGGAGTCCTCACCTGCCGAGCTCAGAACTCGCTGGGCTCCCAGCACGTCTCCCTGCTTCTCTCTGTGGTCTGTGAGTGTGGGGACCCCCGGGGGCGAGACGCACGGGGCCTGGGGGGCAGAGGCGCCGCTGACCCTGCCCCTCCCCCCCCCCCCCCCGCAGGCCCCCCGCGGCTGCTCGGCCCCTCCTGCTCCCGGGAGGGCGAGGCGCTGGGCTGCACCTGCTCCGCCCGAGCCCGGCCGGCCCCCACCCTGAGCTGGCGGCTGGGGGAGGGGCTGCTGGAGGGGAACCACAGCGACGCCTCCTTGACCGTCACCTCCAGCTCCGAGGGGTCCTGGGCCAACAGCTCCCTGAGCCTCAGGGGACCGCTGGGCTCTGGCCTCAGACTCAGCTGCGAGGCCCGGAACGCACATGGGGAACAGAGCGCCGCGGTCCTGCTGTTGCCAGGTCTGCGGGCCAGCTGGAGGCCCCACCCCCACCCCCGACGAGTGGAGGCTGAGTGGGGGCAGGGGCAAGGTCCTGTGGTTGGAGCGGGACCTGGGAAGGTGCACGTGGCACCTGCGGCTGGGAATGCAGAGGGCAATCCAAACTGGAAGGCCTGTCGCCTGGGCCCTGGGCGCAGAGGGGTTTCCAAGACTTGGACAGAAGGGGTTGCAGATAAAATTCCTGGAATGGGAGCTGGAACCTGAGGGGAGCTGGAGCCTGAGTGCCCGGTGGCAGGTGGGCGTGAGGCCCCACGTTAACGGGGGAGGCTCAGAGCTGGCTGACCGTCTCCTTGCACAGATAAGAAGGGACTCCTCTCAAAGGCGTTGGGTAGCGGAATATTTCTGGGAATGGGCATCACGACGCTCCTTTTCCTCTGCCTCATCCTGGTCACGTGAGTTAGGAGCCGGCGCGATGGGGCGTGGGATCCGGGGCTGGGGACCGGGGAAGTGCCAGGGCGCACAATCAAGGGTCTTGTTCCCCGGGCAGGAAGACTCTGAGGAAGAAACAGGCCCAGGCAGGGACTCCGGCCCACGTAGGGGCTCCGGCCCACGCAGGGACTCCGGCCCAGGCAGGGGCTCCGCCGAAGCCCAAGGCCACGCGGAGAAGCACGATCCTGGACTACATCAACGTGGTCCCCAATCCTGGTCCCCTGGTGAGTGGCTCCGTGTGCTGCCTCTACTTTCCCTGCTCAGACTCCCAGCCCTCGCCCTCGCCCCTCCCCTGCCCTGTCCCAACCCTTTTCCCCCAAGGGACATCAAGGTGGAAAAGGTATGGGTGTTGGATTCGAGTCCTGTGAGATCTTGACCAAATCACTCGCTCTCTCTGAGCCTCCATTTCTTCCTCTGCTTCCTTCGAGAGCTGGTTTGAGGATGAGAACACATCATGCACTTGCTCAAAATGTAGCAGCTCGCCCGTTCTTATCACCCCGATGAGGTTACTGATTCTAATTAATGATATGATCATTCTTAATATCATGGAGAGTCCGTGTATTTAGTGATGAAGAGCGCGGCTCTGAAGTCAGCTCGTCCGGGTACACTCTTGGTTTTATCGCAGTGTGTTCTTGGACAAGTCTCTTAACTTCTCTGTGCCTTAGTTTAAAATGGGGGAAATGGGGGCGCCTGGGTGGCTCAGTCCTTAAGAGTCTGACCTCAGCTCAGGTCATGATCTCATGGTCTGTGAGTTTGGGCCCCGCATCGGGCTGTGTGCTGACAGCTCAGAGCCTGGAGCCTGCTTCGGATTCTGTGCCTTCCTCTCTCTCTGCCCCTCCCCTGCTTGCACTCTCTCTCTCTCAAAAATAAACATTAAAAAAAACTTTTTTAAAGAAAATGGGAGAAATAGTAGTATCTATTACCTAGGATCATTCTAAGTACTCGCTATGCTCATGGAACCTGTAAACATTTAGAATAGTAGCCGGCACCTAGTAAGTGTTCTACAAATGCCGGATAGTTTTAGGAGAGAACATTTATTTGTTTATTTACTTACTTATTTATTTTTATTTTTACTTTTTTTAAGTTTATTTAGAGGGGAGGTGCACATGCGCACAAGCAGAGAGAGAGAGAGAGAGAGAGAGAGAGAGAGAGAATCCCAAGCAGGCTCCCTGCTGTCAGCACAGAGCCTGATGCGGGGCTCGAACCCACATTAGATCACGACCTGAGCCGAAACCAACCGGGGGGGGGGGGGGGGTGTCCCCCTGCCAGGCGCCCCCAGGAGAGAACATTTGTATGCTGATGACTCCAAAACTTGCATCTCTCAAACTCACCCTTGACCTTTAGACTCCTATCCAACGGTCCGGGCGGCATGTCTGTTTGAGTGTCTAACAGGCGTCTCGGATTTAGCCCGTCCGAGTCGAATTTAGGACTAACTCCACTGCTTATGCTCTCCATGCTGCCTGGCTCGGCAAACAGCACCACGTCCGCCTGGCTGCCCAAGCCCGTCTTTCGCTCCTCTGTCCTCCACCACCCCACGATCAACGCATTAGCAAGACCCCCTTCCAAATACACCCAAACCGCCTCTTCCGGTTCTGCCACTTCCTGTGTGTGCCCCCCTGCTTCCGCTCTCGCCCCCCCCCCCCCCCCGGCTCTCGGCTCTCTTTCCGTGTGCATGGTATCCTTTAAAAACCCAAATAGGGAGGCACCTGGGTGGCTCAGTCGGTTAAGCGTCTGAGTCCTGATTTCAGCTCATCATGATCTCACCTTTGGTGAGTTCGAGCCCAGCATCAGGCCCTGTGCTGACGGTGCAGAGCCTGCTTGGGCTTCTCTCTCTCTCTCTCTCTCTCTCCCTCTCTGCCCCTCCCCTTCTCTCTCTCTTTAAATAAACTTAAAAAAAAAACCCAAATACGGACAACTAACCCCCGTGGAATACTACTCAGCCATCATAAGGAACAAATGATTGAAAGAAGCTACTGGTTGAAAAAACCTTAGAGACAAAAAAAAAAAAAAAAAAAGGAAAAATGCTGATCTCCAATGGTCACGTATGCAGGATTCCATGTTTATAACACCCTGCAAACGATCAGATTGTAGAGACCGAGGACAGATTAGTAGTGGCCAGGTTTAGGGACAGGAGGGCAGTGAGGACTAGAGAGGAGCAGCAGGTGGGGAGAGCTTTGTGGGGAGGAACAGTTCTGTGTCTTGACCGTGCTGTGGGCTGCACGGATCTCCCTGTGTGTGTTCGCTCTGGCTGCCATAGCAAAGGACTGCAGCCGGGGTGACTTAAACCACAGACATTGTTTATTGTTTGTTCCTGCCCCAAGATGTAATCCTAGTTCTTTTTTTTTTTTAATTTTTTAATGTTTATTTATTTTTGAGAGAGAGAGAGAGAGAGAGCCAGCAGGGGAGGGTCAGAGAGAGAGGAAGACCCACAATCCGAAGCAGGCTCCAGGCTCTGAGCTGTCAGCACAGGGCCCGAGGCGGGGCTCTAACTCACAAACCGTGAGATCATGACCTGAGCCGATGTCAGTCGCTTAACTAAGCCACCCAGGTGCCCCAATCCCAGTTCTTAATTAGTGTCTGGTGCATGGTGAGCTCTCGAGTATTTGTGGAAGGAGGGAAGGAAGGAAGGAGACAGGGAGAGAAGGAGGGGAAGGAGGGAAGGGAGGAAGGAGGGGAGAGAGAGAGGGAGGAAGGAGAGGAGGGAGGGAAGGAAGGGGGAGGGAGGGAGGAAAGAGAGGAGGCGGGAAGGAAGAATAGAAGGAGGGAAGGAAGCCTGGTTGTTTCTCTCCCAGGCTCGCAATCGCAATCGGAACCAGAACCGGAAGGCCATGCCGAGCAGTCCTTCCCAGGCCTCTCCTCCGGGCGCTCCCTCCCAGGAATGTAAGAAAAACCAGAAGGAGCTACATGCTGCTCCCCACACTTGTCCAGGACCCAGATCATCCACGCAAGCCTCAGAATCAGAGAGTAACCAAGAGAATCTCCATTATGCTGCCCTCACCTTCTCGGGCCTCAGACCCTGGGACACCTGGGAGTCCAAGGACACAGGCCCGGAGTACGAGGACATCAAGTTTCACTGACGGTCTCCCGGGCTGCAGGGCTGGGATCCAGGGTAGGCGGAATGGAGAGGGTGAGGAAGACAAGCATCCTCTCTCTCTCTCTCTCTCTCTCTGTCTCCCTCACCCTCTTGGTCTCCAAGCATGGGTCCTCCCATTCCAGACCCGATCATTTGGAAAAGCTGGATGCATCTCTCTGGATGCACTATTCTGAGAGGCAAGAGAAATCTTCTCTGCCACCACAGCCCCCCCCCCCCCACCGCAGCTGATCACACAGGCTCACAGTTTCTCAAAGGTGGGAGGGACTTTAAAGGCAATTAACCTATCATCTTTGCGAGGTCAGCCAGCTAACCTCACAGGTCAAGTCTGACCCGCTGCCTAATTTCGAGCCAAGAGTGTTTTCCACATTTTAAATGGTTGTGGGGAGGGGCCAGCTCAGATGGGAGAGCTTACAACGCCTGATCTCCGGGGTGGTGAGTTCAAGCCCCAGGTCAGGTGTAGAGATTACTAAAATAATAATACTAATAAACTTAAAAAAATAAATGGGAGCGGGGAATCGAAAGCAGAAAAATGTTTCCTGATACGTGCTAAGGATATGAAATTCCAATTCCGGTGTCCATAAATAAAGTTTTATTGGATCACAGTTGCGCCCATTCAAAAGAATGCAGGACTCTGGCCCACGGCAGGCAGAGCTGAGTCCGAGATGTCTGCTGTCTGGGCATCTGCAGGAAGAGTTTGCAGAATCTTCACCTAAAGTAAACACAGCCACTTATTTTTACAGAAGAGGAACAGAAGCAGATGTTCAGAGTGAGTTCAAGAGCAGCCACCGTAAAGATGTCCTGCTAGGCGACAAGACAGGAAGTCCCTCAGGGCAAGGACACCACGTGGAGACTGGGCGCAATTGTGCCCTCCAACCCATGAACCTGAGGAAGAACGATCGCAGGAGGGCATGGTACTGGGAACGCTCTCAAAATGTAATGGAAAGCAAAGCTCACCATGTGCTCTGAATCAACCAGCCAGTGAAGAGAGAAGATGGGTCTATTTCTCCGAGGGGAGCAGGTCCTTCCTCCTTCCCCAGAGGTCAGAGTCCTAATTGCTTCACAGAAAGCTCTCATGGGGGGTGGTTGCTACTTGCCAGGCAGAAAATCGAGGAGCCCAGAAGAGATGTTGGCCTTTGCATTAAAAAAAAAAAAAAAAACAATGTTGGGGGCACCTGGGTGGCTCAGTCGGTTGAGCCACCGACTCTTGGTTTTGGTTCAGGTCATGATCTCCCGGGTTGTGGGTTCAAGCCTGGCATGGGGCTCTGTGCTGACAGAGCGAAGCCTGCTTGGGATTCTCTCTGCCCTCTCCCCTGGCTCTCACCCTCTCTCTCTCTGTGTCTCTGTCTCTCTCAGAAATAAATAAATAAACATTTAATAAATAAATAACAGGGCGCCTGGGTGGCTCAGTTGGTTAAGCGTCCAACTTCAGCTCGGGTCACAATCTCACGGTTCGTGAGTTTGAGACCCACGTGGGGCTCCATGCTGACAGCTCAGAGCCTGGAGCCTGCTTCGGATTCTGTGTCTCCCTCTCTGTCTGCCCCTCCCCTGCTTGCACTCTCTCTCTCTCTGTCTCAAAAATAAATAAACATTTTAAAATTTTAATAAGTAAATAAATAAATAACAATAATAATAAAAATAAAGCCACACTGGAGAAATCTGTGGAACCAAGAGCGTGTCCACACCCCAACAGCTGCCTGGCTCTAAAAATCTTTCCCCACTGCTTTGCCATGCTGCCTGAAGGGGGCGCTCTTGAGCGAAAAGGACTCGGAGCCTTGGGGGGCTTTTAGCTGGACTGGGACATAAAAGGCCCGTCCCTGACCATGCTTGTGGTCCACAGGGTCAAGAGGTAAAGAGCAGGGAAAGGGTTAGAGGGGAGGGCATATCATTTCAAAGGGTGACAGCTTCCACGAAGAGGAAGGAGCTGGTGGTGGACAGGTTCACGTTTTCCCAGGTATTTGGCTAAGGTCCTGAGGCTTTGTGTCCTGAGAGAGAGAATAACCAGATGTTCGCAGACAAGCCCCACTTCACCTAAACCCTCTCAAATTCCAGAGCTATTGATCTGTGGAGACATTTGTAACACGGACTAACACATATTGAGCACTTACGCCAGGCGCTTCGGTGAATGCTTATTATATTATCCCACTCAACACAGAAACTCTTAAGGGAATTTTTGACTGAAGACTGGGGAAGTCTCCCTTCATCTTGCCAGATCCCAATTAACTGGTTCATGTAAGGCAGCCCGAAAAGGTTCAGAACTTTAAGAAAGAACAGATGTTAATCCAGAAGAATTTAACAAAACCTCTTAATTTGTCTACCCAAGGTAATCGTCAGTACTAATGAGCTGAGGGGCGCCTGGGTGGCTCAAGACAGTTGAGCATCTGATGTTTGTTTTTTTTTTAAGTTTATTTGTTTATTTATTTATTTAGAGAGAGTGTGTGGGAGGGGCAGAAAGAGAGGGAGGGAGAGAGAGAATCCATACTGTCAGCGCAGGGCCTGATGCGAGGCTCGAACTCGAGAACCACCAGAACGTGACCTGAGCTGAAACCGAGAGTCGGATGTTCAACCCACTGAGCCACCCGGGCACCCCAAGCATCTGGCTCTTGATTTTGGCTCAGGTCATGATCTCAGGGTCGTGGGATCGAGCTCTGTGTGGGGCTCCACATTGAGCATGGAGCTGGCTTAAGATTCTCTCTTTCTCTCCCTCTGCCTCCCTTCCCTATTCATGCGCGCTCTCTCTCTCTCTAAAATAAAGTAATAATAATAAAATAAAATAAAAATATAATAATAATAAGCTGATTCTTGCACTGGTTTCTTAGCCACTACTGGCAAGATTTATCTAATTCTGTTCATCCTTTTAGGGACTAAAGATCCCTTCTCTCCACCCACCCCACCCCCCCCCCATAATCTTAGAAAGACAAAAACAAAAAACAAAAAGCAAATCTTCCACAGTGGCCAGCTGCGTGGACACAGTCTGGCCGCTGCTTCCTCCAGAGATGAGGTGACAGACTCTCTCCCTCTCTCTTTTTTATTGTTTATTTGCTTTTTTTTTTTTTTGAGAGAGAGAGTGAGTGGGGGAGGGACAGAGTGAAAGGAGACACAGAATCTGAAGCAGGCTCCAGGCTCCGAGCTGTCAGCACAGAAGAACCTGAAGCAGGGCTTGAACTCACAGACCTCAAGATCATGACCTGAGCTAAAGTCAGTCGCTTAACAGACTGAGCCACCCAGGTGCCCCTGGGCTCTCCTCTCTTTGTACCTGAAATGATTGACAGGACTCCTGTCCAATCACAACTTTTCTCCTCATTCGAGCCACTAAGAGGCAGGTTCTGACTTTTCTCTAATACAAATGTTACAGAGAAGTTAGCATGTAAAAATTTTGATGACTTAGGGCCAGATGTGAAAACTGAAGACCAGCTCATAACTTTTTTCCTTTTATTAATCACAGCTTGCAAAACTTCCTTCTTGTGAATGAAATGGCCTGAGCTTTGTGGTACCAAGATCTCCTGGTGACAGTTTAACAAATCACTCTGATTCTCAGATGAAGATCACTGTGCAGCAAATAATGAAGAGGGAGAAAGAAAGGGGAGGGGGGAGACTTTGAGATGGAATTTTCCAAGGGTTTCGTGATGCAGATATTACGATCTCTGCTTTATAGCTGAGCAGACTGAGGCACCGGAAGGTTGCAGACGTGCCCAACACCACATGATTAGTAAGATTCAATCCCAGGCAATCTGATTCCGGAGCCCAGGCTCTTAGTCATGATCCTATATGGGCCTCCTGATGAATTGTTGACCAGAGGTGTGGCTGGGCACCTGGGTGGCTCGGTCAGTTAAGAGATTCTTGGTTTCAGCTCAGGTCATGATCTCACGGTTCATGAGTTGGAGTTTCTCTCTCTCCCTCTATCTGCCCCTTCACTCTCTCTGGAGCTCTCTCTCTCTCAAAGCAAATAAATGAGCTTAAAAAAAAAGAGGTGTGGCAGGTACAGCACATGGGAAGGACAAAGGATTTGTCCTTGTGTCCAGATTCTACCACTTACTAGCAGAGTAAGTGTAGGCCAAGTGAGTTTCCCTCTCGGAGCCTCTATTTCCCCCCGTATTCAAATGATGGTAACACCCTTGCTCAAAAGTGTGTTGTAATGACTGAATAGAGACTGTAAATATAGTGTATAAACTGTAAAGCATCATTTAGACATTAACTATGCTTATCTGAGTACAACGAAGTAGGATTATTTAAGTATGGTGGAGAGCCTTCAGAAGAACAGAGAATTTATCTATCGGGATCCAAATCTCACGTTTGTTGAATGGCAACTATAATATGTGAAATCTTCTCAGCTCGTAAGAGGTCTCCCGTGCTCTTTCTGTTCTTCCTCCCATAGTCACCGTAGGAGCCCCGATTGGGCTGTTATTGGGTAGCTGGTGATATACCAGGGAGACCCCCTCAGACCTGTTTTGCCTTCTTCAGTGAGCCAACGTTCCTGGGGACAGCATGAAGTACAACAGTGAATTAGGTGCAAGGATTCAAGTTGGCCACTAGGAGCCAGTATACACAGAGTGAGAGAATTAGGGACTCGGCTTAGGATCACCCAATGCAATCCCCTCATTTTAGAGATGGGGCTTAGAAAGAGGGACAGGGTCTTGCCTAAGGCCATGCGGCAAAATGGAGGAAGTGAAACTCATACCCAGCCAGGTCCTAGAATGGATGAGCATTGACTGCACAGCATGAATCCCTTTTAACAAATTTGGAGCGGGGAGGATGCCGGAGGGGCTTCTGTTTCCATTCCTGTACCCCCAAATCCTGCTATGAGAGCCACCTTTCAAAGTTTGTATGACCTAGGAAATTTCTTTTTTTTTTTTGTAAGTTATTTATTTATCTATTTTGAAAGAGAGAACAAGCAGAGAAGAGGCAGAGAGAGAGGGAGAGAGAGAGAATCCCAAGCCGGTTGGGCACTTTCAGCTCAGAGACCAACTTGGAGGGCTCAGTCTTGCAAACCGTGTGATCATGACCTGAGCTGAAATCAAGAGTTAGATGCTTCACCGACTGAACCACCCAGGCGCCCTGACTTGGGAAATTTCAAGAGTGCGTTGCTAGGGCAACAGGTTTGGCCAGGGGTCACTAACTTTGAAATATGTGAGCTAAGGTCCTGACTTACCAATAACGACTTGGGACTCGGAGGGAGCAAGGACGGTGTTATCCGGGACTCTGGGGAAGGGCAACGTTGTGTAAATGAAAATATGAGTGACAACAGGCTTGGAGGCAGAAGACCCAGCCTGGACTTTCCCCCTTGTCACGCAGTCTCTATAACCAATTCACTAGGAACTATCAGCCCCAGGAAGTATAAATACAAAACAGCTCTATGTTTCTGATCACTGATCCGATCATTCTCTCTCAAAACATTTTTTTCTCAGGTCATCTGACTGGCTCAGTCAGTGGAGCATGTGACTTTTGATCTCAGGGTCATGAGTTCAAGTCCCTATTGGGCATAGGGCCTGCTTTGAAAAAAAAAAAAAAAAAAGAATATTTTTCTTCTCAGCTCCTAACTATGTCTCAGATACTCTGCTCAGCCTGGTCTTAAGCCTTCCCCTCAGATTCCTCTCCATCCAGTAGTGGTTCAAGCTGGGACTTGCCTCCTTGGAGAAGAGAGGGACACCAATCATCCTGGACACATCTTTTCTCCATCCTCATTTAAAGCCCTGATTTCCCAAAGTTTAGGGGCCTAGAGGAGGGATGGGCATGGGGACAAGTGACTCTTGACCCGACTGGCTACAGCAGTAGCTTCTTGTTGGCTGAAGCCTTCTCCGGGCTAACCCTGGATGTGTCCAAAGACTGGCTCTCTTGCGGAGCAAGAACGTGAGAACCTGGGTGGGTCCAGTGAGGTTTTCTGAACTCCTCTGTTTTGTTTTTGTTTGTTTATTTATTTATTATTATTATTTTTTAAGTAATCTCTACGTGTTGGGGCGCCTGGGTGGCTAAGTCAGTTAAATGTCTGGCTCTTGGTTTTGGTTCAGGTCGTGATCTCACGGTTCATGAGTTAAGCACTGTGTCGGGCTCCGCACTGACAGTGAAAAGCCTGCTTGGGATTCTCTCTCTCTGCCCCTCCCCCCACTCGTGCTTCTCTCAATTAAAAAAAAAAAAAAAACCCTTAAAAAAAGTAATCTCTAGGGGCGCCTGGGTGGCTCAGTCGGTTGAGCGTCGGACTTCAGCTCAGGTCATGATCTCGTGGTCCATGAGTTCAAGCCCCACATCCGGCTCTGTGCTGACAGCTCGGAGCCTGGAGCCTGCTTCAGATTCTGTGTCTCCCTCTTTCTCTGACCCTCCCCTGTTCATGCTCTGTCTCTGTCTCAAAAATAAATAAACATTTAAAAAATTAAAAAAAAAAGTAATCTCTACATACAACCTGTGGCTCAAACTTACAACCCCAAGATCCACAGTCATATGCTCTAATGACTGAGCTAGCCAGGAGCCTCTGGACTCCTCTGTTTCTTTTCAATATATACCCCTTTAAAATTTTTTAAATGTTTATTTTTGAGAGACAGACAGAGAAAGAGATAGAGACAGAGCATGAGCAGGGGAAGGGCAGAGAGAGAGACAGAACCCAGAGCAGGCTCCAGGCTCTGAGCTATCAGAACAGATCCCCACACGGGGCTCAAATTCACAAACTGTGAGATCATAACCCAAGCACATCTGAAGTCAGATGCACTTCTGAAGTCGGATGCTTAACCGACTGAGCCACCCAGGCGCCCCTGCAGGGTTCTGATTAGAAAGAAGGTATAACTTCTGGGTCAAAGTCTAAAGGTGGGCGCTACCTTGAAGGGTATGGGAAGAAAGCAGTGAAGTCAGAGCCTCTAGAGGTGGGGAGAGTCTCCAAGGGAGGCAAGAAAGGCGGCGGGGGAGTGGGGGTATGGGGGGGAAGGGGGGTATTAAGGGTGGGACGGCAGGGAGAGAAGCCCTCAAGACCAGGAGGTCCTGGTGCCTAATGGCACTTGGAAAGTCTCCCAAGTTGGAAGGGTCCCCTGGAGGGGGACAGAAGTGGGGACTTAAGGGAACCCATGAGCCCAGTAGGCTGGGAGGCCCTGAAAGTCCAGTCTTGGGACTACGCCCGAGGCCCTTGGGGGGGCAGTGGAAGGAAGGGGCTGAACCTAAGGCGGGGATGGGGCAACGGGGCTCCCTGGTGGGCCATGGAGACGCCTGCGCGGGATTCCCTCCCTCAGCCCGGGATCCTGTCGCCCCTCCAAGCTTCGCTCGGCATCTCCAGGCCTGGGCTAGGTATCCCCGGACGCAGCAGACGCCACCCTGCGGAAGTAATAGCCATCGACTCCATTGAATTCCATAGCAAGAAAGTCCGGAGTAAGCCCTGAGAGAGGACAACCAATCAGAGAGCGAGCCGAGTTCGCGCTCAGAAATATAGCCAATTAAAGAGCGAGGGTGCCGGCTCGCGGATCTGCGGGATGCTGGGAGGGGACTCGGGGGCAACGCGAGCTCACTCACCAATCAGAACCGAGAATGACTGTCTCGCGCGGCTGTCTAACACGGAGTGGGCGGAGCTCAAACGCAACGCTGCTGGAGTTTCCCCACGAATCGGAAGTTTCGCTGCTCCCGACGCAGGAGTTGATTGGTCACTTGCAGAACTTGCCTCCCAATGTTGGAAAACGGATGCAGGACATTCCCTTAGAGACACTAGAGCCCGCCTCCGCTCCCTAGCGTGGGAGGAGGGCCTTAAAGGGCCAGGTTCTTGGTAAGTCGACGTCTGACCTCTTCACAGAAATAGAGACAGTAGCAGAACAAAATCGAAAGCCATTCCATTATGTTGGAATTGACCAGGAAGGGCTATCTCTCGAAGAAACAGGGGACCCCAAAAGTTTAAGCAGTTTGCTTTAGGTCACGGACTTGTAAGTAGCGGAGCGGGGATTCGAACCTTCATTTCCAAGCCCTGTGTCTCGACAAAATAGCCACGCCTCTTTGGGATACGACATAACCAAAGGATGAGACCCAAATCCTAATCACACTCGCTGAGAAAGTCTTGGCTTCAATGATAAAATCTTTTCGGTCCAGCCACCTGGCCTTTGCTCACACCATTTCTTCTCACTCTAGACCTAGCCCAAAGGCCACCTCCCCTAAACAAAACAAAACACACAAAAAACCAAAAACGAAACCAACCAACCAACCAACGCTGCCCCTTGCTGGCAGGCAGCAAAGTTTTCCTGACCCCCTTCCCTCACATCACCCATTTGCCCCCAGGCAGCATTCCCTTCCCTCCGGGGCTTGGGGCTCTCACTGGCCTGTTCCAGTGTCCCGGCTCTGATCGCCCTGGAATGTTACCGTCGTCCATCTCTGTGCCTGTCCCCCACCCCTCAAGTCAGCCCTTCAAGGACCAGTGATACCTCCGAGCCATCAGCATCATCCAGCACAGGACCTGGATTGGAGAGAAGGGCAAAAGTGAAAGCTCATATCTGGGCTTTCCCTTCCTTAAGGTGGGATGTCGTGAACCTTCTAGTTAAAAAAAAAAAAAAAGAAAAGAAAAGAAAGAAAAGAAAAAGAAAGAAAAGAAAAGAAAAGAAAAATCATATTCACTGGTCTGGCTGAAAACTTTGCATTATCCTCGATTCCTCATTAACTTATCACCCCCAGCAGCCCTGCTTGCTACAGGTTCTAACAAAATACCTTCTAAATCCCTTCACATCTTCCCATTCCCACTCCCCTCCCTACAAGTCACTGCCACCCCTTGCCTGGAGGATAGCGGCAATTTCCCTAGGCTTCCTGCAACCACTCTTGGCGTTCACCACAGCCTATTCTCCAAACCGCTGACACTGTGCTTTTCTTAAAACATAAATCAAATTATGTCACACTTCTGCTTACAAATGTTCAAAGTCATCTCAATGTTCTAAGAAAAAAAAAAAAAATCCAGTGTCTCCACTGCAGCCTACCAGGTCCTACATAATCTGGCTCCTGCTCGTGTCTCCCATCAACAGCACAGATATGAGCCAGGCTGTGGAGTTCAGATCTCACTTGTGCCACTGACTAGCCCTGTGACCTTGAGTAACTTACTTAGACCCCTTGAGGCAAGGTCTGATCACCTATGAAGTGAGGATTAAATGAGTTAGAATTACTAATTAAAAGAGACCTCTACTGTATAAAATAACTAACTAGTATTCCTCAAAATGGTCAAGGTTGTGAAAAGCCAGCAAAGACGAGAAGCTGCTGTACCACAGACGAGTCTGGTAAATGGTATCCTGCACCAGTTCTAGAACAGAAAATAGAGGGCATTAGTGTGGGAACTGGTAAAATCCAGTAAGTCTGGAGTATGGTTAACAGTCATGTTAGTTTCTTAGTTGCAATGAATGTTCCACCACGATGGAAGAAGATACACAGTAAGCAAAGCTGGGTGAGGACTGTATGGGAGCTCTCCTTATTATCTTTATAATTTTTCTGTAAATATAAAAGTATTCCAGAGGCCCCTGGGTGGCTCAGTCGGTTAAGCAGATGACTTTGGCTCAGGTCATGATCTCGAAGTTCATGAGTTCGGGCCCCGTGTAATGACAGCTTGGAGTCTGGAGCCTGCTCCGGATTCTGTGTCTCCTTCGCCCTCTGCTCCTCCCGGGATCATGCTCTGTGTCTCTCTCAAAAATAGATAAACATTAAACAAATTTTAAATAAAAGTATTCCAAAAGAAAAATTGTATTTAAAAGCAAAGAGACCTATCCCTCACCCCCTCCAAGCTCTGTCCTTCCCAGTGCTTCAAACACTGTGCTCCTTCCACCCTCAGACCTTTGCACTTCCTGTTCCCTCCACTAGGAATACTCAACACCAACGTCTTCTGGCTCCTTCCACAGTAGCCTTCCCTGACCATCTTATTCAACTAAACTCACTGCCCCCTGTGCTTCTCTGTCCCCTTGCCCTGTCTTCACACTTTCACAGTCCTTATTCTTTTAAAAACATTTTTTTTTAGGTGTGCCTGTATGGCTCAGTTTGTTAAGCATCTGACTTTGGCTCAGGTTATAATCTCAGGGTTGGTGAATTCAAGCCTCCTGCTCTGACAGCACAGAACCTGCTTCGGATCCTCTGTCTCTCTTTCTTTCTCTCTGCCCCTCCCCCACTCATGTTTTCTCTCTCTCTCTCTCTCTCTCTCTCTCTCAGAAATAAACTTAAAAAATTTTTTAATGTTTGATTTATTTCTGACATAGAGAGAGAGTGAGAAAGGGGCAGAGAGAGGAGAGAGAGAGAGAATCCTGAACAGGCTCTGAACTATCAGCGTGGAGCCCGACACGGGGTTTGAACCTGCAGTGAGATCATATCCTGAGCTGAAACCAAGAGCTGGATGCTTAACCGACTGTGCCATCCAGGCGCCCCCACAGAACTCATTCTAGGAAATGTATACTGTGTCTTGTCCCTCTTGTTCTCTCTTAAGAATATGGGCTGAGTCTATTTTGTCCCGGGGCTACACCCCCAAAGCCCAGTATGGGGCCTAGCATACAGTAAGCACTGAATACATATTTATTTTTTTAATACATACTTCTTAAATGAAGAGATTAAGAATGACTATTGTTTCCCAATAAAATACTACCAACACTCGCAGCAATAATGATAAGTAACTCTCATTTGTTGAAACAAATTAGTCTAGACTCTGTGTTGACTATTTTACACAAGTCGTATCTTTATTATTTTTTTTTTTTTATTTTTTATTTTTTTCAACATTTTTAATTTATTTTTTTGGGACAGAGAGAGACAGAGCATGAACGGGGGAGGGGCAGAGAGAGAGGGAGACACAGAATCGGAAACAGGCTCCAGGCTCCGAGCCATCAGCCCAGAGCCTGACGTGGGGCTCGAACTCACGGACCGCGAGATCGTGACCTGGCTGAAGTCGGACGCTTAACCGACTGCGCCACCCAGGCGCCCCACAAGTCGTATCTTTAAACCTCACAAGAACCTGGAAGGTAATATTCGCCCCATTTCTCAGATGGAGAAACGGAAGCACAGAGTCTGGAAGGACTGAAGGTCACAAAGTCAGTCAGAGACAGGGCCTGGGTGGAATCCAGCTCTCGACTCCAGCCCATTGATGATCC
This sequence comes from Neofelis nebulosa, assembly GCF_028018385.1. Taxonomy (NCBI): domain Eukaryota; kingdom Metazoa; phylum Chordata; class Mammalia; order Carnivora; family Felidae; genus Neofelis; species Neofelis nebulosa. Next base: position 7,331,911 of record NC_080798.1, read on the forward strand.
CCTCTACCCTGAGGAATGTCCAGATGTCCAGAATTCCCTATCTAAATGCCCCTTTAGTCCTAAAGAACCATGGGCCCCCTGAGGAAACGGCCAGAAATGCAGGTGGAAAGAGAGGAGGGGGCTAATGCCCTGACTCCTGGGTCTGAGAGGAGGGGGCTGGGGGGCTGGACTCCTGGGTCTGAGGGAGGAGGGGCTGGGGGCTTGGACTCCTGGGTCTGGGGGTGGAAGAAGCTCAGGGGCTGTACTCTTCGGACTCAGGAGGTAGAGAGCTGCGACCCCAGATACGTGGTGTTGAGAAATTAGGTCCTGAGACCCCAGCGCCCTTTCCCGCGGCTCCGCACGCCCCCGAAGGCCACGCCCCACTTTGAACAAAGTCCCTCCCACTTTCTTCCAGACCTCTCTCCGCCTCTCAGGGCCCTGAAGACATTCAGGCGAAGGTGCTAGAAGAAACTCGGGAGATCTCTGCAAAGATGGAACAGCAGGAGGAAGGGACTGGGCCCGAAGGGTAAGAGACACGAGGCCCTTCCCACGGGGAGAACAGAGACCAGAGAGGGAAGGGAACAGAGAAAATCAGAGACAGAGTGGACAGACTCAGAGAGACTATCAGGAAAAAAAATTTTTTTTTTCCAGTGTCATCAGTTGTTAGAAACAGAATCTTGGAGATCTTGTGGTCAGATTTGAGCGAGATACTTAGGGATAGGGACACAGATATTTGTGGAACAGGGAGAAATTTCAAGAAGGAATGAGAAGAAATCGGTGATGTCAGGAACAGTCACAGGGCTGAAGAAATAGTGATAATAATCGTCAGACCCAGGTCTTTAATATGCACCTTTGCTACTATGCGAGGCCATCTTTTGGTGTGAAAAAATTAAGGTTCAGCACAAGGAAATGATTAGCCCAGAAACACACCGTGAGCGAGGCAGCCTGGAGCTGGGTTCTGTCTGATGCTTCAGTTCTGGTAGAGCTGTCTGTCTGTCTATCTGTCTGTAAAGAGAGACGGGAAGAAAGAATGAGACAGAGATAGAAAGAGGGCACCTGGGTGCCTCAGTCGGGTAAGCGTCTGACTCCATTTCAGCTCAGGTCATGATCTCAGTTTAGTGAATTCGAGCCCCACGTCGGGCTCTGTGCTGACAGTGTGGAGCCTGCTTGAGATCCTCCTCCTCTCTCAAAAATAAATAAATAAACTAAATAAAAAAATAAATAAAAGGAGGGGGGAGGGGGAGAGAAATGGAGAGAAGGGGATAAGGAGGTCAGAGGTGGATGCCCAGCTCAGTGGACTCCCAGGAGAAGTGCGGGACCACAGTAGGAAGGACGTAGAGAGATGCCGAGATCTGCTGACCTGTCCTCTTGTCGTTCTAGGAACAACCCATCCCTGCCATCACCGGGGCCTGAGCCGTGGCCCTCTGGGCCATTCCCAGCCTTGCCACCTTTTCCCCTGGGGACCCCAGATCCAGCCCACCTGGGGCTCCCTGAGAGCTTGGCCTCTGTCACCGTCCCCATCCGTCTGGACGCCCTCTCCTACCTCCTGCACAGTGCCCTGCTGGGGGCCTACACCCTTCAACAGTCCTTGCCCTCCTGCCCCTGCAACTCACAGGCATGCTGCTCCCAGCCAGGCACCGCCACGAGGCCATCCAGGGGACGTGGGGGCTGGGACGTCCGACGCAGGCCAGGCCGGGGCCAGGGCCAGCCGCGATGGGGACCCAGAAGGGTGGAACAGCTGGAGAAGGGCTGGCGGGGGGGGTCTGGGGCTGGCCCCAAGACTCCCCCGGTGATGCCAGCCTCACCACCAAGGCTGCCTGCCCAGGATGGGAAGACGGAAGCTGGAGGTCGGGAGACACCCCAGGACATGCCAGCTGCTGCAGCAGAAAACTGGGACTCAGAATACTAGGACCCTGAGGGTCCAGCTCCCCAAACTCCTGAGAGGGCCCCTCAGGGTCACCAGGAGGGTTTTCCTGGAGCCCCAGGGTGACCTCAGCTATGGCAGAGATGCCCCAAGAAACATCGTGCTCCCATCTCTTTTCCCCCAAAACCATAGCCTCCTGCCAGTCACCCCATGAAACATGGGCCCGACCTAGGATCCCACACCAGAGAAAACCCTGAGCCTCGCCCCCGTGCCCCAAGCCATCCCCAGCTCCCCACCCCCCATTCCAACCCCATCTACAGTGACAACCTCAGTCCCTCCCATCCCCACCTTCCCCTGCAAGCCCTTTCCGGTCCCCACTCTCAATACCACCTTCCCAATGCCACTCATTGCCATTTCTGTCCCCATCTGCACCCTTGCTCCCAGCTTCTCTACCCACCTCAGGCCCAACCCAACCCTCAACTGTGTCCTACACTTGAGCCCTAGTCCAGTCCACCCTTGACCCCAGCCAGCCCCCATCCTGTCCTGTTTCCCAGCCCCAACCGTGACACACCCTGTGACCCACCGGCAGAGAACCCCATTGGCCCAACAGACCTGCAACCTCCCACCCCTTTTCCTGCCCTTGGGTGCAGGGAACCTCGTTGAAAAATAAATGGAAGACTTGCCCCATATCTTGTGTCTCTGTGTGTGTGCTTACGCAGCTCAGGCTAACCCAGCGGGTGCTGTGAGCAAGGCCTGTGAAAGGGGTTAGGTCGTGGGGAGGGTCACAGAGAGAGGCCAGGGTGGCCGGGGCCGCGGGGAGGGAGGGCCTGGATCCCTGTTTCAGCGAATTCTATTTGGGGCCTCTGCCACCACTGCACTTCTAGCTGCTGGAAGCTTCTGGGCCATGGGGCCATTGTGTGGGGAGGCTTAAGGGATTTGGGGGACCCAGGCAGCAGAGAAGCCAGCAACCTGGCTCGGCTCAGTCTGCACCGAAGGGCCGAGGCAGACAGAAGGCTTGTCACAGGCTCTGCCACTCAGGTAGGGACCAGGCATCAGACCTGTAGGCCCCTCCTCCCCCAAGATCTAGGGGTCCATCCTCCAGCTCCTTCCTCTCCCAGGCGCCTCGTGGGGTCCCAGTCCCTAGCCCCCTCCTCACCTGGGATCTGGGAGTCCAGGCCTCCAGCCCCTCCTCCCGGGACCCAAGGGCCCAGCCCCCAGCTCCTTCCTCTCCCAGGGAACTGTTGTCCCAGCCCCTAGCCCCCTGGTCACCTGGGATCTGGGAGTCCAGGCCCCCAGTCCCTTCCTCTGCCAGGATGCAGGAGTCCAGCTCCTGACCCCACCTCTCGCCTTCTCCATAGATCACCATGTACAGCTTCATGGGTGGCGGCCTCTTCTGTGCCTGGGTGGGGACCATCCTCCTGGTGGTGGCCACAGCGACAGATCACTGGATGCAGTACCGGCTGTCCGGGTCCTTCGCCCACCAGGGCCTGTGGCGGTACTGTCTGGGCAACAAGTGCTACCTGCAGACAGAGAGCATCGGTAAGGCTCCGGGGCCGGGTCGAGGCCGTGCCTGGGGTCACAGGCCCTCTCGGGACAGGGGGCAGAGCCCCCCACAGGGCAGAACCTCCCCACCTGTTTTGCAGGTGGAGAACTGTGTGGTTCAGAGAGGGAAAGGGACCAGCCAAAGATCACTCAGCATGGAAGGGGCAGAATTGGGATTTCAGTATTTTCTTCTAGTACAGTTAGGAGATGGACGAGAAGTTAAATAGAGAGGTGGCATTTCCCGGCACGAAATAGATGTCAGGTACAGCACTTGGGGCTGAGGTTGTCAGAACAGCATTTTCTAAGTATCTACTGTGTATCAAGAACCAGGTTAGGGGAGCACGTGGGTGGCTCAGCCGGTTGAGCACCCGACTCTTGATTTGGGCTCAGGTCATGAACTCACGGTTCGTCAGTTCGAGCCCCGAGTCAGGCTCTGCACTGACAGCACAGAGCCTGCTTGGGATTCTCTTTCTCCCTCTTTCTCTGCCTCTCCCCTGCTCTCTCTCTCTTTCAAAAATAAATAAACGTTAAAAAAAAATAAAGCGTTCATTGTTAAAAAAAAAAAAAAAAAAGAACTAGGTTAGGTGCTATGGGATACAGAAGCAATATGGACCCTAAATTTGCTAAGTACTGGATGGTAGTTTTTAATACCTACTGTGTGCCAGGCTATGTAATATATATGCCTCTAAGTACATGCATATGTATATATGTGCGTGTATATGTGCATATTATAATATATATTGCAAAAATGGGGATAAGAAAAGCTCTTCCAGCCTAGGGTTCTTGAAAGCTATATTATAATCATATATATTATATATACAAAATAATGTTATATGATATACTATATATCTCTATTTTCTCTCTCCATATATATGTATACAAAATATATGTACATCCATGCACGTATACAAATGTATTTGGAGAGAGATGCTCGCATGTATTGTATGCTACTTTACATAATATATATTGTATAACATGCATTATATATTAACAAATTAATAATATATAATGTTACATATTTTATAAGTACCAAATACTAGTGGTAGTAGTAACAATGGCCGGTATTTATTGAATGTTGTTGTGTCCTACACGCTGTTCTAAATGCTTGACATGGATTAATGCCCTTTGGTCTCCCAACAACACTGAGGGTGACACTTCTGCAAAGAAGACATGAGATGCGCCCTCAGAAAACCAACCATTCTCTTTACGGGGCTTGGGAGGAGGAGACAACCCTCCTGAGCCCTTCCACCCGGATTTCAGCCACCCCGGCTCACTGAACCTGCCTAGGGGAGGCAGCCGGAGGCCCATTTTGCAGGAGGGGTAAACTGAAGCAGGAAGCAGGGGAAAGATTTGCCCTGGCCTCAGGCTCCAGAGCCGGGTCTGCCTCCTGACTTCACGCGCCCCTTTCATTCCTGGCGGTCTCCTTCATCACCTGTCTACCATTTCTCCTGCTTCAGCCTGGGAAAGCCCCGGGGACAGCCCCCCCCCCCCCCCCCCGCCATCTTATCTGTGTTGGGGGTGGGGGAGAGGGAGGCACGACGGATCACATCGATAGATCGATAGATCGGTGCAGCTTCATCTGACCAACGCCGAAATCCTCAGGGACGTCCCTCACCCTGACTGATCGCCAGGGAGCTGTCCAAGCAGCTGGCTCGACTTGCACATCAACTGTAACTGGCTCGCCAAAATCAGAGCAGGGGACGCGAGCTTGCAAGGGGCCAAACCCAGCCACAGACGTGTGTAGCGGTTTGAAGGTTTCTGAAGCGTCTGCCAGGATTTTTTTTTTTTTAAACTTAAAAAACATTGTTTTTGAGTATTTATTTTTGACACACACACACACACACACACACACACACACACACGTAGAGAGCGAGCAGGGGAGGGGCAGAGAGAGAGGGAGACACAGAATCCGAAGCAGGTTCCAAGCTCTGAGCTGTCAGCACAGAGCCTGGGGCGGGGGGGGGGGGGGGGGGGGGGGGGGGCGACCTCATGACCTGAGCGGGTTAACCGACTGAGCCACCCAGGCGTCCCCGCGTCTGCCAGGATTTAAAAATTTGGAGATTTGGGCGCCCCCAGTCCTCCAGGCTTTTATTTTAATTAAAAAACAAAAGTTTATTTACTTATTTTTGAAAGAATGAGAGATAGCACGTGAGCGGGGGCGGGGCGGAGAGCGAGACGGAGACAGAGAATCCCAAGCAGACTCTTCAAGCTCTCAGCATAGAGCCCCGTGCGGGGCTCGAACCCAGGAACCATGAGATCATGACCTGACCCTTCACAGACCGAGCCACCCAGGTGCCCCCGGACTTTAAAATACCCAGCGGCATCTGTAACTTCCTGGGGCTGCCATTACAAAGGACCACAGATTGAGTGGCTTAAACAACAGAAATATACTGTCTCACGGCTCTAGAGGCTGGAAGTCTAATATCAAGGTGTCAGTAGAAGCGGGTCCTTCCGAGGCTGTGAGGGAGAATCTGTTGCCTGCCTCTCTCTCCCGGCTTTTGCTGGTCATCTGGCAGTCTTTGGCATTCCTTGGCGTGTCCATGCATCATCCGGATCTCTGCCCTCACCTTCACACGGTGCCCCCTGCATGTCTGTCTTCCTCCAAACCTCCCCATTTTAAGAGGCTACAAGTCATTTTGCATTAGGAATCCACTCTACTCCGGTATGACCTCATCTTCACTAATTACACCTGCAATGACCCTATTTCCAAATAAGGTCATATTCTGGGGGCGGTTAGAGGTTCAACACATGAATTTGAAAGTTTGGGGAGAGACCCGAATGGACCCCACACAGCATCCATGGAGAAACAGCCAGCCGTTTTTCTTGGTGGCGTTGGCACAAGACAAAAAGACTGCATTCTGCAAAGACCCGGACTTTGTACTTTTCGATGGCGGGATCCAAGCTCTGCCCCGGGAGCACAGGTGTTTTCCGTGCTCCCAGAGACAGAAGAGGCAAGCAGTTAAGAGCAAGGGCTTTGGTGCCTGGGTTTCAAGGCCAGTCCTACTGCTAATTATGGGACTCTGGGCACGTCGCTGTACCTCCGAGCCTTGGTTCCTTCACCTGAGAAATGGGGATAAAAATAGAACGTCCAGCTTAGGGAGGGAACCAATAGACTCATGCATGGAGGAATGCATGCCCGGCACGCACTTGGCAGTTGCTAAGTGGAGAATGAGATCATAACTGTTATTGCCAGGGCATGTCCTAAAGGGCCAGCGCAGAGCCAGGCACCAAAGAAGAATAGTGCTCAGTGCCCCACATTCATTCGTTCAGCGGGTGCGAGGGGTGTTGCGGTGAATGAGAAAGCAAGACCTTTGTCCTCACGTAACTGAGAAACCAGCAGGGAGACACAGATATAAACAAGTTAAAGAATAAATAGACAGGGGCACCTGGGTGGCTCAGTCGGGCGTCCGACTTTGGCTCAGGTCGTGGTCTCGCGGTTCGTGAGTTCGAGCCCTGCGTCGGGCTCTGTGCTGACAGCTCAGAGCCTGAAGCCTGCTTCAGATTCTGTGTCTCCCCCTCTTTCTGCTCGTGCTCTGTCTCTCTCTGTCTCTCAATTATAAATAAATGTTAACAAAATAAAAATAAATAGACCATTTTCTTTTTCTTTAAAGTTTATTTATTTGAGAGAGAGAGAGAGAGAGAGGGAGGGAGGGAGGGAGGGAGGAGGGGGAGGGGCAGACAGAGATTCCCAAGCAGACTCCCCAAGGTCAGTACAGACACTCATGCAGGACTTGAACCCACGAACCGTGAGGTCATGACCTGAGCTGAAACCAAGAGTGGGACGCTCAACTGACTGAGCCACCCGGTGCCCCTAAACAGGCCACTTTCAGATATGGGCAAGTGGTGTTAAGGAAATGAAAGAGAGCGATAGGAGGGAGGACAGGAAGTGATCATCAGGAGGGGAGTGGCTTTCATTCGTTCACCCAGTGAACGTTGTGCTGGGGGGTATTTGTGATATAGAATCCTATCCTCAGGGAACCATCGTGCTGGAAGGGGAAACAACCTGGAGCGGGGAAGGATGTTGCCTGAGGGCTGAAAGGGTGCTTCTTAGAGGGGATTTGGGAGCTGGGCTGTGGAGGACCAATGGGAGTTTGCCAGGTGAAGAGGACAGTGTTTGTTTGCAAAGAGGTACAGGATGAGCTGGGTCAGGGATGTGGAGAGAGGCAAGGCCTTCAGGCCTCAGAGGCAGCCCCGTTCACCGCTGAGGCGGGGGTGGCAGGGGAGTGACCTTCTGGTGCTACCACAGCTTACTGGAATGCCACCCGGGCCTTCATGATCCTGTCGTCCCTGTGCGCCACCTCGGGCATCATCATGGGTATCCTGGCCTTTGCTCAGCAGCCCGCCTTCACACGCCTCTCCCGGCCCTTCTCCGCGGGCATCCTGTTTTTCGCCTCCAGTGAGTGGCCCCCCCTTCACCCCCCCCACCCCCGCCGTCCCCTTCCCCACTCCCACCCACTCCCACTTCCTGCCTGTTCCCTCCCGAACTCCACTCTCATCCGGGGTTCCACGCCCATCCTAGTCCCACCCCGGCCCCAACCCCAACTCCGAGACGGGTTCTAATGCCTCCTGCCAGCCAGCCTCTTCTGACCCCAGCTGCGACCCTGCGGCTCAGTTCTGGCACTTAACCCCACTGGTTTGAGGGTGCCATTCCCAACCAGGCTGCCCCTACGTGGGTTGCGGGTGGAGTCCCCAGGCCATCTGCCCTTTGGACCAACTGCTGCACATTCAGGGGTTCCTGGGACCCGGTCAGGTTCAAACATTCGCCAGAAGAACTCACGACACTCAGGAAAGCACTGAGCTCCCAATCATGGATTTATTAGGAAGGATACAACTCAGCACCAGCTAAATCAAGAGATGCGTAGGGGTGGAGCCTGAGAGGGTCTTGAAGGCAGGACCCCCACCCCCCACCCCAATAGCCTCCCCGGGGGATCGGAGCACACCATGGAGTACATTGAAGTGTTCCTCAGCCAGAAAGCTCCAGCACTCCACGATGGAGTCGCTGGTCACATGACTGAGCTTAACCTCTAGCTTCCTTCCCCCGAGGTTGGTCTGATGCCAGTGACTCAAAGCCCCACCTGTCTGTTCTGTTCCCGAGGCTGGTCTTTCTGGTGACCAATTCCTACCTAGGGTCATCTCAGCTCATCAACATAATTTCGTGTTGACTGGAAAGGCTCAGCAAGAACAAAGACACTCCTATTACCCAGAAAGTTCCAAGGATTTAGCGTCTCCCTTCCAGGAACCAGAGCCCCAGACCAGCCCAGGCAAATTCTTTATTGCACAGCACAGCCCTGGCCCATCCTCGTCCCAACCCTACTCCCCTGGCATACTTACCTTTTTCCTTTCCCACCCCCACCCGGCCCTCCCCCTTCCTCAATCTCATTCCCACCCTCCCCTGCAAACCCTACCCCACCCCTTTTCCCTCCCCCCCTCCCCCCACCTTCTCTCTCTAGCCTTTTTTGTCCTGTTGGCCTTGGCCATTTACACTGGAGTCACTGTCAGCTTCCTCGGTCGCCGCTTCGGGGACTGGCGTTTTTCCTGGTCTTACATCCTGGGCTGGGTGGCCTTGCTCATGACCTTCTTTGCAGGTAAGGGGGCTTGGGGGTGGCAAGGTCAGTATCCATGGCAGAGTGGGCGGCACTCTAGAGAGCGAGATGATGGGGTGTCCCTCACGGGCCTCCCAGCACAGCACGGAGCCAGAAGGCAGACTGCAGGTCTGCAGACACGCAGGGAGGAAGAGAGTGCTGTGTTGGGGTCTTGGGTTGGGAGTCCAGCCTAGAAGGACTTGGGGGGTCAACTGGGATCTCTTCTCACACAGGGATTTTCTACATGTGTGCCTACCGGATGCACGAATGTCGGCGCCTGTCTGCTCCCCGCTGAGCCCAATGTACCCCGACTTCATCTGGAAGTGAAAATAGGGCCGCTGAAAAAGAGGGGGAGGGTCTAGAGGCTACAATCCTGGTTCCTTGTGGGCAGGAGGGGACCCAGTCCTGGACTCTGGGTGGGGGGGCCTCTGATTTCTGCATCCCAAGGGGGAAGGAGGAAGAGTGGGGCCTGGTGGGAGGCAGTTGAGAAGACCCAAGGTCCAGCCCATGATGGGGGGGTGTTAGAGAAATGGAATCTCCATTAGAGCGACTTTTTGAGAGTCTAATAAAACTGATGTGAAACGACTGACGTGTGGTTCCTGAGGGGCTGGGGTGGTGACAGGTGTGAGCGGTGGATGGGTGGGGGTAATTGTACTACTGCGGCCTAACCCACTCAGTTTGTGTGGGGACAGGGACAGACATCAGCCACACAGTCCCCACCCAGGTGTTAACTACCCTTCAACTTCTAGGAAACTGATGTGTCAGGGCCAATTCTGACAGCAATTCTGGTGTGTGTGTGTGTGTGTGTTTAATGTTTATTTAGAGAGACAGAGCGTGCGCACAAACTGGGAAGGGACAGAGAGAGAGGGAGACAGAGCATCTGAAGCAGGCTCCACGCTGACAGCACAGAGCCCAATGCGGGGCTTGAACCCACAAACCGCAAGATCGTGACCTGAGCTGAAGTTGGACACTTAAACGACTGAGCCCCGGGCACGTCTGAAGCTTTTTATCCCACATCGCCAAGTAACTCACTTCTGACACTGTCTGGTGAAGGTAGCATCAGATCCCTCAGGTGAAGGGCTCAGTCCTACAGACCAGCCCCCCGGCCCTGCCTCATGCTGTCACAAGTGCAGGGGGTCACCCAGGCTTCTGGTCGACCAGCAGTAGAGTGGAGTTTCCCCCCACTATCCTGGGGTTTGGTTAATTTGCCAGAGCGGCTCACAGAACTCAGAGAGACATTTTACTTACCAGATCACCAGTTTACTATCAGAGGGTATAACTCAGGGACAGACAGACAGAAGGCATGCACGGGGCAAGGTGTGGGGAAAGGGCATGCTCTCCAGGGGGCCACCCTCCCCATTATCCATGCGATCACCGACCTAGACGCCCTCTGAACCCAGTCCTCTTGGGTTTTTCTGGCGACTTCATTGCACAGGCGTCATCACTGACCACTGGTGATTCTCAGTCTCCAGCCCCTCCCTCCCCAGGTTGGGGGCAGGGGCTGAAACTTCGACCATCTAGTCACGTGGTTGGTTCCCCTGACAACCTGCCCCTACCCTCCGGTGCTTTCTGTGAGTCGCCTCATTAGCGTAACAAATACACCTTCGAGGCTCTCCTCACCTATGAAATTCCAAGGCTTTTAGGAGCTTTGTGCCAGGAACGGGACGAAGACCAACTATGTACACGTTTCTTATTATGAATTAGCAAAGCGGTGCGAAAACAGGATAAATGAAAAGATCTGTACAGAAAAACCACCTCGCTGTCCGCTCACACCGTCTCCACGGAGCTCTCCTAGACGCCCCTCCCCTCCCCTCCCCGTGTGGGTCCCTCCAGTGGAAACACCCCATCTCCGATCGGTACCCCCTCCTGCACCTGCCTGTTCACACACCATTCATGACCTTGATCTTCTCATTCATTCACTCATTACCTCATTCAAGAAGCTGATGCCTATTGCCATGAGATTTACGGATATCTATCATAAAATAATAAGACTCTTTAGCAAGGCCGGTACTAATGATAAGAATATTAATTAGAGCCTATGCTCAAACTGTCATGTTAATAGAGGCTTACTCCTTGGAAATATTTATTGGGCCCTCCACAAATAACAATAGTACCGTATTTATAGAGGCTTGCTCTGATAATAATGGCAATTGAGGCCATCTCTAATAATAATTTATTGAGGCCTATTTAAGTGGACATATTTACTGAGGCTTATGCCAGTAGTCATATTTATAGGTTTTTTTTTTTTTCTGGCAATACTAATGATGTTGTAACTCCAGACTCCTCTCTAATATCCACTTCAAAGGAAGAGGCATCGCAGATCTGGAATCTCACATATCCTGGTCTCTCTCACCTCCCTAACGGCCTCCCCATCTTGCTCCATTGTCATCCATCTCTTCCAGCCAAGAATGTTGGGATCATTCTCAGATGCTTTGTTTCGTCCCACACCCCATGTCTGATTCGTCAGCAGGTAGCCTTGGCTCTACCTTAAAAGTGTGTCCAGAATTTGACTCCTTGCTCATCCAGTCGCCCTGCTGATCTGGCCTCACCTGGCTTAGGGCCACAGTCCCTCAAACAGCTCTATCAGTGCCCCTACCCATGGCCTGTCCACTGTGGTCCTTTCTCTACGCAGCATTAAAAAAATTTTTTTTTTCAGTTTATTTATTTTGAAAGAGAGAGAGAGAGCAAGAGAGAGAGCATGCAAGCAGGGTGGGGGCAGAGAGAGAGGGAGAGAGAATCCCAAGCAGACTCTGCATTGACAGTATGAAGCCCGATGTGGGTCTCAAGCTCACAAACCTTGAGATCATGACCTGAGCTGAAATCAAGGGCCGGATGCCTAACTGACTGAGCCACCCAGTTGCCCCTCTACACAGCATTTAGAGGGATTTTTGTGAAAGCATGATTCAAATCACGTTATCCTCTCAATCGCCTCCCGCACCCCCCCCCCCCCCCCCCCCCGTGGCTCCCAGTTCAGATGAACAGCTAGCCGATCAAGGTCATACAAGGTGCCGCATGTTCCAGACCCTGCCACCTCTTTGACTTAATCCTCCTTCCCTCACTACACTGACAGCATGGAACCTATTTGGGATTCTCTCTCTCTCTCTCTCTCTCTCTCTCCCTCTGCCCCTTCCCTGCTTGTGTGCATGTGAGCGCTCACTCTCTCTTTTCTCAAAATAAATATTAAAAAAATAATAAAATAAAGGGAAAGAGCACATAACCCATTTGTAAATTATAGGCTACACAACTGGAAAGCATTACTTTTCCATGGATAATATACACAACACATGTATTGCCTGCTTTACATATGGTAGCAGGTTTTTTTTTTTAATTTTAAAATTTATTTATTTTTGAGAATGAGAGAGACAAAGCACGAGCAGGGGAGGGGCAGAGAGAGAGGGAGACACAGAATCCAAAGCAGGCTCCAGGCTCTGAGCTGTCAGCACAGAGCCCCATGTGGGGCTTGAGCCCACGAACTGTAAGATCATGACCTGAGCTGAAGTCAGACGCTCAACTGACTGAGCCCCCCCCCAGGCGCCCCTGGTAGCAGATATTTTTATTACTTTTTTTTAAAGTTTACTTATTTTGAAAGACAGAGAGAGAGAGAGAGAGAATCCCAAGCTGGCTCCATGCCATCAATGCAGAGCCAGACATGGGGCTAGATCTCATGAACCCGTGAGATCATGACCTGAGTGAAATGAAGAGTCAGACACTTAACCAACTGAGCCACCCAAGTGTGCCAAGATTTGTATTTTTTATTTCTTTATTTTTTATTTTTTAAAGTAATCTCTACCTACTGTGTGGGGCTTGAACTTGTAACCCCAAGATCAAGAGTTGCATGCCCTTCGGACTGAGCCAGCCAGGAGCCCTTCAGCTCACTATTTTTAGCTGACAGTTTCCATCTAACATTCTTTATTTTTTACGTCAGAGTGGATACATTAAGCTAGATTCTACTCGGCAAGGAGACTAACAGACTTAGTACCTTTTTATCATCATAATAGACTGCATTAAATATTATTAATAGAGTAGGCCTCAGTAGAAATGAGGGCATCTTCCATAATAACCGTTTATAAACAGCATTCACTTCTTTACTACAGTGTAGGTTCAGTGAGAGTGAGGGTCTCATGTGCCTTCTACACCAGTGTTTCCCCGGAGCCTGGCATACTGCCTGACCTATAAGAGGCACTGGTTGGATTATTTCCAGAAGCCTCCTATGGGCCAGGCCCTTTGCTGGGCCCTGGGGGCCCCCAAATTAATCAGGCCTCGTTCCTGCCTTGGAGTTCTTGACGTCTGAGCATGTGTGGAAAGTGGTGGAAGGAGAGACACTTTGGATCACGCCAAGTAAAGGTGGTCCTGGGAGATAATAATTGGGCTAGGGGTGTGGGAATAGCGTCCCGGACTGAGGGTGGAGGCTTGGGATTGGAGGACCTCAGCTCTGAAGACAGGACCAATAGAATAGAAAGACCAGGTGTCTAGGTGATCCAGGTGGGCCCGAGGACTGGGCAGAGTTTCTGCAGGATGGAGCCTCAGAAGGAATTCCCTGGGGCTGGGAGAGGCTGGAGAAAGTTAGAAGGGACTGGGGTGACCTGGAAACACTGGTGGCACTTGGGCAAGACTGGTAGAGACCCAAGGAGACCAAAAACTGGGACAGTGTCGGGGAGCCAGGGACCTGAGGTCTTGGGAAAAGCTTCAACACACACATTTTGTCAAGAAAAAGGATGGAGGTTCTGGAGGGCAATTCCATTTTCAACATCACGTCAGCTGATTCAGGCTCTCCTGGAGGCTGTAGTCTGTCCTTATTGGCTTGAGGGGCATGTGCTGGAGGGCACCAAGAACCTGGGCCCAAAGACAGCCTTTGACGCCAACAACTGCGGAAGCCTGTTGGAGCCTGGTGTGGCCACGTGTGTGTGCACACGCGCGTGCCTGTGCCTGTGTGTGCATGTGCCATGGTGAGGGTGGGACTCAGGGAGATGAAGCAGGAGGGGTGTCTGGTTGGTTCAGTTGGGAGAGCATGTGACTCTTGATCTTGAGAACGTGAGTTTGAGCCCCAAGTTGGGTTAGACATTAAATCAATAAACTTAAAAAAAAAAAAAAAGAGATGAACCAGGGTTAAAGGCTTGAGACTGGAGGTGGAATGTAAATGAAAATGAGTGGGATTGAGGTAGGATTTATAGGACTTGGGGTGGAGTAGGAGGAAGAGGGGCGTGGGGCCAGAAATATGATCCGGCACGGGGATGGGAGTGAGGATAAGGTTAAGTCTCAAGATGAGGATGGGTTTGAGTTGGGGGTTGAGCTTGGGTTTGGAGATGGGGTTGGGGTTGAGTTTGGGGCTGGGTTTGTGAGTAAGAGGATGGAGGTTAGGTCAGGTGGCAGGACAGGGTTAAGGAGTAGGTTGTGTTTGTGCTTGGGGATGGGACTGACCTTAGCGTTGGTGTTGGTGATGAAAGTGGGGTCTGGTTTAGGAATTGAGGTGGAGTTGAGTTTGTTAGAGCTGGGTAGAGCTGGGTTATAAATGGGGCTGGGTTTGGGGTTAGGGATGAAGTTACGGATTGGGTTGAGTTGGGGTCAGGTTTGGGAATGAGAATAGGGTTGGGTTGGAGGATAGGGATGGAGTTAAGGATGGGGTTGGGTTTGAAATGGGGTAGAGACTGCAGATGGGCCCTGTGATCTGACACCTCCTTCGTCACACCTCCACAGCCCAGACTTCCCGAAGCCTGTCTGTTGCTCTCCGCTAGAGCTACATCCACCGCCATTTTTGTGTCGGCGCCCTGCTGCTTATGATCTGAATCTCTCTCTGGGAGCCTGCCCTTCTGAGCATGTTCCCAGGAGTGGCCAGCTATCTCAGTGGTGAGGGTCTGGGTGAAGGATGGGGGTTTGCAAACTGGAGTCTCCGATAATGGAAGAGGACCTGGGCTCTTGAGTCACTGTGTTGTGGGGCTGCTGGCTCAAGGTCATCTTCATGACAGAGGTCCTCTTCTAGGCCATTCCCCGGTTCATAGAGGTCAAGTGTGCCTGAGCCTTCTACCTGGGCTGCCACACCTTCACCTGACACTTGCTTATCTGTGAGGCATTACCTAGGACCTGGTATTGGTATGGGCGGAGGGGGCTTGCTCTTGGAGGGTGGGAGGGTCCTGTGCCCCTGCCCCTGCCACTCAGGCACCCTGATGAAGGCCACTGGACTGGAGGCCCTGCTCAAAGCAGAGCTGTGTGTGAACTCTTCTTACCAGATAAGGATGTGGGCATGTCTTCCTCCCCACAAACTTTCAGAATTGTGATTCTCCACCCTCTGCTTGCCTTGGGTATAAGCTCCGAGCCATCGATCCAGGAATCTGAGCCCCTGCCTGCCTGCCTCTTCCTCGAGACCTGAGTCCAGCCCTCCAGACCTTTTGCCCCCTCAGCCCCAAGTATCTTGGCCTCCGGCCCCCTCTCTCTGCAGAGACGCCAAAGTCGGGGCCCCTCTCTTCCAGGATGGAAGGTTGCAGAACCCACAGGAAAGCATGACACAACCCTCAACTGTCCCCTCTGGCCACATCCCCCATTTAACTCACACCCTGGCCTCACTTGCCACCTCCCACCTTGAGGCCCCCAAGCCTCTCACACCTCTTCCAGGAAGCATCCTCTGATGTTAAGGGCTCTAAGGGTGGGAGGTACAGAACCTAAAACAGACAGGCAAGTTCTGAACCACCCTCAAACCACTGATGAGATGACACTCTCCACCACACACTATGAGGGGACTTGAATCTCCTTGGGGGGAGGGCATTGTCAGGGTAACCAGGAAGAGAGGGCTTACTGCAAGAGTCAGCTACCGGGAACTGCAGGAGACCACACCAGCCTGGTTTCAAAGGCTTAAAGGCTTCTCTTTCTGGAGCTCAGAGGACCCACGATCACCAGCTTCTTCATTTCCCAGGCCCCAGACACCCAACTGCTCATCTCCATGGAGCTCTGTCGGTCCTTGGCCTTATTCACTGGCTGCCTGGGCCTGGTGTCCATCCTGATCGCTCTGAGCACGGATTTCTGGTTCGTGGCCGTGGGGCCTAACTTTTCACTTCACTCGGGCCTCTGGCCAGAGGGGTTTCACAATATGGTGGCAGGTAAGGGATGGCAGTCTCTTTTGGTGGGGGGGGGGGGAGAGGGGCTGCGTGAGGGGCAGGCACCCAAATCTTCTCTCTTACACAGCCTACATCCACGTGACACAGAGCTTCAGCATTCTGGCTGCCCTGTGTGGCCTGGTGTCGGTGATCCTCATGGTCCTGTCCTACATCCCCTCACTGTCCATTCCAGGCCGCGGGCCCCTTGCCTCCTCTGTCACAGCCTTTGTTGCAGGTAGACTCCAGGCTGTACCTGGGGACTGGGGACTGGGGACTGGGGACTGGTGAGTTCCCACAGAGGTGCTGAGCAGTCTCTCCTGTCTTCATCCTCAGCCATCTTCGTGATGGTGGCCATGGTCGTCTACACCAGTGAGCGGTGGAACCAGTCCCAACACCCCCAGATCCAGTCCTTCTTCTCCTGGTCTTTCTACCTGGGCTGGGTTTCGATGATTCTCTTGCTCTGTGCAGGTAACTGCTGCTCCAGGAACTGGAGAGGCTGGCTGGGGGGCCTCTGAGAGAGCAGGGTGGGGCAGGTGTTAACCTCTCTCTGTCACCCCAGGTAGCCTGAGTCTGGGTGCTCATTGCAGTGCCCCCCGGCCTGGCTATGACACCTTGTGAGCGAGAGAGGCGACAACAGCAAGATGAGGCGTTATTCTCTGAAGACACCACCAGGAGCCTCAGGCCCCCGCAGCCCCCCCTCCTGCCCTTACCCCCAGCCCTCCCCCAACCCCTTCATTTGCTTCTTTACCCATTCAACAAACATATGCTGGGATCTGGTAATTCTGGGATTAATTCCTTCATGACATAAGCTGAGGGCAAGCCAGCTCCATGCTGGGTGACAGAAAGGACTCAGAGCCCTTACCTGTCATCCGTCTACCAGCCGGGATAGGGGCCACTGTGGCCCCATGTCAGCTCCCTTCTCCAGGCCTTGCCTTTCTCCCTGTTTCCATCTCAAGACCCTGTCCTTTGTCTTTCCCACATTAGTGCTCTTTCCTTCTTACTCCCTGATTTTGCCACCCCTGTCTTCCCTATGGTCCTCCTTGCTCATTTCATTCACTCATTCATTCATTCATTCATTCGCTCCTTCAGCTGGCTTCTCCTGAGTTCATCCTTTCTGTTGGGTCTCCCTGGGGATGCTGATGGGAACCTGAGACCTGGGCCTTGCCCACCGGGGGCTGCAAGTCCGGTGGGGGAATTGAGACGGCAGGGCAGAGCCTGGGATGGCGGGGAGAAAGTCCGCGTCAGGCGGTGGTGGGGGGAGGTGAGCTTTCTGGGGAGAGGGTGTTTAGGGGTTTCTCGAGGGCCGAGGCAAAGTCATCTGGACAGCGGGGCCCAAAGGTGTGGAGAGGCTGGAGGTTTTCAGGGGACGGAGAACAGTGCTCTGTGGCAGAATGTGGAATGCAGAGGCCATTGGGGTGTGAGGGTGGAGAGGTGGGTGAGAGCCAGGCCCCTAAGGCCACAGTGACTCTGTCTTGAGAGCAATGGGGGGCTAGAAGAAGGTTGTGAGGCGGGGAGGGACAGCTCCAGCTGCAGGTGCCCTATAGATCCCTCTGGGATATGCAGGGAGGTCAGAAAGGACAAAGGAGCTCGGCAATGCAATGGGTATGACTGGGGCCGGGGCACGAGACGGAAAAGAGGGAAGGGGCCAGAAAGATTCAGGGGCCGGAAGGAACGGGACACAGGGATCCAAGGGCTTTGTGGAGTGATGGGCAGGAGGGGGCCAGGTTAGTGCCCAGGGTTCTGGTGCAACCAACTTGGGTGGGATGGTAGGGTCATCCCTGTTTTGGTGGGAGATGTTGAGCTCAGTTGGGATGTGGTTGGCAGGGGTCTGGGACAGAGAAGTGGGCTGGAGATGGTTTGGGTTGCTATCAGAGGATCAGTGGCCGAGGGAGCCGTGGCTTCGAGGAAACTCATCGGGTAAGAAGGTGCAGGATGGAGATTCCAGGAAAACCAGCCCTGGGAAGTGGAGGGAAGATCAAGAACAGGAGCCTGCATGGGGGTCTGAGAGGGCACAGCCAGAGAGTTGGGGGCCTGGAGAGCTTCTGGGGTCAAGGGAAGAATTTTCAGAAGGATATGGTCTATCGTGTCATGGCCATCTGACTCTGTGTGCATGTGGGTTTATGTGCGTGTGGGGGTGTGGGTGGGTGGTTATCTCTTTAAGTGGCTGATGGGAGAGGGGGTTCTGGAACTCCTCCTGCCTCACAGAGACCCAGTCTCCCTTCCCCCACACCTCTGGACTCTGTGTCTAAGAAGCCCCCCTGAGCTGGGTGTCAGTCATTTAGGTGGGTGTGTGCATGGGGGTTGGGGGAGGGCACTGGACAGGTTACAGGCACACTCCACTGAAGAATGGAGATCTTTGAAAGACAGAGAGGTCCTTAAGCTGTGACTCCCTGTGGGTAAGGTCTCAAAGCGCCCAATAGTAGCAGTAGGACATGGGGGAGAAGGAGGTCTTGGGTTTGGGAAGGGCCTGAGGGAGGGGTCCCCAGACAGGGGTGCTGGGGTGAAGTCTGGGATATGTAGGGACATGTGTGTGTGGGTCTCAAGGGCTTGAAAGAGCCGAGACAGGGGCCTGGGGGCGGGAGGGCTGTTGGCCAATCTTGCATGTGTGACCCTCCGCAGCAGCCTCCCTGGCATGGGGGTGAAGCGGCGCCTTCAGAGCGGGGGCACCTTGCTGGGCTTCTTGGCCCAAATCCTCACGATTCTCTCCACTGCCACCAACTACTGGATCCGCTACCCAGGGGGCCACAGTAGCCTGTGGCAGGAGTGTAATGGCGGCATCTGCTCCAACATCCCCTGCCAGAGTGAGGCCCCGCCCGCCCAGATGTCCCCCACTGGGCAGACAGCACCCCCCCCCCACCCCGGCACTGAGCCCAGCTGGCCCCCTCGCCTCACACAACAGCTGGGCACATCCTGCGGCGCCCCCCACCCCCCCACCCCTTCCTCTCCAGTCTCAGATCCACCTGCTCCTCCACGACAAAGACTACCACGAACCCCCACTTTGGGATCTGCTTCCCTGTTGGGACCTTAACCGCCCCTCATGAAGCAACTTGCGAGTCCCTATCCAAACTAGACCGGCGGGTGGGGGTGGTGGCCCGGGGCGGCACCAGCGCGCGGCTGAGGCGGCCGCTCCCCCCAGCCATGCTGGCGGTGGCGGGCGCGTGCATGGTGCTGGCGGCGTGCTCCGCCGTCGTGGGTTTGGTGATGGGGCTGCGGATTCTGTACCACGAGGGTGACTCGCGGGGCCAGACTATGAGCGGCACCTTCTTCCTCTGCGGTGAGATGGTAGCGGGCCCCCAGGCATAGGGCGGGCTTGGGAGTTGCGGGGGACAGGGGCCCAGGGTCTCGCACTTGGAGGCGCTCGGAAGAGAATGAGGGGAGGGGCCGGGGACCCAGAGGAGGGCGTGGCTGGGAGGAGGGGCGTGGCCTGGGCGACGGGCGCGGTCTAGGGGCGCCTCGGCTCTGCGCCCTGGCTACGCTCACCCAGGGCGCGGGGCCCAGGGCTGCTGCTGCTGATCGCCCTGACAGGCTACACCGTCAAGAACGCGTGGAAAAACGACGTCTTCTTCTCATGGTCCTATTTTTCGGGGTGGCTGGCTTTACCCTTCTCTATTCTCGCGGGTAACCTGGACAGCGGGAAGAGGGTGGAGGAGACTGCCCTGAGCACCCCCCTCCCCACAGACTCCCCGTCGCCCTCCCAGGGACTCCCCAGCACACTCCGCTCCCGACTCCCGCACACCCGGCAGGATCGCCCCTAGAGCTCCGAACCCCCGTCCCGGGGAGCTCCCGGTCATCCGCCCCAGGACCCACCGTCCCCCACCCGCCCTCCGCTCCTCTCCCGCCAGGCTTCTGCTTCTGCTGGCGGACATGATCGTGCAGAGCACGGACGCCATCAGCGGATTCCCCGTGTGCTTGTGACCGCAGCCTGCCTGGGGCAGAATAAAGGAACGGCTTTCACCGCCGCAGCTCGTGTGCCTTTCTGGGGGACACGAACGCACGTGGGAACATGGATATGAAGAGCACGGGGGACCGGGACACGGGGATCCCTGGGGGCTCAGGGAGGACATAAGCACATGAACCTACAGGGAACGTGGAACATGGGGACACGAGCTTGGAGTGGACAAGGCACACGGACTGGGAGGGGGAACGGGAATCAGGGGTAGTGGGGTCAGGAGCGCACAAGGTCGTTTGGAGGGGATGTAGGGACTTGCAGGGAAAACGAGTATAGGGGAACATAAGGGGCATGAACATGGGACGAGGAACATGGCAAAAAGAAAATGGGGAGACACAAGAGGACGTAGGGGACACGAGCATGGCGACTTGTACAGTTGAGGAAAAGGCGGGGGGCTGGGGAAGGGGATAAATCGAGGACACTGGGAAAAGTTTAGAATTCGTGGGAGGAACTCCACTCCGGGGGCATCTCCCTACGCTCACGGCCTTTCCCCTAGTTCCCGGCCACGCCCCCTCCTCTAGGTCCGTTTCCTTTCCCCTCGGGTCCCGCCTCTTTGTCCAAGATTCGTTCCCTATTGGCCCCAATCCTCTTGCCACACCTGCTTCCCTTCCGGGCCTCCGGTTGGTCCTCTGTTGGGGCGGAGGCGGGCACCACAGCGGTTGACTGGCTGGCTGCGTGGGGCGCAGGCGCAGAGAGGGGCGGGGTGCGGGGGCGGGACGAGAAGTCTCGGTCTGGGCGCCCAGCGAGCTCACTGACCCCGGCAGGTGGCAGAGGCAGGAAGATGGCGGAGCTGCGTGCGCTCGTGGCTGTCAAGAGGGTCATCGACTTCGCTGTGAAGGTGACCGCCCCCCCCCCCCAACCTCCCCGAATCCCGCGGCCGTGTGCTTCCGGGGTCACTGTATGGGAGGTCTTCTCATACCTCTGATCTCTCCCGCTCTTCCCCCAAACGTCAAAGTACACCAGAGGGCAAAGATCAAGGACTGTGAGGTTCAGACTTCAGATCTCTCTTCATTCAGACCAGGCCCCTCTGGGGTCATGACCCCGTTCCCTTTTCTCGAGTCTGGACTCGCTGTCTTCATAGGGTGCAGTGCGAGTTACCTTCTCTATTTCTTACCTGCTGGAGGTGTCATGGCCCCTATTTATTAACACATGGAGAAACTGAGGCACAGAGAGGTCACTCAGCTAGGATGGGATAGAGCTGAGATTTCCGCTCCAGGTCTGTCTGACTCCTCAACCCAACTAAATGCTTTGCACACAAGCCACACTTTAACCTTTAGGCTGCTTTGCACACTCCGTTGATTATTCCAATACCGGGCGCTGTGGGAACCCAGAAACTGTCTTTTACCCTACGTAGCCACAGGGTGAGTGAAGAGGTCCTGCTGGGAAGGGAGGGTGGAGTGTTTGCTGGAGACGGAATCCCGTCGGACTGAGCTGGTGGAATGACTCACATTCTCCATGAGGGGGCTGGGGGCAGCGTCTCTGAGGGCCTGGCTTGCCCCCAGAGAGAAGCTGGTCTGGACAGAGGTGAATCAGACGCAGTCTCGCAGGCCCGTGTCTCCTATTACTTGGCTTAAAGCAGACTGAAGGTGGTGACTGCCCGTCCACGTGTGTCCCCACCATCAGACTGGGGTTCCACCTCTGCGTCTCCAGCATTGCCCAGGATAGGGCCTAGCTTGCCAGAGGCCTCGGGATGCATGAAACCAGGGCCCCTGCCAGTTTGGGGGGTGGGGTGGGCAGGAGGTCCCGGCAGCCGGGCTTGGCGTGGAAGCTTCAGTGATCATAACTGCCCATGTGTAGTGAGCGATTACTACGGAGGGGCAGGGCTCCAAGTCCTTGACAGAGATTAACCTATTCAGTGCTTTCAAAAGCCGCTAGGTGTTATCAGTCCCGTTGGACAGGTGAAGAAACTGAGAACCGTGGAGGTTCTGTTACCTGGCAGGTCATCCCGCTCCAGGCCACCAGAGTCAGAATCACAAGTGCAGGCAAGTCCCGCTCTGGTCTCTCCTCCTCCCCTTTTCACTCAGCAGCTGGGAGGCCTGATGACAGCAAATGGCAGGGATGTTGCTCGGGGTCCTGGGACCTGCTCTCCTGGTTTCCTCCGACCTGTAACTGTTCCTTCGGGCTCCGTCGCCCCCTGGGTCTCCTTCTGCCCCAGTCCTGGTCTCCATGGCCTGAGATGCCTAGGTCGCATTTGTCTCCCCGACCCGGCGGGCTCCAGTTTCATGGGCTTTGGGTCGCAGCCGCATCCAGCACAGGGACTGGCATGGGTGTGTGCCGAATGAGAGAACAAAGAGGGGGTGTCAGCTGCTGTCCTGTCCCTCCGGTCTATCCTCTCCCAGCCTCACAGCTCTTCCTGCACTGGGAGCTGCCCCGAGGCTCCCCAGCACCCTCAGGACAAAGTCCCAGCCCCTCAGGGTTTGAGACCCTTCGTGGTCCGGCCTTGGCCCCTGTGCTGCCGTCCACGGTGCCCTGTTCCTCCCTTACCCCTTGTGCTTCCATAGCTCCCACCTAATCTTTCCTGACAGACAGGGCCCCTTCTTGGCTTGGGCCCTTGTCCCCGCTGGGCCTTCTGCTTGGATACCCTTCCTTCTCCAGCCCTACTCGTACCTCCCTGTCCTGCTTAACGCTGATCTGTCAATCACATCGGCATTTAGTGGTTCTCTGGTATCCCCTGTCCCAACCCTCTCGTGCTCCTCGTTGTGTCCTTGGACACTCCTGCAGCCCCCTGGGCTTGCCTCTCTGCACTCTTCTCCCACACTGGATTGGGATCCTCTGTCCACCCAGATGTCCCCTCCCCCCCATCGGTGGCTCCTCAGGGTGCATGCACTTCGTTCCACTCTTGCCTCACTTGTCACCTTCTCTGGGAGGCCTGCCCTGGATCCTGACTTAAAGTTGCAACCCCCATTGTTCCTGTCCCCTCCCTGGCTGTAATTTCACCCATACTCTCGTCTCTTTGTAATCTCCTCTCATTTACTGATTGTTCTCTTTAGTGTCTGTCTCTCCTTCCAGAATTCCAGCTCCAGGGTGGGGAGGAGGGTCTGTCTGATGGAGTCACTGCTGTCTTAGTCATTGGTTCCCTCGCAAGAACGGTTCAGAGCCAACTCCAGGCCAGCTGCCTGGGTCAGCTTCCTACTATGTGACCTTGGGGAGCTGCGTAACCACTCTGAGCCTTGTTTTCCTCCACCCTACAACGGGGATAACAAGAGTATCTCCTGAACTGGGTGGCGGTGAAGATCGGATAAGCTCTTAGAATAGCCCCTGGCTATGGGGCGCCAGGGTGGCTCTGTCGGTTGAGCGTCCAACCTCAGCTCAGGTCATAATCTCACGGTTTGTGAGTTCGAGCCCCGCCTTGGGCTCTGTGCTGACAGCTTGGAGCCTGCTTTGGATTCTGTGTCTCCCCGTCTCTGCCCCTCTCCCCACTTGCGCTCTCTCTCTCTCTCTCTCTCTCTCTCAAAAACAAGTGTTGGGGGGCGCCTGGTTGGCGCAGTCGGTTAAGCGTCCGACTTCAGCCAGGTCACGATCTCACGATCCGTGAGTTCGAGCCCCGCGTCAGGCTCTGGGCTGACGGCTCGGAGCCTGGAGCCCGTTTCAGATTCTGTGTCTCCCTCTCTCTCTGACCCTCCCCCATTCATGCTGTCTCTCCCTGTCTCAAAAATAAATAAACGTGGGGCGCCTGGGTGGCGCAGTCCGTTGAGCGTCCGACTTCGGCCAGGTCACGATCTCGCGGTCCGTGAGTTCGAGCCCCGCGTCGGGCTCTGGGCTGATGGCTCGGAGCCTGGAGCCTGTTTCCGATTCTGTGTCTCCCTCTCTCTCTGCCCCTCCCCCGTTCATGCTCTGTCTCTCTCTGTCCCAAAAATAAATAAAAAACGTTGAAAAAAAAAATTAAAAAAACAAAAACAAAAACAAAAAAAACAAGTGTTGGCTGGCACGCAGTGAGTATTGTTATTATTGATAGTACTAGTAATGCAAGTTTATTTAGTCATTTGCTCAGAAACAGATGCTGTGCTCAGTGTGTGTCCGTGTGCACGTCTGTGATTGTGTGTTTAGGGTATTACTGAATAGGCAACCAGTGACACTCAGTTCTGGCCCATGAGGCTGTACCCTTCAGAGTTTCTTTCAAGGCCCAGGGAGAGGCCGAGTCGATTTTGCATTCGTGATTTGGTATGCATTTTCTATTTATTTATTTATTTTTGTTTTTCTTATTTTTAATTTTATTTTATTCTTTTTTTTTTTAATATATGAAATTTATTGTCAAATTGGTTTCCATACAACACCCAGTGCTCATCCCAAAAGGTGCCCTCCTCAATACCCATCACCCACCCTCCCCTCCCTCCCACCCCCCATCAACCCTCAGTTTGTTCTCAGTTTTTAACAGTCTCTTATGCTTCGGCTCTCTCCCACTCTAACCTCTTTTTTTTTTTTCCTTCCCCTCCCCCATGGGTTTCTGTTACGTTTCTCAGGATCCACATAAGAGTGAAACCATATGGTATCTGTCTTTCTCTGTATGGCTTATTTCACTTAGCATCACACTCTCCAGTTCCATCCACGTTGCTACAAAGGGCCATATTTCGTTCTTTCTCATTGCCACATAGTACTCCATTGTGCATATAAACCACAATTTCTTTATCCATTCATCAGTTGATGGACATTTAGGGTCTTTCCATCATTTGGCCATTGTTGAGAGTGCTGCTGTAAACATTGGGGCACAAGTGCCCCTATGCATCAGTACTCCTGTATCCCTTGGGTAAATTCCTAGCAGTGCTACTGCTGGGTCATTGCGTAGGTCTATTTCTAATTTTTTGAGGAACCTCCACACTGTTTTCCAGAGCGGCTGCACCAATTTGCATTCCCACCGACAGTGCAAGAGGGTTCCCGTTTCTCCACATCCTCTCCAGCATCTATAGTCTCCTGATTTGTTCATTTTGGCCATTCTGACTGGCGTGAGGTGATATCTGAGTGTGGTTTTGATTTGTATTTCCCTGATGACGAGGGACGTTGAGCATCTTTTCATGTGCCTGTTGGCCATCCGGATGTCTTCTTTAGAGAAGTGTCTGTTCATGTTTTCTGCCCATTTCTTCACTGGGTTATTTGTTTTTCGGGTGTGGAGTTTGGTGAGCTCTTTATAGATTTTGGATACTAGCCCTTTGTCCGATATGTCATTTGCAAATATCTTTTCCCATTCCGTTGGTTGCCTTTTAGTTTTGTTGGTTGTTTCCTTTGCTGTGCAGAAGCTTTTTATCTTCATAAGGTCCCAGTAATTCATTTTTGCTTTTAATTCCCTAGCCTTTCTGGATGTGTTGAGTAAGAGATTGCTACGGCTGAGGTCAGAGAGGTCTCTTCCTGCTTTCTCCTCTAGGGTTTGGATGGTTTCCTGTCTCACATTCAGGTCCTTTATCCATTTTGAGTTTATTTTTGTGAATGGTGTGAGAAAGTGGTCTAGTTTCAACCTTCTGCACGTTGCTGTCCAGTTCTCCCAGCACCATTTGTTAAAGAGACTGTCTTTTTTCCATTGGATGTTCTTTCCTGCTTTGTCAAAGATGAGTTGGCCATACGTTTGTGGGTCTAGTTCTGGGGTTTCTATTCTATTCCATTGGTCTATGTGTCTGCTTTTGTGCCATATTTTATTTTATTCTTAAAAAAAATTTTTTTAATGTTTATTTATTTTTGAGAGAGAGAGACACACACAGAGTACGAGTGGAGGAGGGGCAGAGAGAGAGGGAGACACAGAATCCGAAGCGGGCTCCGGGCATTGAGCTGTCAGCACAGAGCCCAAGGCTGAACCCACCATCCGTGAGATCATGACCTGAGCTGAAGTCGGACACTTAACTGACCGAGCCACCCAGGCACCCCTATTTTTTATATTTTTAAATATTTACTTATTTTTGAGAGAGACAGAGACAGAGAGAGAGGCAGAGCACACGTGGGGGAGGAGCAGAGAGAGAGAGGGAGACACAGAATTGAAAGCAGGCTCCAGGCTCTGAGCTGTCAGCACAGAGCCCGACGTGGGGCTCAAACTCATGAACCGTGAGATCATGACCTGAGCCGAAGTCGGACACTCAACCAGCTGAGCCACCCAGGTGCCCCAGCTGCATTTTCTTAAAGCAGATCCTCCAAAGGATGGAAACTTCAGGCCCCAGAAAACCTGTTTCCGTCTCTGGGCCTTACCTCAACCAGCCATGTGTTCCTCGGTTCTGGGAGGACACGGCCTTTTCCCCTTCCCCTTGTTCCTTCTGCGCTTGGGATAGCTGGCACCTCCTCTTCCTTCAGGTCACACCTGTCACCTCCGTGAGGATGTTGGTCCTCTTTGCCTGCCCCAGACGCGATCTCCCGTAGAAGGGTCTCAGCCCTGACCACCACCTTGACCGTCGGTTGTGGGCATCTCTCCCTGCCCACCGCCTCACTGTCTGGCCTTGGCCGTCCTGAATCACAGAGAAGTCCTTGAGCTGTGTCAAGAGTTCAGGGACGGCCTTCAGAAGTCACTTTACGAACACCTGCTCCTGTGTCGTGGGCCGCGGATAGTAGGACTGGCTCTCCTACCTCTCGAGGGCCCGCCTGGCAGCCTGGAGAGTCTCACGATTCCCAACTCAGACTTGGAGTGAGGCTCTACTTCCTTGTGGTGTCATCCTGGGCAAGGCCCTTGGCCTGTCTGTGCCTCAGTTGGCCCATCTGTACAATAGGGATGGGAATGGCAGTAACTAACCTCCTAGGCTGTCAGGACAGTTACATGAGTTCATGCACGTAATAAAGCCCTCGGGGGCAGTCGATGCCTGCCAGGGTCATGGCTGTTTCTGTTGAACGTTAATAGTTTGCATCTTTAAGAGACAGACGTCCTGACTCATCTCCTTTGACTGATAAAGCCTCATTATTTAAAATAATTTGGAAAAAAAAAAAAAAAAAAGACCGGCACTGAATTTTGAGACCATCCATTGTTTCCTGACTTAGATAATTGAACTCAACAGTGTTTTCAAAGCTTCAAATCTTCTCTGGCTTGAAAGGTCTTCTTCCGTGGAGAAGATGAGCGGGCACCTTTCCCCGGTGCCGGTGCCAGAGGGCTCTCATCCCCTTCTGTTTGGGCGTGGGCAGCTTGGTGCCCGGGGTCTTGCCAGAGCAAGAGTGGGCTCGGGGCCCTCCACCAGCCCCCTGGCCCGTCAGCCAGCCTCTTACTGCGGGGGGCTGCTTTCCTGTTTAAAGGGGAGACCTATGTCTTGGATTTTATTTTTGTAACAAGAGGGCTTTTGTGTTTTATTTTTTATTTTTTTTCATGTTTTTATTTATTTTTGAGAGAGAGAGACTGAGAACGAGCGGGGGAGGGAGAGGGAGACACAGAATCCGAAGCAGGCTCCGGGCTCTGAGCTGTCACAACAGAGCCCGATGTGGGGCTCGAACTCACAAATCATGAGATCATGACCTGAGCCAAGGCTGGACGCTTAACTGACTGAGCCACCCAGTTGCCCCTTTTGTGTTTTAGTTTCTGTGCTGTTTATAAGTGTTTGAGCAGTTCTTTTTTTTTTTTTTTTTTTTTAATGTTTATTCATTTTCGAGAGAAAGAGAGACACTTCGTGAGAGGGGAAAGGGCAGAGAGAGAGGGAGACACAGAATCCAAAGCAGGCTCCAGGCTCCGAGCTGTCAGCACGGAGCCCCACGCGTAGCTCGGACTCACAAACTGTGAGATTACGACTTGAGCCGAAGTCGGACACTTAACCGACTGAGCCACCCAGGCGCCCCTACAAGTGTTTGAGCGGTTTTAATGCAAGTTCTTACACATGCATCTGACAAGTTCTTTTTTGTGCAGGAACTACAGTATGCCAGGTGCCACGCTAGGCCTGTGAGTACAGTTGTGAACAGAGCTGACAGAAATCCCTGTCCTCAGGGACTTGACATTCTAAGGGAGAGAAGATTGATAGTAAATCTATATAAGTACAGCATAGGGGCTCCTGGGTGGCTCAGTCAGTTAAGCGTCTGACTTTGGCTCAGGTAATGATCTCGTGGTTCGTGAGTTCGAGCCTTATGTCGGGCTTGTGCTGACAGCTCAGAGCCTGGAGCCTGCTTCGGATTCTGTGTCTTCCTCTCTCTCTTCCCCTCCCCCACTCAACACGCTGTCTCTCTCCCTCTCTCTCTCTCTCAAATAGAAATTAAAGCCTTAAAAAAATTAAAAGGAAGTGTCAGGGTATGGTGTGCAAAGTAAGGGTAAGTATTGTTCAGCAAACCTCACATTCTGGTGGCATTCGTATTTGCATGCAAGTATATGTTACGTATTTGTAATATATTCCCGAGTATCAAAGATGCATTTCTCACCGTGGGTTATGGTAAACGGAAATTGGCGAAACATGCTTTCAGGCCCAAGGAACAGAGCAGTGACAAGATGTTCGAGGTCCCCAGTGCTTAGCACATGTCTGAATGACACAATGAGAAGGTGACCCTCCACCTGCCTGTGGGACCCTGGGCAAGGGCCTGCCCCTTTCCCTGTCGTCCCCATCCGGCCCTTGCCTTCCCCGATCCCCTGACCCTGGCCCTTCCCTTCCTGGCTGGGCAGATCCGGGTGAAGCCTGACAAGACAGGAGTGGTCACAGATGGCGTGAAGCACTCCATGAACCCTTTCTGTGAGATCGCCATGGAGGAGGCCGTGCGGCTCAAGGAGAAAAAGCTGGTGAAAGAGGTCATCGCTGTCAGCTGTGGGCCTGCCCAGTGCCAGGTGGGAGAGGGTGCTGGGACCCTGAGTCCCGGGTCTGAGGGAGGAGGGACGGGATCGGGCTCCTGGGTACCCCTTGGGGCTACAAGCCAAGCCGAGTCCCTTCTCCTGGCAGGAGACCATCCGCACTGCTCTGGCCATGGGCGCAGACCGAGGCATCCACGTGGAGGTGCCAGCTGCAGAGACAGATCGCCTGGGTCCCCTGCAGGTGGCCCGGGTCCTGGCCAAGCTGGCAGAGAAGGAGAAGGTAGACCTGGTGCTGCTGGGCAAGCAGGTAAGTGTGCCCATCCCTCCCCCCCATCCCCATTCCTGCTCAGGACTGGCGGCGGGGTGGGCAGGAGCTGAGGCTTCAGGGGACCCAGGCTGGGTGGAGAGTTTGAGCAGGGTGGGCAGGATGACAGGTGGGGGGGGGGGGTCCTATGGGGTAAAGTGGGAGCCCTGGGGGCTGGGGCGATGGTCTGGGTGGGGGAAAGAGAGGCTTGATGGGACAGAGCAGAGAGACCTGTGGCTGGAGGGGCAGCGCTTGAGCTGCAGGGAGTGAGGGGAGGCGGAGAGGAGGTGAAGGTGGTGCTGGGGTCTGGCTGCAAGGGACAGAGAGGAAAGTTCTGGAAGAACTGAGGCTGTGAGGAAGAGGCTGGAAGGGGAGAGACTGGAGGCCAGGGGCTTGGGGAGGAGCTTGGGGGCTAACGTTGAGCTAGAACGCTACCTACCCCCTGAGGTGGGTGTGAGTCTGGCTCAGCTGTTCCCTCTGGAGGCCGGGCAAATGACAGCCTTCCTTTGGGCAGCCTGCCCACACCCTCCCATTTGAGATAGACATTGTGGCCTCGCCCAGGGAGGGGCAGCGGATCTTCAGAAGAGACCCAGACGACAGCAGTGGGAGGGGAGAGATCTAGGGGCGGGGGCTTAGGGACGAAGGCTGAGAAAGAATGCGAGAGACTGAGAGATCATACAGGGCACTGGGATCGCCTGGGAGGCTCAGAGGTAGAGCCAGGGCCCTGGTGGGAAAAGACAGGGATCCCAGCAGGCTGGATCGGTCCCTGGGGAGAGGCGGAGGCTGATGAGTCTATATAGGTGGTTGGGTGTCCTGCCCAAGTCAGACAGTGGAAAACGAGAGGTGACAAACAGCAGAGGAATCAGTAGAAGTCAGTAAGCTGAGGCAGGGGGCCTAACCAGAGAACAGGCCAAAAAGGCACAGTCTGGGTAGGCTCAGGGCTCTGGGGACCCAGGTCTCTCACCAGTGCCCCAGGACACTGGTGCTGGCATCATGGCCTCTTGATGCCCCCTCCGTTCTCTGGTGGGTCTCAGACTCATGTCCTGCCTGTCCTGGTTGTCAGGGACAGTTTCTGGGACCAGGGCCTCCAACTGGGAAGATACAGGATAAACTGGTCAGGACAGTCTTTATTGTAGGTGGCAGGGTCAGAATCAAACTGGCAGAAGCCAAAAAGTGAACCTGTTAGCTCATATAATTCAAGCTTCAGGCATGGCTTGATCCAGGTTCACATGTCAGCTCTAGGCTCTGCTCCTCTATCTTGTTTTTACCTTCTGCACCTCCAGGCCCATATCTCAGGAGCCCAGCAACCTCAGCAGAAACAAAAGAGCCTCTTTCCCAAGAGCTCCAGGAACACCTCCAGAGCTGACTCTTCATTGGTCCAGCTTGAGTCAAGTACCAATCCCTGAACCAATCACTAGGGTCAGGGGATAGCTCCTACTCACTCAGTTCCCCAGTGCAGCTGGCCCGGGTCCTGGCTCATGGGAGGCTTCTGTGAATTATACAGGGGGCAAAGATTTGGCACTGGGGATGCCAGATGTCCTTGTGTGCCCCTGGACAGGTGACTGCCTCTCACCAGGCCCAAGTGAAGGGATGGGATCATTCTAGTCCAGGAGTCAGCAGACTATGGCCCATGGTCACCGCTGATTTTATAAAGCTTTATTGGAACACCACCACTCTTGTTGCTTTATACAGGCACATTTCTATCTACGGCTGCTTGTGTACTACCGTGGCCGAGTTGCATCTCTGTGACTGAGACCGCATGATATTGAGAAAATGTTTGCTAATCCCCATCTAGACAAAGGCCCAAACGGTGTGTGAAAAGACCCATTGTCATACAGTCTTCTCTCTTTCTCCACTCAGGCCATCGATGATGACTGTAACCAGACAGGGCAGATGACCGCTGGATTTCTAGACTGGCCACAGGTGAGGCTGGAGTGAGGCGTACCTTCTGGGGGCTAGACCTGGGGGCTCAGAACAGGGCCACCCTTGTCCCTGCCTTTCTGGAGGAAGGCATGTGCAAGGATGGCTACTCCTGCTGGCAGGAAGGAGAAGTGCACAGCCAGGATGCCAGGCCTCGTCCAGGCCTTTGGTGCTCTGTCTTCAGCCCTGTCACTCTCCAACCACACACCAACGTCATCCCTGCCTCAGGGCCTTTGCACTTGCTCAACCCAGAACATGGTTCCCTCAGATTGCCTCATGCCTTTCCGACTCTCTCCTTTAGGTCTGTGCTCAGTTATTACCTCTTTAGAGAGGCCTTCCTTACCCACCCTGTATGAAATCCTCATGTCCCCTCCTCAGTTCCAGATTCCCCACTCCCCACCTCTGCCAGTCCAGTAGAAACACGAGCCACCTGGGTAATTTAGAATTTTTCACAGCCGGATTAAAAAAGTAAAAAGAATCAGGCAAAATGAATTGCAATAATATTTTATTTAACCTAACACATCTAAAATATTATCATCTCAACATATAATCAATATAAAAACTCCTGAGCTCTGTCATATTCTTTTTTGAAATTTTTTTTTTTTTTTCAACGTTTTTCATTTATTTTTTGGGACAGAGAGAGACAGAGCATGAACGGGGGAGGGTCAGAGAGAGGGAGACACAGAATCGGAAACAGGCTCCAGGCTCCGAGCCATCAGCCCAGAGCCTGACGCGGGGCTCGAACTCACGGACCGCGAGATCGTGACCTGGCTGAAGTCGGACGCTTAACCGACTGCGCCACCCAGGCGCCCCTGTCATATTCTTTTTTGTATGACGTCTTCAGAATCCAGTGTGGATTTTATTTTATTATTTTATTTTATTTTATTTTAAATTATTTTATTTTATTTTATTTTATTTTATTTTATTTTATTTTATTATTTTTTAAGTTTAGTTATATTTTGAGAGAGAGTGAGAGTGGAGGAGGGACAGAGAGAGAGGAAGAGCGAGAGAATCCCAAGCAGGCTCCCTGCTGTCAGCACAGAACCCAACATGGGGCTCAAACTCACAGACCACGAGATTATGACCTGAGCTGAAATCAAGAGTCAGATGAGTACTCGACTGAACCACCCAGGCACCCCTCCAGGGTGGATTTTATATCTACAGCACATCTCCATTCAGATGCTGAATTTTCATCAGAAATACTTAATTTAGATTCCTAAAATCCACAGTTGAAAACGTAGATTCACACACCCAGGGTGTTCCAAACACTCTTCAAAGTTTTCCAGTGATCGCATTGAGTATTTTTTTAAATAGCTTTGTTGAGATGTAAGTGGTCTACAATAAACTGCACATTTTTTTTTCTTTTTAATTTTATTTTTTATTTTTTAAAATTTACATCAAACATACGGAACACTTCACGAATTTGTGTGTCATCCTTGCGCAGGGGTGGTGCTAATCTCTGTCAGTTCGTAGGATCGAGCCTGGCATCCAGCTCTGCACTGACAACCTGCTTGGGATTCTCTCCTCCTCTCTCTGTCCCTCCCCCGCTTGCATGCATGCACGCACATGCTCTCTAAACAAACAAACAAACAAACAAACAAACAAGCAAACGAACAAACTTAAAAAAAAAATAAAGTAAGATGAAAAATTCCATCCCGTAATCACACGAGCCACATTTCACATGCTCAGAAGACACGTGAGTCCACTTGATTACCGTTATACTTGGTTACCGGTCACTTGGTTACCAGCAGTCTTCCCGGCCAGGATAAATGCCCCCGAAAGCCCAGGCCTTGTTGGTCATGTTCACTGTGTATCCCCAGGGCTGGCTCATGGGGTGTTCGGATGAGACTAGGGGTGACGGAACATCCCGGCTAAGACTTGAAAGGTTTGTCCAGTGAGTGAGCGAATGGAGACAACGGGCCGATTAGACAGAGAGGGTGTAGGTACATCAGGAAATGTTGATTCAGGACTGAGGCACAGAGGGGCGTTGGCGAGAGTGTGGGCGTGGGCGCTGAGCAAAGAAGATGGGGTCCCAGCTGATGTTTCCAGGGTCAAGGTGAGCACATGAGTCTGTTGTTACCCCAGCAGAGGGGCCTCGGAGGGAACTCCTGGGGACAGAATGGTGGGTAGTGGGAGCATGACATGGAGCTTAGAGCCAGACTGCCAGCTCTTGGGTGACAGCACATTTTTGAGCCTCGCCCTGCCTCAATTTTCCTCATCTGTAAAGTGGGGATAATAGCGTTTCCCGTATAGAGTTCCCGAGGGCCTGATGACTTAGTGCGCGGAAGTTGTTTACACGCAATGCGTGTTCATCATTATTAAGGAAGGTTAATAATAGGTCGGAACCTAACTGGCAGGTTCAGGTCATTAAGACCTACACGTTGGCTGCCAGTGAAAGTACAGATTTTTGAGATTCCCTTTCTGTGGCATCTTCCTGTTTGTGAACTTGATGTCTAAAGGTTACCTTGCAGGACTCTCTTCTGTTCTCTCATTCATTCACTCACCTGTGCATGTGCTCACGTCGCTCTGTGCCTCGCTCTGTGCCTGCCGTGAATTAACCTCACCCACCCTCCCATCTCCCCAGGGCACGTTCGCCTCCCAGGTGACACTGGAAGGGGACAAGGTGAAAGTGGAGCGGGAGATTGACGGGGGCCTGGAGACCCTGCGCCTGAAGCTGCCTGCCGTGGTGACCGCCGACCTGCGGCTCAACGAACCTCGCTATGCCACGTTGCCCAACATCATGGTGAGCACTTAGCAGATGGGTCACTGAGGGCCCAGAGACTTCTTGTACAAAGGAAAGGATCATCACCCTGCGGAAAGAAGAGTTTACCGTTCATCTTGGCTTGTAGGATGGGTTCACTGGGTCATTTTAGCCAATAGGGAGAGTTTAGTGTGCCATCTTAGCCAATAGGAAGGGCATCATCTCAGCCAATAGGAAAGGTACAGTGGATCATCTCAGCCAATAGGAAGGGTTCAGTGGATCATCTCAGCCACCAGGGAGAGTTCAGTGGGTCATCTCAGAAGGGTGGGTTCCGTGGGTCAGATGGGCCGCACTCGTTAAGCTAGCAGGTTGAGTTTGCCAGTCCATTTCAGCCCGTGAAGGGCTTCTCAAGACAGCTAACTAAACAGGGACCCTCAGCAGAAGGGCTTCCCAGTAGGTCATGTCTGTCTGGCTAGTGGGAGGCTGTGGGAGGCTGGGCAGGGCTTCAGCAGCCCTGTGAACTGTCACTGCCCATGTGCAGAAAGCCAAGAAAAAGAAGATTGAGGTCATCAAGCCCGGAGACCTGGGTGTGGACCTTACCTCCAAGCTCTCCGTGGTTAGTGTGGAGGACCCGCCCCAGCGCACGGCCGGCGTCAAGGTGGAGACCACAGAGGACCTGGTGGCCAAGCTGAGGGAGATTGGGCGGATTTGAGCCCCTTCCCTGACACTCAGCAATAAAACTATGACCCTCCCGACGACCGTCTCTGTTAACTCATTCCGTGGAGACCTGTTCTTTGATTCATTCAACAAACATTTACTTAAGTCTCCCGTGTGCCAGGCCCTGTGCTGGGTGACGCCGGGGACCCAGGTGAGTCACATCCAGTCCCTGAGAAGCTTCCATGTTGGGTGGGGGGGGGGGGGGTTGGGATGGACGTGGGCAGAGCCAGCTGTAAGCAGAGGTGACACCACACACTTAGGAGCTCACCTGGGGCATCTGACCTGGAATGTGGGGTCGGAGACTTCCCAGGTAGATGGCATCCTAGTTGAATTCCTGAAAGACGAAGATCAGTGAGGGGGTGTCATGCTGCAGAGCTTTTGCTGGGAACTCGCAGGTGCCAGGCCCCCGTGGAGACTTGGGGAACAGGAGACAGCAAGGCTGGAAGTTCTGGTTCTGGTTGGGGACACAGACAACATGTAAGGTGGGGATGAAGAGCCGGGGCCTGAAGTCAGACTCTGATTTTATTATTTTATTTTTTTTAAGTGTATTTATTTATTTTTGAGAGAGAGCGTGTGTGCACGTGCCCGGAGGAGGGGCAGAGAGGGAGGGAGAGAATCCCAAGCAGGCTCTGCGCTGTCAGCACGGAGCCCGACGCGGGACTCAATCCCATGAACCGTGAGATCGTGACCTGAGCCAAAATCAAGAGTCAGATGCTCAACCGACTGAGCCCCCCCCAGGCGCCCCCAGACTCAGTGATTTTAGATCCTCCCTCAACTTTCCCAGCTGTGGGATCTTGAGTGAGTTACCTTGCATCTCTGAGTTCTGGTTTCCTCATCCGGCTGATCAAAATAGTAAGAGCTTAGTGTAGTGGTTAAGGGCTTGGGGTCTGGATCCTGAGGCCCTGGCAAGTTCCTACTCTCCCAACGCCGATTTCCTCCTCCCTCAGGTGGCGTTAGTAATAATACCCGTGTTCTGGTTGGCTGATGTGGCATAACGAGGCACCCCAAAACTCACTGACTTAAAACCACCAATCATTTATTTTGCCCATACATCTGAAAGCTGGGCAGGGCTTGGCAGGAGAGCTCGCCTCTCCTCCACGCGGCGTCAGCTGGGGTCTCAAATGGGGCCCGGGGATACATGTCCAAGATGGCTTAGTCACCTGGCCTGCATGCTGGCTGGCTGGGGTTGTTGGCTTGAGCTGGCTGTAGACCAGGGGCCATGATTCCTTCCCATGGGCTGCTCGAGCTTCTTCACGGCATGGTGGCTGGCTTCCAGGAGGGAGTGTTCTATGACCTGTGAGGTGGGTTATGCCCGTCTCTGGGCCTCCATGCAGACACTGGCACGGGATCACTTCTGCTGTAGTCTCTTGGTCTGGTAGTAAGAGTCTACCTGGATCCATGGGGAAGGGACATAGACTCCGTAAGGGAGGAATTTGCTGGCATCTTTAAGTTACAAAACTTCCCCCATGAGGTTTTGAGGGAATTAATGTAGCACCTCCAGAACCACACCTAACGCCTAGAAAATGCTCACTATGTATTATTACCCTTGTCATTACCATCAGCATGGTGAGAACTCCCTGGGTGAGCTCAGGGGACTGGATGCTGTGCAGAGATCCTGAGCCCAGCATGGGGTGGTAGCTTGCTTTCTTTCTGTTCTCGTCGTTTTTTTTTTTAATTTTATTTATTTATTTATTTATTTATTTATTTATTTATGTTTTTTTATTTTTGAGAGATGGAGCATGAGTGGGGGAGGGACAGAGAGGGAGATACAGAATCTGAAGCAGGCTCCACGCTCTGAGCTGTCAGCACAGAGCCTGATGCAGGGCTCGAACCCACAAATTGTGAAATCATGACCTGAACCGAAGTCGGATACTTAACCGACTGAGCCACCCAGATGCCCCATGGGGTGGTAGCTTTCTGAAGGAGTGAGCAGTCTGGCCATCCTGAGCCAAAGCCCACCTCCTCTCTCTGGCTGTGCAACCTCCTCCAGGTCCCTTGAC
Organism: Neofelis nebulosa; assembly: GCF_028018385.1. Lineage (NCBI taxonomy): Eukaryota > Metazoa > Chordata > Mammalia > Carnivora > Felidae > Neofelis > Neofelis nebulosa. Next base: position 7,368,210 of record NC_080798.1, read on the forward strand.
CTCTCTGAGCCATAGTCTCCTAGCCTGTAACACAAGGATAATGACACCCAGCTCATAGGGTGTTTGGAAGTGTTGGGCCAGATCATGCCTGGGAAGCATTTCGCATGGTTCCTGGCACGGGAGAAGTGGTAGTTATTCTTATGATTCTTGATCAGGTGAGGCTGCAGGACAAGTTGTGGGGGGGGGGGGGCAGGGAGTGACCAGAACATTCCAGGTAGAGAAGAGTGCCCGCAAATCTGGGAGGGGACAGATGGGGCATGAGAATGGCAGGGTATTCAAAGAGTGACAGGGTGGAGGGTGTGGCTGGAGTGGGCGGGTCTGGGCCACTCGGGGTCTGGAAGGGTCCTTGGATGTCTCCTGAGGGCACAGGGGAGCTGTGGGAGGGGCAGGGGCAGAAAGAGGGGCCATGTGAGGATCCAGGGACTGGCACTGGTGGAGATTTGGAGGCTGGAGGGAGGAGGCAGAGCGGATGGGGCCTGTGCTACGGTCTGGCCAGTGGGAACCCAGAGGTAAGGCTGTGACAGAGATTCAGGGGGCAGAGCGGGAGGGGAGGGGGAGAGAGGAGGGAAGACGCCCCACAGCCTCTGCGTAGATGGTGCAATGGCACTTGAGATGGAGAGCCCGGGAAGGGGGTTGTGTTGGAGGGAAGACGCTGAGTTTAAGGGGATGCAGGGCACTTGAGGCCCTGGGGGGCACGGAGATGCAGCTATGGGTCTCTGGAGAGGGACTGGGTGGGAGGGAGCCAATCGAGACTTGGTTCTGAGGGCAGCAGGGAGCCATGGGAGGAGTTGGAGCAGAGCGGGAGCAGGGTCAAATGCAGGTGCTGCAGGCAGGACAGAGTGGACTCGAAGCCGGAAGCTGAGGAGGAGGAAGCCTGAACTGAGGCCAAGACCATCAGAGGTGGGACTCTCTGAAGGGTCACCTCACCCTCCTCCAAGAAGTCTTCCTGGCTGCCTTCCCCACGGGTTTGCTACCACCGCGTTTCCACGGGGACTCCTTTCCCGCCACCTTCACCTCGCGTGTGGGGAGAGCAGAGGCAGATGGGACCAGCTGACGAGGACCAGTGGGGTGGGGGTGGCTGGCTCTGCCGCTAGATTGGGGGTGGGGGCACCTCCCTCTGGGTCTGGCTTCCTTCCCCGCCCAGGAAGCTACCAGTCCTGTCGGACTTGTCGACCTGGGAGGCACAGGTGCAGGTCCTGGAGTCTGGCTGCAGTGTCCTCACAGGTGCGGCCAGCACCATGGACACCTCACGGGCTCTGCTGCTCTTCCTGCTCCTGGGTAAGTCCCCTGCGCAGCCCCTTCCCCACCAGTCCGCCCTCTTGGCAGCTCCCCAACGCCCTCCCCTCCTCTTCTTGCAGCCTCCGGAGCAGGGGTCGTCACCCACAGAGCCTCTTCTGGAGTTCAGCAAACCAATTTCTCCTTGGACTCAGAAAGCTCTTTCCAGGGCCCAGGTTCGAAAGTCTCCTCCATGAAACCCCCCGACTGGAAATTTCCAGAGCCGTCTCCAGGCTCAAAAACCACTGCTGCTATCCCTCATTCCAAACGGTTTCCTGAGGCCTCAAATTTTAACGACGTGCCTAGGTCAAACGTTTCTGCTGAGGGCCAAAAGTTGAGCCCGGATCCTCCTACCGTCCCTGAGGTCCCTGGTTCCGAAGTATTTTCTGATATCTTGGGTTCTCAAGTTCCTGCCGAAAACTCAGAGCCGTCCTCGGTTAAGACCCCAGCTTCAAACATTTCTGCTCAGGCCCTGGAGGCTGAAGTTGAGACCCCAGGTTCACAATTCTCCCCTAAGGATCAGGACCTTAAAATATCTGCCCAGAACCCCGAATCCAAAGTAACTGCAGTAGCCCACCCAGTGGAAAGCTTCCCCCAGCAGGTGGGGAGGCCTCTGTCGGTACTAGTGGGGACCACCATCCAGCTCCCTCTGGTTCCAGTTCCCAGCCTTGGCCCTCCTGCGCCTTTGGTGGTCTGGCGCCGAGGCTCCAAGGTGCTGGCAGCTGGAGGCCTGGGGCCGGGGGCCCCCCTGATCAGCTTGGATCCTGCTCACCGGGACCGCTTACGGTTTGACCAGGCCCAGGGGAGCCTGGAACTTGCCTCTGCCCAGCTAGAGGATGCTGGGGTCTACACTGCTGAGGTCATTCGGGCTGGGGTCTCCCGGCAGATTCGGGAGTTCATGGTGGGTGTATATGGTAAGTGGGCACCGAGGTCCAGAGTGCAGGCCGCAGGGTCTGCTCTGCCAGACCTTTGGGCAGATCACTGCTGTCTGACCTGTTTTCTCCCCTGAGGAAGGGGTTCCTGGACAGGGGAGAGAGGACTTCTAGGCTAGAGGGAGGAAGGATAATAGGGGCTGGGGGCCAAGACAGGGGTTCTTGAGAGAAGTTGGGCCTGGGGATCAAGACTCCTGGGGGCTTGGAATCACGGGTCTCTGGGAGAAGAGGGGGTGGCGGAAGGGAGGGCGGGGGGCGGGCCCTGGGGGGACTTAGTGGGTCCCTGAGAAGGAGGAATCCTGGGCTTGGGGCCCTGAAGTCCTGGGTGTGAGGAGTGAAGGCCGGGGCCTGGAGTCCTGGATCTGGGGGACGAGGGGGCCAGGGACCCGGTCCTGAGCCCATTCCCCTTCTCCCAGAGCCCGTGCCCCAGCTGTCTGTGCAGCCCGAGGCCCCGGAGATAGAGGAGGGGGCGGCCGAACTCAGGCTGCGCTGCAGAGGGTGGGGGCCGGGTCGCGGGGAGCTGAGCTGGAGCCGGGACGGACGCACCCTGGAGGCAGCGGACCCTGAGGGAGCGGAGCCACCGCGGATCCGCTCAGAGGGCGACCAGCTGCTCATCGGGCACCCTGTGCGAAGCGACCACGCCCGGTACACTTGTCGCGTCCGCAGCCCCTTCGGCCACGCTGAGGCTGCGGCCGACGTCAGTGTCTTCTGTGAGTCGGGGTATGCCTCCGGTCGGGGGCTAGGATCTGGGCGCTCGGGGTCCCGACTTCCTGGGGAGGAGGGGGTTTGTTGGAGGTCCAGTCCTCGCGGGTCGTGGCGGAGTCCCGGGTGACCCCAACTCTCCCGGTTGCGACCCCTTCCCCCACCCAGACGGCCCGGATCCTCCGGTCATCAAGGTCTCCTCGGACCGCGACGCCACCCCCGCCCTCTATGTCACCAAGGGCAGTAACGTGACCCTGCGCTGCTCCGCCGCCTCGCGGCCGCCCGCAGACATCGCGTGGAGCCTGGCCGACCCGACGGAGGCCGCCGTGCCCGCCGGCCCGCGTCTCCTGCTGCCCGCGGTCGGGCCGGGCCACGCCGGCGCCTACGCCTGCCTCGCCGCGAACCCGCGCACAGGCCGCCGCCGCCGCTCTCTGCTCAACCTCACCGTGGCAGGTGAGCGGGCCCGGGCGGGACGGAGCCGGCTACGCCGAGGGGGCGGGGCCGCACCAGAGGGGCGGGGCCGGCAAGGGAGGGAGGAGACTCCCCGTAAAAGGGGCGGGGATGCCCGGGAAAAGCGGCGGGGCCAACGAGGGCCTGCGGGACTTGTTCGACTGGGTGAGGAAGGTCACGAGAGGGGAAGGGGGCCAGATTCCCGGGCCAGGAGCAATCTCAACAAATTAAGAGGAGGATCAAATGGTGAAGAGTGGAGGCCGGAAAGGGACGGAGTTTCAGTTGCTTGGGCCAGTTAAGTGGGATCAGCAAATAAATTACCTGAGGGCCCCTGGGTGGTTCAGTCAATGAGCTACCGACTCTTCATTTCAACTGACGTCATGATCTCACAGTTAGTGAGATCGAGCCCCACCTTGGGCTCGTGCTGACAGCGCAGAACCTGCTTGGGAGCCTTTCCCTCTCTCTTTCCCCTACCTCCGCTCATGCTCTCTCTCTCAAAATAAATATTTTTTTAAAAATTACCTGGGGAAAGGGGAGGAGTCATTAGAGAAGGGGGCTGGGCCATTGTAGAATGGGCCGAGTTATCTTAGAAGAGGTCGGGGGGAGGGGTGTCGCACCAGTAGGGGCATAGACGTCTGGTTGATGGCTCCCAGTAACTTGGTGGAAGAAGGAGGACTAGAAAGGAAGGGGGGGGGGGTTATGTTTGCAAGGAAAGAAATCCGTGCAAAGATGTTTTCCTAGGAGAGAGGGGCAGTCAGTGGGGCTGCCGCTGCCCACTCAGCCCGGAAGTTTCTGGGAAAAGGGACGCCTATGGGGCGGGTCCAGGTGAAGAGGGGTGGGCGTGACACGCGGAGATGAGGGGGCTGGAGGGGCGAGGGGAGAGAGGCCGAGCCCCTGTTCTCTCCCTCTGCTCCACAGATCTGCCTCCGGGGTCCCCACAGTGCTCAGTGGAAGGCGGTCCAGGGGACCGCAGCCTCCGCTTCCGCTGCTCGTGGCCCGGCGGGGTCCCCGCGGCCTCCCTGCAGTTCCAGGGTCTCCCTGAAGGCGTCCGCGCAGGGCCGGCGCCCTCTGCGCTCCAGGCGGCTGTCCCCGCTCACCCCCGGCTCAGCGGCGTCCCCGTCACCTGCCTCGCTCGCCACCTGGTGACCACGCGCACCTGCACGGTTACCCCGGGTGAGAGCTGGTGGGGTTTCTTTCCTGTTTCCCGGGGAAGGGGTATACATTTTAGCTCCTTTAGGAAATGAGAAAGGCGGACTTCTAACTCCAGGAAAAGAGATTTCCTTTGTCTTCAAACCTACAGAAGCACCAATACCTCAAGCAGGGGAAGGGGCCACAGTTTCTTTCCTGGACCCAGGAGGAGGGCTGACATCTTCCTACGTGTCCAGAGCAATAAATGGTTGAGAATAATATGAGTTCCTCAGTCCAGCACCTGGGCCATAGTATGTATCTAATAAGTCCTTGCCAAGGAGATCAGGTGATGATGGACTGAGACATGGGCAGTGCTTCCTCATTTGGCTAACGTGTTGGGGTTTCACAGCTCTTTGCTTCACCAAAGCGGGCAGGACTTGGTCTTTGACTCCAGGGTCAGGTCTGGACTCGGCCCGGTTTCTTCTACCTGCAGAGGCCCCTCGGGAGGTGCTGCTTCGTCCTGCGGTGGAGGAAACACGGTCGGGGGAGGCAGAGGTGGCGCTGGAGGTCACTGGCTGTCCTCCACCATCCAGAGCATCTTGGGCCCGGGAAGGGCGGCCCGTGGCCCCAGGAGGAGGGGGTCGCCTGCGGCTCAGCCCAGATGGGCGCAGGCTCCTCATTAGCAACTTCAGCCTGGATTGGGACCTGGGAAATTACTCCGTGTTGTGCAGCGGGGCGCTGGGTGCCGGGGGCAACCAGATCACCCTCATTGGTGAGTCCATTCCTTTCCCAGAACCCAGAAGTCCTCTCTTCCCTCAAACCCGGTCCCCAGCCCCTTCTCCATCAGATCCAAGAGTCCAAGCCCTCAGTCCCCTTCCTCTTGTAGGCCTAGAAGTCTGGCTCTCCAGATCCTCTACCCCAGGACCTATGGGTCCAGGTCCCTGGCCCCCTTCCCTCTCCCATCTAGGGCCCACAAATCCAGCCCCCACCTTAATTCCCCCAGGACCTTCCATCTCCTCGTGGAGGCTGCAGAGAACCCGGGATGCAGCAGTGCTGACTTGGGATGTGGAACGCGGGGCCCTGATCAGTGGTTTTGAGGTCCAGGCACGACCAGAAGGCCCCAACCCGGGTAGAGCCACCACCTACAGGGACTGGATCACCCTGCTCACCCTGGAGCCTCAGGAGCGGTCAGCTGTGGTGCCCCTTCCTCATCGGAACCCTGAGACCTGGGCCTTCCGTATCCTGCCCACCCTGGGGGGCCAGCCAGGGACCCCATCACAAAGCCAAGTCTACCAGGCCCGTGAGTTGGGGCTGCTGGAGGCTTCTCCTGGGCTGCTACCCTCAGTCTGTTTCGTTTATCCCCCTTCTCTGCTTGTATCCATTTTCTGGGGCTCCTTTAACAAAGTACCATGAACCTGGTGTCTTGAACCAATAGAAAGATACTCTCTCACAACTCGGCAGTCCTCCTTCTATGGAAATGAGGGCCGTGCTCCCTCTGGGACTCTGGGTAGATGCTTTTCTGGCCTCTTCCAGCTTCTGATAATGGCCATTAGTCCTTGGATTGAATCCTTGGAGCTCCTTGGCTTGTAGCTGCAGCGCCCTGGTCTCTGCCTCCAGTTTTCCACAGCCTCCCTGTGCACACCTCTGTCTTCTTCTTGTAAGGACACCAGTCCAGTTGGGTTCGGGCCCATCCTCATGATCTCATCTTGACTTGATTGGTTGAATTGTGTCTCCCCCAGAAAGCGATATTGACATCTTAACCCTCAGTACCTGTGAATGTGACCTTATTTGGAAATAAGAGTCTTTGCAGAAGATTGACTCTATATCTATGATAGCACATTGTTTCTGTCATAGCACATTTAGTTTCTGTCATAGCATAACCCATACTTAGGATATTAATTTGTGCCTTCATTTCTGATTTCCCTGAAAATGAATCCCCATGAGAGTAGGTATCTGGGTTTGCGCACCAATGGATCGTTACCAGTAGAGTGCCAGGCACGCCACAGTTACTCAGTAAATGCACAATGAATCAAGAGTCTGGGGTCCCAGGTTCTTGGGTCCTATAAAATAGTTGGAGCTTAGGAAACTTGGCTCCAGCTCTGGTTCTTCCTGCTTCTAATTATCCTCTCTGGTCTTCCAGGCCCCACCCTGAGCCCAGGGGCCATTGCTGGCATCGTCCTGGGTTCCCTACTGGGCCTGGCGCTCCTGGCAGCGCTTCTCTACCTGTGCATCTGCTGCCTGTGCAGCTTTAGGGGTAAGTGAGGGGCCATCTGGGAGGGTCCCTAGGAAGAGACCCGCTGGAGACCGGGCTGAACCAATCAGCGCAGTCACAGGTCATTCATCCCGCCTCCACCTCCATATCAGCCAATCAGAGGAAGGCTCCGCCTCTCAGCCTTGCTTCCCTGCTCATTGGCTGGGTTAGTATGTTGGTACAGCCAATCGCGTGTTTCTGTTTCTCCTCCTCTTTCCAGGAGACTCTCTGAAGACGAAGAAGCATCCCCCCTCTTTGCCACCTGTGGTTCCCCCACTGGAAAAGAAGATGCAGAGTGTAACCCCAGTGCAGACCCCACTGCCTCTGCCCCTCAAAGTCCCGCTGGAGGACCCTAGCCCAAACAAGGCTCACCAGGTGAGTGGTGCCCCAGTGGCCTTCTGGAAGAGGGGTAGAACTTTTTATGGTTTTTGTTTGCTTTTGTATTTAAAAAAAAAAATTTTTTTTAACGTTTATTCACTTTTTGAGAGAAAGAGAGAGAGACAGAAACCGAAGCAAACTCCAGGCTCTGCGCTGTCAGCCCAGAGCCTGTCGCGGGGCTCAAACCCATGAACTGTGAGATCATGACCTGAGCCAAAGTCGGATGCTTAACCGACTGAGCCACCCGGTCTCCCCTTTTATGTTTTAATCAGGGAGAGGAGACGGTCTGAGTTCTCTTCCTCCAGGTTTACTTGTTGGTTTACAAAATTAGTAAGTTTCCCCCCCCCCCTTTTTTTTTAATATATAGAAATCGGACAGGAATTCCCACCCAATTTTTGTCATGTTAAGAGTGAAATTCCAGCTTACCTCCAAAGGAGAGAATACTCCTTTACTCTCCCATAAAAATTGGCAAAACTCCCGTTTTCTTTCTGAAGTGGGAGCGAATGTCTTCTTCCCTGAAAGAGCTGGGTTGTTGCATGTCTTGTCTCTCCCAAGGGTGGGTGAACATTTTTTTATTCTCCTTTTGCAAGTGAAGGGAACCCGGCTAATTTCTGAATAGCGTGAGCTAGCGCTAGAAAAGCGTGAGTCATGTCACATTCAGCATGTCACGTTCAGGGTAACCTCTGAGGTTGTCTCCTTCCCTTCCTTTCTCTTCCAGGCCACTGGCCCCAGTCCAGTCATCTCTCTGGGTGGGGGCCCAAGGACTGTTCGGGCAGCCACACAGGTGTGACCTGCTTTGCACAGGAGTTTTTGGGTAGGACTTCCTGGTAGGCAGGGCCATCCTGTCCTGCTGTGACTAAAGACTGGACCCTGAAAGTGGGACTTCCTGTCTCCTCGTCAGTGCAGAAGACTCCACTTGTATTTGCACAACCAAGCCGCTGTGGCTCCTGGGCTGGGAGAGACCCCCGCTGATCTACCCGTGTGGTTTGCACACCCTCTAGGCAAGCAAGGGGCCTTCCTACGTCCCCTTGCTTCTCCAGGCCACCCCCATGCAGCTCCCAGGGTCTTTGTCTTTTTTTTGTTTTTTTAATGTTTACTTTTGAGAGAGAGCGTCTGCAAGTGGGGGTGGGGTAGAGAGAGAAGGAGGCAGGGTCCCAAGCGGGCTCCACACCGGCAGCAGAGACCCCAACGCGGGGCTCAAACTCATGAACCGTGAGATCGCGACCTGAGCTGAAGTCAGACACTTAACTGACTGAGCCCGCTAAGGCGTCCCCAGGGTCTTCATCTTAAAACAGCTCAGACTGTGTCCTTTTCTCTTTAAACCCTTCCGTGGCTGCCCTTTGCCCTTCAGAAATCTTCCTGCATTCTCACTGTGATTTTCAAAGCCTTATGGTTTGGCCTCTTGGCCTCTGACCACCCCCTCCTGCACTTTCACCCCTGCTCCTTAATTAACACAAGGCTTTTTTTTTTTTTCCGCCAGATGCTGGATTTGGCCTCCAGGGCTTTGCCCCAGAGGTTGCTCTGCTTGAAATACCACTTTTTGCCCTGTGCCATCCACCTCAGTGATTTATAGGAAATATATATTTGGTCATTCAGATGACCAAAATATGTTTTGCAGATATATCTGGTCTTGATCCACGGTTTCTGAAAATGATTCAGAGCCATAAAAGCAAAATACCCATTTCTTGCTATTAATGAAGGTGACTTTTGGATGCCCCCAAAGGCGGGGCTGGTTGCCTGGAGGGTAAAACCTGCAAATGGGGGATCTGGAACTTTCAGACCCATCTCCAGGAGGGGGGGAAGGACTGGAGGTTGAATCAGCCAATGGCCAGTGACTTAGTCAATCATAATTATATAATGAAGCCTCCATGAAAACCCATAGGAACAGTGCTTTGGTCCATTTTGGGAGAGCTTCCACTCTTGGTGAACCAGAGTGCTCCCACGTACCACTAAGCTGGACTCCAGGATCCACAGGGACAGAAGTTCCTTTGTTTGGGAGCTTGCCCTGTGTATCTCTTTGTCTGGCTGTTGACTCCTGTCCTTTATCGTATCCTTTAATAAACTGATCAATGTAAATAACTGTTTCCCTGAGTTCTGTGAGCCACTCTAGCAAATTAACCAAATCTAAGGAAGAGGTCTTTGGAACTTCCAATGTGTAGCCAGTCGGTCAGGAGCACAGGTAGCAGTTTGGGGCTTGCAGGTGGTGTCTGAAGTGGGGTGTGGAGGTGGTAATCTCGTAGAACTGCACCCTTCACCTGGAGAATCTGATCCTACCTCTGGGTAGAGTGTCAGAATTGAGTTGGTGTCTGAGAATTGCTTGGTGTTGGGCTGCTAGAAAGAAGCCCATCAACCCAATCAAAGGAGGGATGTGGAGATTCAGAGCACAGTGAAGCGAGGCTTTAATCAACGTTCTTGCAAGAGGGAGTATCTGACGGACAGGCACACTCGGGGCAGTTACAGCAGACGATTTATCTCCTAGCACGCAAGTCCCTCCCCTGGTCCCTCATTGGCTGAGTACTACAGAGGTTACAGCCTGACCCGGAAGCTGCCTATGCCCATATAAGGCAAACAGTAGACTGAATGGAATAAATGTACATTCCCTGAGGTGATGCAGAGACTTTCAGTCCCTCCTCCCTTTGTTCTTTGGCACATGCCCATTGCAAAGCCCGCAAAGCTGAGAGGGGAAGAACCAGGAAGTGAAGTGTCTAAGAGTTTGGGAGTCCATTGTGGTGGACTATTTCCAATAGGTTGTAAATCTATTGTTAATTAGCACAGCTTTTATTTGGTATTTCTGAAAATGAATCATCTCCTTTACTTCTCACAGGGGGAACCCCCCAATGTTGGGATCAGGTCCAGAAACCCTAAAAATGTAACCATTACAAGCTTAGGAGACCCTTCCCTAACCCATGACCCTAACCTGCCTTGACCCTGACCCTTCTGCTCCTCGAACATAAATACAGAAATACTTGTTTAGCCTCTGACTCCGTCTCTAAACTGAGAACTTCAGGAAGGCAGAGACTGTGCGTGTCATTTTATCCCCAGCACTTAACACAGAGCCTGGCACATAGCAGGCAATCAATAAATACTGCACATATTTCGGTGCCAGCGAAAGGCTGGGCTTGCAGCTGCTGTCCCCAATGATGTCTTTCTTTTTTAGCTGGGTTTCTCATTGGAAATTTAGGGACTGCATCAATGAAGATTCCCTTGGCCGCAAGAAACAAAATAAATGGTGGCAAAATGGATGGTGGTTTCAGGCTGGCTCAGCAACTTAGTGACCCCATCAAGGACCTGAGCTCTCTACATCCTGCTCGGCCACCCCCAGTGGGTTGGCATATTGTCTTATGTAGCAAGATGGCTGCCACAGTGCCAGGCATCACCTCTTCACACAACTGTATCTGAAGGCAAAAGGAAAGGAGCAAGGTTCCCTTCCCACACCCCTTCCCTCGACCAACCTCACTAGCGAGGAAAAAACTTTCCTGGAAGCCTACTGGCAAATTCCCCTTATTGACCCCAAACTAGCCACGTCACTGCAAGTGAGGCTGGGAAACCAAGTATCTCAGCCTGTGTCGTGGGAGGCGGGTCTGAGAGCAAAGAAGGAGGAAACAACCAAAGCAAGGGCAACCAGCATCTGTCTCCGGGAAGGAAAGGATGTGAGATATTCTGGTTAAAGATTGGGGTGAAAGAGTCCTTTGGGAAATAGAGCTCTTAGATCTTTCTGGAAAGGTGAAGCCTGGGGTGCTGGGTACCTGGATCCTTGATATCATTTCTGTATCAGAGCTTTCATTTCCTTTTTAATCACCAGAGTGAGGAACCTAACACACGTTGGCTTCTACATACAGGGGGCTGTGTTGCTTATGTAAGTGAAAGTGGGCATCAGGTAAATTTTGATCCAGCTACTCAAATGATGGCATCGTGGACTCATTTTCTTTAGCTCGCTCCCCCTCCCCCCGCCACTCTGTATTTCAGTGTTTGTATCATTCTCAGGCTCTACATTCCCCACCATTGCTATCCCCACAGACCCAGGATCTTCCATGTAATGGAGAAAAGCAACTCATCTAGATATACCTCACACCACTGAGCTACATTATCCAGTGGAATAGCATCTTGTGAATCCATACAGCTCTGGAACTCATTAGCTGAGGGGCTGAAGCCAATCAAAATCTACCAAAGAGAGAGAAGGCAGAAATGATGCTGGAGAGGCACCACCAATGACCATGACCCTTTGCCCTCCACTCACTCAAATCCTTAATGACACGGATACTTGCAGGCAGAGACTTTGGAAAAAGGCGTTTATTGGTGTGGTGGTCTCAACACTCCCCATGAATCGGAACACACGGCCCCCAGGGCCCCCCGCCCCCTCCCTTGCATCCCTCCCCCTCCCCTCCCCATCCCCTGGACCCTGGGAATGGAAGACAATGTGGGATGGGGCCCACGCCCCCGTCTGAGGTACAGTCACTGCCCCTTGCCCCCCTGCCCCTGCTCTGAACTCCCCCCCCCCCACCAAGCTCTGGGTAGTGTGGTTTGGGGCGAGTGTTTATAGCGGGTCCCCCAGGAATCGGAGTTGGAGACTTGACATCTTGGACTGGACTGGGGATGCCTGTGTGACGCCTCTCTCTCCCCCACTTTGTGTGATGTGTGCCAAGATCGTGTCTTCCCACCTCAGAGCTGGGGTTACAGCCTCTCAGCACGCCCTCCTGACAAGTTGCCCACCCTCGGGGGGAACACAGCCAGTCACCAGCTGCAGTGCAGCCGGAGCCGGGGGGCCGATTGCCGGCCACGGTCGCTGGTATGTGTGTGTGTGTCTATGTGAGTGTGTGTGAGGGCGGTCAAGTCAGCCTTTGGGAGACAGGCCAGGGAGTGGGTGAGTGGGGGACCAGCAAGCCCACACCCGTGGGAAGCTGCGGGGGCACTGAGGGCAGCTGGTTGGTGCTGCGGGCGGCCAAGGGGAGTCGGGGGTCGGGGAGGGCAAAGCACTGAGACAGACAGGTGGCCACAGGCACCGGTCTGACAGTTGGATGGAAGCACCGATTGGCCCAGAGGGGGCCAGAAAGTCGGGGTGGGGGGCAGGGAAAGTGGGAAGGTCTCAGGCTGCTGAGCCAGCGATGGGGCCTCTGGCTACAGGCAGCTGGTGGTTGACAGCAATGAGGCCCCGGGCCAAGATGGAGATCGCTCACCTGCTCACAGAGGCTGAATGATAGCTTGACAGGCGAGCGAGACACCCCTCCCCACCCCCAACCTGCCCAGGAGACGCTCTTTTAACAGGGAGGGGAAGGGGTGGGGTGCGTGCATACACTGGGGAAGCAGGGGGCCTGGAAAACCTCCCCTCACAGCTCCAGCCGCGAAGCCCACATACCTACCTCCAGCCAGAGGAGAGAGGCAGCAGCACTGGGGGGCAGTGGGCATGGGGGTGTTAGGGGAGGGAAGATTGCTGAGCCCCTCCCCCCACACATACACACACGTGCAGGCTCATGCTCACACACACCCACTACATACACACGGTCCAGTTGACAGCCTGAGCTAAGAGAGGGGTGTGGGGTGGCCGGGGGTGGGTCGCAATCGGAAACGTGAACGGTGGCGAAAATGGCTGTAGAAAGATGCATAATTTTGCGTTATCCCTCACAGTGATGGGTTCTCTAAAGAGCTTTCCTCCTCCTCCTCCTCCTCCTCCTCCTCCTCTCTTCTTCCTCCTTGGTGGCAGAGAGCTCTTCCGCCCCCTCGAGACCCACGGCGCTGGCTCTCCCTTTTTCTCTCGCTCTCGGCCTCAGGCCCCTCGCAGGGGGGAGGCGAGCTGCGCTGGGTTCTTCCTACATCCTCCACCACAGCCAGCCCAGGGCGGAGAGGAGGGTCAGGGGCCCCGGGGGCCTTGGGGCTGAGTTCTCCAGGGATCCTGGGCCTGGGGAAAGACAGAGGGTCATGGGGGTGGCGTGGGAAGGGGAGACCCCATGTGTGTTTCCCGGTGCCTTGTGTCTGCCCTGTCTCTGGGGGCAGAGACGCTAAGACACTTAGCGACACTTGTTACTGTCTGCCTCTCAGTCCCTCTCTCTTTTTCCGTCTTTCCCAGATGTTCTTTTTCACCGCCTCAGCCCGGGGCCCTGCCATGTCAGTCTCTCCCTCGTACAGTTTCGGTCTATCCAGTATGGCCACCAAGGGTCTTGCAGTCGGCACATCCAAAATGTCCTCTTGACTTTCCTCCCCGAGACTGGCTATTGCACCCGTCCCAGCATCTCTCCACTTCAATACTTTACTACCACATGCCCATCCACCCAGGTGCTCAAGTCGAAACCTGTGATCGCCTCGACCCCCACTTCCTTCTTCCTCCACCTTCAAAACGTCTCCGCATACAGAGACTTTGTGCCACAGAGCGGGGCCTCCTGCCTCCATTTTGCACCCCCCCCCCCACAGGCCATTCTTTAAATAGCAGTCAAAGTGATTTCTCTTTTGAAGCACCAACCACTAGGTCATTCCCTTGCTTAATAGCCTCTGGTGGCCTCACTCTGCAGTAGAATAAAATCCAAAATCCTTTCCGTGGCCCATGAGACTCTGCCCCTCCCTTCCTCTTTTGTCTCGGCCTTCACGTGATCACTGTGCTCAGGTCATGCTAGCCTTCTCACTGTGCCCTTCCATATACTGTTCCCTCTGCCTGCAAGCTCTTCCCGCAGATCTTGGCCGGGCTGGCTGTTTCTTACCACTCAGGTCTCAGTTCAAATGTTACCCTCTCTAGGAAACTTCTGATGATGAGCTTATCTAACGCTGCCATTCCCAATCCTTATTTTCTCCGTCACCCTTATCGATATCCACTTTTTTTTTTTCTTGGTGCTTCTTTATGTACGTTTTTGTTTGCTTTTTATTTTATTTAAGTGTCTGCTTATTTACTGCCTTTCTACTACTACTAGGCCATAAGCTCTGCGAGTCCCCAGACCTTGTCTCCTTTGGGCACTGCTGTGTCCCCAGCGCCGAAAGCCCTCCCCTTAGTGGGCACTCAGTGAATCGACATTCATTGAGGGAATGGGTTTCTTGTTCAGTCGCCTTGCTTGGGTCTCCGGGTCGACCTCTTTCCTAAGTTGGCAGTCGGTCTGGGGGACAGTCCCGGCCCCGCCCCTCGCCGACCCCGGCCCCGCCCTCCCGCCGATCCCCGCCCCCTCGCCCCGGCCCCGCCCCTCCCTCTCGGACTCACGCAGGAGCCTCATAGAAGCGCTGGACGCTCCCAGCCGGTTGGCGGCGCGACACGTGTAGTTGCCGTAATGCCGGGCGCTCACGTTGGCGAAGAGAAGCATCGAGCGGGTGCGCTCCGTCTGCACCTTCAGGCCCTCGGCTGTGCCGCTGACCAGCCTGCCGGGGACCCGGGTCAGGGACCGGGCCTTGGAACCCTGGCCTGGGACCCCCTCAGGGCGCAGATCCCACTGCACGCAGCTCTCAGTCTCCCTGATTTCCCAGAGACCCCGTATTCTGCCCCCTACCCCAGAGGCCCCTAGCCTCAGGCTCTAGCCCCCTATGGATCTCTGGGCCATTCGCACTGACACCCTTCTCTCCAGGCACCCCTGGGGACCCCTCAGGGACACTGGACTCTCCTGGCGTGGGCCCCCAATCTCTACGGGCTCCCAGATTCTGCTGGACCCCAGCCCCAATGGTCCTCTGAAGCTTCCCCGCCACAGCCTCAGCATCGACCCCTGAACTTCTCCCTGAACAGCCTGAGACCAGGCTCCAACGCTCATCATTGTGACACCCAAGTTTTCAGCAAGTCCCCACAATCTCGCTAGAAGCTGGGCCCCATCCCCCAGAAGCTGGATTCCCCCAGTTCTCAAGACCTAGGGCTCGGCCACCTCCCCACCCCCACCCGGGCCAGACCCGGTGCTGTCCTCACAGTCTGTCATCCTTGTACCACTGGAAGTCCGCGGGGGGCACCGCCATAGCTTCGCAGCGCAGGAGGGCGGCCCGGCCCAGGGCTGTGCGGGCGCTGGTCACGTCCGTGATGGTCGGAGGATCTGGCGAGGGGTGAGAGTCAGCGAATTCTCCTAGCCAGGTGGGGACTCGGGGGTCCCGTCCCCATCCCCCTCCTCCCTCCTTCCCAGGAATCCAGCACTCCCCTTCCCCCTCCCCAGGGACCCAGGGCCTGCCCCCCTTCGTGCCCAGTGCCAAGGGGCTCACAGTTGACTGTGACCAGCACACGGCGGCTGTCTGGCGCAGAGTTAACGCCGTTGTGAGTCACGCACTCATATTCGCCGGCCTGGCCCCGCTGGATGTCGGAAATCTCCAGGATCTCGCCCTCTGAGGTGAAGCCGTCTGTGCGGGGAGGGAAGGGGTGGGGGCGGGGCCGGACACAAACACTTAACACGGGACAACACGGGCACAACACGGACACACATCAGCGGGGCAGGCACCGCAGGGCCTGGAGTGCCCGGGTCAGTGGGAGCCAGGAAGGGTTTGCGGGAGGTTTGGGGTGGGGTGTGAATCAGCAGCCTGGGATCTCTTGCTAGGGGTCTGGCAGGGAATGAGGGTCTGGGGCTTAGTAACTAGAACCCAACGGGGAGTGTCCTAGAATTGGGGGGTGCATGGGAGGATCCAGGGATCTGGGAGCTCATGATTCAGATCATGAGGCTTAGAGCACCCAGTGGGGACAGTCTCAGGACCTTGGTGCTCGGAAAGCTCCAGATAATACAGACCCAAGGCAGGGGTGAGGGTGGAAGGTGGGGGCAGATCCAGAGTTCTGGGATCTAGTTCTTGGGTTTAGTGAATCAGGATCTAGTGATTGGGATCAGCAATCCGGGTATTTGGGGTCTTATGACACATCACTGGGCTCAGAAGACATTTTGGACTAAGGGCATCCAGGAAGCCAGGATCTCAAGCCCAGGCTTGTGGGGCTCAGATGACCCAGCGGGAAAGGATCCAGGATCTGACAGCTAGTTATTGGGCTGAGTGATAAGCACCATTGGTCTCCAAAGACCCAGTCAATGAGGATCTAGGGATCTGGGGAATGGTGGTGGAGATCCAGGTAAAAAGGGTGGTGAGAGAGATCCGGCGATCTGGAATATCAGGTTCAGGTACCTTGCTGCTATGTTTGGGGGTAGTCTAGAGCAGTGGTTCTCAGCTCGATCACCAGAATCATCCCAAGGGCTTGTTAAAACAGATTGGTGGTGGTATGGGTGGGGAGCTGGGGATCAGGTGGGGTGAGGTGGGGTTCTCATTCATTAGGTCTGGGATGGGTCCAGGATGTGCGTTTCTGGCAAGCTCCCAGGTGATGCTGCTGTTGCTGGTCTGGGGACCAAACTTTGAGAACTGACGGGCTAGAGAATCCAGCGAGATGTAGTGAGGTGACCAGGAGATGGGAATAGGGACAGGGGCCACTGGCCATAGCTTGACTTAGGGTTAGTGGTAGGGATTCAGAACCCAGAATTGTGTGAGCTGCTGGGGGGAGACCAAGGATACTAGCGGTGGGGACAGGGGCAGGCTGGAATCTAGCAGGTGATTTAGAGGAAAGGGCCCAGGCCTGGGTCGGCAGGTGGTGAAGGCTCTAAGGCTCTGGGGGCTGTTGGTAAAATAATGGGATCAGGTGGGGGTGGGGGGAATCAAACCATGACAAAGGTTAGGGGGACCAGGGAAGGGGGAAAGGGAGTCCGGGAGTCTAGCTAGGGATATGGGGAATCGAGGGGCCCAGATTGTGGAGTGGGGAAAGGGGCTTTGGGTCAGGGGAGGGGTCCTCACCTCGGAGCTGCCTCCAGGTCACTGTGGGCTCCGGCCGTCCCACGGCCAGGCAAAGCAGGTTCACATTGCCTCCCTCGTTCACCGTCACGGGCGAGGAGATGTTCACGATGCGGGCGGGGACTGCAGGCCGGGAGGGGAGAGGTCGCGAGAGGGTGACTACGGCCTCCCGGGGCCCAGGAGTCCGGACCCCCAGCCCCTCCTCCCTCAGACCCAGGAGTCCAGCCAATATTCCCTCTGTCTTTCTGTAAGAATTCCTCTGTGTTTCTCCTCTGCCTCTGGGTCTGGCTCCTTGTCTAACTCCTGGTCTCTGCCTTTCTCGTTCTTTCTCAGTCTCTGTCTCTCTCTCTCTCTCTCTCCCTTCCTCCTAACTTGGTTCCTCTGCCCTCTGGTTTGACTTTCTCCCTTATCTCTGTCTACATTTATTTATTAATTGTTACTATTCTTAAACAATTAGTTGATATAATAAATACTCATATGGTGCTTCCAGCGTGGTAACCCCGTTCTAAATGTTGTACAAAAGTTAGCTCATCAGGGGCGCCTGGGTGGCGCAGTCGGTTAAGCGTCCGACTTCAGCCAGGTCACGATCTCGCGGTCCGTGAGTTCGAGCCCCGCGTCGGGCTCTGGGCTGATGGCTCGGAGCCTGGAGCCTGTTTCCGATTCTGTGTCTCCCTCTCTCTCTGCCCCTCCCCCGTTCATGCTCTGTCTCTCTCTGTCCCAAAAATAAAAATAAAAAACGTTGAAAAAAAAAATTAAAAAAAAAAAAAAGCTCATCAAACCTTCACTACCCTACCCTCTTCTGAGGTTAATGCTATTTAAAAAAAAAAAGTTTACTTATTTATTTATTTAGAGAGAGAGAGAGAGAGAGAGAGAGAGAGAATCCCAAGCAGGCTGTGCAGTGTCAGCACAGAGCCCAATGTGGGGCTCGATCCCTCGAACCGTGAGATCGCGACCGGAGCGGAAATCGAGAGTCGGACGCTGAACCGACTGAGCCGCCCAGGCGCCCCAGAGATTGCCAGGGTCGGCAGTTCGAACGCGTACGGCTATTTCTTCCAGCCATTTGAACGTGGCTCCAATCAGACCACATGAGATGCCAGCGTTTAACTGACGGGGTGCCTTCTCTTTGTCTTTTCTGGCAGAGCGTAAAATGAAGCTGCCCCTTCCACTTGACGAAGTCTTGGGTTTGATGTGTGACAGTCCTCCCCGCTCTGCAGATGGCGAGTCCGAGGCCTCCTCGGATGCTCAGGGTCCCTCAGCAGGGGGGGTGGTCTGGCTCCTGAGTCGGGCCTCGTCGTGGCCCTGTTGGGCTGTCTCCGTCTCTGGGTTCCTGTCTGTCCACCGGCCCCCGGCCCTCCAGACCATTTCTGGTGCCACGTGGGGCAGCCCCCTGAGCTCTGTCCCGTTACTCTCTCTGTCTCCTGCCCCCTTGAGCCCCAGGGCCTGGAGCAGTGCCTTCACGTGGCAGGCGCCCAACCAACAGAGCTGAGCGAATGACCGCGATCTTCCTCGGAGCACCCCCTCACCCCTGTAGCTCTCCTGTCCTAGCAGCTGTCATGCTGAAGGGTCACTTTCCGGGTGCCTGTCCCTCCTTCTGCTCGGCTGAAATCTGCGAGGGCAGGGGGTGTGTTCGCCTCGCACACCACGTGTCCCCAGGGTCAGGGAGCGGGCACTTGGCGAGGATACGGACAGTCCCCGCCCGCCCCCCCCACCCCCGGCGCCCTCCACCCTCTCCGCCACCCAGGGCCCCGCTGAGGGCTCACCGTGGACGATGAGGTAGACCTGAGTGGTGTATGGCTGGTGGCGGGTCTGGAAGGAGCAGGTGTAGAGGCCCTCGTCGCCGAGCCCCACCTGGGTGATGAGAATGGAGAACTCCTCGGGCGTGTTGATGAGCAGCCGCACCCGCGGGTCACTGGTCCAGCGGTCATTGCCAGCGTACAGGATGTTGGAGCGGTTCAGCCAGGCCACACGGGTCACGTGCTCGTCGATGAAGCAGCTTCAGGGAGGACACGGGAGGATGGTTTTTGTCTCCCCCACTCCAGCCTGTCCCCCCAAGTTCTACTGTCGTGGGGGCTCGGAGGTGGGGGGAGGAAGGCCTCCTGCACGGTCAGTTCCCCCTGAAGCCCCGTGAGGCCGAGGTGACTGTGCCCACTTTCCAGGTGGGTAAACTGAGCCTCAGAGAGGGAAAGTGTGAGCCCAAGTGCACAATGAAATGGTAGCTGATGGTTACTGAGTGATTGTTGGGTGCTAGAAACTAGAAAAGTATCTGGGGCACTCTGGGAGAGAGAGAGACGGAAATGCAGAGAGATGAGGCACAGGGACCCAGAGAGGGGGGACAGAGATCCAGAGGGAGGGGGACAGAGACCCAGAGGGAGGGGGACAGAGATCCAGAGGGAGGGGGACAGGGACCTAAGGAGAGGGGAAAGAGACCCGGGGCGGGGGGGACAGAGACCCAGAGAGTGGGGATAGAGACCCAGAGAGTGGGGACAGAGATCCAGAGGGAGGGGGACAGAGATCCAGGGGGAGGGGGACAAGGACCCGGGGAGAAGGAAAGAGACCCAGGAGGGGGGGCGGACAGAGAGACCCGGGGTGGGGGGGGGGACAGAGAGATCCAGAGAGAGGGAGGCAGAGATCCAGAGAAGGGGACTGAGGCCCGGAGAGGGGGGCAGACCCAGTGTGGGGAGCAGCATTGATCTGGGGGGAAATAAGGCTGGCTCTCATTTGCTGAGCAGTCACAATGTGCCTTGCTTTCTAAACTCAGAGAGTGTGTGCAAAATCTTGAATCTCCACAACAGCCTCTACAGTGGTTATCATTCCTCTACCCATTTGGCAGATGGGGACATGGAGGCCCAGACAGGAAGCCAGGCCCAGAGTCCGTGCCCCTCACCACCTCTCCTGAGTGACAGGGACCAGGCTGTGCCTGCAGGTGAGGACTGGCTTCCCCTAAGGAAGGTGAAGAGTCGGACTGGGTGATCTTCTGAGTCCCCGAGATGGGGGGAGGGGGGAAGGTACCTGAGGGTGGCGTTGTCACCTTCGCACACCGTGTAGTTGTCCGCGGGAGAGCTGAACTCCAGGCTCTGGGACAGCAGCCCTGCAGACGGGAGGGCCAGTTCGGCTCGGCAGCTCAGCGGGGACCATACACATGTGCACACACACGCACGTGCCCTGGCCCACACAGGCATCTCCCAACCCCGCGGGCACACGCATCCTTCGGTATTTCCCGAGACGCACGGCAGACAGGCGCAGAGCAAGCACATGCAACGTGTTCCTTCCCATAAGCCCACACTGATCCAGACGGACCTGGACACACAGACCTACACGCCTCCAGATACTAAGACAGTACCCCGGTGACAGCGCATAAACACGTGTGGATATATGCACACACACACTCACAGATACTGCACGCAGACACATACATACACATGCACAGACTCACAAGTACCTAAATGTATATGCACAGACACACACGTGCAGATACACAGACAGCCGTGTACCTGGGCGCACGCACACATGTTCAGACACGTTCACGTGCTCGCGCGTAGGCACACGAATTCAGAAATACACGGAAACACACACAGAGCCACCCACACATGCGGATGCAGACACCCAGACGCGTAAACGCAGACACAGACGCACGCGTATATCCACTTGACGCACATCTATCACAGACGCACAAATACACCCCCTGGGCACCGTGTACAGCCACACGCAGACCTCGGCAGACACACGCGTCTGCAGACACGCCCGCCTGCCCGTGGCCACGGGGCACACTTGCAGGGGCACGCCCACGCCTGCCCGCACCCCCCCACCCCCACCCCCCAGCGCCGCTCAGGGGCACCGTCGCCCGGCACAGCCCCCACCCCCACCCATTCATCTCTCTGTGGACCGTGGCCAGCGGGCTGGACCGGGGCCAGGGAGTGGGGGCTGGGCATTCGGAGGCGGCGGCTGGAGACGGCATCAGGCGGGGGAGAAGAGGCCGGATGACCTTGGACGCCTGGGGAAGGAGGGCCTCGCAATGGGGCCGCCCTGCCCCCGCCCTGGCATGAGGAGCTAATTAATCTAATGAATTAATTGCCCGTGCCGTCCCCAATGACTCCCGGGGGCCCTCTCCATCAGCAGCCCCTCAGGACCGGGTTGGGGCAGAGCCAGTGCGGTGGGCTCCCCGGGTCGTGGGGTTTGGGGTGGACCCTGCAGCCCTTTAGCCCAGCCAGAGTCACTCCCCGAGCTGCGTGCGGTGGACGCTGCCACACGGGCCTGGTGACAGCAGGAGACGGCCAGGGGATGGACGCACACAGGGACAGACACAGCACCAGGGCCCGGGGAAGGCACACGGAGCCAGGGCCGGAGGGGGAAACGGTCCGGCACTCCGACACAGGAACGGCGATGGGGCCTGCTCAGAGGCACGGGAGCGCACACAGTCCCGCTGACACGCAGCCCAGGACACGCAGCCAGCCCAAGGTCACCCCACCACACACAACCAGACCCACACAATCGTGCTGATGCCAACAGCCCCCCACACGCAGGTGCAGTCTACGCACGAGCAGTTACAGCCCCATCCAGGGGGCCACCTCTCTCTCTTTCTCTCTCTCTCTCTCACCCGCCCCCCACGCCGGCCTAATCAGTCACACTGACATTGCCAGCCTGAGGGCCATGCTCAGCAGCCCACGCCCCTGCCCTCTGGAAAGTCGTGCAGAAAGCTACGGTGTGCAATGAGACATTTACACGGCCACAGCCTCGCAACACAAAGGGGCTGCCCTGGGCCAAGAATCGGGCTCACATAGTCATGCTGTCACCTACGATCGGATCACACACACACACACACACACACACACAGGATTGGTCACACTCCTGCTCATATACTCCCAAGCCGGGGCCGGACAATTCTTCCCTGTGGGGACTGCGCAGTGCGGGATGTTCAGCAGCATCCCTGGCCTCTACCCACCAGATGACAGTAGCTTCCCCCCTCTTCACAGCAGTGACAACCATACATGCCTCAGGTATCGCCGGATGCCCCTTAGAAGGCAAAAATCCCCCCTCCGCCCCCTGTGACAGCCACTGTCCAAGGTTACAGGAGAAACGTGGGCTTAGGGGTGAGGACGGAACTGTCCCAGGTCCCCTGGGGACTGAGGGCTCGCGGGCTGAGCCCCTGACCACAGCCAGCAGCCACCCAGAGGAGCTAGGCCCACAGACACAGGCAGGCAGGACCTTAATCATATGTCCTGACAGACACAGGCACACACTCCTTCCAGAGGGAAATCCCTGACCCTCAGAGCTGCCCGGGGCCCCTCCCGTGGCTCCCTGCTGCCCCCAGGACAAAGTCCCAGCCCCACAACCTGGATCCGGGGCCCTGGGGTCGCTTCTCCTGCTTTGTCTCCCCTCGCGCATGTGTGGCCCAGCTTTGTGTTCCCTACCTTTCTCTTCATCGTGCCACCGTTTATGGCAAAATGTTTCTCCTTCTCCAGGGGTCTAGAATAATGAGGCCTCTCCTAGGAGACACAGCCCATATGTGCCGGGATGAGCTCCTGCCCCACTCCCAGGGCACCTTGGATCAGACTCAGCTGCCTCCCCAACCTGCTCCTCCCGGCCAGAGCCTGGCTCAGACCATCTGTGTCCCCGGCACACCCAGCTCCAGGCTCAGCCGAGGGCAGTCCCAGGAGACTTCGTGATGAAGGACTCCACGTCTCAGGCGGGTCTTGGATTCCTGGTCCCCGTGTCTATAAATCTGGATGTCTTGGGTCCGCGAATCTGTCTCACACAATTCCCAGACTCCAGGATCAGGAACCCCCTCCCTGCTGTGTGACCTTGGGCAAGTCCCTTCCCTTTTCTGGGCCTTAGTAAGTGGAGGTGGGGGTGGGAATAGTCATTTCACACCCAGTTGGTCGCTGAGCACGGCTCCTGCCTCTCTCTCGGTCCTGATCACCCTGGATCCTGTCTGAGCCTGCTTCCCTCACCAGATGGGAGCCCCTCCGGGTGGGGCCTGTGTCTGACCCACCTCCAGGGTTCCAGCATTGCTGGCTCTGGGACTGGCCCATAGGAGGCCTCGCAAGATGTTTAATGTATAAGCAAGCTGGTGCACATGAGATCCACTCGGTAGGAATTCTGCTTGGAAAACTCTCTCTCAATTCTGGGGAGCCCTCCCTACCCCTCCAAGCCTGGTCTGTCTTCCCACAATGCCTGGACTACCTCCCTTAGAGCTCATATCACACACTGTGGTGACCATCTGTGTCTGTTTCCCCCATCAGACTAGAAGTTTCTCGAGGGCAGAGCCTGGGTCTGACTCAGGTCTGTATGTACCCTCAGCATCTCCCAGCACAAGGCCTGACCCTGGAAGGCCTTGGGAAATACTTACTGGAAGGATGACTGTAAAGAGATACCTACAACATGTGTCTCCAGCTCTTGAACTCCTACTCCTTCTTCAAGACCCAAACTCAAATGCCCCCTCCTCCGGGAGGACCTCCCTGACTGTTCAAGACAGAGAGTGTCTCCACTCTCTACTGGATCCTCTCTGACTCGGCTGGGGCAGTGTTCAAGGGCGCCTCCCCCACCTGACCAGGTGTTCCCCAGGGGGCCCAATTCTTGGCTGTGTCCCCCAGAGCTGGGCTTAGAGCAGGGACGTGTTTGTAGGGAGAATGACTGGTCTTGAGAGGCTGGATAAGAAAGCCCCGAGGAATCCGTGCCACGAGATCAAATGTCTGCGCCACCGTTTCCTGGCCAGGGGACCCCCCTGGGCAGTATGAGCCTCAGTTTCCTCATCTCTGAAAAGGGGGAAAAGAGCAGCTCTTCCCTCTGAGGGTTTTGTGAGGGATTTCATGGGAACATGCAAAAAAACGTTTAACTCAGCGCTTAGCATGCAGAAAGGGCCCAATAAATGCGAGCTGCTCCTAACAGTACCTTCTTTTTTAGGAAACATCTATTGCTATCCCTGGTTCGGTGTCAGTCCCCTGGGGGTGGGGGTGGGGGTGGGGGTGGGGGCAGGGTGTAGGTCGCTCTATGCCCAGCACCCCCCCCCCCCCCCGAGTTGGCGACTGGTATACAGGTGCCCTGTCAGCATCTGCTCTCACACCACCACGCCAGCATGGCCAGGCCGCTGAAAGAAGAGACTGGAGAACCCGGCTGCTCGGGGTTCGAGTCCCAGCTCTGCTGTTTGGTTGCACAAATTACTTTCAGGTCCCTGGGACTCAGGGTTCCCACCCCCGAGTTGTGGTGGTGAGGATGAAAGGAGGTCACCCAAGCAACAGGTTCAACGCAGAGGCTGCTGGTTAGGTGCTAGCCAACAGCTACAGGTGTGCCGGCTGTTGGGGTGATGAGGCGGCAGGTGCCAGCCTGTCCTGGGGGCGGGGCCGGTGGTGACCAGAAGGACCGCTCGGGTCTCTGCCAGTCTGGACTAGTAGCTGGCCAGGGAGCAGGTACGAGGGCTTGATTGATCAAGCGATGAAGGTCACGGCTAGGTGAGTTTCCTCTCCTTAAGAGAGAAGGAGATTTCTAACAAGATGGAGGGCCCTGGGCCACCCCTCAAAGGGACATAGGTGAAGCTGGGACCCTCCAATGGGGGGATGCTTGGATTCCCCCGACAGGAAGCGAAGGCCCGCAAGCGTGTGTGACTTTGCAAAGGTCACTCTGGGAGCTGAGGCAGAGGGGAGGCTGGCCCGAGGGAGGGGTGGGGGAGGTGTTGGGAGGGGTGTGGCTCCGGCAGGGAAGAGCTGGTGAGAAGACCCCCCTCTTCCTCTGAGCTGAGCTTGAAGTGTAGAGGCCTTCCCAGCACCGATGCCCCAGACTCCCGGAGTCTGGACACTGAGCCAAGAGCCCTGGAACTTTCCACAACGTGTTGGCTGCTCCTTTCTGCTGGTTCCCACCTCAGGACCTTTGCCTCCACTGTTCCCTGGGGATCTTCGAAAGGCTGACTGCTCTCCTTTTAGTCCAAACTCCCCTCCCAGCGGCTCAGAGAGGGCTTCCTCAACCACCAGAGACCACATGCGCAGCGCGTCCCGAGTCAGTCTTACTGTTTTAGGCTACCCGTCACTCTCTGAAATTACCTGTTGCTTGTTTTGAGGTTTTGATCTCTCTCCGTCCCACTGGGATGGAAGCTCCTTGAGAGCTCCTTGAGTTCGTCTGGCTTGCTCACTGCTGTGTACGTATAGATAGATCCCCAGTGCCCAGAACGGAGACTTTGTGCTCAGTAAATATTTGTCAAATATCCAGTCCAGACAGACCGGGGGTCCGGAGGGCCCTGTGGACAGTGGCTGGCACGCCTCATTCCGCTGGCCCCACGCCACCTAATACCCCACGCCAGCCGGCCAGGAAGCAAAGGAACCGCCTGCACCATCTCTGGAAGTGAATACATATGTGTGGGTGTGGGTGTGTCAGCGTGGGTGTGAGTGTGTGTGTTGGCATAAAGAATTTAGGAAAGAAATGAAAAACAGAATATCTATGGATGCCAGGGAACTAAGGTTAAGTGGAAAAAAGCCAGTGGCAGAGAAATGGGCTTATTTTGTTTCTATCTCAGGAGAAACATCCACAAACAAACCAGTATAAGTGCAACTCTGCGTGTCTGACTTCGCACAAGCGAGGGGGAGAGCCGGGACCGGCTCTCTCCGGAGTGTGGAGTGTGCGTTTTGGGAGGGGCGGGGCGGGGACAAGGTGGATTTACAGACTCGTGGTGGATTGCTCCCTTGCAGGCATTCCTTCCGGAATTTGGAAACCAGCAAATGAATCAAAGAGGAGAGAAGATGCAGTTTTGCAGACATGGACCCAGGCTTTTTCTCAGAGCGCCCCAAATGACAGTGGGTGGGGCTGTCTGGCTGCCACCTGGCTCTGTCTCAGCACAGTCCCCTATTGTCCCCAGATCTCCCCCGGGGACCCCAAGGCCCAGGAGTGGGAAAGGACTTGACCTAGGTCGCAGACCGCCTCCTGGCTCCAAGAAGCTCCCAGCCCAGGATGTGCGTACAACAGTGATTTCTGGGATCTGCAACACTCAGAGTGGAAAATGGGAAGTTATCTTGAGATCAAAGGAAAAGAGGGGGTGGGAAAGGGGAGGGGGGGAGGAAGGGAGTCTTGAGGGTACAGGGTACGAGGAGTGGGGGAAGGAGAAGCAGAAGGCAAGAGGCAAGGGGAGGACAAGGACAAAAATGAGAGGTGCCAGTGGGGACGTGAATTCCCAGAAGTGAAAGGCACACGGATGGACCAAGGCGCACGTGAGGGGGGCTAGGAAGAGACAGGGACACGCGTGTGTGACAATGAGAAACAGTTCTCCAGGCAAGGAGGGACAGATGTCAAATTGTGCGGAGACCAGCAGGGATGGAGAGACAGAGACCCCAAGAAAGAGACAAATGGGATGTCCCCCCGAGCTAGGGAGCCTCCGGAAATGACCTAGAGAGACGAGAGTCAGAGACAGAGAGGCAGACAGGCAGTCGGAGAGTCAGACGGTGATTCAGACAGGTCAGGCTGGAGGAACGCTCCGACCTCAGACCCACTGAGGCTCCAGCCAGCTGAGGCCCGGGGGCTGGGGGTCCCGAGTGCAGAAACAGGCGTCCTGAACACACGGGGCCATGTTTGTGAGACCGTGGGTGTCTGCGGGTGCGGCTCTGGGTCAGACTCGGTAACGGGTGTTTATGTGTCTGTGCGTGACCCGCTGTGTGTGGGTGGAAGGCTGAGAGTGGCTGCCTCCCTGAGATTGTTGAGGACTCTATGTTGTCCCCGATTGTGTCCCAGACTCTGTGATCCTCGGTTCGGGGCAGGGCCTGGGGGAATCCTCCAGAAGCACCGAATTAACCCTAGTGCCTGCCTCCTGCCTCTTTGCTCTCTCTCCTGTCCTCAGGGGGCACCTCCTGGACCATCTCTGGGCTGCTGGCCCAACGGGGACACACAAAGTCCAGCTGCACACCTGCTATCCAGAGATGGCCCAGGTCACCCCTCCCCATTCCACACAAACAGCCCCCAGCCCCCTGCTCCTGCACCACCAGGACTGAGATTAACCCATTGACCCCATGTTAACCCTTCCCTTCCCTTGCTTCTCGATCTGCCTCTCCCATTCTCAGTCCAGCCTCTGAACCCTGCTACCCAGCAGGGGCTTCCCACATCTGAGTCCCCAGCCGGGGTCCCCAACTTCCTGGATCACCAGCTCCTTTCTCCCACGTAACCGCAACCTTCCAAACACCAACACTTTCTCCCAACCTAGATGACCCAGCTGGGAGACCAGAGCCCCCCTTCTTCTCCTGGCCCTGGGCTGGAGCTCTGCGGACACCCCTGCCGCCTTCTCTTACAGACCCTGGGAAGGCACCATCCCCCCACCCTTGCTCAGAAACGCCTACCCCAGCCCTCAGGCCAGGACCCCCCTCAGGGACCGTCTTCACCCAGAGACGAAGACCCCCGACGGGGCATCTCACTTCCCCTCCGCACCCCAACTCAGTTCAGAGATCCTGCCCAGGGACCCTTACTTTACCGTTTGATCCCCCCTCCCTGGTAGGGAGCCGCAGACTCCCGCCCCCAGGCCGGGATCAGGTGTCCGCGACCCCTCTCTCGCCGGCCGGGAGAAGCCGACCTCCGCCCCTAGGCCCAGGCTCGAGCCCCCGGGACGCGGAACCCTGCCCCCGGGCACGAATCCAGACGTCCGAGACCCCCTTCCCGGCCAGGGGGTGCAGCCCCCGCCCCCGGGCCCAGACCTCGGCGTCCGGGGCCCTCCCCTTCCTCGCCCGGGAGGCGGCCCCCCCCACCCCCAATCCCCTCTCGGGACCCCGGCGTCCCGGCCGAGCCCCCCGCCCCCGACGCTGCGGTACCTCGGCTGATGACGGCCAGGCCGGCCAGGGCGGCGGCGGCGAGAAGCCGGAGCCGGGCCCCGGGCGCAGGGGGGGGCATCGCGGCAGCGGCGGCGCGAAGGGGGAGGGGAAAGGGGGGGCCGGTCCGGGGCGCGCGAGGCCGGGGGGAGAGGGGGAGGGGGAAGGGGACCCCGCCTGCGGCTGCACCGGCCCGGGGGGCGGCGGGGGCGGGGGGAGGGGGCTGGGGGGGCGCGACGAGGCGGCCGGAGCTGCTGCAGACCCGGGGAGGGGGGCGGCGCTGACGGGCAGGAAGGCCGACCAATCAGGGGAGGCGGGGGGCCGGGGAGGCGGGGCCGAGGGGGGGTTGCTTGTTGGAGGGAGAGGCCTTTGTTACTGCGGCCCGGCCCCTACCCCCTCCCGCCCGGGGCGTCCCCACGTCTTCCCACCTCGGATCCCCAGAACCCCAGGTCGGGGACACTTCCTGAGCTCACCTCCATTCTGCTTCGGGGCCCAATATCATCATCCCTCAGACCCAGGAGTCCTGCCCCAGCCCCCTCCTCCCTCAGACCCAGGAGTCCTGCCCCAGCCCCCTCCTCCCTCAGACCCAGGAGTCCTGCCCCCAGCCCCCTCCTCCCTCAGACCCAGGAGTCCTGCCCCAGCCCCCTCCTCCCTCAGACCCAGGAGTCCTGCCCCAGCTCCCTCCTCCCTCACCCCAGGAGTCCTGCCCCAGCTCCCCCCTCCCTCAGACCCAGGAGTCCTGCCCCCAGTCCCCTCCTCCCTCAGACCCAGGAGTCCTGCCCCCAGCCCCCTCCTCCCTCAGACCCAAGAGTCCTGCCCCCAGCCCCCTCCTCCCTCAGACCCAGGAGTCCTGCCCCAGCTCCCTCCTCCCTCACCCCAGGAGTCCTGCCCCCAGCCCTCCTCCCTCAGACCCAGGAGTCCTGCCCCCAGTCCCCTCCTCCCTCAGACCCAGGAGTCCTGCCCCCAGCCCCCTCCTCCCTCAGACCCAGGAGTCCTGCCCCAGCCCCCTCCTCCCTCAGACCCAAGAGTCCTGCCCCCAGCCCCCTCCTCCCTCAGACCCAGGAGTCCTGCCCCAGCCCCCTCCTCCCTCAGACCCAGGAGTCCTGCCCCAGCCCCCTCCTCCCTCAGACCCAAGAGTCCTGCCCCCAGCCCCCTCCTCCCTCAGACCCAGGAGTCCTGCCCCAGCTCCCTCCTCCCTCACCCCAGGAGTCCTGCCCCAGCCCCCTCCTCCCTCAGACCCAGGAGTCCTGCCCCAGCTACCTCCTCCCTCAGACCCAAGAGTCCTGCTCCCAGCCCCCTCCTCCCTCAGACCCAGGAGTCCTGCCCCAGCCCCCTCCTCCCTCAGACCCAAGAGTCCTGCCCCCAGCCCCCTCCTCCCTCAGACCCAGGAGTCCTGCCCCAGCTACCTCCTCCCTCAGACCCAGGAGTCCTGCCCCCAGCCCCCTCCTCCCTCAGACCCAGGAGTCCTGCTCCCAGCCCCCTCCTCCCTCAGACCCAGGAGTCCTGCCCCAGCCCCCTCCTCCCTCACCCCAGGAGTCCTGCCCCCAGCCCCCTCCTCCCTCAGACCCAGGAGTCCTGCCCCCAGCCCCCTCCTCCCTCAGACCCAGGAGTCCTGCCCCAGCCCCCTCCTTCCTCAGACCCAAGAGTCCTGCCCCCAGCCCCCTCCTCCCTCAGACCCAGGAGTCCTGCCCCCAACCCCCTCCTCCCTCAGACCCAGGAGTCCTGCCCCAGCCCCCTCCTCCCTCAGACCCAGGAGTCCTGCCCCAGCTCCCTCCTCCCTCACCCCAGGAGTCCTGCCCCAGCCCCCTCCTCCCTCAGACCCAGGAGTCCTGCCCCAGCTACCTCCTCCCTCAGACCCAAGAGTCCTGCTCCCAGCCCCCTCCTCCCTCAGACCCAGGAGTCCTGCCCCAGCCCCCTCCTCCCTCAGACCCAAGAGTCCTGCCCCCAGCCCCCTCCTCCCTCAGACCCAGGAGTCCTGCCCCAGCTACCTCCTCCCTCAGACCCAGGAGTCCTGCCCCCAGCCCCCTCCTCCCTCAGACCCAGGAGTCCTGCTCCCAGCCCCCTCCTCCCTCAGACCCAGGAGTCCTGCCCCAGCCCCCTCCTCCCTCACCCCAGGAGTCCTGCCCCCAGCCCCCTCCTCCCTCAGACCCAGGAGTCCTGCCCCCAGCCCCCTCCTCCCTCAGACCCAGGAGTCCTGCCCCAGCCCCCTCCTTCCTCAGACCCAAGAGTCCTGCCCCCAGCCCCCTCCTCCCTCAGACCCAGGAGTCCTGCCCCCAACCCCCTCCTCCCTCAGACCCAGGAGTCCTGCCCCCAACCCCCTCCTCCCTCAGACCCAGGAGTCCTGCCCCAGCCCCCTCCTCCCTCAGACCCAGGAGTCCTGCCCCCAGCCCCCTCCTCCCTCAGACCCAGGAGTCCTGCCCCCAGCCCCCTCCTCCCTCAGATCCTGGAGTCCTGCCCCCAGCCCCCTCCTCCCTCAGACCCAGGAGTCCAGGATCCCAGTTCCTCTTATTTCACGAATAATACTGCCTTTGGGGTGAAATTTCCTTTTTCTCTTCACTCCAGTCCTCATCCTCAGAATAATAGGGGGAATGGGGCAGGACCAGGACCTGATCATGTGAGTGGGGAGGAGATGGTAACCCAGGGCTTAGGTGCAGAAACTCTAGACTCCCCATTCTTTCACTTACTCGGCTGTGTGACCTTAGATGAGTCCCTTCTCTTCCCAGAACCTCGGTGTCTCCCAACTACGTGTGATTAGTTCTTTCCTCCTGGTCCCACCGTATACTCACTTCCTAGGTACTGTCCTCCCTCTCGGGTCCTCTCTCCCTGGGCCCACCAGGAGAGGCTTGCTTGTCCCCATCCGCCCTCCCCCCACCCCTCCGCCACAGGCCTCTGAAGCAAGGGAAGTCTCAGCCTCCCTGTCTGTGACATTTGGAGTCAGGTAAGTCACCCCACAGGGGCTGTTTTACTTCACAAGCACATCTATCGTCCCTTCCTGCCCCCACATCCAGTCTTTCTGCAAGAGCCTCCGGTTTTGCCTTTAAAACGGGTTTCTACTCTGTCCCCTCCTCCCTGTCCCTGTCCTCAGTACTCTCCCCGGTTAGAGCTGCCACCCCCCACCCCCCACCCCAGCACTGCTCTGACCACAGCCGTGCCCTGGTCTACCTTTGTCTCCACCTTCAGATCAAAAACCACTAAGCACACAGGCCAGCATACTGATGCCGCTGCCGGCCTCAAACATTCACTTCAGCTCCGGCTGCCGCGGCCCTCATTCTGTTCCTCAAGCCAAACTTGCTGTGGCCTCAGGACTTTGCCTGGGCTGTTCCCTCTGCTGAAATGCTCTTCCCACCAGGTTGGCACTAGACTGTTTCTTATCAGATGTCACATTTGAGAAGCCAAAGTAATCCCCCTCCTAACACCACAGCTCCCTTGTTGTCTCTGTAGCTCTTACGATTCTTTTATTTCACGTGTTCCCTTGTTTATCTCAGTCACTCCTCTCCGCCGCCCCCGCCTCCCCCCCCCCACCCCCCCAGCATATCTTGGCTAGGGAGGGTCTTGTTGTCCGCTTCTGCAAGCCGGATATGAAACTAGGTTAGTTTCTTTTTTTAACATTTTTTTAAATTTTTATTTTTGAGACAGAGAGACACAGAGCATGAACGGGGGAGGGGCAGAGAGAGAGGGAGACACAGAATCGGAAACAGGCTTCAGGCTCCCAGCTGTCAGCCCAGAGCCCGACGCGGGGCTCGAACTCACGGACCGCGAGATCGTGACCTGAGCTGAAGTCGGACGTTTAACCGACTGAGCCACCCAGGCGCCCCTAAACCAGGTTAGTTTCAAAGTGGCTTTACGAAGGGAGTATTTACACCATGGCAATTAGCAAACACCGTACAGCAGAACTTTCTTTTTGGAGGGCCATTGTCCCAGGGCACCTCTGTACAAAATCGTTGTCGACCCTGGCAAAAGACCATTTATTGCTCCCCTTGAATTCAGGACCATCCAAGGAGCTCCCTCTTCCTGGATTGGCCGATGCCAGGCCTGATGACAACACGAGTACTTACCACATGCAGGCATCTTTCTGAGCACTTTTTCGACATTATCTCCTGGAAGCCTCACGACATCCTTATGAGGTGTGTCTTGTCTTTATCTCTATTTCACAGATGAGGAAACAGAGACACAGAGAGGCGACAAAATTTCCCAAAGCCTTAGACACGGCTGAAGATCTTTGTCATATGTGTATCTGACAATGAACTGGTAGCCAGAATATATAAAGAGCCACTACAAATCAACAAGAGACAACTCATTTTTTAAAATTGGCAGGAACGGGGCTCCTGGGTGACTCAGTCAGTTAAGCGTCTGACTCTTGATTTCTGCTCAGGTCATGATCTCACAGGTCTTGAGTTGAGCCCCCCGTCGGGCTCTGTGCTGGTGGCACGGACCCTGCTTGGGATTCTTTCTCTCCGTCTCTCTGCCCCTCCCCTTCTCTCTCTCAAAATAAATAAACATTTTAAAAAATTGGCAAAAAGACTTGAACAAGCACTTTACACACACACACACACACACACACACACACGGAAATCTGCCAATCACATAAAAAGAATATCCCACTCCTCCCAGACCTGACAGAATGAATGGATAATCATACTACTTGGCTATTGCCTCTATGCTCCAAAGCCATCCTTTATTACCTGTTCTGCAAAAATAGAGCTGGAACCTTTAAACATTCCCCCTTTGCAGTAAGCAGGTTGCTAAGCTTTGTCAGTAGAGGGAAACTGAGGGACACTGCAGGAGGAACAGAGCTTTTGCCTTGTTCTGATTTTTCCTTGGGCTTCTTCTTGCTCTTACCACGTGGTCACCAGTGACACGTGTGGCGTGCATTCAGTGGCGCTCACCTCCATCAGGTTTCGGGGGTGCCCACGGCGATGGCGTCTCATCAAGTTTCAGTGCTGTCCCAATTGATGGCTTCCCAGTGTGTCCTAGAAGCTGGCTTCCCAGCTTCACCCGCTGGCCCTTGGGTGGGGTGTTCTCTGCTTACTCAGTATCTGTGGACCAGCTCCGGTCTGGGCAAGCCAGCCAACTTCCCTGCAGTCCAAGGGTCCACACCCACATCTCTTGCAGTGTGGGCTCAACTCCAGCCTTGGCGGGGAGGGCCCTTTCCAGGCTCATTCCTTCCTCCGGCTTCCTCCCTGAGTCCCACAATATTCCTTTACCCCTTTAGAGATTATTACCTGTTATAGTTAATAACTCCTTATATTAAATTTTCCCTGTTCAAATTAGAAAAGAAAATGCTCAGTCGGACCACTTACTTTACAGTTTCTGTGCCTTAGTTGTGTCATCCAAAACACTGAGGGTAAGAATAATTGCTCCATGCCTTCCCCATCCGCCAGGGCTCCCTAGGGCTGCTGGAACAAATTGCCAAAAACATGGAAGCTTAAAACCATACACGCTGTTCCCTCCCGGTTTTGGAGACCAGCAGTCCGACACTGATGTCCCCCCTGGGGCCAAAATCAAGATGTCGACAGGGCCATACTCCCTCCGGAGGCTTCTGGGGCTGGGTGGGGGAGAATCTGTCCCCTGCCTCTGTCAGCTTCTGGTCGCCACCTGCAGGTTCCTTGGCTTGTGGCTTTGTGGCTCCAAGCTCCGCCCCTCACGTAAGGGTACCTGTGATTGTATTTAGGGCCCACTTAGATCATCCAGGATAATCCCCTGAGGATCCTTCATTCAATCACATCTGAAAAGACCATTTTTCCTTCGTAGAGTAGCGTCCATGGGTTCCAGGGATTAGGATCTGGTGTCTTTGGGGGCCATTACTCGGCCTCACACTACACGTCCCCTCTATCCTCCACGCCCCTGGTCCATGCCTGGGAGGCTGACCTCTACTGACCACATCAGCAAGCTCCCCTGCCCTTTGACCTCAAGGCGGGTTTGGCCAGAGAGAGGCACAGGCTGAACGCCGGAGGGTGGGTGGCCAGAGAATGCTGTCTTCCCTGCCTGCTAGCAGCCTTCCTTGGTTCCTGTCTGGTGGCCCCTGGGGGCCACAGCGCTGCTTCTCAGCGGTGGGGGGAAACACAGGCACCGGGGGCAATGGGTTGTCTCTGGGGACTGGGATGAGGCCAGGGTCTTGCTTTTTCGTTCTGTTCCCCTTTGTAACTTGCTCCCGCAAAACCTCTTTGAAAATGAGTAATTCATTAAAGCCCAAAGTTGGAAGTTAAAAGTGTGTGGTCTTGGAAGGGGCCCACGCCTTGTTCGCAAGGGGCTCTTGGTTGGGTCCTGAGGGAACTGCAGCATCCTTCTGGAGATTTTTTTAAAGTTTATTTTGAGAGAGAGAGAGAGAGAGAGAGAGAGAGCACAAGGTGGGGGGGGCGGCAGAGAGAGAGGGAGAGAAAGGATCCCAAGTAAGCTCCACGCTGTCAGCACAGAGCCCGATGTGGGGCTCGAACTCATGATTCATGAGATTATGACCTGAGCTGAAATCAAGAGTGGGATGCTTAACCACACTGAGCCACCCAGGCACCCCCTCTTCTGGAGAATTCTTGCATTGGCGTTTTCCTCTCTGCAGACACACCAGGCACTCAGCCCCCAGGCCTTTGCTCACCTCTGTTCTCTGCCTGGATTCCCTTCTTCCAAGATCTTCACCTCCTCTGAGAGGCCTTCCACGGCCACCCTTGGCCAAGCAGGGACACCCCCTGTTTTCCCTATCTCCCTTTACCTGTCATGCATCCTGCTTACTTATTCTAGTCTGCTTACCTTGCCCAGTCTTTCTCCCTTACCAGGCTCTAAGCTCCCCAAGGGAGCCCCCAAGGGACCATCTCTGTCTCATTCAGCACCACGTCCCCAGTCCCTTACACATAGCAGGCTCTCAATACACTTTTCGAAAGTTTTTAAATTTATTTTGAGAAAGAGCATGAGCGGGGGAGGGGCAGAGAGAGAGGGAGACAGAGGATCCCAAGCAGGCTCTGTGCTGACAGCAGAGAGCCTGATGTGGGGCTCGAACTTACGAACCATGCGATCATGACCTGAGCCGAAATCGTGGATGCTTAACCGACTGAGCCACCCAGGAGCCCCTCTATACATTTTTTTAAAAGAATAAATAACCCCTGGGGCTCCTGAGTGGCTCAGTTGGCTAAGTATCCAACTCTTGGTTTCAGCTCAGGTCATGATCTCTCAGTTTATGGGTTCGAGCCCTGCATTGGGCTCTATGCTGACAGTGTAGAGCCTGCTTGGGATTCTCTCTTTCTCAAAGGAAAAAAAAAAAAAGAATAACTCCTTACCCTCTTCACCAGCTTCCTCCCCACGAAAGGTCAGGTACGATCACCCACTTTGTAACTGCCACTGTCATGTCCCTGGAAATGTGCTGGGTGTTATTAATATCAGTTGAAGATACTCACTGCCCCAGGCAGGGCGGGTAGGGGGTGTCGGAGCACTGGCTCCCACGTCTCTCTATCTGTGCTCATCAGGCAGGCTCCTTAACCTCTCTGAGTCTCGTTGTCCCTCCCTACAGCACGGAAATAATAATAGCATCCACCTCCCAGCACTGGGGTGGGGATCAAATGGTGGGGTCAGTTTTACGCACGAACTTGGCTAGGGCCAGAGGTCCCCATCAGTCAAACCTCCACCTAGTGTTGCCCGATGAAAGGTATTTCATGGGTGTGACTGACATCTTTAATCAGTCGAGATAATTCTCAATAATCTGGGTGGGCTTGATTCAATCATTTGAAAGGTCTTCAGAGCAGATTGGATTCCCAGGAGACGAAATTCGGCTGGGGGACAATAGCTTCAGGAGCCTGAGAGCCTCCTGACCGCCTGCCCTCCGGATGTCAGGCGTGCCGAGCCAGCCCCACAGCCACATAAGCCAATTCCTTGCAATACATCTCTCTTTTTCTCAATGTTTGTATATTTTTGAGAGCCAGAGAGCCAGAGAGAGAGAGACAGAGACAGAGTGTGAGTGGGGGAGGGACAGAGAGAGGGAGACCCAAAATCCGAAGCAGGGTCCGGGCACAGAGCCCGATGAGGGGCTCGAACCCACCAACTGCGAGATCATGACCTGAGCCGAAGTCGAGCGCTTAACCAACGGAGCCACCCAGGCGCCCCACAATAAATCTCTTCATGTGGATCGGCTACTGGTTGTTTCCTGGGTTGGACTCTGGTGGATACAAATGCGAGGATGTTGATGGGCTTAGAACAGGACCTGGAGCAAAGAGCTCAAACCGACGAGAGCTGCCAGCCGGGGCCCTCAACGTCACGCGGTGCCAGGTAGCCGGGAACACGTTCCCCCCTCACAGCGACGCAGGAGGTTATGGTCCCATTCCGCAGATGAAGCTGGGGATAGGGCAGCGCTGGGGTCCCGGCACAGGTAGCCCAGTCCCGGCGCGCGGCGGCTGATCCCGAAGCTCCATGCTCTCTCGGCCCTGCTGCAGTGACCTCGAGGGATCCCTCCGCTGGAGAGGCAGGGACAGTGGCAGCCCTGTCCTCCATCCTCCAAGCGCAGCACGGTGCGGGCACACCAGGGGTTAACTGAGCCTGGAACCGGGCTGGGGGAGGGCGTGTGAGATGGATGGGGAGCCAGGGACTCTGGAGAAAGAGGTCGGCCCTGCAGCCGCTCCTTGGCCGGGGATGCGTTTTCCAACCTCATCTTTGTTTGTGGAGCTGCTGCGGGCTCCCGCCCCCGCCACCCTGCCACTCCCCCACGGGGACAGTCCGTTTTTCCTGAACTAGGTATCGCCGTGTCTGGGAGTCCTTAACCCGCTGGCCGCTGAAGTTGAACTTGCCTTGTGTGCCCTCCAAGCATCAGTCCCTCTAGCTTCTCTGGAGAGCGGGCTGGGTGACTCCTCGGGCCCAGCCGGTGGCGTTTTGCCCGGCTCCTTTCTCCCTGTCGTCGCCCCCTTGCGGGAGCGCTAGGGCTCCTGCCTCCTAGCTTCCCTTCTGTGGCTCCCCTGCCCCCAGCACGTCTGCCCAGCGCGAGGGCAATGCTCCGGCTCCCAGCTGGGGCCACACGCTCTCTTCCCAGGGCTGGCCCCTGCCCCTCCCCTTCCAGATGCTCCCCCTACGCAGCCCTGGCTGCGCAGCACCTGGACCTCACTCATCTGTGTCCCCAGCCCAGGGCCTGGCACACGGGGCCACTGCAGTCATTTGTGGCAGACGAGTGGACGAATTCCTGGAACGTCCTTCTCCACCCAAATAACTCTTCCTCATTCTTCCAGACCCAAGCCTCTTCCCAAGGTCTGGGGATTGTTTCCACTGGGCAAGGCCCTGGCATTCTGAATGACCACACCTCCTTTTGGCAGGAGGTGTGTTTAGAGAAAAGGTGTCTCCTCCAGGTCTTTGCTTCTGATCAGACTTGCAAGTGATAGGTTCACACAGGGCTTTACATGGATCTATGCTGCCTTTTTTTTTTAAGTTTATTTATTTTGAGAGAGAGAGAGAGAGTGTACGAGTGGGAAAGGACAGAGAGGGAGAGAGAGAATCCCAATACTGTCAGCACAGAGCCTGACGAACCATGAGAGCACGACCTGAGCCAAAATCGAGTTGGATGCCTAAATGACTGAGCCACGCAGGCGCCCCAAGACCCATGGTGCTTTTTAAACACTGTTACTAACGTATGTGAATCCAGAAATTTCACACTAGAATCTAGGTGTCTGGATTCTTCTGAAAATACAGAGATAGATAGATAGAGGATGGATAGATGATAGATATAGATAGATAGATAGACAGACAGAGGTAGATGACAGATAGATTAAAACAAAAACCAGAAGACCCAGCAGTTCAGATCTCATTCCTGCCGGGAGGTAAGAGTTGGAGCTGAGTTCGCTGTTGCTGGCACCCCCTTCAGGTGGGGAGCCTGCTCTCAAGATGGACCAGGTCCCCACCAGGCCAACGGCACCCATTTTGTTACCTGCGGGGCCAATGTGGGCTTTTGATTTTGCAACCTGTGCACTAGAATCTTAGTGCAGGAGAAAATGGCCAGGGATGGGGAGAGCTGCTCCAGGGATCAAAAGTCCTGGGATGGAGGGGTCCTGAGCAGTGCACAGCGTTGCTGTGTGGCTCGGTTTCCCCGTTTGAAATGTGGGGGTGTGGAGGACGGGCTTCATGATCCCCAGTGTCCCTGCAGAGAGGCCTCTGGGGCTTCTTTAGTGTTTCGGGCGCTTCCCTCCCACAGCTCCCTGTTTCTCTCTGCAGAACGCCGCCGAGGGCGGATTTGCTTGGTAGTGCCCGAGGCCTCAGGAGGGTGACTGTCGTTCTGGGTCACAGTGCCCGTGTGGCCTCTGCCACAGCATTAGCCCATTTCCTAGCGCTGCCTCCCCCCAGGCTCCTCTGTCCATCCTCCGTGCTCCTGCACGTCCGCCTGCCGGCCCAGACCGTGTCGCTCAAGGGCAGGAAGCAGGTGTGTCCCTGGTGGGGGCTGACCAAGAGGCCCAGCACCTAGGAGTCTTTTGGGGGATGTCTGCCCAGGGAATGCGTGAGCTCCTAGCGGTGGTCTCCGGTCTTAGATTCTCAGACAAAGTCGCTGCTCCTGCCCTGTAGGTCTGTGAGGTCGGGCTGGGCCGGTCGGTCTCCGCATTTTCGATCCATGCGTGTGTCTTGATCCGTCTGGGAGTCTGTCTGTCCATGGTCTGTCCTCTCTCGGGAGCCCTAGACTGTGAGAAAACCAGGTCCCGGTGTTCCCCTGCCCTGGCCAAGCCCTTCCCCTTTCTGGGTCCCCATCAATAGAGGATACAAATAGCTGAATTGTGCCCGCCCACCTCCAGATTCGTATGTTGAAGCCCTAATCCCCAGCACAAAGCAACTGCATTTGGAGACAGGGCCTTTAAAGAGATGATTAAGTTAACATGAGGCCATTAGGGTGGGCCCTAATCCATTATGACTGGTGGGCTCATACAAAGAGATTAGGACACAGATGCACACAGGGAAGGCCACGTGAGGACGCAGGGAGAAGGTGGCCGTCTATAAGTCAGGGAGAGAGGCCTCCAAAGGAGCCAGCCCTGCGGACACTTTGATCTTGGTCTTCTGGCCTCTGGCACTGTGAAGATAAACTTCTGTGGTTTAAGTTCCCCAGTCTGTGGTACTCTGTTATGGCAGCTCCGAGCAGACTGAGAAGGCCCCACTCTCTGGTACTGACTGTTCTCTCCTGGCAGGGCAGCAGCCACTTGTGGCCAAGGCTGCCTCCCCAGGTGGGGCAGGGGCTGGGCCTGGAGCCCCTCAGGGTCCTCACGATCCATGGCACGGACTTGGCTTGAGGAACTAGACAGACACTCTGTTCAGACCCAGCCTTGCCAGTGGCCACGACTCGCAATGTGCAGAAGAGATTGCCGCCCTCTGGGCTCTGACCCTGGGGGCTTGGGTTCGCAGGTCCAGGGACCCCTGGGAATCCTTGTTTGTAACCAGTGTTCCCCAGTGGTGCTGCTAGGCAGTGGGTGAGTTCCGGCAGCTTGTGGAGATCAGCTGGCGTCAGCTGTGCAGCAGCCCGGCTGGTGGCCCTGCCGAGCCCAGGGACTTACCTCCAATTGAGGCCCAGGAGTTTTGGCTTCAGACTCCACGGCTGTTTCTGGCTCCTCCGGCAGCTCTGGCTTCTGGATAATTGGGGCCTCTCTGGCCTTGGGAATGTGACTGTCCTCCCACCATTTAAGAATCTTCATTCTAGGGCAACAAGCCTTGTGGTTAATGCTGTGCTTAGTCTCCCCCCACCCCCTCCCTGTTCCCTGGGCTGGGGGTCAGAAGACCAATTTTCCCTCCATTTGCTGGTTCTGTGACCAGCACTGCACTCCCCTCATCAAATGCAGATACAAATCCCTATTCTCTTGAGCTGGATCCTCTTCCTAGCCTCTTTCTTGGCCTCATGCCCCAGAGATGGCTTGCAACTCCCCTGCTCCCGGCCCTCCCATGGCTCCCCAGCACTCCCAGCACAAAGTCCCAGCCCTCCCGCTCAGTGGCCCTCCACAGCTGTGCCTCTCCTCAGCTTCTCTTCCAGCCCTCTAATGTCTCAATATGTATACGATTTTTTTTTCCTAGACAAATCTTTTTTGCACCTTTCCTCTTAGTATTTTTGGCATATGTGTGCATATCAGTACACAGAGAGCTTCCTTCGTCTTTTTTACAGCTGCATAGTGCTCTGTTGTTAAGACGTATCATTGATTACACGACTGGTCCCTTCCTTTCTTGCCCTGGCAATGGCAACCCCCTGCTCACTGGTTCCCCTGCTGTGCCCAGTCTGGCTCTTCCCAAGGAGTGGGCATGCACGTGGGATTTTGTTTGTATTCAGGTATGGTGAAGCCAACAAATTGAGGGATGACTGCCATTGAAGACACTTTGTTATTCAAAGTTTCTGAGAGGGGGCACTCTGTGCCACACAAGGCCACACGGGGAAGCACTGGGGTCAGTCAGGAAGGGGAAGGAGTGAGGGGGAAGCATGTGTAGGAGCTTTAATTATGGTTTCCATGGGACTGGAACAGCACAATACACAGATTTAGGACTGGCCCACCAAAGTACTTTATCCACCTGGACAGGCCATTAGTTGAGGATGGGCCTGTGACTCAAGCAGGGACAATCAGAGTCTTCTCTGGGATTGATGTATCACCAAGAGGAAGACAAGTTCTATTTCAGCTAGAGTTGCTGAGATCAGAGAATATAATCATGGGGCTGCTTTGGCCATCTTGCCACTAGGTGGAAGGAAAGAGCCTCCAGAGGTCAAGTGAACACAGAAGGAAGCAGAACAAAGACACGGAGACAGCAGACTCTTAATAACGTCATGTGTGGGGTGCCTGGGTGGCTCCGTTGGTTAAGCATCTAACTCTTGATTTTGGCTCAGGTCACGATCTCATGGTTTGTGAGACTGAGCCCCACATCAGGCTCTGTGCTGACAGTGCAGAGCCTGCTTGGGATTCTCTCTCTCCCTCCTTTCTCTCTGCTCCTCCCCTGCTTGCTCTCTGTCTCAAAATAAATAAATAAACATAAAACAATTAAAAGAAAAAAAGGTAACTGAGGTAAAATGAGCTCATATGGATGGGCCCTAATTGATAGAGCTGTATTTGGATAGGGCCTTCAATGAGGTGTAAGTTAAATTGAGGCACCCAATTTCAATTATGAGGCCCCCATAATCCAATATGACTGGTGTCCTTGTAAGAGGGACAGACAGGGGTGTGCTTGCACACAGGGATGACCAGGTGAAGAGGCAAGAGGGTGGCCATCTGCAAGCCAAGGAAAGAGTCTCAGGAGAAACCAATCCTGCTGGCACTTTGATCTTGGACTTTCAGCCTCCAGAACCATGAGAAAATGAATCTCTGCTGTTGAAGTCTTCGACTTAACAGATGGTCAATATGTTCCTGTAGCAGATTACAGATGGCTGCAAGTTTCTGGCACTCTTCCCACGGAGAAATGGGGTCTCAAGTTTTCTCTTCCCCTTGAATCTTGGCTAGGTTATGACTTGCTCAAAGAGAATATGATGGAAGTGACACTCTGTTAATTCCAGGCATAGCCTTAAAGAGGGCTGGTGACTTCTGCCTTGGAAGAGACCATGATAAAAGAGGCCCTGATACTCCATGGAAAGTGAGAGGGGCCCAGATGAGCCCAGCCTTCTGGCTGTCCCCAGAAAAATGTCAGGCACATGAATGAAGGCACCTTGGACTTTCCAGCCCAGTCAGCCCAGCCGCTAGATAAATACCAAGTGACCTCTGTGGATACCATGGAAGCTGAAGAATCATTCAGGTGGGACCCCATTGTTTAAGGTTGCTAAGTTTAGGGGACTGTGATATAGCAACAAATAACTGTTCCTCGTTCCTTGAGCTTGCTGAATTCAGCTCTCGTCACTCACAACTGGAAGAGTCCTGACTAATGTGACTTATCTCCTTAAACCATTATCCCATATGCATCATCTGTCGAAACTTTTCCACCTATGACAGTTTAAACCATAATAACCCCATGCTCTGCCTAGTTCTGTTCTATTCAGCTTTCTTTTTAAGTTTATTTATTTTGTGAGAGAGTAGACACGTGCATGTGAGCAGGGGAGGGGCAGAAAGTTGGGAGGGGGAAGAGAGAGAATCCCAAGCAAGCTCCACACTGGCAGCACAGAGTCCAATGTGGGGCTCAGTCTCATGAACCATGAGATCATGACCTGAGCCGAAACCAAGAGTCAGACAACTGACTGAGCCACCCAGAATCCCCTGTTCTGTTCAGCTTTCTTGGGCTCTTATCTAGTCTTGTGTTTCTGTTTTTTGATCTCACAGATGGAGGCTTCAGATCCAAGACGCCACACTCTATGCCTGTGAAGGCCCTCCTGGTTTCTCTTCCTTATCGCCCG
Organism: Neofelis nebulosa; assembly: GCF_028018385.1. NCBI lineage: Eukaryota > Metazoa > Chordata > Mammalia > Carnivora > Felidae > Neofelis > Neofelis nebulosa. Next base: position 7,410,072 of record NC_080798.1, read on the forward strand.
GCCCACCGGGTACAACAGCTGTCCACTTGAGTGCCCTCTCCCTCCAGCTTCCACAGTCTCTTTGGTCTCCCATCCTGTCATCCTTCCATGGCACCCTGCCTGTGAAGACCCGAACCCAGATCAATGCTGTCATTCACCCCTTTTCTTCCAATGACAGCTGCTAGGAGGAAACATGACATAGCAATGATGCTTGGTGCTGCTAACAATGAGCAACCTGCAGTCACCACTGGGCCTCTGTTGCTGGTCACCAATTGTTTTCCTTGCTCTTGTGTGGATCCCATTCATTCTCTTCAGTGGCCATTCCAACCACCTCACCATCATTACCATTCTTCCTGATCCCTTCCCCCCACCCCTGCCCCCACCCACGTCATTTTCGGCAGACAGCCTCCCCATACTTCTTCGCTGTGAAAAAAAAAACAAACCCATGTGTAGGAGGGCCTTACCCCCACCCCAACCAGAATCATAAACGCCACCTAAAGTGAACAAGAAAGATATAGAACATCTGCCATTGGATCCTGAGAATAATTTTGAGAGCAAGGATAACTGGCTGCCTCAGACAGTGCCATTTCAGTGGCTTGGTGCTGGAGAGCAGACAGCAAGGGATTGAAGAATGTAAGAGTGAGGAGAATCAGGCAGCGGGTATAAGCTATTCTCTCTCAAAAAAATTGGATGGTACATAGGAGGAGTTTGTGGGGCTGACGCAGGAGAGATTTGGGCATGTTTATATCTTTCAGAGAAAGAGCCAGTAAAGAAAGAATGATTGAAAATTTAAGAGACAGAAGGGATGATTAATGGAGTGTGGAGGAGATGGATTCCCAGGCAAAGGAGGTGAGGCTAACCTTGGACAGGAAGAGGGATGCCTCTTTCTCTGAAAAAGGCAAGGAGTAAATCACCAGTGCCAGTGGCAATAACTGTAGGTGTTGGGGAGTTGCTTTTTTTTCCTATGAAGTAGGTAAAACTTATTGCTGAGAGTGAGGGGGAGGAGATAAGAGAGTTGGGGAAAGAAAGAAAACATCTGTGATACTGACAGAGTTGTCTGTTGGGGAAAGCTCCCCAAGGGTGGGTGGGAAGATTTCTAGGCGGTATGGATGCTACCCTCCCCTACAAAGATGGAGATTCTGAAGCAGTGGGGTCCTCTTGGTATCTCCCTTGTATGGACCTCTAACCTAGCACTTGTTCACTTGTCTACGTCCCTGGAAAATACGGGACACAGGGCAAGAGGTAAAACAGAGAAAAAAAAAGTCTGAGAAATATTAAATGAGAAGCCCACAGTGAAAGGAAAGGGTGGATGCAGTAATGCATGCAACAATGGCTGAAAAATTTCCAGAATTGATAAAATACACCAAATCACAGATGAAAAAGGCCAGATGTACACAACAACAAACAAACAAACAAAAAAAGATATCCACACTTAGTCACAATAGAGTAGAACCATTAGTACTGACAATATATGAAAGCCCAGTTGGCTGGGGGCGGGGGGGGGGCTTGAAAATGCACCCAGTCCAGGTGTCAGGGAAAGTTTCCTGGAGTGCATGATGGGAGGGCTGTGAGCTGAGCCCTAAATAATGACTAAATTTCAGCCAGGTGAGAGAAAGGGGCAGGGATGGGAGGTGACATGCAGAGAAGGGCACTGAGTAGAGGTCACAGTACAACTAGAGAAGATGTAAACACGATCAGTAAACCTGATTTAAAGGCTATATATCAATGGAACACTTCCTTCAACAAATATAGAATATACATTTTTTAAGCCTATGTGTAATATTTATAAAAACTACACAAAAATTGTGCCACAAAGAAAATATGCATAGTATATTCTTTCCACTTACTGGATTTAAGGTAGAAATAAAGAAAAGAGAATTATTAGAGAATGCTGTTGTGCCTGAGGAAAAAACCCATGGGTCAAAAAATCGTAATGGAAATTAGAAATATTTTAACCAAGTGATACTAAAATACTTTATATTAAAATTTGTGAGATGCAGCTATAGTTGTGCTTAGAGGGAAATTTATAGCCTTAAGGCAAATACTGGAGAAGAATGGAAGGGAATAAGGGACATAAATAAATGTAGTAGGTGTTGGAAAAGGCTTGATGATGAATTTCAATCTGATACTCACGCAAGGAGGACAAGGAAGAAGAAGAACAGTGCCGACGCAATGGATCCATACACAAGGCCCTGGATCAGCCCCTTCATGAACACACTGTAAACTGAACGTTTATCTGGAATCAGAGGGAAGTGAGAGTGTTTTTTCTTCTAAGGCTGTGAAGTCTGAGCTACTCCTCTTCCCTCTGGCCCTGTGCCCATCCTCATCTTGGTCCCCAGGTGCTGTCATTCTAGCTCAGTCAGTAGTCCCCTGTGTACTTACCTGGTAGGAGGAAGATGCTTGAAGTATGGGTTCCATACTGGTTCTTCCCCTCACAGCGGAGACTCATGACTATTTCTGGCTCCCCTATGAGGCTGATGGTGCTGTTGGTCCAGGGGCCAATTATGGTGGAAGTCACCTGGAAGATGTTGTCTGTGCTGTTCACATCCACAGGAACACCTTCCATCAACCACTGCACAGAGGGTGTAGGGATCCCATGGAACGAACAGTTGCACTCCAAGGAGCAAGATGAATAGAGCAGCCTAGTGGGTGCTATGGGAAGGGAAGGTCAGCCATCAGCAAGGTGTCCTGACTTCCCTTTTCTACGTCCTTCAGGACCCAGCCTTTTCCTTATTCATGATTCTCAAGGAGCTTTGGAAAGACTTTCTGGAAGCCCAGAGGAGTAGGACTTCACAGACCAGTTACCCTACATCCTCTTTCCTCATCTATCTCTGACTCTGGCTCAGCTCTTACCTCTGGCCTTCCAGCCACAGAAGCCCTGAGAAGATGTGACAGCTTCCCAGACTCCTTCCACCCAGGCCCACCCCAGGACTCAGGAATTTCTCTTGAGCCCACCAGTTCTCTCAGACTCTGCGTCTTCCTTTGCCCACCAGCACTTACAGACCGCCTGGAACATGACCATGCTACTTCTGGTCAACTTAGCTAGAGAGAAGTTCAAATAACATCTGAGAGTGGTGCCATAATCCTGAGGCTTTGGGGTGAAGTGCGGCACCAGGAGGAGGAGTTGCTGGAGCCGTCTGTGTTGGAGGACAGAGTGGGCCAATTCCAGGAAAGGAAAAGGGCTTTGGTTTCTCTGCACAGGTGCCTTTGATGGTACAGGTCAAGGTCACAGGATCTCCAGCCACAAGAGTCTCTAGGTCGTGGAGCTCTGGTTTCTGGGTCTGGTCTGAAGGGAAAGACAGACTGGGACTGAAACAAGGGATCCTCATGGACATTTAACTGATGCACACTATTTCCAAGTTACAAAGTGGTTTCTCACCCATTAGCTTACTTGGTACTCCTCCCCTCCACCCCAATAACCTCACGGAACCCGGGATTGTTGGATTTTCACAAGTATATTTCCCTTCTCTGCACTTTGTAGGTGAGCAAATGGAGGAGACTTGCTGAAGGAGGAAGAGCTTGAACCTGGACACTGCATTCTGAAGACTGAGGGTGAGTGCATTTTCTGAGGATCTACATTGCCTATGATTCCTTACCTGTCCCCCCATCCAGACCTCCTAGGGCCAGCTCCTATGCTGTCTTCCTTTCCAATCCAACTCTCCCCTCAAGCTCTGCCCCTTCCCAGCAGATCTGTGATCATTTCCCGCCTCCACCTCTTATCTGCTGGATGTTGTTGGCTAAGTCACTTCCTTTCTCTTTGCCATTTCTACTTGGAAACATAAGTTATCAATTATACCTATGACATTGTATTATTGTTGTAAAAATGAAATACCTAAGGTTTAAAAAGCCCAGTGCCCTGTGAGGTAAAAACCACACAATTACCAAAATGTCTTCTCGGAGTTCTTCCTTTACAAACCACCCACTGCATGAGACTGAACATCACCTGATATGGAGAGTTCAATATCCTCCCACAGGAAGAAATCTTGTGTTCTATATCTGTACAGAATAAGTGTGTCATGATGTCCCTTTTAAGTACATTATGGATCAGCAGGGTCTTGTGCTTCAAGATTCCAAATAGTGTGGAATGTGCCTTTGGTGTTATCATCTATGGTAGCACTGAGTTGATTTATAGCTATGGGGGACATGATATTTTTATTAAGCCAGTAGGCCACAGGCACAGAATTGCTTGGGGATTCCTTGGGAAGTTCAAATATTCAGAAGATTATACTTCTTCCACTGGTACCTTCTTGACTTCCACCAAAACACAGAACGTAATCCCGTAGGAGAGAGATTCAAGTTGAAAAACTGACGCTAGTGCCCTCCAATATCCTACGTGTACATTAAAGGATTAACCTTACCCTAGAAAGGTTTGGCCCTTGCCCAGCTCCAGGGAGGTAACCTCTAAGCCCTTGGGATGTCTTACCTGATAACAGTGTCTATTTACTTAGGGGAATGGACCATGCCAGATAGTCTACGTGAACAGTGTGATTTTTGGTGGGGACCTTGGGTCACATGTGGTATCAGCTTGACCTCTGAAGTAGCTGGAGACTAAGGTCACCCATGCCTGTGGGACCAGGCTCCCAATAAAAACCCTGGACACTAAAGCTTGGTGAGTTTCTCTGCTTGGCAATACTATGCATATCGCCAAACATTACTGCCAAGAGAATTAAATACTGTATGCACAACTCTACTGGGAAAAGACAACTGAAAGCTCATTCTTGGTCTCTCCTAGATACTGCCCTACATGCCTTTTCCCTTGCTGATTTCAATCTCCATTTGTTTGCTATAATAAACCGTAACTAAATATAACAGTTTTTGCTGAGTTCTGGGAGTCTTTCTTGTGAATCATTGAACCTGAGGGTGGTCTTGTGGACCCCTAACTGCACCACCCCAATTTAGTCTTCTGGGCTTTTTGTTGTTCTTATTGTTGGTAGTCATTGTATCTTGTGAAGTTGGCCATGTAGCCCCACTTCTGAATCTCGGTTTCTCAATCAGAAAGACAGGCACAACATTACCAGTGCTGCGATGTTGTGAGAATGAAATACATTAACCAGAGGCACATGGTGCCTTACAATCATTGTAGATTGGAACTCAGCTGTCGGCTCTTAGGTGAACAATTACTCTCTTCCCTTCTTGGTTTACCAGATGACAGCTCTCTCTTGTACAAAATGGATGGGTGGTGAACTTCAGGGTTCTTGAGGCCACTTCTAGTAATGCCATCTTAAAATTATGGTAGTAGGGGCGCCTGGGTGGCTCAGTCGGTTAAGCGGCCGCCTTCGGCTCAGGTCACGATCTCGCGGTCCGTGAGTTCGAGCCCCGCGTCGGGCTCTGTGCTGACAGCTCGGAGCCTGGAGCCTGTTTCGGATTCTGTGTCTCCCTCTCTCTGACCCTCCCCCGTTCATGCTCTGTCTCTCTGTGTCTCAAAAATAAACAAACTTTAAAAAAATTAAAAAAAATAAAAAGAAAAAAGAAAATAAAATTATGGTAGTAATACTGACTTGTGTAAGTGTTTACAGATTTCTCAATACCTTCATAGAAATCAGCTTAAGCCATCCTCATGATGATTTTATTATAGTCCCTTAGACACATCGGGAAACTGGGGCTCAGAGAGGCTAAGGGCATTGGTCCAGGTTACAGGGAAAGGAGTAACAGCATCAGGCCTGGGACTGGCTTTTCACATGTTAAGTCCAGTACTCCAAAACATCATCACCAGGGATCCTGACACTCTTGGTTCTGGAACACCATGCTATTTCTCTGCTCTAAGATGTGACTTAATGACACCCACCACACAGATGATGGTGTTGAGAGAGAAGATGTGTATACATTTATTATCACTAAAGTTCTAGAGTGGTGTGGCACTAAAATGGCACTAGGAGTCAGAACACCTGGGTACTCCAACAGAGAAATTTCTAGGCAAGTTGCTGAATCTCCCAGAGCCTGCTTCCTCATCTGTGAAATGAGGACAATAATTCCTCATGGAGTTATTGGGTAGATGATATGGGACCCACAGTGGGTCACAGAATACGACGGAAGATGTCTATTATTTATTATTTATAAAGTACTTAATTCTCTATGTCTAACCTCTTCACCTTACTTCAGCCCTGCCTGTCTTCCACCCCCCACCCATACCCACCTCACCCCTACCCTTTCTTGGCTTCCTCAGACACTTCCCACCCTACCTCTCATTCCACTTACTGAACCATGACAGTGGCAATGCCATCAGCACTAACAGTCTCAGGGAAAAGAGAGGGCCAGGTCCTAGTTTGCTGCTAACTCTGGCCTCAGATCTGTATGTTGTGGAGGGCAAGATTTGGAATGGATGAGGAGAGAGTCAGCAGGAAGAGGCATGAGGTGGAGGTCGAGGTAAATTCATAGTCCACTAGGGGTTTTTGTCTCTTCAATCACTCTTAGGTTCCATTTGCCTAGAGAATCAGGAGTCTCATGGAAACAGAGGCTGAGGAGCTTCAAGGATAGAGCAGTGTCTCCATGAGTCTCTATCTAGAGTCCAAATACCATGTCTTTCTTCTTTCCCCTCCAGCTGTCACCTCTGAGTCCTCCCCCTTTGAAGGACCTCAAATGCCAGGCTGAGAAGCTTGGCCTCTCTCCCAAGTTGATTAGGAAATCATGGGAACCACAGAAAGTTTTGAACCATGGGGGAACAGGTTTGAACCATGGGGTGTCATAAAGATCACTATGGATCTGCATCAAGGAGAAAGAAATAGTTTAAGAGAAAGATAATGCATCCTGAGCTGGAACCGTGGCTATGGAGGTGGAGAGGACGGGATATATTTAAGAGGTATTTGAACAATGGGGCACTAGGGTGGCTTAGTTGGTTAAGCATTTTGATTTCAGCTCAGGTCATGATCTCATTGATCATGAGATGGAGCCCCACATTGGGCTCTATGCTAATAGCACAGAGCCTGCTTGGGATTCTCTTTCTTTTCCTCTCTCTCTGCCTCCACCCGACTCTCTTTCTCTCTCTCTCTCTCAAAATAAATAATAAATAAACTAAAAAAAAAGTATTTGAGCAATAAAAGACATTTCTATGGCTGACAGGATAAACTCCAAACCCCTTTGCCTTGCATTTGAGGCTGTCCATGATTTTGCCCCACACTTGGCCTATCTCCACTGCTCCCTTCCCTAGGCTTTGCCATTCTTTGCCTGACAAAGAGAAAAGTATCTTTCCACATATGGTCCATACATTCCTGTCTCTGTATATTTACTCAGGCCACTCCCCTTTTCATGGCATCCTTCTGCAACTCTCCCTTCTGCCCACATTCAAATCCTGTCTCTCAGAATTTGTAAGTCCAGGTCAAATTTAACCTCCTTCAAGTAGCCTTCTAGGATCTCCAGAACCACAAAGAAGTCTCCCTTCCCAGACTCTCTTAAGCACCCCTATATCTCTTTTATGGCAATGTCTCAGACAAACTCTGAGAACTGTCCTCCCTGATAACCACTCTCCTGTGTATCCCTTTATTTCAAATTTGTTCAGGTGATCAATTCCCCAGTTAAAAAAAAAAAAACCCAACAACTATATTTCTGCCTCCTGTACATCCAGAGGTGGCTCTATGACAAAGCTGTGGCCAGTGGGCCAAGTACAAGAAAAAGGCTATTAAAATGTCGACAGCAAATAAAAGGCTATCCAGCCTTTACCACATTTTCTTTACTGTCACAATTGAGCTCTGAAGAACTGTTTTCTGCATATAATCCTAGCTAATAGAATTCCAGAGCCTGGTTTTAAAAAAATAAGTTTTCATAATAAAGGAAACAAGTCTCAGAAAGAATTGAAAAAGATGTTCACTTTCCCCTGCAGCTATAAATCAAAAGATATTGTTCTGTGTTATAAAAGGGCTCAAGGAATCTGATTTGATATTGTACAAAACCGAGAATGTTTATAAGAATATAATTTATGTTCTCCTTTGCAATATACAGTTTTGTATGAATATTCATGACTGTTACTGACTTGTTCTGTTCTCTGTTGATACAAATCCGCCCTTGGAAGAACAATTTAAACAAAGTGGTCTTATGAGACTCTAAAGACATTAGAAATTATTCCATGTCTTATGAAAATGATATCCAAATAAAATGGAATTCTGACCAGTTGTCTTACTTGATAATTTCTTGCTCTGGTAACAATAACATTATAACTGACAACTCTGTTTTCTTAAATTGTATACCTATCTGTTAGGATTGTACTCTTCTCTTCTCCCAAATGTACGATGCAAAATAAAAACCTTAGACTCTGCTAGATTTATTATTAAGCAAATACTTTGAGAGACTTGTTTTCTTAAAATATCAACCATGCTGAAGACTTTGGGGAGTTCTGCTTTTCTGATACTAACACCACTTTCTGCTTGTTGCTTTCTTCTCCTTCCCCTTCCCCTCTTGCTCCTCCTCCTCCTCCTTCTCTTTCCCTGGAATATGGATGTGATGCTGGAGGTGGAGCAGCCATCTGGCAACCATGAGATAGCCATAAGGATCAAAACCACAGACTGAGGATGTTGTTGACAACAGCATGAGGGTTCTGGTTCCCTGCCAGCCTGATGGAGCCACTACATTCACCACACACAGCCTACTGTCATGCTTCCTCTTCATTTGGTTGTTTGTCTAGTTGGGAAGTTGATGAAATATCCTACCAGGGGAACTATCCAAGAGTGAGATCCTTGAGAGAAAGCCCTACATCAAACAGATCTTTGTGTCCTCCACAGAGCTTAGAAAGGTTCTTGTCTGATAAATATTCACTGAAGAAAAATGTACAAGCACAAATCGTAATGATTTTCCAACTATTTGTTTCTAGTTTAATTCCACTGTGGTTAGAAAACATACTTTATACGACTTCAATTCATTTACATTTGTTGAGACTTGTTTTATAGCTCAGAACATAGTCTAAGTGTTCCATGAGCCCTTGACTAGAATATGTATTCTATTATTATTGGATGGAATATTCTATAAATGTCACTTAAGTCAATTTGGTTGATGGTATCTATATCCTTACTAATTTTTTCATCTGCTTGCTCAGTTACTGAAAAGGGAGATTTGCATTGTCTAGTTCTTTCTTCGGTTAGATTGTTTTTTTTTTAATTTTTGAAATTAAAAATTCTAGTTATAAATTACTTCTCAGAATCTAATTGAATATAGTGATTTATTTACAACCTCAGGTCGAAGACTGAGGAGAGCTCTGTGGTGGTTCCACACTGGGCTTTGCAGGTTACTCGCTGGAAGTTTTAGGCAAGTGCTGTTCCCTTTCTGGTTTCCCTCCCATTTCTCCCATCTATAAAATGAGAAGGTGTTATAGCCCAGTGTGTAATGGTCCTTCTGACTTTAAAATTCCGATCTCTCCCAATTTCTCATTCCCTTCTCCAGGGCCTGGTGCAGCCACGGGTTGTCTCCACAGGAAACCTCTTTCCCCTCCCGCTAAATGATCATTTCCTTTTCCAGACTTACCCCCTTGTCTTGGGTTCCCACAGCGCCAACCAGGGCCCGCCTCAGCAGGTCTCTGCTAGGCTACTTTCCAGACAACTGAACATCCTCCTCGAGTTTGGCCGAGTGCATCACGTGATCGACTGGCCGACTCACTATCTACGGGAACTTCCTGTTCCCATAAGGAGCGAACTGATTGGCTGATTTAAAGCCTCCCGACCCGTGGAATAAGCATGTGTACAACTACTGGATGACTCACCGTGAAGGGACGAAGGGCGAGGAAGGCTAACGCATCAGGCTGACTCATAACAAGTTCAGTAGGCGGCCTGGGAGTCCCCAGCCTCACCAACGTCCGACCAGCCAGAGGTCACGTGGGGAAGCCGCCCCGCGAAGTCCCGCCCCTCAGGCGTGCCATTGAGCACACGTGAATCCGTCCGGAGCCAATCAGGGCCTAATGATGCACGTGGGTGCTGCTGGGACGGGGAGGGGCCATGCAGTAGAACCCTTGAGTCTCCCACGCCTGAGGCAGTCTGGAGCAAGCGGCAGTTCGTTTATCTTGAGCAGAGGGTTCTAAAACCCTACCAGCCCTGTGAACTGCAGGCCTAATCAGCCTTTAAGAGACACTCCTTCCTCAACCCAGTACTGTGGGCAAGCAGGTGATGGGCGGTGAATTGAAAGCCATCGACCAAGGAACAAAATGCCATGTGCTCGACCCTCAGGGCCGAGGAGAAGGCATCTTGTGCCCCATTTCCCTTCCTGCAAGCAAGATCCCTATCACGAACAAAGCGAGACACGTGAGGAAGACCCAGCTCTTCATTCTCTTGTCAAAACCCATCCCTGACCTGTTCCCAACCCAGTTCCCATCCTCTCTCCCATTTCTCGTCTAGATGGCATTCTCCACTCCTTAGGACCACACGTTCCGAAGTTACAGAGCACATGAGGAAATAACCCTCTGTGAGTGAGGATAGAACTTAAAACTTCTCACCAGAGCCTTTGAGGCCCTGAAAGATCTGGCACGTCCGGAGCTCACCCTTCCACCTGAGCTCCGGGGCATAGACCTGGGCTCTTAGACTCACTAAACTTCTCCCATCACAGAGCCTAGAATCTGCTGTCCCTCTGAGTAGCCCCTGATAATCCTTTTGGTCTCTCAGCCCAAATGTCACTTTCTCAGAGAGGCCTTCTCTGATTTTCTAATCCAAACTGGGTTCTTCCCCTTGTCCCTCATACTTTCTCATAGTATTATATCCTTTTTCTTCCTAGCACTTGTCAACATTTTAAGCTGCAGTTTTGTGTTTATTTCATTGTTGTGTACCTGTGTAGACCACGAGCTCCACGGAGGCAGGGCCAGTGTCTGTCTGGTTTACTCCACTACCCGGCACAAGGTGGATGCTTATATTTTTGTGGAATGTGTGAACTGCATGCCAAAGGAGTGCCCGTGCATGGGGGCTTATATAAACATCTGCTCTTGAGTACAGGATGACCATCACATTGGTGCTGGATGGAGAACCATTGGATTTATGCACAAATAATGCTTCAGGGAAGAGATGACCCCTTTTTGCAACCTCTGAAAATTACCAGCATCTGGCTCCAGAAGGGAGGATGTCATCTATTCAGAGGGGAACAATACACAGCCATTGTCCATCCTCTTGCCAGATCCCTGTTCTCATTTCTTGTATGCCTGTCTTTCAGCCAAGAAATACTGCACTAACCTCTTAACTAGGCTCTTTGCCTCCGGTCTTCTATCTTCTGAGTTCCATAACTACTCCTAGTATGATTTCACTATGTATCATTCTTTGCTTCAAACCTTGCAACAGCTTATCATTCATTCATTCATTCATTCATCCATTCAATTATTCGACAAACATCTTTGAGAGTCTTATATTTTAGGAACCATTCTAGGTGCTGGTGGTTCAAGTAGAAACCAAGACAGACAAGATACCTGTTCTTGTGGAACTTACATTCTAAGGGAGTCAAGATTAAGGCTCCAATGCCTTGTCTTGGCATTCAGGGATGGTCTTTGTGTCTTTTCTCCACCTGGACCTCTGGATACCACTTTTCACTATCTACCTACATATGCCTCAGGTCAGGATACTGAAGTTCAAAGGGTGCAGTGGTGAAAGGTTTCATCCAAAGACATATAGCCACTAAGCATTAAAGTTGGGATTCAATCCATATATGATGGCTCCAAAGCCTGGTGCTCTTTGTATGTATATTCCAGGTTCTGGGCATACAGTAGGGGCTCAAAAGCTACTTCTGGACCATAGTCTCACATTTATTTTTCCTTTCGTTGATATCATCCTAGGCCAGAGCATACTTCTTCTGGTTAACCCAAACAACAGATCATAGAGTTTGCTTGCAAAGATTCTAAGACCAGGTCCCAGAGTAACCCTATTCAATGGAGAACCAGTCAGTGTGAGGGACAGGTAGGGCTTGAGAGGGCTTTGTGAGCTGAGGAGGCTCCAGGGATCCGGGTTTGTTATAGACTCCAGGGTTTCTGGGGTGCCTAAGGATTCCGTGGACTTTGGTAATCCCGCAGATAATGGGGACTCCAGGTAGGCACGTAGTTTTCATAGGCTTCATGAGCTCCACTTTATCTTGCTTTTTCTGGAAGTTTAAGGTAAGCGGTGCTACAGAGCAGGGCAAAGAAAGAAGAATATTGGAATAAGTCGAGAGGTGAGGTATCCAGTGCTTAAATGGACAGAATCCTGTCTCTCCCTATGAGCACAGAATTACAGCAATGTGGAGCAGACATTAGCTTCACCTTTTCTCAGAACCCCATGACTGGAGCCTGCAACCCGTCTTCTCTCAGTGCCCCTCCCTGTGCATTCCTAGCACTGGGAGCCACCCAATGTTCCCCAGACTCTTCTGGGGAGTTCTGCCTGACTTTCCCAGGGAGGGTCAATCCCTTCCTCAACTATAACCCCTGTCCCAGCCCTGTTGCTGCAAGGCTACCTTCCCACCAGCCTGCTTGCTCTCTGAGGACAGGGGCCTGGATCTGACCCATTTCTGAGACCCCGGCATTGCCCAGCATGGAGGTTGGGAGATACTGCAGGATATCTTGGTGGAATTTAACAGCTGCTTGGTTTATCCACAAAGGGACACCAGCTCCAATGCAGGGTTTAAGGAGGGCAGCAGGGCATTTCCAGTCCTCGAGGATTATAAATGGTACATAACAGTGAGGCCTGTCTCTTCCAAGCCCTGCTGAGGATATGGGGTGCAAGGTAAATAAAGACCTTGGCTTTGGTCTGGTCTCCAAGCACTTCAGGCTAACTTGGGCCTGTGGTATCTACAGACCGTGTTTTCTACAATCTGCCAAACACTCAGAGACCAAAGCCTTTGGCTTCCACTCTGATGCCACAAACACTGTTAGGGATTCTTTCAACCCTGTTCTCAATGGGGACTCAGTGTGAAGGGGTGTGTGTGTGTGTGTGTGTGTGTGTGTGTGTACATTGCTGATTCTAATGCCCTTTAAGTTATTTGTCTTAATTTTCATCCTTCTTCCCCTCTCTGGGCCTTGGCTTCACCATCTATAAGATGATTTGCAAGCACATTCTGGCATTCTAGGTGCCCCATAGGACTGATGATGGTAATTCCTTTAAACACTGTATGTGCCTCTCCTCGTGAGTCTTACTGCCATTATGCTGATAGTCTAGACTCCAGACGCAGTGGGTACCCACCAATATCTCACTCTCTGAAGATGGAGTGATTGTGGATTTTTCTGGCTCCTTAGGCTTCAGAGACAGCTTGGGTTCTTGGCATGCTTTGACTTTTGGGCTCTTTCCTGCTTTGACCGCTGAAATTTTCTTTGCCAGCTTCATTCTGATATGTTTCACCCTAAGGAAATGACCCCCCCCCCCCCCCCGATCAGTTTCGGCTCTCTGCCCCCCACTGGGCTCTGGTCTTCACCAGAAGTTCTGGTTTAGAGCTTCAACGACACCACTGGCTTGCTGTGTTATCTGGGACAAGCCACACAGCCTCTCTGGGAATTGGTTCCATCCTCTGTACAATTGGGAAACCTTGCTTATTGGGCTGTGGGGCTCAGATGAGGTCAGCCATGAAAGGGCTTTGCAAACTGTAAAGGATTGTTATTGGTCTTTAGGTGCAGCTGATTATACTTTAAAAATAGCTCCCCGGTTTGCCCTGCCACCTTGTGGCTCTTCTCTCTCACTCCTGATAGCCAGTCGATCCCAAGTGTCCCATCATCTCTCTGACTGCCCTTCATCACTTAAACCCAGCTCAAACTGGGCTCTTTATTATGTAGTCTTCCTGCCTGGCCTCATGCCTCTGGCTCTTGCCCTCTGGTCTGTGTACAGACACCTTGCACTAGGAGCTTTTCTTCCCTGCTTAACACTGTTCCTCGGCTCCCAACTGAGGATCAAGTCCAAGACACTTGGACTGGCCAGAGCCCCCCTTCCCCGCCCCCCCGCCCCCTCTCCCCCCGCTGAAGTCTCTGGCCTGACCTCTGGCAGCTCTGCCCTTCTCACTCTGGGCTTCTAGCCAATACATTTAGCCAAGTTTCGAGAGTCTTTATGAACTAACACCAAGAAGCTTTCTCAACTTCATGTCCAGCCATTTCCCATCACTGTCAATGCATCTGACATTGCACACAGACACCGGCAATTCCTCAAATGTGTCTCTGGGGTCTGCATATGCTACTTTCCACCCAGCAAATGAGCACTCAGCCCCTCAGGGCCGCTTTAGACAGCACCCCGGGGAGCTCCACTGGCTTCTCCGTGGCTGCCACTTCCTCCTTTGCTTTCTCCTTTATGAAATTCACTGAAAGCCTCTGTCCCTTGGGCCTTGTTTGTGGCTGAGCATAGTCCTAAGGGCCCTGGACTGTGGTGACCATGTTTGGTGCCTCCTTCCCTTACCAGACCCAGAGCTCCTTGGGGGCAGGGGTTCTGTCTTTCCCTTTCCCCGCCAGCACCCAGGCCAGGGCCTGCTGGGTACGGTTTTAGCCCTGGTACTCACATGAGTGGGATGAGGCAGAAAAACAGCAGTGAGGCTGCAATGGCTCCATAGACAACACCCTGGATCAGCCCTTTCATGAAAGTCTGGGGAAGAAAAGAACTCTTTCCTGGAAGGAGAGAGCATGTGAGAAAGTCTTCTGTCCTGAAAGCTTGGAGTTGGAGTCCGAGCTCTGCTTCCTCCCCAGCTCACTCCCTCACCCAGATACCGGGCCCCCTCTACCCTCACTTGGCATCAGTAGGATGCTCAAAGCATGGGTTCCATTTTGGTTCTTCCCCTCACAGAGAAGGCTTGTGCTCATTTTTGGCTGCTCTGTCAGGCTGATGGTGCTGATGGCCCAGGGGGCGATTATGGTGGAAGTCACATGGACACTGCTATCCACACTGTTCGCACCCACGGGAGCCCCTCCCATCCACCACTGCACTGAGGGTGTGGGGATGCCATAGAAGGAACAGCTGCACAGAAGAGTCTTCTCCAAGGAGCAAGAAGAATAGAGCAGCCTGGCAGGTGCTGTGGGGAGGGAGGATCAGCAATCAGCAAGCATCCTGACTTCCTTTCTCCACTTCCTCCAGGACCCAGCCTTCTCCTTATTTGTGACTCCCAAAGGAGCTTCCAAAAGACTTTCTGGAAGCCCGGAGGAGCTGGGCTTCACAGACAAGTTCCCCTTCATCCTTTCTCCTCACCTGGCCTCAAAGTGAACGCTGGACCTGACTAATGGCAAGGGAACTTTCTGAGGATCTACATTGCCTCTGAGCCGTTACCTGACCCCCACCTCCACCCCCAGGCTCTTCCTCCCATCCCTCAGGCTCTGCTCCTTCCCAGTTCCATCTGTGATCAATTTCTTCCTCTCTCTCTCTCTTACTGTCCAGATGCTGTTGGGCAAGTCACTTCCCCTTTCTTTATGCTTTCTCAGTTTGGAAAATAGGGGTACTTGCTGAACTGTATCATGCTATCATCGATATAAGAATAAATGCCCTGGAGCACCTGGGTGAATCAGTCGGTTAAGCATCTGACTCTTGATTTTGGCTCAGGTCATGATCTCACGGTTCCTGAGTTCGAGCCCTACACTGAGCTCTGTGCTGACGGTGTGGAGCCTGCTTGGGATTCTCTCACTCCCTCTTTCTCTCTCTCCCCCCAGCAAGTAAATAAACTTAAAAAAAAAAAAAAAAAGAATGAATGCCCTATGGTTGGCAGTGTTCCTAGCTGAGCACATGGTAAAATGTTCCCCATTCAATAAATAGAGCACCTTTCTAGATTTTCTTCTTCCCAGTCCCAAGTGGCCTTTGAGCATTCATCCTAAGCAGAGATTGCTATGGTGTTTTCTGAGTAAGAACATTTGAGCCTGCTTCACTCTACACAGAATGGGTGGGCTATGTTATCCACTTGGTGACTTTCATCGGTTGATAAATAAGGAACAGTCACCCTCTTCAGGGACTTCAAGGAATCAGTTCTTAGCGTTACTGACAAAGCATACGTTGTCACCGGGAGTCGTTTGAGATTACTGGAAGAAAGGGGTAATTTTCTCTTAAAGAGTACCCTTTGATCTTGGACTGTTCATCTGGGTCACATGGAGGCAGGGGGATGAGGAAGTTTCAGGGACTCTCCCCGACTGCTGTCCTCTGGATTATGTATTTTTACCATCTGGGAAAGCGTGACTATGGACAGTGACTGACAGACACAGGAAAACTGACTACCCCTGGGTTTTCCAGCATTTTGTGCTTCTCGTACCTTCAACCTCCTTGGCTGAGTGCCCACCCTCATCCCTAACTCCGCTCCCCGACCCAATCTGCTCTTTGCCCCAGACATCCCCAGCCCTGCCGGGACCCGACACACAGATGTCTAATCCATGTTGGTTATTTGGTACCCTAACCCTTATGTCCTCTTCTCAGACCTCTGCAGCCTAGCTCCCCCCGGTCCTGGCACCTCAGATACCTCCAGCACTGCCCCTCACCCCACTCACCCATCTGCAGCAGCAGTGGTCCTCAGGAAGAGGAGGGGCCCGGGGTCTTTGCCTCAGCTGGCTCTCGCGTCAGAGCCATGTGGTTCAGAAGGGACGAGACAGCAAGTAACTGAAAGGATGTGGGTGGGAGAGCAGAAAGTATTCTTAGCAAGCCAGGGGCTTCTGTTTCTGGTCATCCTGGAGGTCTGTTCATCCTCAGAAGCAGGAATTACATGGGGTGAGACGTTCAAGAGCATCTAGGGACAGGAAGCACCCCGATGACCTCCGGGAGGGGGTGCTCAATGCTGCATCTCCTTCTTTCTCCCCTGGTCTTTCCCTCCCAGACCCAGCCCACTTGGGAGAAACTCAGTTACCATGTCCCTTGGGTTCTCTCTCAAAGCAAATGGGGTTTCATGGAAGAGCTGTGTGCCTCAGAGGCACAGGACCAGTCCAGGTGTTTGGCGTAACCCACAGGAACCATGAGAGGAATTGCCTAGAGCAGGAGCGACTCAGGCCAGGTGGCCAGGGAGGGGTTATGGTCCAGAAGGACAGGCTCTGCATCAACAGCAGTGAGCCGGATGCAGGGCTCTAACTCACGAACCATGAGATCACGACCTGAGCTGAAGTCAGATACTCAACTGACTGAGCCGCCAGGTGCCCCAAGGATGGGACAACCTTAACAGATCCTTTGGGAAAATGGGAATGGACAAGAATTCCTACCTCTGATAGGAGAAGTTCCAAACCTCCTTGCTTTGCAAATGAGATTCTCCACAATTTTGCCTCACCTTTGCTGTTCCTCCCTGCGCCTTTTTCAACATTTTCCACACCAAAGGGAAAGTGCTGCCTTCTCCAGTGTTCACCTTACACATCCGTCCCCCTTTCACAGCTTTTCCTCTGGCAACTCTGCTCCGCCCACCTTCAAATCCTACTCCAGTTTCAAAGCTGAGTTGAGTGCCACTTCCTGCATGCAGCCTCTCCTGATCTCCCTGCCCGGTCAAAAGTGCAGAAATCTCTCCCCTTTCCAGAAGGACCCAGTTATTTCCTTTGTTGTTTCTTGAGGAAGGAGTCACTTTTTCCCTCCTAGTAGAGTTATTTGTTTTTATGCAGCCAAACAACAACTCCTTATCCTGCTCTTCATTACTAACAAACCCAACTTTGTTTAGCGGTGCGTTGTTGCAAGTTAAAGCACTACTTTGTCCTCCTTTGCAGGTAACCTGGGGCACATGACATTGTTTTATTGGAAGTGGGCTGAGGATTCCCGGGAAAGTCTTCCTTTCCTGATATTGTCATTTCTTTCCTCCTTGTCGCTTTCTTCTCCTTCCTCCCTAGAATATGGATGTGATCCTGGAGGTAGAGCAGCCATTTGGCAGCCATGAGGTAACCACGAGGATGAACGCCACTCATGAAGGATATATTCTAGCAGAATAGTTTGAGGAGCCCAGTCCCTGATGGCCTTGTGTTACTGCTACACCAGCTCTGCACAGCCTATCTCTGTTCATCTCTTTGGATGAGGAAGACAAATTTTTATTTGGTTAGGTCATTCTAGTTGGGAAACTAACACAATATCTTAGTAAAGAATCTACCTGAGACTGAGCCCTTTAAGGGAAGGCCCTACATCAAACAGACCTTTGTGACCTCAGAAGAGCTTAGAAAATGACCTTGCTTAGGGTGCCTGGGTGGCTCAGTCTGTTAAGCATCTGACTCTTTCTGTTTTTTAAGTTTATTTATTTTGAAAGAGAGAGAGAGGGAGGGGCAGAGAGAGAGAGAGAGAATCCCAAGGAGGCTGCACGTGGGCAGCTCGGAGCCCAATGTGGGGCTCGCTCTCACAAACTGTGAGATTGTGACCTGAGCTGAAATCAAGAGATGGACACTTAAACTGAGCCCCCCAGGCACCCAAGGGTCTGACTTTTGATCTTGGCTCAGGTCATGATCTCACAGTTTGTGAGAGCGAGCCCTGTGTCAGGCTCTGTACTGACAGTGCAGAGGCTACTTGGGATTCTCTCTCTCCCTCTCCATCTGCTCCTCCCCACTCAAAATAAATAAGTAAACATGAAAAAAGAAAGAAAGAAAGTGACCTTGTTTGGTAGTCACTGACAACATGTTCAACTGTCAGTTTTATCTTTTGTGAAATTATCCCCCCCTTTTTAAAATAAAGCATTGACTTAAGAGCAGGGGCCCTGGATTTGAGTACCGATTATATAAGCTATGTCACTGATTCACTGGAGGACCACAGACGAGTCCTTTCCCTCTTTGGGCCACGAGTCCTCCATTTCTGCACAAATTCCTGGAAAAGGCAGGATGAGGGGATGTGTCCCTAGTCTACAATACCTTGTGGCAGACACTTCTGGCTTCTGACCCAACAGGTATCCCAGCACCATCATCCCCGTTGCCTCTACTACAGAGCCTTAAAACAACAAATATTAATGTTCCCAGGTTCCCTTACATGAATGTCCTGGTAGTCAGGTGACACAGTTTTGGTCAAGGAAAGAAAAAAACCTTTCCAACCACATTGATATTTTACTGTTCAGAAAGGTCACTTAAACCTAGAAGGGAAAAAGAAAGCAAAACCCTAAAATTGAACACAAACGAGATCTAGTAAACAAATGAAAACAATGATAACAGAACCATTCTGGAAGAATGTCTCTTTCAAGTAACCTTTGAACACAGTGCTCTGACTCTACTGTCTTGAGGGAGACAAAGAGAGTTATCAATACAAACCCTTGGCTTTAAAGAACAAATGCTATTTCCATATTCTGTTCATTGAAAGAGCCTAGAAGCAATGACATATCCCTAGTGATAAACACGCCTAGCACCTATATCTTGGCTTCTAAACAATATCCATCATTGGGCTGGAGCCTGCATAAACCAGCTTTAAAAAGCTGATTATTAAATTTTCAAAAATGTTACAAGCTGGTTGTCAAACACGGCCATTATTAAAAATTAAATTATATAAACTTATAAACAAATTATATTAAAAGCAAAGATGATAATCACTCGAAACTGATTACTCCCTAATTTTTCTAGTGCATTTTACTGTTATCTGTGTCCTTGAGATTATTTGCATCTATTGTACCTGTATGATGGAAATACCACATTAACGGTGTGCTATTGTATCTCTTCCTAACTCTATGTGATGGTGGTAGCTTGAAACTACCTCCAGTGAGAGTGTCTACACAGCAGAGGTTGGTAATACTACAATTCAGGGCTTCTTTTTCCCTTTGGAGATCTGGCTAGTAAATATTTACTAGCATTCCATTGCTAGTATTTCCCACTCAAAGGAACCCCTTCATGTTGGAACAGCCTTCCATAAACCAAGCAGCTCTTTGTTGGTCAACTGAGAGCTATTCACTGTCACCACCCAAGTGGCAATAGGATCTGGCAGCTCCTCGGGTGGAAAAGGAGGGGAAAGAGGCCATCTGCTCCCTAATATGATGACTACCTCCTCACATTCCCATGGTACCAGGTTCCCCTATAAACCATTTCCATTTTATTACAGAACTCTTCTGGGCACGGTCTTCCTTATTATCGTGTTTATCCAAATTACCAAAGATGTCATGGATATTTCAGGTTTCAGGATTATTGTACTTCCCTCCGTCCTGTGGGCATTTTCAATCAAAGCTCAATAGCCAGCTAGTTGTCTGTCTCAAATGGAAATTTCCTGATTAAAAAAAGAAAAATCCCAGTGGTTGCCACTGGGTGGTGCTGGCTGGCTTTTGCCATAAACTGCAGTCTGCATAGACTGCCAAGACTTCACTCTAGTGGTTTTATGGGTAGGAGCTGGCCATATTCCCAAATGTAGAATGTGTGCCATCCAAAATCCAAATCAATCAAACGCTGGGTTTCTGACATGTTTTTTTTTTTTTTTTCCTCACCAGATATCCTATATTCTTCAAATTAACAACCTGTGTGGGCCTGGGCAATTTTATTGGTTCCCATTTAGCATATACTGGCTGAAGGGAGGATTTACATGCCTCCTATTTCATAATACTAGGTAAGGGAGGTGTTTCCCAGTCAGACACGGTATGTACTTACATTCAGATAAAGGAGGAGACACAATGGCTTTACATAAAATCTGTTCAAGTATTCTATTTTTCATCTAAACAAACCCTCACTTTAACTCCTTCAATCCCTCTATTCCCATATCTTCCCAACCTAACTATAACTCCCACTAGCCTCCAGCTTAAGGAGTCCCAGAAACATCTCTTCTCCTGACCATTTTACCACTAATGTGCATGTGGCTTTGAGTCTCCAGATAGGCATGGAGCCAAAGAACTGAGGACCTTTTATTTACTTTCTTAAAAATTAAAAAAAAAGTTTTTATTTATTTTTGAGAGAGAGAGACAGACAGACAGACAGAGCACAAGCAGGGGAGGGGCAGAGAGAGAGGGAGACACAGAATCCAAAGCAGGCTCCAAGATCCAAGCTGTCAGCACAGAGCCTGATGCGGGGCTCAAGCTCGTGAACTGTGATATTGTGACCTGAAATCAGACGCTTAACCGATTAAACCACCTAGGTGCCCCAATCGTCATCTTTTTTTAAAAGAATACTTATTTATTTTGAGAGAGCGAGCACGAGTTGGGGAGGGGCCACCCAAGAACCCCTGACCAATCATTACCTTGATTAGGTCATGGGACCATCACCTCAAGCCATTTGAAGTTCAGGTCCCATTGTCATATTTGCCTTTGGACTTTTGAAATTCCTTGAAACTAGGGTAACTAGAACAGATTTTATTAGGATCCTTCAAAGTTGGGGGGGAGGTATCTGAGTCTCCCCCTGGTTCTACCCAAACTCCAAAAGCATTGCACTCAGACCTTTGTTTTGATCCCATCAATTTCCATTTTATTCATTTATTTTATTTTTTTAATGTTTATTTTTGAGAGAGAAAGAGACAGAGACAGAGCGCTAGTGGCGGAGGGGCAGAGAGAGAGAGAGAGAGAGAGAGAGAGAGAGACAGAAAGAGAGAGACAGAATCTGAAGTAGGTTCCAGGCTCTGGTCTGTCAGCACAGAGCCTGATGTGGGGCTCAAACCCACAAACTGCAAAATATTGACCTGAGCCAAAGTTGGACAGTTAACTGAGCCACCCAGGCGCCCTGATTCATAACTATTTAAAGATTTTTCTCTCTGTTGGGATGAGTCCCTTTGACACTCCCTTCATCTTTCTCCGTTCTCTTGTGAATCACTCACTCTAATTTTCTTTGCTACCTATTGTTCCAACATGACTTTTCCCTTTAGTAGCAGCCCTAAGGCAGCAGCCATAGCTCAGACTGAACAGAACCCAAGCTTGGACCAGCGTTAGGATCCACTCCAGCTCTTTTCTTTTCTTTCATTATAGCTCTTACAGGTAAAAGCAACCAAGGAATTGTTATATTTGGCTGGTTTCTTGAGATTTTGAATTTCCTTATGCACCTAGTGAATCAATTCCTTCAGAGTTGGATCCATAATTTAAAAAGAAACACTGGTAACTTTAACTTCCTGTAACTAATTGCAGAACAGTTGCATTTTCATGCCCATGAGTGACTTTAGGGACATGTAGGAATGAAAGTTTCATCATCCCCTGATTTCACATCTTTGTTCTTCCCAAACCATATGTTTCACTGAGTCAGGTTCTCGCAAATCTCATTTCTGAGGCCAACTGCAAAGTTAGGGAACAGTTCCAAAAAGATGGCCCCACTTCTGACACCAACTGCAGATTTCAGAGGTCTCTAAAACCACCCTCACTTCTAACACCAATTGCAAGTGTTAGGGTCCCCATGACCACTCATAGGTTCGATAATTCACTAGAAATATTCACAGAATTCCGGAAAGCTGTTATACTCATGGTTATTATTTATTACAACTGAAGGATTCGTATTAAAATCTAGCCAGGGAAGAAGCACATAGGGCAGAGTCCAGGAAAGTTCCAACCAGAGTTTCCAGCTGTCCTCTCCCTGTGGAGTCATGGACAGTATAACTCATATTTCCTGGTGATGATGTGCGACAATATGCATGGAATATGACAACCTGAGAAGTTCACCCAAGCCTGTGTCCACAGTTTTTATTGGGCCTTCATCACATGGGCCCGACTGACTGCTCCCAGTCAGTCCCATCACATGGGCTTGGGTCTCCGTCTCTAGCTCCTTCTGAAGTTGAGCTGGTACCACATGATCCAAAGACCTTAAATCACATTGTTACATGATCTGGTGTGGCCGGCCCCTGCCTTGAATCACATTTTCAGACTATTCAGTGTGATGCAAGGCCCCCAGGCAAACAAAGACACTCCTGTCAGGCATGGCATCCTAGGGGCTTAGATATTATTTCCCAGAAGCCAAGGGCGAAGGCCAGATCTTTCTTCAAGCTGGGTTAAATACCTTACCACAAAGAATGATAAATGCCAAATCCAGGGTAGCAGTAATTTCTAGGTTTGAGTGGGAAATGTTTCTGGGGAAAGGCTATATAAGAGGTATAACACACATTCCTTTTATACCATTTTCACACCTTTCAATATGTCTGAAATATTTCACAATATTTAAATGAAAATCTGATCATTTGTCATTTATGTAAAAGCTTTATATATGTGGATTACATGAAAATATGTATGTTCACACATAATAGTTATATGTTCATATATAGCACATTCATAAATGCACAAACATAAATGAAACAAAGATCTGGAAAGATACATAATAAGCTGGTACCAGTACTTACCTATGGGTAGAGCAGTGATAAGAGGAAAGATGAAGTAGGATTTTCAGTTTTTATTCTATACACGTTGGCATTGTTTGACACGTAAGTTTGCATTCATGTATTACATTGGGGAACAAATTCTTTTCATAAAGATGAATTAGTAAATGAAAACAAAGACAGGATTGCATAATTAGACCATAATGAAATGTTGAAAATCTTTGACTGAGATAAATATTTATTTATGTACTAATACCTGCCAATTCCACCTGTACATCATCTCATTTACTACTCCCAAGAACCCGAGAGACTGAATATACAATGTCCATACCATATATGGCCCTCACACCTCAACTGTATGACATGACTCTGATCCTCACTTTGCAGCATCAAATACAAGAAGCCAAACCACAACCTCTGTGGCAATCGACCCAGTACAGTCAGAACTTGGTCAATGAATGCTAGCTTCCCTGTTTTTTGCCCCTGCTTCCAGCTCAGAACCAACCAAAGAAAGTAGACTCTGCTCCCCAATTCAACCACATAAGATACCCCCACTCTTTCTTTCTTTCTTTCTCTTTCTTTCTTTCTTTCTTTCTTTCTTTCTTTCTTTTTCTTTTGAGAGCAAGAGGGGCAGAGGAAGAGAGAGAGAGGGAGAGAATCTTAATCTTAAGCCGGTGTGGAGCCTGACGTGGGGCTTGATTCCATAACTCTGGGATCGTGACCAGAGCCGAAACCAAGAGTCAGACGCTCAACTGACTGAGCCACCCAAGTGCCCCTAAATTGCCCCCACTTGAATTAGCTAACCTCCAGCTTCCCCATGATAACACTCTCCTGTCAGACCCTATCTGAAACTCTTTTTCCCACTATGCTGCCTCCCTTTGAGTTGTTGCCACATGCAAGTGATGGTGGCTGACTCTCCTGTTACAGCTCTGAATAAGCAACTTTTTTGTTCTCACTTGGGTAGTCTTCGCTTATTTCCAGGAACCCTGAGGAATTAAGTCTTACAAAGGCCTCTTTATGGAGGAGGAAACTGAAGCGCAAGGTGGTAAGTGATTTCCTTAAATAAGTTAGAGATGGGTCTAAAAGTCAAGTTCTGGGGCGCCTGGGTGGCTCAGTCGGTTGAGCGTCCGACTTCGGCTCAGGTCATGATCTCAAGGTTTGCGAGTCTGGGCCCCGCGTTGGGCTGTGTGCTGACAGCTCAGAGCCTGGGTTCTGCTTCGGATTCTGTGTCTCCTTCTCTCTCTGCCCCTCCTCTGCTCATGCTCTGTCTCTCTCTGTCTCAAAAATAAATAAAACATTTTTTAAAAATAAAATAAAATAAAATAAAACTTAAGTTCCTCTTGCTCCACACCAACCTCCCAAGGAGCAGAAAAATGTTTATAAACTACCTACATTCTTTGGCCAACGGGCAACAGAGCAAGGGTAGAAAGTAATATTAACAGTTTAAACATCCTTGCTCTCATCTCAGAAAAATAAAATAAAAACCAATCACCTAAAACTTAGGAAACATGTCTCTAAACCAAATGAACTACCACCTAGGAAGAAATCAAGAGTCGAAAGCTCAGAGTCCTTTGTGACTGACGACCCTCTTTTCTCTCATGGCCTGCAGCCATGTCGGAAAATCCTGTGGGCACCGATTTCAAAATACACTCAAAATCTCACCACTTCCAGTCACCTCCACTGCTGTCACCCTGGCCCGAGACACCAGGCTCACTCACCCAGATGGCTGCAGGAACCGACTCACTGGCCTTGCTGCTCTACCTTAGTCCCTGTCCATTTTATTCCCTGTGCTGTGGCCAGAGGGAACCTATCAACACTTCAGTAACATCCTGCCCCTTCTCTGCTTGAAATTCTCCAGTGCCTCTCATCGCCCCCCAGGTATAAGCCAAAGTTCTGCACGAGGTAGCCCCTCTCCCTTTACTTCTCTGACCTCACCTCCTGCCACTCTACGGAGGCTCTGCTCTCTACTTCAAAGCGCAGTCTGGGGGCACCTGGGTGGCTCAGTCGGTTAAGCACCTGACTCTTGGTTTCAGCTCAGGTCACGATCCCACAATCTCACGGTTTGTGAGATCGAGCCCTGCGTCAGGCTCTGCGCTGACAGCCTGGAGCCTGTTTGGGATTCTCTCTCTGCCCCTCCCCTTCTCCCTCTCTCTCTCTCTCTAAAAACAAATAAACTAAAAAAAAAAAAAGTACAGTCTGCTTCCTCTAATGAGTCTCAAGAAGCACATTCCTTAGTGGTGGCACTCTCACTCATTCTCTCTAGCAACCAACATTATGAGCACCTTGTTTACGCCAGGCACTGTTTTAGGGAAAGGGAATTAAACAAGAATGAGACAATCCCTGTCTTCATTCTAGAAGGGAGGGAAGGCAGACAATGAATGAGTTGGCAATCAAGACAATTTGATAGCTAGGAAGTACCATGAAGAAAAATAATGTTAGGATAATAGGATAGCGGGTTATGGGATGGGGGGGTGGGCAATGGAGAAACAGCTTAGGTAGAGTGGTCAGAGAAAGCCTCTTTGAGGAAGTGACATTTGAGCAGATCCCCAGAGGGAGGAAATCCATATCTGCTCCCTTTTTGCATTGCCAATATATTCCCCCCCTTCTCTGATTTAAAACCACATTTGGGGGCGCCTGGGTGGCTCAGTCAGTTAGGTGTCTGACTTCGGCTCAGGTCATGATCTCGTGATTCGTGAGCTCGAGCATGTGACGGGCTCTGTGCTGACAGCTCAGCCTGGAACCTGCTTCCGAATCTGTGTCTCCCTCCCTCTCTGCCCCTACCCCCCCTCCCCCACACACACTCTGTCTCTGTCTCTCAAAAATAAACATTAAAAAACAAACAAGCAAACCGCATTTGGATGTTGGAATGAGCCCTGTCTGGGTCCAGGCCCAGGCTTTGCTAGTAAATCACTGAATAACCTTGGTCAAATATTTTCTCCTCTAGTTTTCCTTTGATTTCCTCATCTGTAACATGAGTGCCTTTTCTGATTTGAGGTGTAGTGATCCATCTAGCTCTAAAATTCTGATTTCTTCTTGCTTTTCTCCTGCAAGGCTTTAGAGATACAGGGATGACTCCTCATGCACCCTCTTTTTTTCCTCCCCCGTATACCTCCCTTTGCTCATCCTTTCTCCTCTTCATTTTACCTTTGGCTCTGGTTCCAAGGGCTCCAGGATATTTTTCCTCCTCAGCACACTTCCGACCGTGTATGTGCTTGGCAGAGTCTAAATGCTACAAACGGCTTTTCCGACTTGCTGCGGGAAGCACCCCACTTTTGGACGACTGGCCTACTTATGCTGACTGGAAAGCTGATTTTCTAGGGACACCAAGGACAAACAGTGAAACTGATTAACCCGCTTACACTCGGGATAACCGTGGGACTAATGACTGAACGCCTCACAGGGGGGATTAATTTATTAAGAGACGGATTCAGAGGGAGCATAATTAACAGATGAGCAGGGCAGTCTACCAAGTGGGTGGATTATCAGATTCACTGATTAATTGGTTTGCAAGGGGACTACCTTTTTGACTCATAAGGACGTTAATCTGATCCTTAATCAACAGACCGCTTGGTGGGCTTATTAGACCGGTGACCCCCCTGGCTGCCCTTGAGGCCGACCCGGTAACCGACTTGGTGGCGGGCTGAATGCAGACAGGCTCCTGGTGAACTGAGCCTCCCCAGACGAGCAATTCAGAAGTAGTCTCTGTCCCACCGACAGGCTCCAGGGGGCCTCTCAGGTTGGAGAGCCGTCCTGGCACCCAACCGACCCCCCCAGTGACTGCCAAGCCCAGGGCCGTCTGACTGCCAGAGAAGCCCTGCGTTATGGAAGCCCAGTTGGCAGTTCCAACGCGCCAGGCCGCGCGTTCAACGGTAGCCAGGAAAGAGAAGAGGCCAGGAGAGGGCGCCCGACGCCAGCCGGCTTCTGTCGGTGGCACGGGGAAGGTCGGAGGGCAGCATGAGTCCCCTGATCCCGCCTTCCAGCCTTGCATGGGGCGTGTCTACCCTGCAGCCAGTCACCGGCTGCATGGGCGTATCCCGCAGCCAATCAGCGGCTGCACGTGCCTTTCCGCCGCAGCCAATCAAGGAGGCTGCTGAAGCTTGGCAACCCCCAGAAACAGTCTTGACGACTTGAACCGGTTGTGGTGGGAATGTGGGTGCCCGTTTTCCTTTTAGAGAGGCCTTTCTTCATGATGCTAATGAAAACTCTTCTACCCTGCCTGATTCTGCTGGCTCAAGCTCCTCGTTGCGCTCATGAAACACTTTCTTAGCCATTAAACATTTTCACGGGTCGCCTGATTGGCTCAGACAGGTGGAGCATCCACTCTTGATCTAGGGGGTGTGAGTTGGAGCCCCACGCTGGAGGTAGATATTACCTAAAAATAAAATCTTTTTTTTTTTTTTTTTCAGGACTGCCTGGGTGGCTCAGCCGGTTGAGCCTCCTACTCTTGATTTCTACTGGTCATGATCTCACCGTTAGTGGGTGGGTTAGAGCCCTGTCTGTGGCTCTGTGTTGGCAACGGGAGCCTGCCTGGGATTCTCTCTCTCCCTGTCTCTCTGCCCCTCACCTGCTTGCGTGCTGTCTCCGTCTCTCAAAAATAAATAAAAACATTAAAATTTTTTTTAAAAAAAACTGGGGCGCTTGGGTGGCTCAGTCCGTTAAGTGTCCGACTTTGGCTCAGGTCATGATCTCACGGTGCGTGGGTTGGAGCCCCCATCCAGCTCTGTGCTGAACGCTTGCTCAGAGCCTGGGGCCTGCTTCAGATTATGTGTCTCCTCTTTCTGCCCCTCCTCCACTCATGCTCTGTCTCACTCTGTCTTTCAAAAATACATAAATGTAAAATTAAAAATAAATAAAAGTAAATAAATAGAGTTACCGTATTTGTTGTTGAGTTGTAGGACCTTCTTTTATTATCTGTTAATCCTTTATCAGATATCTGATTTGCAAATGTTTTTTTCCATTCTGTGGATTGCTTTTTCACAATGTCATAAGTGTCATTAGATGCACGAAAATTTTCAATTCTCATGAAGTCCAATTTATCTACTTTGTTGCCTGAGTTATGGTGCCATATCTAAAGGATATTGGTCTGTAGTTTCATTTTCTTGTAGTGTCTTTGTCTGGCTTTGGTATCAGGATAAAGTTCGTCTCATAGAATGAGTTAGGAAGTGTTCCCTCCTCTTTGATTTTTTGGAAGAGTTTGAGAAGGGGTGGTATTAATTCTTTATTTATTATATTTTTCTAAAGATTTTATTTTTAAGTAATCTCTACAGCCAAAGTAGGGCTTGAGCTTGCAACCCTGAGATCAAGAGCCACACGCTCTACCAACTGAGCAAGCCAGGTGTCCCTAATTCTTCTTTAAATGTTTGTTAGAACTCACCCATGAAACCATGTGGTCCTGAGATTTTCTTTGTTGGAAGGTTTTTGATTCCTGATTCAATCTTACTAGTTATAGGTCTATCAGATTTTTTATTTCTGATTGAGTCCTGCTAGCTTGTGTGTTTCTAGGAACGTGTTCATTTACCTAGGTTACCCAATTTGTTGGTGTACAATTGATCATAGTACTCTCATAATCTTTTAAAAATATTTCTTAGTTGATCTAGCTAAAAGTTGGCCAATTTTGTTGATCTCTTCAAAGAACCAATTTTTGGTCTTGTTGACTTTCTTTATTGTTATCTATTTCATCATCTCCATTATAATTTTTATTATTTTGTTCCTTCTGCTAGCTTGGGGCTTAGTCCATTTTTCTTTGTCTTCCTTAATATGTGAAGTTAGGCAGTTTATTTGAAATCCTTCTTCCTTTTTAACATAAGCATTTACAGCTTTATATTTCTCTCTGAGCACTGCTTTCACTGCATCCCATGAATTTTGGCAGGCTGTATTTTAGTTTTCATTTGTCTGCAGTATTTTCTGGTTTTCCTTGTGATTTCTTCGTTGATCAAATGGTTGCTTAGGAGCCTGTTGTTTTGATTTCCACATATTTGTGAGTTTTCCAGTTTTCCTTCTTATCATCAATTTCTAGTTTTGCTCCACAGTGATCAGAAAAGATGCTTTGCATCATTTCCATCTTTTCAGATTCATTCAGACTAGTTTTGTAGCAAGAGGAGTCCTTCCCCTTTTGCAACAGTCTCCTTTTCTTATGGCAATAATCCTTTTGAACAAAGTCTTGCTTTGTCTAAATCCAGGTTCATTTTTTTTTTTTAATGTGGCAGACTGAAGGATGAAGTCCAGCCTCCTCAGCCTGGAGACAGGGCCCTTGGAGAGCAGACTCCAGCCGGAGTTTTGAGGAGGAAATTAATCTTGTCTCTTTCACCCCAGGTTACAGCTAGTGCAGACTGTCTGCTCTTGCCCAAAAGCTACCAGGTCATCTCCCACTTCCTTGTGCCTGATGTTATCACTCCCCGGGCTGCTTTTCCTCTTCTCTGCTTGGCCAACTCCTGCTTGCCCCTCAAGGTGTGGCTTAAAAGTGGTTTCCTCTGAAAAGCTTTCTCTTTTTTTCTTTTTCTTCTTTTCTTAAATAAATAAAGTTTATTTATTTTGGGAGAGAGAGAAAGACAGCATGCGTGGGGGAGGGGGGGGGAGAGAGAGAGAGAGAGAGAGAGAGAGAAAATCCTAAGTAGACTCTGCACCATCAGCGCAGAGCCCAGTACAGGGCTTGAACCCATGAACTGTGAGATTATGACCTGAGCCAAAATTGAGAGTTGGACACTTAACTGACTGAGTCACCCACCCGCACTTGGAAAGCTTTTTCTAACCCTTTTCCCACCCCTGAGGCAGAGGTCAGAGCTTTTGCCCTTGGGTCCTCAGACCATGGGCTCTGCTTATCTGTTTAATATCCCACGTCCATCTTTATAGGAGCCTCATCACACTGTGGTTTTTTTTTAAGTTTATTTATTCGTTTTGAGAGAGAGTGTGCCTATAAGTGGGAGAGAGGCACACACACACACACACACACACACACACACACACAGACGGACAGACAGACAGAGTCCCAAGCAGGCTCCACTCTGTCATTGCAGATCCTGATGTGGTGCTCAAACTCACAAGATCATGACCTAAGTCAAAGTTGGACACTGAAAACCTGAGCCACCCAGGAGCCCCCACACTGTGCTTTAATAGGTTGCATATTTCTGTCTCTTCCCCAAACCCTGAACTTGAGCTTTTCTGAGGCAGGAACTGTATGTATCTTCTTCCTCTTGGAAGAAGTGTTCCCATCATATAATGGGCATGCAGCGAAAGTGTAGAGAACAAAGAGATGGAGAGAAAAGCAAGGATTTCCCAAGGTTCCCCTTGTGAATGTGATGTAAAGCTGCAGAAATGTACTTAATTGCTTTGTAACTGGCCAGGAGTCAAGCGGTGTCTGCCTGAAAAGAAGAACTGGGGAAAGTTGTCGGTCATTCTGTATGTGTGAGTGCATAGGAGCTCAACCCTAACCCAGTGGTTCTCAACTGAGCACATTTGTGCACCCTCGCCATGGACATTTTGAAATGTCTGGAGACATTTTTGGTTGTCAAAAATAGGTGTGGGAAGCCCCTGGCATCATGTAGGTAGAGACTAGGGCTGCTGCTTAACATCCTACAATGCACAAGACAGCCCCCTGCCCTCCCACACAACGAAGAATGATTCATCCCCTAATACCCACATATCAATAGTGCTGAGGTTGGTTAGCAATGCCCTAACCCAACCCATGGGAGAATGCAGGGTTGGGGGTGGGGCTCAGGTAGGAAATGCAGCTTGTCTGAGGAAGTGGTATTTGAGCCAGATCTCAAAGGGTAAGTGAGCACTGTGAAGATGGAGAAAGGAGACAATATCACAGTGAGGTGGAACCATGTGAAAAAAGCATGGAGAGAGCACAAGGGGCTGGGGATGTTCAGGAAGTGGCAAGGATGTGGCCAATATGTGTGAGGGGTGGTGGCTGAGGGAAAAGGGTGAAGCAGGTGACTGTGGGATTGTGGAAATTCTTGAGCAGCCCTCATTGGAGTGGACACCTCATCTGGAGGGAAAGGGGCAAGGAAGTTAGCAAGTTAGAGACAGATGTGCTGATGGGGAACCCAGAGGCTGGGGAACTGGCTGTTTCAACGGTCCGGGGGTTGGGGAGAGAAGTCAAGTGAGACCTGATCTGGGCATGCAGAGGAGGGGACAAACTGGGAACTTGGTGACTCATGGAAATGGTCACTGAGAGAGGTGGAAGTGAAACTAAATCCTGGCAATGAAGACTTGAAATAAGCCTTACACTTCTTTGCTCACTTGCCTTTCTCTGAAACCACGGGGTTGCCTGCTGGATCCAGGTGTGGGCAGAGAATCTGACATCACATGTCTACACAGGTTGAAGCCTAGAGGTGTGTAGCCAGTGGAATGATTACTGGGCAGCGTTTGGCCCTTGGCTGAGTGGACTTTGACTAGGCTCCCGAGGCTGCTCACCACACACTGGGCACAATGCCACCCTGTGCTCATTAATTGCCTGCATTCTTAAATGAGTGAGCTAGGGAGTGTTATCCTCACTTGATGGAGGAGCAAGGGGAAACAGCAAGAGGTCAAGTGGTGAAGTGGGCATTCGAATCCCAGCAGAATGACTGAAGAACGTAAACTATTTTTTTTAATCAAGGGGAAATTCATGTAACATAAAATTAACAAAATTTAAAATTAATTCATTTTAAAAATATCTCTTTTGAGAGAGACAGAGAGAGATCAGGGGAGGGGCAGACAAAGAGGGGGGCAGAGGATCCAAAGTGGACTCTGTGACAGCAGAGAGCCCAATGTGGGGCTTGATCTCACGAACTGTGAGATCATGACCTGAGCTGAATTTGGACACTTTACCGACAGAGCCACCCAGGAACCCCAAAATTAATGATTTTAAAGTGAATGATTCAGTGGCGTTTGGTACATTTACAATGTTGTGTAACCTCTGCCTCTATCTGATTCCAGAACATTTTTATCACCCCAAAAAGAAACCCTTACACCCATTAAAGCAGTCATTCTCCCTTCCCTCCTTTCCACAGCCCCTGGCAGTCCCTCATCTCTCTGTCTCTATGAACTTACCTATTTTGTATATTTCATATAAATGGAATAATATAATATGTGACCTTTGTGTCTGGTGTCTTTCATTTAACGTATTTTTGAGGTTCATGCATGTTGTATGTATCAGGGCTTCGGTCCTTTTTATGGCTGAATAAAATTCCATTACATGGATAGACCACATTTTGTTCACCCATTCATCCATTGATGGACATTTGGGTTGCTTCTACCTTTTGGCTATTATGAAGGGCCTTAAACATTCAACTGCTTTCCCCTACCACCTTGATAAAGACCACTTAGACGGTCTCTAGATCCCGTGATTAAACTATGGTGGAGAGATGAACAGGGTTTCTGGGGTTCCAGAGGAGGGAGTTCCAGAATCTTCTCCAAGATAGCAGGAAGGGGTGTAAGAAGGTTTCATGCTGGAAGTTGGGCCTTGAGTACTAGTGGACCTTAGGGACACTTTATACCATGGCCAAGGGGACCTCATAGCCTCCAATGGGGGAGGAGAGGATGTGGACTCACCAGATTCAAGAAGTGGTTCAGACAGTGGCCTCTTAAGGGAACAGGCAGAGAAGACCCTAGATTGGGGCCTGTGAGTGTGGAGAAGGGGAAGAGGCCTGTTTTGCGAGATCCCACTGAGTGCCAGATCAGAAGTTGTGTCCTGGTGGGAAGTTGCAGCTAATACAGGCACAGGAGTATGAGGCTCTCCTTGAAGAGATAGCAGGCACCATTCCAGTGGATGGACATTCCCACATCCTGGGTGGAGAATTGAAGGGAGAAGCCGACTTGAGGGAAGGCACGGAGCCAGTTTGGGATGCATTGAAAGTGAGGAGACTGTGGTCCTTCAGGGAGAGATGTCCAGGAAAACATAGGGATTTAGAGTCTAGGAGAGAGCCTTGGGCTGGAAATACAAGTTGAAGGCCCTATGCACATCATCCCCTTGCACTCAAGTGCAAAGCATGTCAGAGGTTTCCTGAGCCCAGTGCATGTGCTGTGTCCAAGGCTGGGTTCTGAAAACATAGGGCCAGACATAGTGCTGTCCTTGCCTTGGGGGAGCTTATAGTCTGGAGAAATCAGAGTTAGATATTTGCAAGGATAATCTTTTTAAAAAATGTGAACGTAGGGGCACCTGGGTGGCTCAGTCAGTTAAACATCTGACTCTTGGTTTCAGCTCAGGTCATGATCTCTCGGTTTCATGAGACCAAGCCCCACGTTGGGTTCTGGGCTGGCAGCACAGCACCTGCTTGGGATTCTCTCTCTCTCTCTCTCTCTCTCTCTCTCTCTCTCTCTCTCTCTCCCTTCCTCCCTCCCTCCCCCACTCACATGTCTCTACCTCTCAAGAAAGAAAGAAAGAACGATGAGTGCAAATTTTGTTAAAGAGTACTATTCATGTAGAAAAGGACACAAATCACAGTGTGTTACTCAAAAATGTTGCACAGAGTGACCACATCTGAGCAGTTAGGACCCAGATCAAGACACAGATCTTACCTGGAGCCCTCAGGACATCCCCACTGTCCCCTTCCAGTCATTACCCACCCCCCTCCCAACAGTAGCCAGTATCTTGACTTCTAACAACAAAGATTAGTTTTGTCTGTTTCTGAACCTTATAACAAGGCTGTCACATAGTGGGTCTCTTGTGTCTGGGTTCTTCCACTCCACATTATATTTCTAAGATACTCCCTTGTTGTATGGGTTGCTTGTTTCCCTCTTCCACTGCATGGATACTCTGTCAACTATCTACCTGTCTTAGTGCTGGTGGGCATTTGGACAGGTTCCATTTTTCAGCCGTTACAACCACAGCTGCCATGAACTTTCTCACACGCATTTGGTGAAATGTTTGTGCGCCCCTCTGTCGGATACACACGTTGCAGTGAAGTTGCTGGCTCCTGTGCTCAGTGTTAGTAGAGAGTGATAAACATTTTTCCAAATGGTTGTACCAATTCTCACTCCCCACCCTGGCCCAGCGATATATGAGAGTTTCAGTAACCCTCTCCACATCCTCACCGACACTTGCTATTCTTGTCCAGGGGCCATGCTAATAATCTTCTGTGGATCTTCCCAATTTTAGTATATGTGCTGCTGAAGCACACTTGGTATTCTTCAAGAAAAAAAATTTTTTTAAGTTTATTTATTTATTTAGTAATCTCTACACCCAACGTAGAGCTCAAACTCACGATCCCGAGATCAAGAGCCGCATGCTCTTCCGACTGAGCCAGCCAGGTGCCCCAAGGAAAAAAAAATGTTTATTGTGGTAAAGTATACTGTTTTAAAGGTACAATGAGTGGCTTTAAGTACATTCACATTGTGCAACCATCCCCACCACCCATCCCTAGAACTTTTTAAAGTGAAATTCTGTGCCTATTAAATACTAACTGTCCACCCGCTCTCCCAACCTCTCAGCTCTTTGGTAACCACTATGTACATCACTTATTTGTATTGTGGTAAAAAACCAAACCAAAACAAAACAAAACAACATAAATGTCTACCATCTTCAACATTTTTTTAGAGAGAGAGAGAGAGAGAAATCACCCACATGCAAGAGGGGGAGGGGCAGAGAGAGAGAGAGAGAAAGACGGAGAGAGGGAGAGAATGTTAAGCAGGCTCCATGCTCAGCTAGGAGCTGGAGCCCCATCCCACATCTATGAGGTCATGACCTGAGCTGAAATCAAAAGTCAGACACTTAACCGTCTGAGCCACCCGGGCGCCCCTGCTAGCTGCATGAACATCATTGATCTCTAGAAAATCTTCATCTTGCAGAACTAAAACTCTACCTATTACATAGCAGCTTCCTATTTCCCCCCCCTGGGGGTTCCCCAAATTTCTAAGAATTTGATTACTTTAGATACTTTGTATAACTGGAAGCATGCAGTATTTGTCTTTTGATGGTGGTTTATTTCCCTTAGTGTAATGTCTCCAACACTTGATATTCTTGATATTGTTATTATTTTAGCCAATGTGGTCGTTGTGTTGTGGCACAGCATTGGGGGCTTTATTTGCCTTTCCTTGGCAGCTAGTGAAGTTAAACCCCTTTCTATCTGCTAATTGGCCCTTTGACTTTCTTTCCTTTTTATTTATTGAGTTGTCTGCTTTTTTTCTTACTGACTTTTGGAAGATCCCTATATATTCTTTTTATACTGTGGATGGATCCTTCGTTAGATACATGTATTGGGAAATATCTTCTCCTGTTAGTTACATGCAGAAAGAGATTTACAAAGCGCCTGGGTGGCTCTGTCAGTTAAAATCTAACTTCAGCTCAGATCATGATCTCACTGTTTGTGGGTTCAAGCCCCATGTCGGGCTCTGTGCTGACAGCTCAGAACCTGGACCCTGCTTTGGATTCTGTGTCTCCCTCTCTCTCTGCCCCTCCGCTGCTCACGCTCTGTCTCTCTCTCTCCTTCAAAATTATTAAACATTAAAAAAATTTAGGGGCATCTGGGTGGCTCAATCGGTTGAGCATCTGACTTTGGCTCTGGTCATGATCTGGTGGTTCATGGGTTTGAGCCCCGCGTCGGGCTCTGTGCTGACAGCTCAGACCCTGGAACCTGATTCAGATTCTGTGTCTCCCTCTCTCTATTCCCTTCCCCCACTCATCTGTGCTCTCTCTCTCTCTCTGTCTCTCAATAAATAAATAAACATTAAACAAATTTTAAAATAAAAATAAAAAACATCAGTGCCTGACACGCATTTCCTCAGAGATGCCCTGTCTGGGCTCCTGAGGGGGGCTGTGGGTGGGGTCGTCATTTCTGGGTCTTGATCTCTGCATACTCGGTGGTCTCCCGGTCCTGAAAGTTGTGTGGCCTCAGCCCGTGGAATGTGAGGGAGGCATAGTGGAGCTTCCCCTCTTTCTCTGAGGGGAAGGCAGCTGCGACTGGGGAAACGGGGTCTGACCGGTTGTCTGACTGGCTGTGATCCTGAGTGGGAGGAAAGAAAGGCATTTGAGCTGGCCTTTGGGTCTGGAGAAGGGAAGTAGGGGCTTGGGGAACACTTAACCATTTATTCACTTCATGCCCATTTCCTGAGCATTCATTCACTCACTCACTCACTCACTCATTTGTAGCTTTAACAAATTTTCATCATAATGGCATTGATTCCTTGCAAATCCCCCCACCACTCCCCTATGGATGATATATATAACTGTTGTCATTCCATTTTATAGACAGAGTGTACAAGGTCAAGAAACTCTTTAGGACACACCATCTCTGACCTCAGACAGCCTATCTGACCTCAGACAGACAATCCCAAGAGAGGACCTTGCCTATGAGGGCAAGGAGACAGTATCACATTGTCTCTCTCACACACACACGCAAATTATCTAATTGCACATTGTGATTTGGTGGGCAGAAGAAGGGTGCTAAGGGTGTGGGTGAGAATCACTGAGGCGTGTAGGAGCTCTGCCTCACCCCCCGCCCCCACCCAGAGTCTCACAGGGTGCTGGGGACAGGCCTGCGGTTATTACAGGGAGGCATGATGAGTTTCCCTGCATAAGGCAGGGGAATATTGAGACTGGAGTGTGAAAGGCGATTAGGGGTCTGGCTGGTACAAATGGGGAGGGACACAGGAAATCATGCATGCAAACGCACAAAGTCACAGAGAATGAGTCCTGCCTGGGGATAGGGAGCTCCTTTTGAGGGCATGGGACAGATCACAGAACACCAGCCCAAGGAAATTGTGTAAAATACGTGTAAAATACTGTCACTCCTAGCCACATGTGGCTACTGAGTATGTGAATCATGGCGATTCCTCATGGAGGTGTGCCATGAGTGTGAAATAAACCTTGGATTTCAAAGACTTGGTACCAAAGGAAGGAGAAGAAGAAGAAGAAGAAGAAGAAGAAGAAGAAGAAGAAGAAGAAGAAAGAAGAGTGCAAACTATCTCATTAATAACCTATACATTGATTATTGATGATGTGATGGTGAAGTAATATTTTGAATACACTGGGTTAAATAAACATATTAAAATAGATCTCATGCTCCTCTCTATTTAAAATTTTTTAGTGTTTATTTTTGAGAGAGAGAGAGAGAGAGAGAGAGAGAGAGAGAGAAACAGAGCACGAGGAGGGAGGGTCAGAGGGAGAGGGAGACACAGAATCTGAACAGGATCCAGGCTCTGAGCTGTCAGCACAGAGCCCGACATGGGACTCAAATGCAGGAACTGTGAGATCGTGGCCTGAGCCAAAGTCAGATGCTTGAACGACTGAGCCATCCAGGTGCCCCTCTCTACCTTTTATTTTTTTATTTTTATTTTTTTTTTTTTAACGTTTATTTATTTTTGAGACAGAGAGAGACAGAGCATGAACGGGGGAGGGTCTGAGAGAGAGGGAGACACAGAATCGGAAACAGGCCCCAGGCTCCGAGCCATCAGCCCAGAGCCTGACGCGGGGCTCGAACTCACGGACCGCGAGATCGTGACCTGGCTGAAGTCGGACGCTTAACCGACTGCGCCACCCAGGCGCCCCTACCCTCTCTACCTTTTAAATGTGGCCATTAGTAACTTTTAAGCTACGCACATGGTTCACATTATATTTTTGTTGGACTGTGCTGATCTAGACAGTGGGGGGGGGGGTGCGCAGGTACAGGGGTGACAGCTGTTTGGGAATTTCTTGCCTAAAGCTTGGGAGGAGAGGTGGAGTTGTGGAGAGTGAGGCCAGTGCCCCAAGAGGGAGACAGTGGGGGCTCGGCAGGGAAGGGTCTAAATGGAGGAGAGGAGAGAGGAAAAGGTGTCTCTCCAGTCTTTGAGATGAGAGCAGCCAGAAATCCCAAGAGAGGACCAAACTTGGTGGGGGGAGGGGTGGTCAGGGAGGGACTCATCTTTTGGCATGCTGAGTGAGCCACCTCATGCCCCAGCCCAGGACACCGAATAGAAAGATGCCCACGCCACTCACCTGGGAGACTGTATTCAATGTGGGGACGTCATTCCTGTGCACTGCTTTCCTGGTTGATTTCTGCCTGTAGGTCTTCACTCTGAGGAGAGAGATCAGGGCCTTTCAGCCTGGCTGGCTCACTGCTGGGACCCCGGAACTGTCTGGCTGCAGGGACCACAATGAGAACACATCTTCCCTCCTTGCAGACGGCAACCACCCACCCCATATGGGGAACAGACTACTGGCCCAGGGGTCAGGAGGCTGAATTCCTGATGCAGCCTCAACCCACTGCGCTCCTCCAGCTCTGGGCTTTGAGTCTGGGAGGTTTTTCTGAGTCCCCTCCCTGACCCAAACTCATGAGGCCCTCGCCCAAACCGGGGCCACCACTCACGCAAAGAAGATGATGAGGCAGAGACACAGAGCAAGCAGGGCCGTGACACCAGCTCCCCCGATCGCCCCCTGAAGCACACCTGTCCTGGGCCCTGGTCTCCCTGCGGGTGAGAGGCACCCGGGGTGAACTCCAGCACCATGAAATAGAAGTAGGCACCTAAGCCTCCAGCCTTCTGGAATCCGTGACCCCAGGTTGTGCCCACTTCTATCCAGGACTGGCTCCTCTGTCCCCCTGTCCCTCTACGGGATCCCAGCCACCTATTCCCCCAGCCCCTCCCCCACCAACCTTCCGGTGACTTGGACCTCTGGCACCCCTTGGCCCAGAGTCAGAAGCACTTCTCTGCTTGATCCTGCCTCGTGCACCTCCTTCCTCCAGGCATCACCCTCCCTTCACCCCGACACAGCCCCCTGACCTGGCAACAGCAGGATGGTGGCGCTCTGTTCCCCGTGCACATTCCTGGCCTCGCAGCTGAGTCTGAGGCTGGAGCCCAGCGGCTCCATGAAGCTCAGGTTGCTGTTTGCCCAGGGCCCCTCGGAGCTGGAGGTGACCGTCAAGGAGGCATTGCTGTGGTTCCCTTCCAGCAGCCCCTCCCCCAGCCGCCAGTGCAGAGAGGGGGGCAGCTGGGATTGAGCAGAGCAGGTGCAGTGCAACCCCTCACCCTCCCAGGAGCAGGAGGGACCAAACAGCTTCGGGGGTTCTGCAGGACGACAAGAGAGGGATCAGAGGAGCCCCACCTCCCAGGACCCAGGCATCCTTCCCAGGTGTGTTGCAACTCACTCTTCACAAGAAGGCTCAGGGATGCTTCCAAGGAGCCCAGCAGGTGCTGAGCTCGGCAGACGTATATCCCATGGTCCCCCAGTTCCACCCGGGGCAGTTGCAGGACCCCGGGATTTGAGGGTTGTGAGGGCTTCAGGGTCAGGCTGCCCCGGGTCCAGCTCAAGTTGGCAGGAGGGTTACTGTTGTGGTCACAGACCAGGTGTAGGGACTGGCCCTCCTGGACTGGGAGAGATGAACCGTTGCCCAGAGCCTCAGGTGCTGACAAGACAGAGAACAAGTTAAGCCCCGGCCCTCACCAGGGGTATTCTGTCTCCGTCTCTGTATGTGTCTCTCTCTGTCTCTTTCTTTTCCTCACATCATTTAAGTCTGTTTCTTCTCTCCCACAGCATGATGGGCTCTTACGTTTGGGGTCAGCCCAAGGGGACAGAGCTGGGAGTGGGCCTACAGCCTTTCTAAGAATCCCTCTTGTATTCATCTGAATTGCCTTGTTTCTCACCCACCTACCTCAGCCATCTGTGCCAACGCAGATCCCAGATTTGCCTCTAAGAACCTGGCCGTTCTGTCTTTCACTAAGTTCACAAAGACCCGTCTCATTTAGCCGGGTCTGAGAGTTCACAGTCTTGTGAGCGAGATTCCCCCAAATCACTGTGATGTGTTTTGTGACAGGGGTCCGTTGTGCGGAGGGAGCCCTGAGGATGGGAGTTCAGTGACACTGTCAGGGCAGGGAGGGCTTCCTTGAGGAGGAGAGCCTACAGCAGAGCAGGAGAGGGGCTGGGAGCTGGCTGGAGGATGATGCTG
Organism: Neofelis nebulosa; assembly: GCF_028018385.1. Taxonomy (NCBI): domain Eukaryota; kingdom Metazoa; phylum Chordata; class Mammalia; order Carnivora; family Felidae; genus Neofelis; species Neofelis nebulosa. The sequence continues at coordinate 7,449,877 of NC_080798.1, forward strand.
GTAAGGAAGAGCAATTGAGGGAGGCAGACACAGAAAATGCAGCTACGGCTGGGGCGTGAGAAGGCCCTGCACGTCAGGGAAAATCAAATAGTCCTGTAAGGCTTGAGTGAATGTGTGTGCTTGGGAGTGTTTACATACGAGGCTTCTGGAGGTTAAAAAAGTAATATTAGATGACAGAAAGACAGAGGTTTGAAAGGAAATATTGGTACACACAACATTACTGGTAAATGGTTAACAACCAGCTCATTGGGGAGGGAGGAGGGGAGGGAAAAAAAAAACCAACCCTGACTTGTGACATTTGCCAATTTCCTTAGTAATTTCCATTTGCCAATTTCCTTAAATACATCCCTCCCGGCCAATTTCTAGCACCCAACTAGATGTCACTGAACCCAGAGTTGAGGAAGCATGGACACAATTAGCTCCCGCCTACCAGTGAAAGCCAACTCCAGGAAACCAATGAATGCAACACTTCCCCTCAAAAGAAAAAAAGAAACACATGTTTTTGCCCAACAAAGTCACCACATGCTAAGTCAAAGAGGCCATTATTAGGCTGCAAATAAATCCTTTCAACTAACATACAACTGATTTCCTTCATATAAAAAGAGCTTCTTCAAATCACTAAGAAAAAGTCCACAAAGAAATACAAATGATTCTTAAACGTAACGAAACATACACAACGTTGTTTACAAAATGATCATTCAAGTTAAAATGGCAGTGAGTTCACCTAAGATATCAGCAAGGATGAAATGAAAATGTTCAGCAGTTTGGGATTATAAACAGAACAACTTCCATACCGCATGATTTGGCAGTCTCTGTAGAAATTACAAACACACCCTTTGATCTGGGACTTTTCTTCTTGAGACAATTATCTTATAGACACATGTACACATATGGGGAATGTTTGTACGAGTTATTTATTGCAGTATTATGTGTCTTATCAAAAGTCTGGAAACACCGTGGCTTTCCACCAATGGGGACTAATGAAGTACTTTACATTGTAATATACTTCGAATTAGAAGACCATGGAGTCGTCAGTAAGCATGAAGAAGGTTTCCTATTACTCATAGACAGTCATGGACTAACGTCACTTGGGACAAATGCATCATGGCGATGTAAGACTTTTAACAACAAGCAAAGCTAGGTGAGGGCTTTATGGAAACTCTGTGTACTATATAAACCTAAAATTATGCCATGGTGAAAAGTCTATAAAAAATAATAGCCAAGTGAAATAAGTCAGTTTGAGAAAGACAAATACCATGTGATTTCACTCATATGTGGAATTTCAGAAGCAAAACAAACGAGCTAAGGGGAAAAAAAGAGAGAGAAAGACAAACCAAGAAACAGATTCTTAACTATAGAGAACAAACTGATGGTTACTGGAGGGGAGGAGGTGGGCAATGGGGAAATAGGTGATGGGGATTAAGGAGGGCACTTGTGAGCACCAGGCGATGTATGCAAGTGTTGAATCACTATTTCATACATTTGAAACTAATATTACGCTATACGTTAACTAACTGGAATTTGAATAAAAACCTTAAAAAAATAATAAAGATGTAGAGCAGCGTATACAATATGATGTGTATGTATGTGTGTGCTTTTAAATGGAGATGCGTAGATTACATTTAGAAAGATAACCAAGAGGGGAGATACACAGTTGCTGAACAGTATTTTATTCTTATTCAGTTTTGCTAGGAACTGGAATGGGTTCCCTTCAAGCTCAATGTCCAAGCCCTAACCCCCAATACAGTGGTATTTGGAGCCCTTTGGATGGGCCTTTGGGAGGTGATAGGGTTAGATGAGGTCATGAGAGTAGGGCACTCAGGATGGGGTTAGTGCTCTTATAAGAAGAGACACCAGACAGCTTTCTTTCTTGCTTTTTTTTTTTTATAATTTTTTAATGTTTATTTATTTCTGAGAGAGAAAGGGAGAGAGAGAGAATGAACAGGGAAAGGGCAGAGAGAGAGAGAGAGAGAGAGAGAGAGAGGAAGACATAGAATCTGAAGCAGGCTCCGGGCTCTGAGCTGTCAGCACAGATCCTGATGCAGGACTTGAACCCACGACTGCAAGATCATGACCTGAGCCGAAGTCGGACACCCAACCGACTGAACCACCCGGGTGCCCCAGAAAGCAGTCTTTCTCTCAGGTGCGCTAGAGAAAACACGGCCGAAAAGCAACCCCTCTCACCCGGAGTGAGCTCTCCCCTGGAACCATATTGGCTGGAACCTTGGAAGCTTGACCTTATATTTGCCAGTCTCCAGAAATGTGAAGAATAAATGTCTGATGCTGAAGTCCCTCAGTCTGTGGTATTTTGTTCTGGCTGCCTGAGCAGACCAACACACTTTACGCTTACTATTTTAGAGAATATCATGTGAAGGTTGAAGGAAACTGCAGGAATAGGCAGGGTCCAGATCCTAAGGGAACAGGGCGAGATTTGGGAGGAGGACACAGCCCTCACACCAGGGAGCGGCATACCCATCAGGCATGGAGGTTGTGCAAAACCCCTTGGGAACAGGGTCAGGAGTGGGAGGAAGCCAGTTTGTAAGCTGAGGATCCAGTGGGGGGGCTGTCCCACCTCCGCTACCCCACACCTGGCCTGAGCCTTTCTCCCACCTGGGTTCTAAAACCCCAGCTCTGCTCTGAGGGGTGGAGACAGACACCCCTTCCGCCAAAGCCTGAGAGAAGAGGTTGCGTCCTACCTGTGCCTTCTCTTGGGAAAACACTGATGGTCAGGTTCTGGGGCGCATCTGGACAGATAGACATAATTGTTTTCAGAGACAGGAAGATGAGGGTTGGCCCTATTCTCCCAGAAACTACAGAAATAGGAAAAGGGTGGAGTTGCGAGTTTCCTTTCCTTCCTCCCCAGAATTCTAGACCCTGCCTCCCCCACCCCCAGCACCCACTGTCCTCAGGGACCCTGGTGTCCTGGCCTGGCACTCACAGGACACGTTGAGCTGGATGGTCCTCTCTGTGCTCACGTTAGCTCCAGGGAAGGTCACTCGACAGGTGAGGTTGGTGCCATGGTCCTGGGGCCCCGGGGTGAGGGTGAGCACCGAGGAGAAGTGTGCCCCATGGCCCAGGGAGGTGAGGGCATCCCCGATCCAAGAGAAGATCGGGGGTGTCCCCCTCTTACAGGCCCAGGGCACACTACAGGTAATGTTCATGGGCTGGCCAGATTCTAGGGGCCCCTGGATGTGGATGTCAGGTGTCCGTGTGAGAGCTGAGGGAGAAAGAGAGACAGAGACCCAGGCCCTGAGTGAACCCCCAGAAGCAGCCTCTGTATTAGGCCAGCCGTTTCCTCCCAGCCAGGATGGAAATCAGGGGGTCCCCTCCCGGACCTGTCCTGGGGCCCTCAGGACCCATGCATGTCCTCTCTTTGACCCCACTCCTTACTTGTCACATGCAGGAAGAGCCGGTAGTTCTTGAAATGATATTTCTTCCCTATGTAATTGTATTTCACATAAGACCCTCTCTCCACCCTAAAGAAGTATGTCCCCGAGTCCCTTTTCTGTGTGTCTCTGATGTCCAGGGAGCAGTTGTAGTCCCTGAGGTCTTCAGGGAGGTGGAAACGGCCTTGGGTCTCCTGCTGCACTTCACGATTGGGGTTGTTTGTGGCCACTGGAGCACCCTGTGCTGTATTGGTCCCTTCCCGGAACCAGTAGCCGTGAGTTGGGTCCTCCTCAGTGTATTGGACTGGGGGGTAAAAGAAACTGCAGGGCACGAATGCACATAGACCCTCCTGCACCATTATGGGTGTCTGCACTTGCAGGTGAAATCTGGGATCCTGAGACTGGGACCCTGTGGGGAATCAAGGGTCAGTGTCAGCCCCTGCCCGCCCGGTCCTCTCACCTCCGGCCCCGTCCTCTCGCCTTGGCCCACTCACCTGCACACAGCAGCAGCAGCAGCAGCAATGGTGGCATCTGTGGGGTAAGAGTTGTGGTGCCTTGGTGTTACAGGACGGGGAGGAAGCCCCGATAGGAAGCCCAGGGCTGATGTCTGAAAAGTGACTGCCCATAGAAGAGGAAGTTGTCTCCAGCATGCTCTCGGAGGTGGCGTGACCCTTAAAGATTAACCACTCCTACTTTCCAGATGGGGTTCCAGCAATCCACTGCCCCCCACCCCGGTCCCTGCCCGTGGCCTGTCCCTCCTGCCCCTCTGTCCCCACCAGGAGGGCAGGCACTACCCGGCCAGTGACACTTCTAGAAGCCCAGAGGGTCAGTCCTGCCAGTTGTGGGGCTCAGGAAGGGGTTTAACCACTCTGCACAGGGGAAGCTTGAGGCAAGAAAGACGGTCCCCCCCCACACACACACACCCCAGGTGAGGGAGAAGATGATTAATGAATGAATGAACATGACAACTGCATCATCACCATCTCCTTTCAGGGGAGTGGAGTCAAAGGGGAGAGTGTCAGACTTTGTGTCTGGTCTTGAAAACTTCCCTAACACCCAAAAAGACAGAGACACTCCAGGCCACGCAAGCTCCTGTTGGTAGAGCGTGAGCTGGTAAGAACACAGGCAGGGGTTTGTAGGAAACCCCATTGCTCTGTGCAGCTAGGAGGTGAGTTCCCAGGTCTGAATGGCCAGAGTGGATGGGACCAGGACTCCGAGGGGGATCTTGAGTTTCTTAATCAGCTCATAGCTGCCTGCCCCAGGCTTCCCTGGGGTTGCATGCACCAGGCCATGTCTGGGAATTGGGCATTTGCTGCAAGATGATAGCACAGCATGATGGTGAGGGAGAATGCCCAGGTGTCCCTGGCCCTCCTAGCCTCCAAGCCTCAGTTTCCTCAGGAGTCCCATGGAAGGATCACAGTCAATACTTTGTCTGGGGGAGAATCCCACAGGAGGACAGAGGTGGGCATTTTCGGCAGATGCGGGTGTGGCCATCTTGCATGTCAAATGCCTGGTCCTGTCCATTCCTCAGCGGTCATTTTGAGTCCTGCCTTTAGTAAGAAGCTCCCGGTGGTCAACCCTGCCCTAAAACTTCTTGGTGGTACTGTACTGTGATAACCCTAGCAAACCAGTGCATGGGGTTTTTGAGAAGACGGATGTGTTCATACAAGAAAAGTGCTCCCAGCAGGCTGGTCTGGCCCACGCTGGGCAAAGTCCGCACAGTGGCCAGTGGTGGGCCTGTAGGAGAGGGCTGATCTGAAGACGGAGGAAAAGGGAAGGGACAGATTTGGTAACGGTCTCTTCTGTGCTCGGATCTCTGCCTCACTCTTACTTAACCCCAGCCACACTTCCCCTTCTCTCCCCAGGACAGGACAGGCTCTGTGGGCCTCTGTTCCAGCTGGTCCCTCTGCTGGCTGAGCTGCTCCCGTCTTCTGAGCAGGGAGTCCTGGAGGCTGGGCTGAGTTAAGGCTGACCTTGGGGGAGCAACAGCCAGGGCCAGGACGGGGGAATCAGAGACAGAGTCACAGCCTGGGGTGGACAGGGCTGACCCAGGAGGGAGGATGGGGCTGTCGGAGCCTGGAGGAGGGGGTGAGGATGTGCCTGGACGATGGGACAGCTGAGCCAGAGCTGGAGGGTGAGAAGGGTTTTCTGGGAGGCAGGCTTGTCTTATTCCAGAGAGCAGGTGGTGTGAGCAGACAGGGGTCTGCCTGCAGCTCTGGCTATGTTCTGGTCAGCCCCTGTGCATGTCAGTCATCAGGTCTCTGCTCCAGGGGCCAAAGAAATCCAGTCTGATCTCCTGAATCACCACGTTCCCCCACCCCCTCCTCCGCCTCCCATCTTCCTCCCTCTCCTCCCCCTCCTCCGCTCCTCCCCCTCCTCTCCTCCTCCTCCTCCCCTCACCCCCTCCTTCTCTCCCCCCTCCCATCCTTCCCTATCTTCCTCCTTCTCCTCCTCCCATCTTCTTCCCCCTCCTCCCCTTCTCTCCATATTCCTTCCCCCCTCCTCCCCATCTTACTCCTCCTCCCTAACTTCCTTCCCCTTCCTCTTCCCATCTTCCCCCTCCTCCCCCTCCTCCTAACTTCCTTCCCTCCTCCCCTTCTCCTCCCCATCTTCCTCCTCCTCCTCCTCCTTCTGTTTTGGGAAAGAGAACGGTAACTGAACCACCCAATGAGCTCTGCAGCCAATGAAGCTCATAGGTGTCCCAAGCAGGGGACCCTGGTTCCTCTGACCAGGTCTCTTCATCAACACCCAAGTTATCAGGAAGACACCCCAAGGGCTTCCTCAGGGAGCCTAGAGTCCAGGTAGAAGGTGCTGGAGTATCCAAAAAGATGTTCTATTGGGTTGGGATGGGCCCAGGACCATGGGAAGATCTTTCCAAGCACCCTTGGGGGGCTCCTAGCATGTCCCATGAACTCCTCTCACACCCCCATGGGGCCCTCAGAGAAGGATTGAGAGCAGAGACACTTTGTAGTGCACCTGGGCCTCCCACATTAGCCCATGACCCCAGAGCCCAGCCATTTTTGCCCCCTGCTCTTTCACTCCCCGCTCCCTTTAGGTGACTTCACTTTGCTTCTCACTGGTCCTGGCTTCGTGTCCATCTTCCAAAGACCAAGAGATGTTTCCATCTTCCCTGTCCATTCCCTGGTGATTGGCCTCAGTTCTTCCAGACACAGGCCAGCAGCTGGGCTGGCGAGGTCTCTGGATCTGCTGATTCAAGGACAGCAGGGACAGGTGGATGGTGATGTTGGTGGGTAGGGGAGGTGTGTACGAGAACAAAAAGGTGGCCCACATGGCAGAAAGTGGCACAGAGTCACAGGCACCTCGATCTTTCTCTTCTTTTGGGACATTGGATCTGTCTGGTCTGAGAACTAGGACCCCAGCCTTCCCAGAGCAAAGCTCCCTGCGTGAGGAGTCAGTGGCTAATGCCTCATCTTGTGTGGTTGTGGTGTTTGTGTATTTGTAGCGTATGTGTCTGTGTATATGCATGTGTACTTGTGTCTGTAGTCTCTGTGTGTGCCTCTGTTGTGTGTGTGTTTCTTTGGTTTGTGTATATATATGTGTGTGTCTGTGTTTGCTGTCTGTGTGTGCATGTCTGAGGTATGTGTGTCTGTGTATATTTGAAGTGTGTATGTGTCTGTGTATCTATGTGTGTCTGTGGTTTTTGTGTGTATTTCTGTATTGTGTCTGTATATATGTGTGTGTGATTTCTGTGTGTGTATTTTGAGCTGTGTCTGTGATCTCTATATATGTATCTTTGAAGTACATGCGTGTCTGTATTTGTGTGTATGTGTGTCTGTGTCCTCTGTGTGTGCATATTTAAGTTGTGTGTATGTGTCTATATAAAGGCTTGTGGTGCGTGTGTGTATATGTGTGTGCACTCAAACGTCAGTTTCTCAATGATAACATCCATGGACAACATATTGAAGAGTATAATCCATTTCATATCCCCTATATATCTTTCTCTTTTGTTTTTCTTCAAACTCCTTATCATGGATCAATATAACACATAGTCTGCTTAATTATTGTCTGTCTCTCTTGTCATTAAAATGTAAGCTTCACAAAGGAACTTGTATCTCCCATCTACTGCTGAATCCACTGACTATAAAGATGGCTGGCGTAACATTAGGGGATCAATGAATACTTGCTTTGAGAATTGTAAGGATGCTGGGGTGCCTGGCTGGCTCGGTTGGTGGACCGCGTGAATTTTCATCTTGGGGTTGTGGGTTCGAGCTCCATGTTGAGTGTAGAGATTACTTAAAAAAATAAAATCTTAAAAAGAATTGGGGCACCTCGGTGGCTTGGTTGGTTGAGCGTCTGACTTTGGCTCAGGTCATGATCTTGCAGTTCGTGGGTTCCAGCCCAGCGTCGGGCTCTGTGCTGACAGCTCCAGAGCCTGGTTCCGATTCTGTCTCCCTCTCTCTGCCCCTCCCCTGCTTCCTCTCTGTCTCTTTCTCTCAAAAATAAATAAACATTAAAAAAAAGAATTGTAAGAATATTTAGAATAAGTGAAATAAGATTGCTGGCTGTCTCCAATGAAAAAATATGTATTCTTTTTTTAAAATTTTTTAATGTTTATTTTTGGGAGAGAGAGAGAGACACAGTGCAAGTTGGGGGGGCAGAAAGAGAGGGAGACACAGAATCTGAAGCAGGCTCCAGGCTCCAAGCCATCAACACAGAGTCCAATGTGGGGCTCAAACTCTCAAACCGGGAGATCATGACCTGAGCCAAAGTCAACGCTTAACCGTCTGAGCCACCCAGGTGCCCCAAAAAGTATGTATTCTTTAGAGCATACCCTTTTGAGGTTATCTGATTCTAGTATTTTATTGCCTTTGAACTAATTTAATTTAATTTAAATTTAAAAAATTTTTAACGTTTATTCATTTTTGAGAGGGATAGAGAGAGCATGAGAGAGAGAGAGAGTGAGCATGAGCGGGGGAGGGGCAGAGAGAGAGAGGGAGACACAGAATCCGAAGCAGGCTCTAGGCTCATGACCCATCAGCACAGATCCCGACGCGGGGCTGGAACTCAAAAACCGCGAGATCATGACCTGAGCCAAAGTCCAACACTTAACTGACTGAGCCACCCAGACGCCCCAAAAAGTATGTATTCCTTAAAGCATACCCTTTTGAGGTTATCTGATTCTAGCATTTTATTGCCTTTGAACTATTTTAATTTAATTTAATTTTAATTTTAATTAAATTTTTTTTAACGTTTATTCATTTTTGAGAGAGAGAGAGAGAACATGAGAAAGAGAGAGACAGCGTGAGCAGAGGGAGAGGCAGAAAGAGAGAGGGAGACACAGAATCCAAAGCAGGGTTCAGGCTCATGACCTGTCAGCACAGAGCCCGACATGGTGCTCGAACTCAAAAACCGTGGGATCATGACCTGAGCTGAAGTCGGACACTTAACCGACTGAGCCACTCAGGTGCCCCAAATTTTATTTTATTTTTAATGTTTGTTTATTTTTGAGAGAGAGAGGCAGACAGCAAGCAGGGGAGGGGCAGACAGAGAGGGAGACAGAATCCAAAGTAAGCTCCAGGCTCTGAGCTGTCAGGACAGAGTCCGACACTGGGCTCCAACTCATGGGAGCCATAAGTTGGATGCTTAACCAACTGAGCCACCAAGGCACTCCTCTCTGAACTATTTTAAATGCTATGATTTATAGATAACTAATAACAATGCAAACAGTTCTTGTCCACACACATGCATATACATTCTGTCTGGCTGGGGTGGGGGGGGGGGACCTGAATCTTCCTACCAAGCAAGTTTTACATGCTTCACAAATTCATTTCAATATTCCTTTACCCCATATAAATTTGTGCATCTTTAATTTCTGCCTGGTCCCCTCGTTCATAATGAATTAAATAAAATGCTGTTCAGTGGGTATAAAGTTTCAATCATGCAAGGTGAAAAAGTTCTACAACATAGTGACTACAATTAACACTAATGTACACTTAAAATTTTGTTAAGAGGTTAGATCTGATAGTGTGTGTGGGGTTTTTTTGCCAAAATAAAAAAAATCTCTTTTTTTAAATTTAAATTTTAGTTAGTTAACACACAGTGCAATATGGGTTTCAGGCGTAGAATTTAGTGATTCATCACTTACATACAACACCTAGTGCTAAAAAATCTTTAACACATGTTTATTTTATATCTATGTGAGGGTCATGATGTTGCCTTTAAAAATGTTATTCTTTGGGGTGCCTGGGTGGCTCAGTCATTTGAGTGTCCAACTTCAGCTCAGGGCATGATCTCACAGTTCGTGGGTTCAAGCCCCACATCAGGCTGCCTGCTGTCAGCCTGTCAGTGTGGGGTGCACTTCAGATCCTCTGTTCCCCTCTCTTCACCCCTCCCCCAGCTTGCACTTTCCCCAAAATAAACATTTTTAAAAAATTTTTATTCTTTGATAGAATAAATAAATTAGTCTGTGCTTCTGTGCATGTGTTGGCTGTTGGCTTATGGTGTGCTATAGGCATTAGAAACTGGTCCCTGCCCGCCCTGAGCCAAGTAAGGTGGTCCATGTAACAGCTTGAGCTCATCTTAAAGGATTTTGCTATTTCCAGTTGGGCAACTGGGAGCCAATGGAGGGTTAGAAGCTGGAAATGACACTTGGGCTTTTAGAATTCTCTCCGGCTTCTCTGTGCAGAACAGATTGGAGGTGGGCAGGAAGCAGGTGAGAAGATGAATTTCCTTGACTGTGTATTTCTGTTCCCAAGATAGAAAGTGAATCCTTGGGAGCAAGAATGTGCATTTCTCACAAGCAGTTGTAGACTTGGTTTGCACCCAGTAATGACAAATTCTATAGGAGGTGATAAATATGTGTCAAGTGGCAATATTTATATAAAGGTAAACACACAAGTGGTAGAATCTTGCATAAAGTATAGCTTCAATTTTGGTGAAGAAGATGACATATAAAATGACTTTCCTCTCCTTGCATCTACTCACTCACAACCATAGGGAATAGTTTGGGAGACCAGAAGTGACAGGTGAACAAAAGTTTATTCATTTGTGTGTGTTCAGGGGCAGAGAGAAATCAGCAAAGTGCCTCCTTATTGTGCAGAGGTGGGTGAGGGGTGGAGAGAAAGGTTGGGGAGACAATGATTACAGTGCCCCCATGTCTGGCCCCTCCTTTGGACTCCCATGTCCAGGACTTTACCTTATCCTAAGAGGCAAATAATCTCCAGTTCTTCTCATCTTTTCTTTTCTAGAAGTTTCCAACTCTGCCTGTGAAAACCTGAGTGTCCTGTAGAATGCTGGCTGTGTGGGTGAATAGTGGTGAACCCTGCTCTGGTGTTTGGGGGACTCAGATAAGGGGTTGCCTGGGTAGGAGCCTGATTGCCTGGTATAGTAGACCCTGGAGGGGCCACAGGGGAGGAAGCCAGCTCCCATGTGGGCACTCCTGAGCAGGGTGAGGACCAGAAAGAGGAACATATGAGGGGATTTGGGTAGGCATGAAGTTCCTGTTTCCAACCCTATCAACACCAGGCTGAGGACCCAGGCTTCCTGCTACTTCCCAGCTCTGGGGCTCAAGACATCCTGGGCTAGTAACTGTAAGAGTCGTCGGGGCAGTAGTTGAGGTGTGAGCCTTGGAGTGGTTGGGACCACGTAAGAGGGACAAGGAGGCTCCCAGACAGAAATGTGAGGAAACATGGAAAAAGGAAAAACCCACCCCAGACTGAAAGGGTGAAAACAATTTAAATGGAGAAAGAAAAAAAAAAAAAAAGCATCTCTGAAGTTATTCAGGCTTGGTAGGAAGACAGCTACAAAATTAAACAGAAACCTTATTTCTCCCAAGGTCTTACAACAGGTCTAAATACCATAAGGACCTCCTCTTTGAGTGATTAATACTTTCTTGCCAGAAATTCCCAAGACTGGCTTTATTATTCCATCTAATTACTGGAGACACCCATGCCTAAACCTCACCTCAGGACAGCACCTAATCCCCGGTTGACACCTTTTTGGGACAAAGCGCCCGAGTCTGATGAGGGAAGCACACACTACGAGGTCCCAGACATACCTGACCAACATCATTGACCTAGGATGTCACCAGACCCTTCCCTGGGCTCCTCCCACTCTGCACTGGGGGCTGAAAATGGCTCTCCGGGAGGGCGCTCTCCGTCCACCAGGAGACGCTGACGCCTGGAGAGCCCTAGGCAGGGGAGCTGGTGCTGTCCGTGGTGCTGAAACAGGGTCGCGCTTTGAGCTCCGGTACCTCCCAGCTCAGCAGAAGGGCTTGACCCAGATGCTTATGTTCCACTTTAAGGCCAGGAGGTCAAGTGGGTGGAGTTGGATGGAGCCAGAGGAGCAGACAGTCAAGAGTGAGTGGTGCTGGCCTCTCTCTCCTTCATCTGCGACCTCTCCTGTTCACTCTCAGGCATTGTTGCTCCTGTGGATGACGTCTGTCTGCCCCATTTGGTTGAGCCTTCTTGCTAAGGCCCTCTGCTTACTGGCCTCTGTACTGCCCCTTTAATATAGCTTACTTCATCACACACACACACACACACACACACACACACACACACACCTTCTGAAAGTGAAGAGGCTAGTCTTCACATTTGACAAAGGAGAACTTAGCATCAGGGTCAGAAGTATTAGACAGCATGCTTGGATCTCTTTGTCCCTTTCTGTCCATCTGCCTCAGCGTTTCTAAGCAGGAGATATCTCAAGTCTGATGAGGAAGGTACGCATTTTCTGGACACTTTTTTCCAGCTCTAACTGATTCCCCTTGTGGTGGTGGTCCTGCCTGATTGTCAGAAGAGCTCCCCTTCCACCCAGGAGAGAAATGAGCCTACCTGGCTGCCTCCTGTTTCTCAGTCAGGACTTGGGAAACAATGGGTCTGAGTGTCTTTCCTCCGATAGGTGGGGGTGGGTGGGTGGGGACTGAGATGTTCTGCCTCTGTGTTGTTCCCCTAGTCCTGGGGTCCCAAGCCAATTCACCTTGTACTCACAATGTTTCAGAATCCTCTTTTGGTTCTTGCACAACTTACAGGATTTTTAGTTGTGAGTGGAGGGAGGAATGATGGGTTGATGATAACCTGTCTGGGTTGGAAATCTAACCATTAACTTTTAATGTTTTCAACAGATGGTTGGCTCATGTCACCCAGCTTGACATTAACATAAACAGAAGTCTGACTCAGCTGTCCCTCCTGGATGTAAGGCAGAGAGAGTTAGGCCACAGACATTTTTTTTCACACCACACCAAAATCCTCCATTTGTTTTTAGGTGTTACTTTATGATTTTATGGCATTATGCTTTATCCTTGACATGGTTTCGGTGCTACTGGGGGGTTTGGGACTGTTTTATTCAAGATGATTTTTATTTTAAGTAAAATATTCATTTTTTTAGGAGGAAGATTAAAAATTCCTGCTTGCCTTCACCATCTCAACCCTGACATCTATTTTTTTTTAAAGTTTATTTTGAGGATAAGAAGGTGCCAAATAGATGATGACCTAGTGATGGGTCTTCCTGGAGGAGAAATGTGGATGCAAGAAGATGGTGAGGAATGCGCAAGCATGGGAACACTTAGAGAATGATATGAAGGATCGCTGAGCTAGGATATGGAGATGCACAAATAGACTGGGAAAGATTAAAAACAACCTGGAATTGGGGCACCTGGGTGGCTCAGTCGGTTAAACGTCCGACTTCGGCTCAGGTCATGATCTCATGGTTTGTGAGTTCAAGCCCCGCATTGGGCTCTCTGCTGACAGCTCAGAGCCTGGATCCTGCTTCGGATTCTGTGTCTCCTTCTCTCTCTGCCTCTCCTCTGCTCAGGCTCTGTCTCTGTATAGGACTCTGTCAAAAATAAATAAAAGTTAAAAAAAAAAACCAACCTGTAATAGAGGTCAAAAAACTATAGCTAGTGGGCTGCCTACTTTTGTACATAAAATTTTGTTGGAACACATCCACTTTAATTCATTTCTAGCATGTCTATGGCTGCATTTGCACTATAAACACAGAGTTGGATAGTTGCTACAGAGACCATACAGCTTGCAAAGCCAAAAATATATGCTCTCTGCCCCTCTGAAAAAAAAATTCCTCCCCCCTGATCTGGAAAGTCAAATTAGAGGCTTGTAAATTAGTCTTTGGGGCTGAGGAGATGGAGAGGTATTTTGACTGTGGTCAGCCCTGATTTTTAGGAGGTTCTGTAAATGTTAATATGTGATTTTGCCTCTAACAGGACTAGTAGGAAGCAGGCAGGGTGGAAAGGGAGGACTCAGAAGGGGAGAGGGATGATGCTGGAGGCCAAGTCAGGGAAGAGATCCATGGGGAGGGTTTTCTTCGTCTGATAAATATTCAGTAATATTTACCATTAAGTACTATGTATGCATATAGAGTTTATTTTTTCAAGCTTTATTAAGATATAATTGACACACAACATTGTGTAATTTTATTTATTTATTTTTTTAATGTTTACTTATTTTTGAGAGAGACAGTGCAAGCCATGGAGGGGCAGACACACACACACACACACACACACACACACACACACAATCCGAAACAGTCCCGATCCGAAACAGGCTCCAGGCTCTGAGCTGTCAGCACAGAGCCTGATGTGGGGCTCAAACTCATGATCTGTGAGATCATGACCTGAGCCGAAGTCAGAGGCTTAACCGACTGAGCCACCCAGGTGCCCCTACATTGTGTAAATTTAAAGTGTACAATGTAATGATTTGATATATGTGTACATTGCAAAATGATTGCCACATGGGAGGGTTTCGAGTACAGAGTGAGGATGACTCATTGCTGATGTGGTGTCCGGGACAGAACATATCCAGCCTCTAAGTGAAATGTCACTGACACCTTTCTGTCCAAGGGGGAAAGAACCAATGTGCACCAAAGTCTCACAACGCAGCAGGATTTGTGCTGTGTGTTTTCCATATGCACTTTAATCCTCATGGAAGCCCTTACATCCATTTTGTAAAGCAGAAAACCGAGACATGGAGGAGTAAGGTGGCTTGCTTGACATCATAGTGCTAATAAATGAAAGAGCCTTGAATCCATGCCAGGCCTCTCTGATTGCAAAGCCTTAGTTCCAATACAGCAAGAAACTCACATATAGTAGTTTATAAGTCCATTGCCTATGGGGATGTTAAGTCTCCAAGAACCAGCCTTTGGGTCCCCCTTCCTAGAGGATATGGACGCTCCCTCTGAGGCTGTTTGCTCCAGGTGGTTCGTCACTTTGTATTGACCTCTGAATATTCTGTGCAGGTGTTCTCCTTCATCTTGTGAAAGCTGATGGAGGCATAATGCAGCTCCTCCTCCATTTCGAAGGTGGGGGGCACCCCTGCAGAGCTTGTGGGCTCAGCAGGGAGTTCTGGCTCAGACTCCTGCTGGTAACCCTGTGTGGAGAGCAAAGAAGGGCTCAGAGCAGGGCTCTTGGGGTGGGGGTGGGGGTAAGATGAGAAGGCAGAGAGGGTCCATGAAGTGAATTTGATTCGATAGGACATTGCTCTTTCTTCCAGTCTTTTATCAAACATTTCTTATTTAGCAGATATAACACTATTGATTGCTTTCAAATTTTACTGAGCACTCATTCAGACCTATGCGGAAAATAGTTTACATAGAGAGAAACTAATTCTCAGAGAGGTTAAGTGCTACCCAAGGCCACACACCTGTTGATCATGAACTCAACCCTGGTCACTCTGGCACGGGACACGCAGGAGGGTGTTTATGAAAAGCTGACTTTTCTTCTGGGCATGTCTCCTTTGTTTTCACACTGTTACCTACATCCACAACACTTCTGACACCAGATTTGTGGGGTTTTCCCCACAGCAAGCAATTCTCCAACACCAGCTGAGTGGCCTGCAGTTCAATTCAATTCTGACACTCCCTACCCAGAGATAATGCTGGATCCCACACATTAAGGGCTCAGTCTTACAAGGCTAACCTCACCCCCAATTCACCTGCCAATAGGAAGTCGAGGTTGTAACCCGTGCTTCTGACCAACTGGCTATAAATTCGTGGTTGCCATAACACCTATCTCAGGTTTCATTAATTTGCTAGAGTGGCTCATAGAACTCAGGAAAGCAGTTTGCTGTTTATCAGCTTATTATAAAAGGATGTGATAAAAGACACAGATGAACATCCAAATGGAAGAGGTGCCTAGGGTGAGGTGGGGGGTGGGGTGGGGAGTGGCAGGAGCTTCCACACCCTCTCCAGATGTACTCCTAGCATCTCCGTGTTGGAAGATTCCAACTTGGAAGTTCCTTGAACTCCATACTTTTGGGATGTTAATGGAGACTTCATCATATACACATGATGGATCACTGATTTCATTTCTAGCATCTCGCCCCTCTCTGGATAATGGGGAGTGGGGATGAAAATACTGAGCTTCTAATCATGCCTTGGTCTTTCTTGTGATCCGCTCATCCAGAAGCCCACCCAGAGTCACCTTGTTAGAACAAAAGATTCTCCTATCACCCAGAAGGTTCCAAGGGATGTAGAAGTATGACCATTTTCTGTTGCAGATTAATTTCTCAAGATGTATGGCAACATTTCTCAAGAGCATTTGCACTTCCTCTCCTCCCATTTTCTCTTGAACTCATTCCAATCAAGAAAACTTCCTCCACTGGGCAACCAGATCTGCTTTTCTCAAGATTAACCGTGACACCATGTGCTAAATTTAAATGGTCATTTCTCAGAACTGATCTTACTGGGATTACTACCACTTGAAACAAATAAGCGTTCTCTTCTCCTTGAAACTTCATCTCCCTTTGGCTACCAGGACCCAAATATACACTCTTTTTGTCATTTCTTTTTTTTTTAATCAGTGGTCTTCTTGTTGTTTTCACCTTGTATCCCTGTCTCTCCCGGGGCTCTGTCTGTGGACCTCTTCTCTTCCTTGTGGCTTCATCCCCTATCAGACCTTGGTGTGTATGCTCCCCAAATCTCTGTGCCTCCTATCTGGACCCCTCTCCTGAGCTCCAGACCCTTGCCATCTAACTTGTCTTCTTCATTTGGACATCTCAGAGGCACCTGAAGCTTATAGTAACCAAAATAAAGTTTGAACCTCCCTGAGAAATATACTCCCGCAGAGATGGCAATTTCAGCAATTGGTGGTTCAATTATTTATGTTGCTCAAGGCACACACATCGGAGTCATCTTTGGTATCTATGGACATGTATGGGCATCTATAGGTATTTATGACATCTATTCACATGTCTGGACATGCATAGACACCTGTGGATATTTATGGCATCTGTGGAGTCATTTTTGGCATTTATCACATCCATGTGGTGGAGGCAGTGAACTATCTCTGCTCACATCACACACATACTCTACCATTCCACTAGCAAATCCTGATTCATCATTGTTACCCATCGGACTATGTCTTATGGACTGAATTGTGTCTCCTTGGATTTATATGTTGAAGCTCTAACACCCAGTGCGCTATATTTGGGGATGGGGCTTTAAAAAAAGTAATTAGGTTTAAGTGAGGTCATTAAGATAGGGCCCAAAATGGCTTACGTCCTCATAAGAAGAAGAGACCCTGGAGATGTGTGTGCATAGAGAAAAGGCCACGTGAGGACATAGAGAGAAGGTAGTAATCTGCAAGCCAAGGGGAGAGTTTTCAGGAGAAACTAACCCTGCTATCACCTTGGTCTTGGACTTCCAGCATAACAAAATGTATGTTTCTGTAGTTTAAGACACTCAGTCTACAGTATCTTGTTATGGGAGCCTACATTATCTCTTGCCTGGATTACTTGAGTTTCTTCCTTATTTGGTGTCCTCTTTTCCTAGCCTGGTATAGGTATTCTCAGCACAGCAGACAGAGTGATCCCATTAAAATGAGCATCAGTTCAAAAAAAATAAAATAAAATAAAATAAAATGAGCATCAGTTCATGTCTGTGAAATAATAAAAGATAAATATGTATCAGAAGACAGAGAGAGAGAGAGAGAGAGAGAGAGAGAGAGAGAGAGAGAGAAAGAGATCTACCCTTGGTTCCTGCACAGATTTCCTAAGACCCTTTTAAATTTCCTAAGTGATAAGAGTGCTAGGAGCATCTTCTGGTCTAATGTTTGGTCTTTGACCCTGGTTCTTGACACAGAGTTCCTAAATCCCTTGGGATTTCCTGGACAACAGCAGTGTCTTTTGTTCTAATGATGCAAATCTTGGTTGGCTCCTGGATGGAGGCTGGTCACAGAAATACAAAGCTGCGGTTAGAAGCTTGGAACTTCCAGCCCCATGTCCTCATCCCCCAGGAAGGGGAGAGGGGTGGGAAATAGAGGTAATGATCAATCATGTCTATGTCCATAAAAATCCCAATAGTATGGGGGTGGCGGTTAGGGAGTTTCTGGGTTGGTGAATATGCGGAGGGTGGCATACCTGGAAATAGCTTGGGAGCTCCACACATCTCTTCTATCTGGATGGTCATCTGTATCCTTCATCATATACTTTTATAATAAACTGGCACACAGTAAACAAAATGCTTTCCTGAGTTCTGTGGGCCTCTCTGACAAAGTAATTGAAACCGAGGAAGGGGGTCGTGGGAACACCCGATTTATGGCCGGTTGGTTAGAAGCACAAGTGACAACTTGAACTTGTGGTTGGTGTCTTAAGGGCGGTGGGGCTGTCTTATGGGCTGAGCCCTTATCTGTGGGATGTGATGCTAGCTCCAGATAGATAGTGTCAGAATTGAGTTGAGTTGTACAGTAGGACATCTGGACGGTGTCAGAGAGAATTATTTGGTGTGGTGAAAACCACACACACATTTAGAGACCAAAAGAGTAAGAAGTTAGGTATTTTGGATGAGTAGTAGTTCTATGTGGTTTTCCTTTACGTTATCACCCTTCTCAAAATACAAAGATAATTATGGTGAACTGCAGGGCCTTGTAATATCTGCAGCCTCCATGCCTCTCTCCATCTTCATTTCCTACCCATCATTACCCACTGCCCCCCTCCCACACAGCTCTGTTCAAACACACTCTCCAACTTGCTGTTTTCCCCACACACCAGGCATGCCCCAACCTCAGGACCCCCAAACCTTGTTTAGAGCCATAGTGATTCTCTCAGGGTTCACGCTGTGCTCCCTCACTTCCTGTGGGTGTCTTCTCAAAGACTCCAGTGCCAGGACTGACACCTCTCATTCTTCCATCTAATGCCCCTCCATAGCACTATTTCCTGACAATTTCTTGCATATTTTCACTACCTATATGTCCACTGTTTTCTCCACACACACACACCCCTCAATAAATGTAAGTCCTTGACAGCAGGGACATTTTATATTTGTAACATACATACTTGTAAAAACAGAGATATTTCCCAAGTATGCAGAACAATCGACAAGTGGAAGATATTTGCAAAAGGAATGAATGAAGGCAAGGTGATTTCAGATCATGTACTCAGAAACCTCAGTGGTGTCCACCTTAGAGTTTTAAATGAATAAATGAAAATTAGAGCTTGGAGATGAGCAGGACTAGGGCAGATTGACATAGACCCGTGAGAAGGTGAGCACAGCGGGGGAATGATTCTGAGATGCAAAACGCTCGCTATGCTTGAGGCGAGTGAGCAGGCTGGTGTCGGAGAGACAGAAGCATTGAAGGGGACCTTGGGTTTCCTGCCCCAAATCTCATACCAAGTCGTGTGGGCACCTGACTTGCAGCAGTGTGGAGAAGCAGTGCTTTTCAAATTTGGTCATGTGGGACAAGGGTTCTGCCTGGAGGTGATGCTAACGTGCCAGGGAGGAGAAGCGGGGAGGGCTGCAGCAGGGTAGGGACTAAGAGGGGAGCTCAGCTCAAAGGGAGTGGATGCATTATGCTGTACTGAGGAGAAGCACAGGCCTGCACACCCTGCAGCACATTGGTGTGAGAAGTGCAGGGCTGGGGTGGGACAGGGTTGGGTCGCTGGCAGGGTATTAGGGACACAAGTGCCATCAGGGAGGTGGGTGATCAGCAGGAAGAGTATGTTTAGGAGCGTATTAACCATATGTTTGTGATGCTTTGGCATCTGGGGACTTGCTAATCCTAGAGGAACTGCCCCTGCCAGGACTAGCCAATCTCTAGAGATGTTAAAGGACTTGCCTTGCAAGCATCTCTTTCATATGCAAACCAATCCATCCAAATCTCACACCCAAACCCTCCTTTATCCAGCTCTTACATTCTGGGTCACTATTCTTCTGCCTAATCACCCCAGGGCCAAGTACCAAGCAACTAGGGAAGGCCCCAACACCCCGGAGCTTGCTGAAATGATTCAAACTAGCCAATCTTAAACTTACTTACCCCTTCTCAGCATGCCTTTCCTGTGGAAACTCCAATAAAGGCTCCCATCTGTGTCTCTCTATGCCCCCTCTGCCTCTTGGCCGACCTCAACCCTGTCGGTATGGTCTTGTATGTGATCATGTGTCCTTCTTCCTGGGAACTTGAGTAACAGAGTTCCTTTTCAGAGGCAATCACCCCTTGATCTGTTGACCTCAGACACTGAATAATAATAAAACCTACATTTTCAACTAAGCAGGAAGGTGATGAGCTCATTTCTGGATGTGCTGAATGGAGCATGGCTGTGCGCCACCCCAGGAGATGCAGAGGAGAATCTGCACACCAGGATGCCCACATCACTCACCAGGGGAGCTGGCCCTACAACTGAGTGGATGTCGTCCACGCCCGCTGCTCTCCGGGATGCTGTCTTCCTACAGGTCTTCACTCTGATGAGAGAACCAGGGTCTCTGACATAGGGTCACTCTCTTGAGGCTGGAGTGAGCTACTATGGCAGGTCAACGGTGGAGTGAGCCCAGAAGCCTTCATATCAAGACTTTGTAACAAGGTGCCCCGGCTCCGGGACTTCTGGGACCAAGGCTGGGAACACACTCATGCTTGGCCCAGTGTATCAGCTGGATTCTTACCATGACTGCACCTTTCGCCCTTGCTGTAGGGTTTCACAACCCCTGCAGGTCCCGCTTCTTCCCCTCTCGCCCACATCAACACAACTCACCCAAAGAAGATGAGGCAGAGGCAGAGAGCAAGCAGCGTGGTGACACCAGCTCCCCAAATGGCACCTTTAATCACTCCTGCCCTGGTTTCCAGGTTCCCTGTAGACAGAGGCACTTGGGGTCAACTCCAATCTTGACAAGCAAGACACTTGGAGTCAACTCCAATCTTGACAACTCCAGCATACTGAGAGGGGTACTCGTCCCCTCCCATCCAGGGTTCAGTCCTGAGGGTCTCCCACCCACTGTAGGACCTCAGCCTCCACCAGAAGGACATGGTTTGTGTGACATCATCTAGCCCTCACACTCCTGTTCAGCTACTACCATTTTTTCTAGGACCCAGGTTCTTCTCTGCAACAGATCCCAGATCTGTCTGCAGCAGGACCGTGGGGCTCTGGGCCCCGTGGGTGTGCCAGAGAGAGAGAGACGTATGCACACAGCATATGTCTCTGTGGGATGTGGAAAGATCTTGTCCTTCCTTCTCTCCAGGGAAGCTGTTTGAATCTCCTCTCCTGGCCTCCACTGACCCTGTCTCAGGGCCAAAGGTGGTCTCTTATGCTTCCAGAAGTGGGTGGAAGCAGCCAAGTATATATACTGTGAGCCCAACACACCCAGGGTGAGGGATGTGTCTCTGTCAACCATTTGGTGGGCACTGAAAGAGTCCAAAAGGAGCTCACTGTCCAGGTGGGAATCAGATGTCACTGCCAATGGGAATAGAACAGTGAGGGAAAGTCTGGGCTCAGAGAGAGGTCAAGGTGAGAGCTGAGGATTCACAGTCAAAAAATGTCCCGGAGGGGCGCCTGGGTGGCTCAGTCGGTTAAGCCTCCGACTTCAGCTCGGGTCACGATCTCACGGTCCGTGAGTTCGAGCCCCGCGTCGGGCTCTGGGCTGATGGCTCAGAGCCTGGAGCCTGCTTCTGATTCTGTGTCTCCCTCTCTCTCTGCCCCTCCCCCGTTCATGCTCTGTCTCTCTCTGTCTCAAAAATAAATAAACTTTAAAAAAAAAATTAAAAAAAAAACTGTCCCGGAGACATTTGGGGACAGTGAAACTACTCTGCACGATAACACTAGATGGATACATGTCATTATAAATTGTCCAACCCATAGAATGCACAACACCAAGAATGAACCCTAATGTCAACTATGGACTTTCGGTGATAAAGGCAATTACATGTAGGTTTGATTGTGACAAAGGTATTCTCTGGTGGGGGACACAGATAGTGGAGAGGCTATGCATACAAAAGCAGGGGCTTGGGGGAAATCTCTCTACCTTCAGCTCAATTTTGTTATGAACCTAAAACTGCCCCCCCTCTAAAAATAAAGTCTCCTAAAAATGCCCCAAGGCCTTCAATGACTGGAGGAAGATAAAGAGTATAATCAAGATGGTGGGAAGAAAATAGCAGGTCACCCTGGCAAGACCAGAGTGGGAGGGGATGAGAGAGGAGGGCTGAGGGGGGTTCTCAGGTCTAACTACAGCCCACCACACATCTACCCACTGACTCTGAAAGTCCCGCTCTGAAAGAAACTGCTAGTCAGTGCTCCATGGACAGGAGGCTTCTTCCCACCTTTGTCATCCACTGGGCAGACATCAGCTGTCGAGTTCTGTGTGGCACCTAGGATGGGAGGACAGGATTTCCCTCTTTAGTGAGGAAGGGTGATGTGAGATGCATGTGGACATCCTCCCACCCCCAGAAGCCACAGAAAACCAGGAGGGATAGGACTTGAGTCATTCGAGGTCCCCTCCTCAGCCAGGCCTCCAGGACTAAAGCACCAGCATCCAGAACCTGGACTTCATGCCCCTCACCCCCTCAGGCACTCAGGTCATCATGGCCCTATACTCACAGGTGACATTGAGCTGGATGGTCCTTTCCACCTTCACACCAGCTGCAGGGAACTTCACCTGACAGGTGAGGTTGGTACCATGGTCCTGGGGCTGTGGGGTGAGGGTGAGCACTGAGGAGAGGTGGGTCCTGGGGCCCAGGGCGGTGAGGGCCGCTGACATCCAGGAGAAGATGGGGGGCGTGCCCCGCTCACAGGCCCAGGGCACAGAGCAGGTCAGGTTCCTGGGGTGTCCACACTCCAAGGTCTCAGGGATGAGGATGTCAGGTGTGTGGGTGAGGGCTGGTGAGGAGAGGGGGAGACACAGGGATCAGAAAGAGGGTCTGAGGTGACACCCTGAAAGAAGCCTCAGGCTTCGGTCAAGGTTGTCCCGGGACCCCTATCCTTCCCCTGTGGCCTCCCTTGCAGTGTGCTCCTTACCTGTCACATGCACAGAGAGCTGATTCTGTCTGTAACTATATCTTATATTAATCCCTGTCTCCACCCTGAAGACGTACGTCCCCGAGTCCCTTCTCTGTGCATCTCTGATGTCCAGGGAGCAGTCGTGGTCCCGAGGGTCTCCAAGGAGGCGGAATCGGCCCTGGGTCTCCTTCTGTACTTTTCGATCTGGGTTGTTTGTGGCCACTGGAGCATCCAAATATATGTGGGCCCTTTCCCGGAACCAGTAGCCACGAACAGGGCTAGTCAAGTAGCTCATGGGGTTGGAGAATTTGCAAGGCACGTATACACACAGGCCCTCCTGCACTGTCAGTGACTCCTGCACTTGCAGCCAGTATCTCTCATCCTGAGCCTGGGACCCTGTGGAGAAGGCAGGGTCAGCGGCAGTCCCCAGCTTCCCTCTCCCCTCAGCCCACTCACCTGCCCACAGCAGGAGCAGCAGCAGCGATGGCAGCAGCATCTAGAGACAGAGGGTGTCTGGGCTTCCTGTGGGTGAAGGAGAAGGGAAGGCAGAGGGAGGGAAGCTGAGGAGGACCCACGGGAAGCTGGGGAGGAGCATGAGGTCTCACGATTTCACAAAAGGGGAACTGCTGCTGCGGAGCTCACCCCCTCTCTGCACAGAGCCTGTGACCCCCGCACTCCCAGTCCAAGACCCTGGAGACCCACCCAGGGAGGAGAGACCAAGAACAGACCCTGTATCCTGCCCCCCATCTCCACTCTTCCCTCCACCACTGGAGCCTGGACCAGGACCTCTGAGAGCATATGAGGCATGGGACACAGTGAGTCTCCTAAGATCCTCCCATCTGAGGTGCTTGTCTGAGCAGCATGGTCTACACCAAGGAGCTAATCAACTCCTGTCTGCAGCTGGAGGGTCACAGCCTTGTCTGGACCGAGTGGTCAGTCCTGCAAGGTGGAGGATTCTTTAGGTGTGTGAGCATCTGGGGCATAAGAAAAGACGGGGGCCACGGTGAGGTGAAGGCAGGATTCCTTCATTGATTCACTGATTGATTCTCCAAATACTTGGTGAACACCTGTGTTGGGGGACCTGAAGACAAGACACATGGGGCTGACCTGGTCCATCCTGCAACAGGGACCCCACCCAAGGTGCCACTTCCTCTGCAGATACGCTGTGCTTTCATTTTGTCCCTGTTAGGTTCACAGCTGCAGGCATGTGTGACTTTGCAATGTCTCTGCTGGCCTACTGCTGGTTATTTTCTAAATATTCAAGGATGGGTCCATTTTTTTTTTGCTTCTATTATGCTGATTCATGAAGTTTCAGTGGCATCTCCAAATGGAAAACCATGTAGCGTCTTCATGTCAGACAAAAGGGAGAACACAAGTTCATGAGCCAGTGGACACTCTTTTCCATGAATGCTGTCTATACAGTCATTTGTGGACTGAAGCAATATGTTTGGTTGTTCATCATACAGATTAACATTTCCCGTCAGGTAAAAAATCTGATTCTCAAGGTGAAATTGGCTCAAAACACATAATATTCCAGAAAACATGAGTGGAATGAATATACGGCTGCAATTAAAATTTTAGGTTCTGCTCATGTATTTTTCCATCTCACTCTGTGGAGTATACATCTGGCAAATCCTTGATGTCTCTATTTACAATATGCATATATAATAGCATTTGCTGTCAACCATTTGTAAAATCTTCAAAACACAATAGTATCTGAATAAATGTTCCATAAACATTACTACCATAGAGACACTTTTGCACCTTATCTGATAAGTGAGGAATTGAGTCTCCAATAAGTGAAATCATACCTTATTCTGGATCATTAAAAACGTACGATTGTGGCACATAATGGAGAAGCCAATGCAGTTGGTTTTACAGTAAAGAAAGTTATACCATTTTCATGGACTGGGAGGATCTGTGAGTTCTCATTATGTTTCTTTAATGAACTTTGTACTTTTTTATAAGACATGTACTTTGTACTTTTTTATAAGACAGAATATAACTACTTGAAGTCTGCCTTTCTATGAATCCTGACAAATGTATACCTCCACAATCCGGACGTGAACGTAACCACCATCTCAACTGGGTTTCTGGCACCTCTGTGCAGCTCATCAAGCCATCTCCAGCCCCAGGTAACCATTGATCTGTTCCCTGCATGGTGAATTAATTTTGCCAATTTGAGAATTTCCTAGAAATGTACACTTTGTGTCTTCTGTATTCTCTCACTCAGCACAATAATTTTGAAATTGATCCAAGTCATATTTATAGTTCATAATGCATTTATTACTATGTATTATGCCATTCATGGGTATATTTTAATCTTTTATTTATTCACCTATTGATAGACATTTGAGATTTTCAAGTTTGGGCTATGAATAGGAAGGTGAAACCTTTTTATGGACATGTTTATACTATATATATATAGCATATATACAGTATAAAAACTATATATATAGTTTATATATAGTTTATAGATATATAGTTTATATATAGTTTATAGATATATAGTTTATATATAGTATATAAACTATACTATAGTATATAAACTATACGATACTATAGTATATAAA
Source organism: Neofelis nebulosa (assembly GCF_028018385.1). Lineage (NCBI taxonomy): Eukaryota > Metazoa > Chordata > Mammalia > Carnivora > Felidae > Neofelis > Neofelis nebulosa. The sequence continues at coordinate 7,474,999 of NC_080798.1, forward strand.
AAAGTTTGGGCTATAAATAGGAAGGTGAAACCTTTTTATGGACATGTTTATATACTATATAAACTATATATATGTATATATATATACACATATATATGTATATACATATATACACATATATATGTATATACATATATATGTGTATATATATATAAAACACTCCCATGAGTATATAAAAGAAGGATATTTGTGAGACTGACATAACAATGTGTGTCAACTATACTTCAATAACAAAATAGACATAAAAACTGCTAAAAGAGAAAAAAGAGTCCCTCCCCAAAAGTGTCATTATTAGGTCAAAGAGTAACTGCGTGTCTCACACTAGCAGGAATTGCTACACTACTCTCCATAATGGTTTTAACCTTTACTACTCCTATCCACAATATTTCAGAATTCTGGTACCTCCACACTCTTGTTAATATTTGGTATTGTCAGCCTTTTAAAAATTTTAGCAATTTTGCAGAAGTTTAGTGGTATCTTGTGTTTTTTAATTCTTTTTTTTGTTTATTTTTAAGAGAGAGAGTGTGTGTGCGCGGGGAAAGGGCAGAGAGAAAAAGAGAGAGAGAATCTCAAGCAGGCTCTACTAGGTTGACGAAGAGCCTGATGTGGGCCTCGAACTCAGTAACTGTGAGATCATGACCTGAGTCGAAATCGAGAGTTGAACACTTAACCGACTGGCTACCCAGGGGCCTCTTTAATTCTCGATGCATTTTAATTTTAGACATAGTGAGATTCACCTGTTAACATGTACAATTCTGTGAAATTTGACTGATATATAGAATTATGTAATCATAACCATAGTCAAGGTACTGAAGAGTGCCATTCCCCAAGATCTTCTTTCCTCCTGTCGCTTGGTGGCCGTGTCCTCCCTCCTCCCACAACCTCTGCAAAAATGCTGGTCTGTTCTCCATCCCTCTTATTTTGCTGTTTACAGAATGTCATAGAAACGGAATCATGCAAGAGTCTGGCTTCATTCATTTGGCCTAATGCATTAGAAGGTCCTCCATATTGTTGAGTATGTATGCTAATAATTTGTACAATCTTGTATACACTAACCCCTGGGAGACCATTGGGATTGTTTCCTGTTTTGGGGTGACTATGAATAAAATAACTGTCAACATTCACATGCAGGTTTTGTGGGAACATGTTTTTGTTTCTCCTGGGTAAATATTAGGCATTAGGTCCTCAGTCCCACATTTGGTGTAGGTTTGACTGAGACACGATTGCCAAACTGTTCTCCACAGTGGCTGTACCATCTGGTGTTTCCACCAGCAATGTGTGTGGGAGGTCCTGGTTGCTCCACACTCTCTTTCGTATTGGATATTACCAGGATTTTTCTCTTATTTTCGTTTGGATTCTTTAGCCTTTGTAAGAGTAGTGCACTGGTATCTCATCCTGGTTCTAATCTGTGATTTCCTAAGGACAGGTGATGCTGGGCATGTTTTCATGTGCTCATTCTCCATCCATTTTCCTTCTTTGGTGACGTGGTTGATTGAATCGTTGGCTGCTTTGTTTTTACTGAAGCAAAATATGCATAACAGAACCTCTACCCTTTTAACCATTTTAATTGTTTAGGTCAAGGGCATTGTAGGGTGACCACCACCACCACCATCCATCTCCACAACCTTTTTCATCATCCCAATGTGACATTTTGTGCCTATTAAATTAATAAGCCTCCATTCCCCCACCCATCTCCTGACCTTCACAGCCCTCATTGTATTTTCTGTCTGTAAACTTGAGCTCTCTAGATACTTGGGGTAATGGAATCATACAGTATTTGTCCTTTTGTGACTGGCTTATTTCACTCACAGTAACGTCCTCAATCCACATTGTAGAATGTGTCAAACGTTCATTCGTTTTAAGGCTGTGTAATATTCCACCTTTTGTTTTTGTGTTTATCTGTTGTTAGACCCTTGGGTTGTTTCTGCCATTTTCACTGTCATGAATCATGCTGCTATGAACATGGATGTAGAAATATCTATTCAAGTTCCTGATTTTGAGCTTTTGTGTATATACTCAGACATGAGGTTCCTATCTCCTATGGTAATTCAATTTTTAATTTTTTTTAAAAAAATTTTTTAACGTTTATTTATTTTTGAGACAGAGAGAGACAGAGCATGAACGGGGGAGGGGCAGAGAGAGAGGGAGACACAGAATCGGAAGCAGGCTCCAGGCTCTGAACCATCAGCCCAGAGCCCGACGCGGGGCTCGAACTCATGGACCGCGAGATGGTGACCTGAGCTGAAGTCGGAGGCTTAACCGACTGAGCCACCCAGGCGCCCCTCAATTTTTAATTTTTTGAGGAACTGCCATACTGAATTCCACAGCCAATGCACCCTTTATAATCTCAAGAGCAAAACACAGGACTTCCACATTCTCTGCATCCTTGTCAACACTTGTGATTTCCTGGGTTTTGTTTTGCATTGTTTTTCATGATACCATCACTGTGTGGTTGCAATCTGCATTTGGCTGATATTAGATTTTGACCATCTTTTCATGCATTTAGTGGTCATTTGTATACTTTGTGAAAAAAATCTATTCAAATCCTTTGTCAATTTGTAAACAGGGTTGTTTCATTTCTCTCTATTTTTTACACAGTTAGGTTTCGTTTGTTTACTCATTGTTTGGTTTTGAGGGTCCTTGGTATATACTGCATACAACTCATTCATCAGATATATGTTTATAGGTATTTTCTCTCTGTCACTTCTCTTTTAGCTCTGTTAAGAGTGGTTTTTACAGAACAGCAGGTGCCTGGTCCCCAAGATGTGTGCCATGCCTGTGGTGACCCACTAGTGTATCAGGTCATGGAGGAACAAAGTAAAGGAAGTCGGGGGACCAATGGAGGCATTTAGGGGTGCAAAAATCACTTGATCAGTGCTGTGGACTGAACAATGTCCCCAAAGTAACCTCTGTCTTAATCCCTGAAACCTGTAGATGTTACCTTACAAGGAAACAGGGTCTTTGCAGATGTGATGAAGTTAGAGATATGGACTTGGAGATCGTCCTAGATTATCTGGGTTGGGCCCTAAACCTATCACAGTGTCCTTCTAAAGGGAAAGCAGAGGGTGACCTGCTACACACAGAGTAGCATGAGGCGACATGACCAGAGAAACCCTGAGTGGAACAGTGACACTACAGATTAAGGAAGCCAGCAGCCACCATCACCCAGAAGAAGAAGGAGGAGTCTCTCCTTGAGCCTCAGGAGGGTGTGGAGCCCAACCAGTCCTGATTTCTGTTCAGCAAAACTGAATTGGGATTCTGGGGTTCAGAATACAGTACCCCAAGTTGTGTCCCTTGGGCATAATGACCCTTTCAGACTGAAAGAATTTTAAAAATGGCAGTTGAGGAAGGACTTTGTGACCTTCCCCTGCAGTGGGTCTCACTGAGAGGTGCCCTCCCTCTACCCGGAGGAAAGGAGCATCACATCTCTGAAGACAGATGGACAAAAGCCAGACGAAAAGATGGCCTTGCCAAGCCCTCTGTTACTACCCACAGCTCAAACTCTGTTCTTCTGGGTGTGGCCCTGAGTTTCCACTCTTCATCAGATCTATCTTTTAAAAACCACTGAGATTTAACCATTTATTTGGGTCTTCATTTCCTTATGAGGGCTCCTGTGCCACATAAATCTCATATTAAATACACTTTCATGCTTTTCTGTTCTTCACCTGTCCTGTGTTACAGGTCCCAGGGGAGAACTTAGCAGGGCAGAGGGAAGAAATGTGCTTCATTCCTCACACAGCTTTCTGGCCTCCTTGTGAGGGATTGATTACATTTCCTTTGTTTTAAGACACTGAGAGTGTGTCCTTTGTGACAACGGCCCTCAGAAGCTGATACAGGAGGGAAGTCGGAGATGCCCTCTCCAGGAGCAATGCAGAGAAACACAGAGAGCAACCCTCCCTCTCCAGACCCTTCTTGGCTCTCTCTTTTTCCCCCACACACCACACCCATTATCTCGGAGAAAAATCCTGTTTGTTTTATCCTCATAATGTGTCCAAAATAAATGCCCACTCTCTTTGGTTCGAGCGAACATCACTTCCTGTCTGCAGTAGGCATCATTTCCCTTCCCCATCTCTGCTGTGCTGTCATGGACCCATTCAGGCCAGTCCTGAGCAGAGCAGCCACAGGGATCCTATTAAAAGGAAAGTTCTATCATATCTCTGCTCTCCTCAAAGGCTTCAGATTGTTGCATTTTCAGCAAGGCTCACATGGTCTGCACCCCCACTGGGTGTCCACCCCCTCTGGGTCTCTTCCCCTATGAGGTCTGCACACCCACGGGGTCTGCACCATCCACCCAGCATCCCCACCTGACGCTCCTGTGCTCTCAATCTTGGCCACTTGTTTCCAGTGAAACACCAAGCCAGCTCCCACGTCAGAGCTCTTACACTCACTGTGCCTTCTTTTCCATTTTCTTGGAGTAATTTTCTCTTAAGCAAACACAGAACCTGCCTTGTCACTGCCTCAAGTCTTTGCTCAAATGTCACCTCCTCCTACTCTTGGTTGTAGAACATGCTCCCCAATATGTCACGTGCCTCTCAGTCTACATGGTTTCTCTCCAAAAACATTTTCTACCCAGTGTGCTCTGTATTATTTCCTCTTTGTTTCTTTTGATTTCTATCCTTCTTGTCTACAGAATGACATCTTCTTGATTATAATGATTTTTTTTTTGCTATGTTCACGGATGCACCCTGACACCTACAAGGTGGTGTGTCAATAGTACTTGTTGAAGGAGTCTGTAAATAGCTGAATATTACTTCACTCAAAACCATATGAGACTCTCACTCTCAGACACACACTTGTGCATACACACAGCTGGGTGGCATTTACTACTGAGCCTGAAGGTGACCAGGACTTGGAGATGCAGGAATGGGGAAAGTCTCATGCAAAGTCTTATAGTCAAAAGATCTCTAACATGGCTGGGTGTGGAGAAGTTGCAAGATGCAGGGAGAGCTAGGGATCTGGGTGGGGAGCCCAGAAGGGAACAGACCATGCCAGGTCTTCGAATCTAGCCTGTTCGCACCTCGGTCTTGGCCATGGAGAGGAATTGTAGCTCTTCATACTGTGGAGGAAGTGGACAATAATGGCGTCCTGAGGGGCGCCTGGGTGGCTCAGTCGGTTAAGCGGCCGACTTCGGCTCAGGTCATGATCTCGCGGTCTGTGAGTTCGAGCCCCGCGTCGGGCTCTGTGCTGACAGCTCAGAGCCTGGAGCCTGTTTCAGATTCTGTGTCTCCCTCTCTCTGACCCTCCCCTGTTCATGCTCTGTCTCTCTCTGTCTCAATAAATAAACATTAAAAATAATAATAATAATGGCGTCCTGAGACTCCTTCTGGAGGCCTGTGTTGAGGAGGCAGGTGGGTTAGAAGCCTAGAGAAGAGACCACAGGAACAAGCAGGGTCAGGATGGGGAGGAGACGAGCATGAGGATGAGCAGGAGGAAGGATGGACAAGACTGAGTGATGTGTTGGATCAGGCAGAAGGGAGGGAGGTCACGGTGGAGAACCACACCCCAGTTCTGGCCTTAAAGATGAGGCCATGCCAGCCATGTGAGGGAATTCCAGTGAAGATGAATGTTCAAGAGGAATGTGGCAGCTCAACCTCGGCCATGCTAAGTGAAGCAATCCTGGGGCCATCCTGGAGGAGGTGATGGTGGGATGTTGGGTGGTGGGCTGCCCACATCACTCACCTGAGGGATTAACTGGGGGTGGTGTTGGCCTCCTCCATGCCCCCTGCAGGCCTGGCTGTCTCCTTCCTGAGGAATCTCAGTCTAAGAGAAGACACCAGGGCCTTTAGGTCTGGTCCTGGGAATGCAGGGCCAACTGATTCACTCCGGTTCCCAGTTAAGGGGCTGGAGGGCAGACTAGGTGGGAGAGTGCAGGTCTGGCCCCATAGACGGCCGTGAGCACAGCAGGCGCAGCCCGTCCTGTTCTGGACACTGTGGAATCCTCGCACCTGGTTGCCCTCCCCCCTGCCCTGCCCTCTGACCTGTTCAGTCCCTCCTGCACTGGGTCCGAGACCCAGCCACATGTCCCCACCCTCCCCATGCTTCCCCTCCCCCTGGGGCAGTGCTTACATGAGGATGATGAAGCAGAGGAGGAAGAGCAGGGTCTTGACAGTCACTTCCCCAGTGGCTACTAGAGCCACCATGTCAGGGACCCTGACTGTCCTGCAGGAACATGGGATGAGGACAAATTCATGTGCTTGATTGCAACCCTGAGTCCTCTGCTCCCTGCAGTATTCTTGACATTGGTTCTCAAGTCCTTCCTGCACCATTGGATGGGGGACCACCTGTGCCTGGGCCTCACCCAACCCTGTGCCCTGGCTTTCCAGCAGTAGGATGGGAAAAATATGCATAAGTGGGACTTCATCGAAATGAATCCTTTTATTCATCTATTAGCTCTATTGAGAAAGTAAAAAGCCAACCTATTGAGTAGGAGAAAAAAATTACCAATGATAGATCTGATAAGGGAGTGGTATCCAGCACATAAAAAGAACACTTACAACTCAACAACAAAAAGACAAACAACCGAATTTAAAACCGGACGTTTGCAACAACGTGGGTGGAAATAGAGTGTATTATGCCAAGCAAAATAATCAGAGAAAGAGAGATATCATATTATTTCACTCATATGTGGAATTTAAGAAACACAACAGATGAACGTAGGGGAAGGAAAGGAAAAAGAAAACAAAAACAGAGAGGGAGGAAAACCATAAGACACTCTTAAAAACAGAGAATATACTGAGGGTGCTGGAGGGGAGGTGGTTGGGGGACGGACTAGATGGGTGATGGGCATTAAGAAGGGCACTTGTTAGGATGAGCACTGGTTGTTATATGCAAGTGATGAACCTCAAAATATACTCCTGACACCATTATTACACCATATGTTAACTAACTTGGATTTAAATTTAAATAATAAATAAATAAATAAATAAATAAATAAATAAATAAATAAATAAATATCTGGAATGGGGTCCAGCAACCTACATTTTACAGATTTGCCAGGAGATTTTCCTCCACAACAGTGTTGGATAATCACTCTCTTAAATAACATGTAACATTTTACAGTAGCAAACTCAAAAATACACTGAAAAATAATAACATAAAATAAAAATAGGAACAGGACTTAAATAAGTTATGCAGAGAATATATACATATGACAAATATGTCCAAAAACAAAACAAAAAAAAGAACGACATCATTAGTCATTACGTAAATGCAAATCAGACTGCACTGACGTACTCCTTCACACCCACTGGTAGGCTATCATTATTTTTTAAAGGAAAATAACAATACTGGTGAAAATATTTAGAAACTGGAAGCCTCACACACTGCTGGTGGGAATGTAAAATGGTGTTGTCACTGTGGCAAACAGTCTGGTATTATCCTCAGAAAGTTAAGACATAGAAACCACCTTTTGACCTAGCATTTACACTCCTGAACATATGCATTTGACCTAGCATTTACACTCCTGAAATGGAAAACAGTGTTCAACAACAACATGTCCTCTGATGTTCACAGTAGCATTCTAACAGCCCCAAGAAGAAGCCACCCAAATGTCCATCTGCTCATAAATGGAAGAACAGAATGTAATACATCCATACAATAGAACGACAAAAGAGAATTAGTACTCATACATGTTCTACGTGTGATCCTTGGAAAGGTTTTGTAAAATGAAAGAAACCAGACACCGAAGGCCACACTTTGGGGGATTTCATTTAGTTGACATATTCCACAGTAGGCAAATCACCAGAGACAGAAGTCAGATTAGTGGTTTCCCAGGGTCAGGAGGAGGGGGAATGCGGGGGTCATTGCCTAACAGGTATGGGTGTCCCTTTGGGGTGATGACAATGCAGGGTGGATGGAATCAGGCAGTGGTGATAGTCGCACAACATTGGGACATCCTAAAAGCCATCTATTGTGCACTTAAAAATGGCTGCAATGGAGACTTACCTTTTAGGTGAATTTTTCCTCAAAAAAAAAAAATAATGCATATCCATAAAAATACCATGTGGAGAGATTGGTTCCCACCTGGTTCTGGCAAAGATCAAAAAGTTTCACCCCATTCAGAGTTGGTGGAAACACATACTTTTCACCCCGGCTGTTGGGAATATAACCTTGTCCACCCTCTGTGGAGAAAACTTGGCCATGTCTCTCAAAAGTAGAAAGAATGTAAGGGGCACCTGGGTGGCTCGGTCAGTTGGGCATCCGACTTCAGCTCAGGTCATGATCTTGCAGTCCGTGAGCTCAAGCCCCACGTTGGGCTCTGTGCTGACAGCTCAGAGCCTGGAGCCTGCTTCGGATTCTGTGTCTCCTTCTCTCTCTGCCCCTCCCCTGCTCGCACTTTGTCTCTCTCTCTCTCTCTCTCTCAAAAAAAAAAAAAAGAAAAAAAAAGAACGTAAGATCCTGCTCTTCTGGTTCTAGGAATTTATCCCATAGACCTAGACACACACACATGGAATGAGATACAAGATTATCAACTGCAGTTCTTCTTTTGGTGGAATAAAATGGACACCGTGATTTTCCATTAGTAGAAAATGCATGCAGCAGAACCCATCCATGTGAAGGAATACTGCACAGTCATGGATAAGAAGGAGGACAGTCTGTGCCACTGATAGCAAAGGGCCCCTATATCCTTAGTGCAAACACTGCAATGCTCAGAGCAGCCCACGGACCCTGGTCATTTGCCAGGAGGGGACTGGGTATCTGAGGACAGATTCTGCTGTGCATTCTGAATACTTGTCCATGTGAACATATTACCTGTACAGAAGTATTAAATAAGTACTTGTTAGGGAAAATAAAAGAGCAGGAAGAGTCATCAGGAGACGCATGATAAGGTGCCTGGAGAGGCAGATGGCCAGGTGGCCCTGTTCTACTGGTTCTCCTGGTAACAGGGGGGAGAGCAGAAATGGGGGACGGAGGGGCCATTGGGGACAGCTGCTCACAGGGCATGGGAGCTGGAGAGGAGGAGGGACCACTGGGTTCACCCACAGGGGTTCCTGGTCCCCAGAGTCCGTCAAAATGAGGCAGGGACCCAGCTTTTTCCTGAGCTTGGAAGAGGCCCAAGTCCCTACAGCCTGGGAGAAGGCTGCTTCCTACCTGTGCTGTGTCCCAGGCAGACCCTGAATGATGGGTTCTGTGTGGCACCTAGGATGGAAGGACGGGATTTCCCTCTTCAATGGGGTGGGGTGATGTGAGATACATGTAGACATCCCCCCACCGCCAGAAGCCGCAGAAACACGGGAGAGACAGGGCTTGAATCCTTCTAGGTCCCCTACTCAGCCAGAGCTCCAGGACTAAAGCATCAGCATCAGCACCCAGACCTGGACCTCCTGCCCCTCATCCCCTCAGGCACCCAGGTGGTCCTGGCCCCACACTCACAGGTGACATTGAGCTGGACGGTCCTTTCCACCACACCAATTGTAGGGAACTTCACCTGACAGGTGACGTTGGTGCTGTGGTCCTGGAGCCGTGGGGGTGAGAGTGAGCACTGAGGAGAGGTGAGTCCTGGAGTCCAGGCAGGTGAGGGAGGCTGACGTCCAAGAGAAGATGGGGGGTGTGCCCCGCTCACAGGCTCAGGGCACAGAGCGGGTCAGGTTACTGGGGGGTGTCCAGACTCCAGGGTCTTAGGGATGAGGATGTCAGGTGTGTGGGTCAGGGCTGGGGGGAAATGGGGAGACACGGGGATCAGAAGGTGGGTCCACAGTGTGGCCCTGAGAGAAGCCTCAGGATTTGGTCCAGCTCCTGACTCTGAGGCCTGACATATGTTACCCCCCAACCCGTCCCAGGTTGTCCTGGGACCTCACCCATCACTTGCACAGAGCGCTGGGTCTGTGTATAACTATATCTCAAATAAGGCCCTCTTTCCACCCTAAAGACATATGTCCCCAAGTCACTTCTCCGTGCATCTCTGATATCCAGGAAGCAATTGTAGTCCTGGGGGTTTCCAAGGAGGTGGAATCGGCCCTGGGTCTTCCGCTGCAATTGTTGACGACGGGGGTTGTTTGTGGCCACTGGAGCATCCCGGTGTATACTGACCCCTTCCCGAAACCAGTATCCGTGAGCTGGGGCACTGTCACTGTATTGGACCAGGGGGTAAGAGAAACTGGAGTGCACAAAACACACACAGGCCCTTCTGCACCGTCACGGACTCTCGCACTCGCAGCTGGAAGCTGGGATCCTGAGCCCGGGACCCTGCAGGGAATCGAGGGTCAGTAGCGGCCCCCGCCCGCCTGGCCCTCTCCCCTCCGCCCACTCACCTGCCCACAACAGGGGCAGCAGCAGAGGCAACAACATCTTAGAGACAGATGTCTGGGCTTCCTGTGGGTGAAGAAGGGAAGGCAGAGGGAGGCTGAGGGGGGCCCACGGGAAGCTGGGGAGGAGCACCAGGCCTCACGATTTCGCAAAAGGGGAACTGCCGCTGCGGAGCTCACGCCCTCTCTGCGCAGAGCCTGTGACACCCTGAAAGAGCAGACCCAGGCCGGCCGACTAGTGACTATGTCCCCGACATGGCCGCAGAAAGAAGTTCCCGCTCTAACCTCAGACCACGCATCCTCCCCTTGAGTAAATTATGTTTTCTAAGATGAAACATAGGGGTTTCATCAGGCTACTGATTGACGCATTCTTCCGAAGTCTGAGGTGGGAGGAAGGGGAGTGTGAGAGGCATGGAAAGTGTGAGTTGAAGAGGGAGGGCTTCTCTCAGGGGCCAGAGGCAGGAGCCCTCAACCTTGTCCAGGCTTAGAATGACCTGGGAGCATTTTAATAACTGACCCCTCCCCAAACTAGTTAAATCAGAGTCTCTGGGGATGGTATTTGGTGCTAGGTATTTATATAGCACAGCAAGGCTGACAGCCAATGGTTAATAGGTGACCAATGAGAAACGTTCTGTATACACTGAGGCCAAACATGTTAAACAACCTCAGACACAGTGGTTCTTAAACTTCAGGTGCATCAGAATCTCCTGGAAGACTTGTTCAAACACAGATTGCTGAGCCCCACCCCCAGAGTTTCTGATTCAGTAGGTCTGTGACCACCAGGCCCAACATTTGCATTTTTAACAAGTTCCAGGTGACTCTGATAATTGCTGATCTGAGACCACACTTTGGCAGCCAATCGGCTGAGGCCACGACCCTTCCCCAGCCAATCGGCTAAGGCCATGATCCCTATAAAACCTTTGTGCTTTTGAAACTCTCCCTCTCTCCCCCTCTCTCTCCCCCTCTCTCTCCCTCCCCCTCCCTCCTCCTCTCTCTCCCTCCCTCTCTCCCTCCCTCTCTCCCTCTCTCCCTCCGGTATCTCACCACTGCCTCAGGTGCAGGTAGGGGGTTTAGCTCGAGCTAGCTAGACTAAAGGCTCTTTGCTTTTGCATCAGACTTGCCTCCCTGGTGGTCTTTGGGGATCACGAATTCTGGGCATGACAACCCCTCGGCCTGAGACCCGGGAGACCCACCCAGGGAGGACAGACCAGGAGCAGACCTCCAGGCACTTCCCTCTGTCACCGGAGCCTGGTTCACAGGGATGTGGGTCCTGCCTGTGGGGGCGGCCTCGACTTTGCTGGAGGCTTATCCTGATGGGGAAAAGTGCAGCAGTGATGTCTGAGATCTCCTCAGCACAAGTGCTGGAGAGTGGGTGTCCTAAGTCTTGCTGCTCAGGCTGTGGGCCCATTTGCTCTGCGGAAGCAGTCACTTCTTGGCCTGGCTCGATTTATAGCCTCTATGGTGTCTACACCTGTTATTCTTTTTTTGTTTTCTTTCCAAAATAGGAAAGGCTTTTTTCTCTTTCTTTCTTTCTTTCTTTCTTTCTTTCTTTCTTTCTTTCTTTCTTTCTTTCTTTCTAATTTAATTTACATCCAAGTTAGTTAGCATACAGTGCAACAATGACCTCAGGAGTAGATTCCTTAGTGCCCCTTACCCATTTAGCCCATCCCTCCTCCCACAAGCCCTCCAGTAACCCTCAGTTTGTTCTCCATATTTATGAGTCTCTTCTGTTTTGTCCCCCTCCCTGTTTTTACATTATTTTTGTTTCCCTTCCCTTATGTTCATCTGTTTTGTCTCTTAAAGTCCTCCTATGAGTGAAGTCTTATGATATTTGTCTTTCTCTAATTTCGCTTAGCATGATACCCTCCAGTTCCATCCACGTAGTTGCAAATGGCAAGATTTCATTCTTTTTGATTGCCAAGTAATACTCCATTGTGTGTGTGTGTGTGTGTGTGTGTGTGTGTGTGTGTGTATATATATATATATATATATATATATATATATATACCACATCTTTATCCATTCATCCATCGATGGACATTTGGGGTCTTTCCATACTTTGGCTATTGTTGATAGTGCTGCTATAAGCATTGGGGTGCATGTTTCCCAGGAAGGCTGTATTTTTAAGACTAAACAAATAGCACAAACGTAGACCTGTCATTCTTAAGCAGGGGCATTGCCTGCACCCCACCCCACCCCCCAGCCAGGGGACCATTAACAGTGTCTTGACACATTTGATTTTCATAGCTTAGGACGAGGGTGTGTCTGGCAATTAGTGGGTTGAGACTAGGGATCCATTTAAATATATCCTCTGATGTGCAGGATGGCTCCCACTGCAAAAAATCCTTCGGCTCCAAGGTTCAGTAGTCCTGAGGTTCAGAAAGCCTGGTCTAGAGGCGCCTGGGTGGCTCTGTCAGTTAAGCATCCGACTTCAGCTCAGGTCATGATCTCACGGTTCGTGAGTTTGAGACCTGAGTTTGGCTCTGTTGCTGACAGCTGGGAGCCTGGAGCTTGGTTCAGATTCTGTTTTCTTCTCTCTGCCCTTCCCCTGCCAGCACTCTATCTCTTAAAACATTTCTAAAATGTAAAAAAAAAAATTCCTGGTCTAGACTTGAGAGACCTCTTCCAGGAGTGGGGTCTTGGAGGTTCTGCATGAGTCTCCAGCCTATGAAAGATGAGTAAGGGTCTTGGGTGAAGTGAAGAAGACAGCTGCTCATTCACTCACTCAACAGGTCCAGGGTGAACATCTGCTCTGTGTTAGGGCTGGAGGCAACGGGGAGGCACAGCAAACCCAGTTCCTGCCCTTGAGATGCGCCCCATTGGGGGCAGAGACACACGGTCCACAGGCACCTGCCTGGTAGAGGCCATGAGGGCCACGGGGCTGGAGACTCTGTCGGCAGGTGCTTCGGGGGCACGAATGACCAGAGTGGACATGGCCTGGACTCTCAAGGGACAGGAAGGAAGGTTCCCTGCTATAGGAGCCTGCTGTGGACCCGAGGTCGATGCAGAGGCAAAATTGGGCCGAGCAGGGCAAGAGCTGTTTGCACCTCACGCTGTGGTCTCCCTCCTCACATGGCCCTCCAGGGCCTCCAGGTCTCATGTGGGCCTTGTTTCCCACCCCCTTGCTCCTGCCCTGCCACATAGTCATCCTGCCAGCCCAGCTGGAGGCCAGGCCTGCACCCACCGAAGGTGTTAGCTTCAGGCAGTGCAGGTGTCTAAGTGCCTTCCAGACGCTGCTGGCTCCTTGCCATCAGCTCTCTGACCTCCTCTGTGGGCAGACTGGCTTGTCCATTCCACCCCATTCATTGGACATCTGTGAGTCCAATGTCGTGCTCGCCGCATCGGTGAGGGAGGGCTTCCTACCCGAGGGTGATGGGGACACTGAACGTGTGACACCCACTGTTGGACAAATGACATCAATAGCAGTTTATCAGTCACATGTATCCATTGCCTTGGGGACGAGGACGCACACAACGCCAACCCCATGGGGGCTGCACCCAGGAACACAGTGGACAACCAGGGCACGTGGGAGGCTGGCTCTGTAGCGACAAGAGTAAGTGGTGACTCATGGTTCCTGCTGGCGGATTCGAAGGGCTTGTTTGAATAATTCCACGGGCTGAAAAGGAACTCATCTTAGTCCGCTCAGGCTTCCGTAATAAAACACCATAGGGGCGCCAGGGTGGCTCGGTTGGTTAAGCGTCCGATTTCGGCTCAGGTCATATCTCATGGTTTGTGGGTTCCAGCCCCACGTCAGTCTCCACACTGTCAGCACAGAGCCTGCTTGGGATTCTCCCTCTCTCTGCCTCCCCTCCACTCTCTCTCTCTCTCTCTCTCTCTCTCTCTGCCCCTCCTCCTCTCTCCCTCTCCCTCTCTCTCTTTCTATCTCAAAGTAAATAAATAAACATTCTAAAATAAAATAGAACAAAATAAATACCATAGACTGGAGGTGCTTGAACAACAGAAATTTATTCCTCACAGCTCTGGACGGTGGGAAGTCTGAGATTACAGAGTCAGCAGATTGGGTTCCTGGTGAGTACATACTTTCTGGCCTATAGGCAGCCACCTTCTCACAGTGTCCTCACATGACCTTTCCTCTTTACAAGGATGTGGTGACAGGAAAGAAAGGGGGGAGGGAGGGAGGAAGAGGGATCACTCTCTCTTCCTCTTTTTACAAGGTCACCAATCTTAGGACTCCCCTCCTACGATCTCATTTAATCTTAATTATCTCTGAAAATACAATCACATTGGAGGTTGGGGCTCCATCGTATGAAATGGGGGGGGGGCACAATTCAGTCTATGTCATTCAGGTTCCATGGGGACCCCACATTCCATCCTTGTACTCTCTGTAGGCAGTTTCATATCTGTCACATGCAAGGAAAGCAAGCCATATAAGTAATTATATTCTGCATTTCCTCTTTTCACTCGAAAGACTTCTGTCGCATCCTCCATCATCCTGTGGTCCATGATGCTCAAGGCACAGTTATATTTCCTAGGGTCTCCAAGGAGGCAGAAGCATCCTGGAATCACGACCTGTCATAGGTGGTCCAAGTGGGTCGTGGCCACTGGAGCATCCTGACCGGGCTTGTCCCTGCTCTGGACCCAGAAGCCATCCTGAGGGTAGGAGATGTTTCAAGACGTGGGGGCGCATGGCTTTCTTGTATCATCACAAACTTGCTGGTCCACTTCCAGCTTGAAATCCTGATGCTCAGCCTGCGGCCCCGGTGGGGTGGGGAGGAGTGAGGGTCTCTGCCTCAGCCCCCCTGCCATACCTGCTCACCCCTGGATGGCAGGGACAGCTGCAGCTCTGGGAAGCGATGGGCCAAACGCTTTGCTGGGATTTTCTCTCTCAAGGAATCATGAGCCGTAGGACCAAGAGGAAGTTCTGACAGGAAGGTGAAGTGACATTGATGTATGTGTGCAGAAACGGAGCCTCAAACCCGTTCTCTATCAGAGCTAGACTGTCTTAGGAGATTGTGCTCTCTCCCCATTTTTCAGAGGGGGCTGCTGAAATTCAGAGAGGACAACAGACATGCCCTAAGGCACCTGGTAAGGCAAGACTGGCTCCCCGTCTCCAGGCTGCCTGCCCATGTCCTGACCTTTGGTACCTGCTCTAATGGGCAGGTATCAGTGAGTCATGTGATTTTTGCTGAGGATTAGTTCTGGAGTGGCCCAAGGTGGAGTTAAAGGCAGAAGGCTAGGAAGAACCCCGAGTGAGCTGACGGGAGATTTCCATGCATTCATTTATTTAACAAACAGAGTGAACACATTCACTGTGTCAGGGACTGCAGCTAAGACCGGGCCTCACTTCTCCCTGCTTAGTGGGGTGGTCCCTAGGCGATTCTGGAATCTCATGACCTGAGCAAGAACCAGGAAGACCGGGTGAGGTGGGGCTTTCCTTCCAGGTTTTCGCCTGGTTCACCAGGCACTGGATCCCAACATCTGTGTTTTGAGAAGACAGGACCCGCCCGTCTCCTTGGTCAGGTTGCTGGCCGTGCTCCATGACCGCATAAGGGCAGGGCTCACAGGCCTCAGTGAGCGAATCCTTGAATGAATGAATGAATGAATGAATGAAGGCTGTTCCAAACGCTCCTCCCGATGCACAGCGCCAGACTGCTCCTGATCCAGCTTCCCAAGGCAGTCTTTTCCTTACGGATGTTTTCGCTTCAGACAGTACCTCCTCTTGTCACGGTTCACACGTGGGGCTGTTTGTCTTGTTTTTCGCACACTTTGAGCAGCCTGTATGCGTCTGAGCCCCAGAGCTGCCTGACATCACCCAGCTATGTGTATTCTGTGGTTGGAAGAACAATTTGTGTCCTAGAAAATGGACTTGTACCAGTGTGCAATGGGGTTTTGTTACAAAATATCCTATGCAGCCCAGGATAAAAAGCCATCCTCTCTCTTTGGGGAGGTGCCTAGAAAGTTACTTTTAAACAACCTCCCCTGTAATGCTGAGCAAGTCAAAACAGAGGGTGAAACCTCAGCACAGCCAACAGAGGACAAATGAGTGTGTCTTTGACTGTTGAGACCTTCTTCCTGAGGGAATCTGCAGAGGCAGAAACACAAGTTGTGGCCACCAGAGGATAGTCGTGATCCCTCAAATTCTTGAGGTAGTAATGATCCCTCTCCATTTTAACAGCAATGATGAGGTTCACAGCTGTCATATTCTTTTTTTTTAATTTTTTAAATGTTTATTTATTTTTGACACAGAGAGAGACAGAGCATGAGTGGTGGAGGGGAAGAGAGAGAGGGAGACACAGAATTTGAGGCAGATTCCAGGCTCTGAGCTGTCAGCACAGGGCCTGACACGGGGCTCAAACTCACGGACCGTGAGATCATGACCTGAGCCAAAGTCGGACGCTCAACCGACCGAGCCACCCAGATGCCCCAAGAGCCACAGTTTTAGGTTGCAAAAATAAACATAAAACAAGAAGAAATCGTGGATGACTATGAACTTAAAGACTATTGTAGAAATTACAACTTCTTTTTTTTAAAAATGTTTTAATGTTTATTTATTTTTGAGACAGAGCATGAACGGGGGAGGGGCAGAGAGAGAGGGAGACCCAGAATCCGAAGCTGGCTCCAGGCTCCAAGCCGTCAGCACAGAGACCGATGCGGGGCTCAAACCTACGAGGTATGAGATCATGACCCAAGCTGAAGTCAGACCCAAGCTGAAGTCAGACTCTTAACCTACTGAGCCACCCTGGTGCCCCTCTTTTTTTTTTTTTTTTTTTAAAGACAGTACGTAGTATACCTATTGAGGTACGATTGCTATATGAAAAAATGGCACATATTTAACGTGCTATTTGAACTTCTGCATACACCCGTAAAATCATGACCATGATCCTGACGATCCTGGTTACAAACATGCCTACCACCTCTCAAATTTCCCCTGTGCCTGTATGCTTTTTTTTTTTTTTGGTTTTGGTTTTGTCTGGTTGTTGTTGTTGTTGTTGTAAAAAAACAAAAACAACAACAACAGAATAAAACTTAACATGAGCATCTGACTCTTGATTTTGGCCCAGGTCATGATTAGTTTGTGAGTTCAAGCCTCTCATTGGGCTCCATGCTGACAACGTGGAACCTGCTCGGGATTCTCTCTCTCTCCCTCTTTCCCTGCTCCTCTCTTGTTCACTCTGTCTTTCAAAAATAAATAAAACTTTAAAAAGTATTTTAAAAAAAGAATAACTATGACTAAAACAATTTGTTAATGGATACTTAATACGAAAGGATGTAAATTGTGACATCAAAAATATAAAGTGTTGGGCCACCTGGGTAGCTCAGTTGGTTGTCCGACTTGGGCTCAGGTCATGATCTCATGGTTCGTGAGTTCCAATCCCGAGTTGGGCTCTGTGCTGACAGCTCAGAGCCTGGGACCTGCTTCCGAGTCTGTGTCTCCCTAGCTCTCTGCCCCTCCCCCACTCATACCTGGTGTCTCTCTCTCAAAATTGAAACATCAAACAAATTTTTAAAAAATATAGTGTTGGAGGGGTTGACGTGTAGTTTTGTATGTGATTAAGTTAAGTTGCTATCAGGTTACAACAGACTGTTACAACACTGAGATATTTCGTGATCTCCTTTTCTGGAGAGCAGATTGAGCTCCTGCTGGAGCCAGGATTTGAACCCCATCTTCCTGTCTCTGGAGCATCTGTTTTGTTTTGTTTTTTTTTTAATGTTTATTTATTTTTGAGAGAGTGAGCTCGCTCCTCCCAGTGGGGGAGGGGTAGAGAGAGACACAGAATCCAAAGCAGGCCCCAGGCTCTGAGTTGTCAGCACAGAGTCTGACGTGGGGCTCGAACTCACCAACTGTGAGATCATGACCTGAGCCGAAGTCAGAGGCTTAACTGATTGAGCCACCCAGTCGCCCCAAGGAGCATCTGTTTTTAACTGTACTCTCCAAATCCCCAAACTCCAGAAGTTTAGAAAATATATAGTAAGGGACACAATGTGGTTATTTAATGGGGAGTAATTATTGACTTGGCCACCAGGTCTGGGGCACCTATCTTTATATGTCTCTGCCTTTGAGTCCCCTTTGGAATTCAGGACATAATTTGACCTGGCTGTAGATGAGGAGGGTTCCAGGGTTCATATGATGGGGGCCCTATTACCCTCCTTGCTTTGGTTTGTTGTTGTTGCTGTTGTTTGGTGGTGTTGCTTGATTTTACTCCGCCTGGCTTTTGTTCTCAAATCCGTAAAGGTAGTAGCTGTAATGTCCACGCTGCAGTTTCCTGCAGAAACGGGGGTCTGTGCACTTCCCCCGCAGCCTCACGGCGCCCCCTGGCGGCGGCGCATCTCATCCAACGTTCCCTGCCCAGTTAGGGCGCCCTCTGCTGCTCACCCAGAGAGTTACCCGGATCGCTCACCAGCCACCTCCTCCTTCCATCCCTCTCTTTCAAGCCGTCTGCTTTCCCACCAGCTCCTCCCTGGCACCTGGCTCCCACCCTGCCACTCAGAGACCAATCTCTCTGACAGTCTCGCTACACAGGAATGATAAAAGGGAAATAATTATTACTGTGATCAATGTTGTTATTATCCGTGTTACTGTTATTTTCCCATTCCTCTTCCTTCTCTGGGAGCTGATTGGGGACTTCTGCCTCCCAACCTCTCTAACCCTAACCCCATGAGGATGTAGACCAAGATCAAGGTTGCTGTGATTCACAACTCTGTGGCTCCCCCTGGTTGTCTGATGCACTTGGGGTAATGAGTTTGCCCAGACAGGGCCACGGGGACAGGGCTGGGGATGTCAGGGCTCCACATGGTTTGCAGTTCCACAAAGATCCACGGTAGCATTCCTTGTGACCTCCAGGCCTGGTGAGCAGGGAGGGGTGGATGTTTCCTAGTGTCCAGTCTGGCTGTACCAGGCAGAACCTTGCCCTGGGAGGGGCAGTCATGTTTTGCCATCTTGATAAGAAGGTAACAAAGATGGGCTCCAGAAAGAGATTAAGGGCTCCTTGGGACTGCTTCCCAGGCTGCCACCTGCCCCCAGGTGAGCACTGGAGCTCACTAAGGGGAGCTACACCCGGTATTGGTACGCCTTTCTGGAGGGAGTCAATGCCCCAACATCTGTCAGACTTCACACTTTAGGAATGTTCAGGGGCTGACAATGTCAGAAGCCCCCAATTCCTGAATAAAGAGACAGGGTTTCAGATGAGATACTTAAAGTTGTAGGGGATCCAGGGTGGAGTGAGCAAGGTCCAAGTCTGGGGTCACCTTGAGGGAATGAGAGTGAGTCTCTGAAGCCTGAGGTGTAGCCAAGCCTACAGTCTCCTCTTGAAGGTAGGGGCCACCTGAGGGTCTCACTGCATTAAATGCTTGGAATCTCACTGTGGGCTCTGAAGGAAAGCAGTTCTGCCATATTGGTCCCAATTGACTGGACCAAGCATCACTTGCTACGTATAGTCTGGATACAAGGAAGGGACATTCTCCTGCAATGACTTCGCACAAATCTCTGTTGGATAAGGACGCTTCGTGCGGAGTGATATCAAATAGATACAATCAGAAGGTCTCTGTGGGCAGAGATTGCTGGTCTCGTACTATTAACCATCCCCCCCTTTTCCTTCATAAGGACAAAGGAGGTAATAAGGGCACAAGCCCTTAAGTAATGGGTAATTTAAGTACCTGTGAAGATTTTTGTTGTTAGGCCATACAGTTGAAGTGTTTTTTAAAAATCTGGGGTGCCTGCATGGCACCAGCTTCAGCTCAGGTCATGATCTCGTGGTTTGTGAGTTCGAGCCCTGCGTTGGGCTCTGTGCTGACAGCTCAGAGCCTGGAGCCTGCTTTGGATTCTGTGTCTCCCTCTCTCTCTCTGCCCCTCCTCTGCTCATGCTCTCTCTCTCTCTCTCTCTCAAAAATAAATAAACATTAAAAATTTTTTTTAATCTATAAATGCAGTTAAAATTTTTTTCCCCAAAAAGTTGTAAAACATAAAAAGGCTTACGTATGCTCATAGGGATTAACATTTCCTGAAACTGTGTGGGAGGCATTGGTCGCAGACATTTTCACATATTACCTCGTTTAAAGCTCAAAACAGCCCTATGGAGAGGAAACATTGCATATCCCCGCTTTACAAGTGGAGATAGTGAGGCTTAGTGAAGAAAGTCACATTCCTGAGATGACGTGGCAGGAGTACTAGACTTGGATTTGAGCCCGGGCAGTGTAGTCTGGGTCTCTCTCTCTCTCTCTCTCTCTCTCTCTTTTTAATTGTTTTTTTTTTATTATTTATTTTGAGAGAGACAGAGAGAGCATGAGCGAGAGAGGGGCAGAGAGGGAGGGAGAGTGAGAATCCCAAGCAGGCTCTACAAGGTCAGCACAGAGCCCAATGTGGGGCTCGAACCTATGAAACCATGAGATCATGACCTGATCCGAAATCAGGAGTCGGATGCTTAGCCGACTGAGCCACCCAGGAGCCTCTGGGATTCTCTCTTTTAACCACAGGGTCTCTGTCCCAGAGGGCATCCATATGACCCCCTTCACTTGTGACACCATTGCAAGTTCAGGGTAACCAAGAGAAACCTCAGTTTCTATCACTCACTGGAAGGACTCACATAACACCCTGAAAGCTGTTACCCTTGTGGTTAGGGATCATTACAGCATGAGGATACAGATTGGTGTCACTGAAGGGGGGAAGGGCATGGGTCGGGGTCCAGGGGAATCCCAAGTGTGGGGTTTCCACTTGTCTCCAGTGGAGGCATGGACAGCATTAGCTCCTCTCACCATGACTTTGTGACAGTGTGCTGATTAGGGAAGATTGCCTAAGCCTTGACGTCGGAGTTTTTATTAGGGCTCTGTCACGTAGATATGTTCCACTGCTCACATAGCTGAACTTAGTCTCCAGCCCCTCCAAGGGCAGAGTTGATGCCATGTGACTCAAAGCCTTCATCATAATTTCCACTGTAGACTATCCAGTGTGTCCCAAAGCCCCCAGGTAAATAGACACTCTTATCAGGCAGGACATTCTGAAGACTTAGAGATGCCTTCTAGGAGTTGAGGACAAAACCAGATTTGTCTTTGACTAAGGCTAAATTCATTATTACAGAAGTCTGTTTCTGGAACTCATCTAGCTCCACAAATGGGACTGGCCAAAAGTTGTTATACTGCTGTTTGTATAGAGAGAAAATATTTGGGTTGCTGGGGTGGCTCAGTCAGCTAAGCATCTGACTTCAGCTCAGGTCATGATCTCAAGGTTTGTGGGTTCGAGCCCTGCGCTGACAGCTCAGAACCTGGAGTCAGCTTCGGATTCTGTGTCTCCCTCTTTCTCTGCCCCTCGCCTGCTTGTGTGCTCTCTCTCTCTCTCTCAAAAATAATAAATAAACATAAAAATAAAGTATTACTTCTCTGAGGGAGAATATAATGTACATAATATAAACACCTACTATATATATATATATATATATATATATATATATATATATACAGAGAGAGAGAGAGAGAAAATGTTGAAAGAAGCGAAATACTCACAAATGGGGTATGGGTTGAACAAACCAATTCATGGCCAATTCAGTGGAATAGTACATGGTCATGAACAATGAACAATGAAGATACAGAAGGAAGGGTTTCATGAGCTAAGGGCAGAAAAACAACTTCATGTGTTTTCTGGGGGCATCACTTACAATCAAATACCAAGAGGGACCAATTGAAGAATTTCAATGGTAAGTAATATATTATTTTCATATTAAAACAAACCCAGATGTGTTTTGCAGTAGGCTGCAAATATTCATATGGGTTTTTAGAAAACAGTAGGAGACTTCAGAGATATTGAATGGACCACTAGATACCCTAAGGTGTATATTCACCTGTCTCTGACTAAAGTTGGGTTTAACATTGGAGAAGCCCAAACAAAGGATATTTAATGGTGTGATACCACCTAGGTAAAAATATACATGTGTGCATGAGTATGTATGACATATCATATAACATGTAACATATCAAAACTGAAAAGTTTCAGACAAAAAACGCTGGATATCTCTCCAGGTGGTCAAACCATTACAGGTGATCTTTTTTTCAATATATGAAATTTATTGTCAAATTGGTTTCCATACAACACCCAGTGCTCATCCCAAAAGGTGCCCTCCTCAATACCCATCCCCCACCCTCCCCTCCCTCCCACCCCCCATCAACCCTCAGTTTGTTCTCAGTTTTTAAGAGTCTCTTATGCTTTGGCTCTCTCCCACTCTAACCTCTTTTTTTTTTTTTTCCTTCCCCTCCTCCATGGGTTTCTGTTAAGTTTCTCAGGATCCACATAAGAGTGAAAACATATGGTATCTGTCTTTCCCTGTATGGCTTATTTCACTTAGCATCACACTCTCCAGTTCCATCCACGTTGCTACAAAAGGCCATATTTCGTTCTTTCTCATTGCCATGTAGTACTCCATTGTGCATATAAACCACAATTTCTTTATCCATTCATCGGTTGATGGACATTTAGGCTCTTTCCATCATTTGGGCATTGTTGAGAGTGCTGCTATAAACATTGGGGCACAAGTGCCCCTATGCATCAGTACTCCTGTATCCCTTGGGTAAATTCCTAGCAGTGCTACTGCTGGGTCATAGGGTAGGTCTATTTTTAATTTTCTGAGGAACCTCCACACTGTTTTCCAGAGCGGCTGCACCAGTTTGCATTCCCACCAACAGTGCAAGAGGGTTCCCATCTCTCCACATCCTCGCCAGCATCTGTAGTCTCCTGATTTGTTCATTTTGGCCACTCTGACTGGTGTGAGGTGATATCTGAGTGTGGTTTACAGGTGATTTTTTAATAGTATTAATCCAATTAGGCTAAATAGTTATGTATTTTATTTATAAAGATTTTTTATTTACTTATATTTTTCTTTATATTTATTTACAAATGTAAACATGTATGCTTGCATAAATATTTATATGTATATTTAGATAAATAATTATCTGTTTATTTATCATAAATATGAATATATTTACAAAGGTATATTTAGAGGGGCTCCTGGGTAGCTCAGTCAGTTAAGCATCTGACTTCGGCTCAGGTCATGATCTCGCGGTTTTGGAGTTCAAGCCCCGCCCCCCCCACCCCGCCCCGTCAGGCTCTGTGCTGACAGATCAGAGCCAGGAGTCTGCTTCAGATTCTGTGTCTCCCTCTCTGTCTGCACCTCCCCCAGTCATGCTCTGTGTCTCACTGTCTCTCAAAAGTGAATAAACATTGAAAAAAAATTACAAAAGAAAGTCTGATGTCTTCTATTTATTGTGCTTTTTGGTATTTTCCAGTTTTCCTAAAAGTAGCATAAGGTGTTTTTGTTGTTGTTGTTGTTGTAACCAGGGTAGAATAGTATTAAAAAATTTTTTTAAACTAAGGTGGATAAATAATAAGCTACAGCCACCATAAAGTCATTCAGATAACATCCAACTCCCCAGCCCCGCCTGTGCTGTGGTTCAGAGTCCATCCTGGGACGCAGAGGGGGATGGGGACCAGCAGCCCAGGGCTGGAGAAACAGGTCCGTGAAGGGGCAGAGGAGGCTGCCCGATCCCTGGAGAGACACCTAGCCCAGGAGAACCTGAGCAACCCATGGACCTTTCCAGACCCCGATGCAGACATTGGAGGGAGCTGGTTCTCCTAGGTAAGAAAGCTGAACCCACAGGACAGGGGAGGGGTAGAGGAGAGGTGGGCAGGAGTGACACCAGGACTTTCATGAGCTCACACACCTGGGCATATCGCGCCCATAGACACTCTCTCTGTCTCTCTTTCTCTCTCACACACACACAGTGTTCATCCCCATCTGTACCCAGGAGTGATGAACTTGGACCCCCACACGCACTTGCTAGAAATGACCTCCTCTGTGTGTCAACCTGTCCCGACCCCTTTCCCCACCTCTCCAGCTGGACCTCTTCCCAACCACTCTTTCCCCCCAGGACCCTCTGAGCCCCCCTGACAGGGACAACTATCATGCCTCACTGGCCACCCTGGGTCCTGTCCTCAAACACCATCAGTGTCCTCACCTGGAGGCCTGAAGCTGGGGGTCTCAGGTGTCTTTGCCCCCTCCATGGATTCAAGGTTTAGGGTACACAGAGAGTGGATCTCCGTGTCTTAGGTGATGACAGATCCCCACCCACATGAATGCACTCCACTGAACTTAGATGCTAAGTCAAAGACGTGTGTAGACAGTCTTGGGGAACTTAATGTACCCAGATATCACCCGAGCTCATACACTGGGTTCTGCCTCATGATAAGGGATGCTGCGATGTGGCGGTGGCTGAGACAGCCCCCCTGGAGCCCAGAGTCCAGTGTGAGATGTAGATCTATCTCCAGATTCTGATGACCCAGAGTGATGGGGACAGGGATGAGGGGATCCAGGAGGCTGGGGGAGCCCCAAGGGGCTGCCTGACCCAGACCGACAAGGAGGGGACATCAAAGCTGAGAACAGAGGGATGAGTAGAAGTGAGTAGAGAGACAAGGGGGGGGGCGGACATGAAGAGGAGGGAGCAGGGATCAGTGTGCCAGAAATGGGGAACAGCAGGTGTGAAAGCCTGAAGTCAGGAAAGAAGGTGGTGTATCAAGAAAGCTCTCTATGTCTGGGGCACACAGTGTAGATACTGCGTCCTTCTGATAAATGAATGCACGAATGCATGCATGAAGGAATGACTGACTGAATAAGGGGGTTCATGGGGGAAGTGGGGTAGGGTGGGTGTGATCCGAAAAGAAGCTAGATGAATCATACAGACCAGGTCTCTCAAAGGGTGTCTCATAAACCATGCTGAGTGTGAAATTTATCTATAGAGTGCTGGGGAGTCATGGAAGGTACCTGAGCATGGAGAGAGCAGGGTCACATCTGAGACTTTATAAAGATCCACGTAACTGTCATTTGAGGATGGGTTGGAGACTGAGTATCCAAGGAGGAAGCCAGGCTGGAAGAGGGTGAGGAAGAAAGGGGCTGAGGGGATGGGAAAGAGGAGACAGGCTGGGGAGTTAGAAACCCTTGGTGTGCTCACCAGCGTCCCTGGTGATCATTGCCTGGACAGTGTAAATCAATCTTCTCTCTCTCTTTCTCTCTCTCTCTCTCTCTCTCTCTCTCTCTCTCATTCTCTCTCTCTCATTCTCTCTCTCTCCTCTCCCTGTCTTTCTCTCTCTCTCTTCTTTCTCTCTCTCTCTTTCTCTCTCTTTTGCTCTCTCTTTCTCTCTCTTTCTTTCTCTTTTGCTCTCTCTTTCTCTCTTCTCTCTCTCTCTTCTCTCTCTCCTCTCTCTCTCTTTCTCTCATTCTCTCTCTCATTCTCTCTCTCTCTCCTCTCCCTGTCTTTCTCTCTCTTTCTCTTCTTTCTCTCTCTCTCTTCTCTCTCTCCTCTCTCTTCTCTCTCTCTCTCATTCTCTCTCTCTCATTCTCTCTCTCTCCTCTCCCTGTCTTTCTCTCTCTCTCTCTTCTTTCTCTCTCTCTCTCTCTCTTTCTCTCTCTTTTGCTCTCTCTTTCTCTCTCTTCTCTCTCTATTTCTCTCTTTCTCTCTCTTTCCCTCTCTCTCTCTCCTCTCTCTCTCTTTCTCTCTCTTCTCTCTCTTTTGCTCTCTCTTTCTCTCTCTTTCTTTCTCTTTTGCTCTCTCTTTCTCTCTTCTCTCTCTCTCTCCTCTCTCTCCTCTCTCTCTCTTTCTCTCATTCTCTCTCTCATTCTCTCTCTCTCTCCTCTCCCTGTCTTTCTCTCTCTTTCTCTTCTTTCTCTCTCTCTCTCCTCTCTCTCTCCTCTCTCTCTCCTCTCTCTCTTCTCTTTCTCTCTTTCTCTCTCTCTCATGTATGTGTGTTTTGTTTGTCTTCTTCAGCCAGTCTACTGGCCTGTGGGACCCGCCAAGCCTACAGCCAAATCTCCATAGACCCAGAATCACTCTTAGGAATCAAGGGATTTCGGACCATCCTGGTCCTCCAGAATGTCACCCAGGATGTTCAAGAATACAGCTGGCACCGAGGCGCAAATGACACTGCGGAAAATATGATTGTCAGCTACAAACCTCCCTCCGAAACCTGGCAGTCTGGGCCCATGTTCAGTGGACGGGAGAATGTGACCAGGACAGGTAGCCTGGTGATCAGGAGGTCTGCATTAAATGACACAGGGAATTATACCGCGAGGGTGGACTTTGGCAACAGGACCGAGAAAGCAACAGGCTGCCTCAGTATTCAAGGTGAGTTGGCAGGTGGTGAGGTTCCTTGAAGATCATAGTGTCCAAGTGTCTCCACCCCTGGGTGACACTGGAAGGCCTGGCAGATGGTAGCCTAGCTTCTCCTGCAGAAATGGGTCACTCATTCCCATCAAGGGTCCTGTTTCACGGTCAGGGTGTCAGTTATCTACTGCTGTGTAATAAACAGCAGCTTCAAACAGCATCCATTCATTATCATGCTCTCCTGTGGGTCAGAAGTCCAGGCGAGCGCTGTGCTCTGAGACACACAAGGTGTTGACCCGGGGCTGTGTTCTCATGTATGGCTCTGTCCACTGGCATTTCGCATCATGGCTGTTTGCTTCTTCAGGGTCAGCCGAATTCTCTCCCCATGGTCTGCTAAGCAGGAGTCTTAAGTAACAAAAGGTAATGTTCAGACTGACAGCCCATCACTTTTGCTTTATTACCTAGGTTAGAAGAAAGTCACGGGTTTCACCCAAATCTGAAGAAAGGGGATTATACAGGCTGGAGATCATGGGGCCATCTTGGAATTCTGTCTACCACAGACAGTTCCTGGGGGCACCACAGGGCTGGAGGGGAGAGTGTGGATTTGAAGACAGGAAGTCCTGTGTTTATCTCTGACTGTGTATATGTTGCATGGCCCTGAGCCTTTGTCTTCCCTCTGTGGTGTCCTCAGTTTCCTCATCTGTAGAATGGGGCTAGTATCTACCATTGTCTGTTGTAAAATTAAATGGAATATTTGTCAAGTGAATGGGACTCAGATAATGGGAAAAGTTATTATGGAGAGTCCAAATGCTAGCTGTCACTCTGAATTCTACCCATGGCTCCTCAGATGGGGGTGTTCTGGTTTTAGGGTCAGAGTTCAGAAACAACCATTAGGTCACATGCCCATGCCAAGAACTCACCATTATTGCAATGGATGCCACAGGGATGGCTCAGTGCATAGGACAGTGGGCTCAGGCTAGTGCCCACACATCAACCACTCATGCCTACACCTTACTTCTCTGTCCCTCTCAGTTCCAGGGCTGCTCTCCTGCCAAGACCCCAGTTCCCACCTTACAACTTATGGCTTCTCCCCAAACCTAAAATTCCCCTTAGAGAGAAGCAGAGCTTGGAGAGGCAGACCCCACCCTTAATGTCTCCTTTCTGCTTCCCCCAGAGTTGGAAAATAAGCCAGACATCTGGGCTAACGCCAGCTCTGTGGTAGAATATATGGATCCTGTAGCCGCCATTTGCTATACCAATGCCACCAATGTCAACTGGTATGTGGAGTACACACAGGTATCCAGCAATGACCGGATGACAATCTCCCCGGACCTCAAGACCCTCATCATCCACAGGGTCAGCCGCTATGACAAAACACTTCAGTGTGAAACAGAAAGCATTCCAGAGTTTCCTTGGAGAAGTAAACCTCTCTCTCTCTCCGTGGACTGTGAGTGGTCTGGGGTCACAGGAGTGATGCCAGGGGTAGGCCCAGGGCCTCCCAGAGATGTAGCAATGAAACAGAACTGAAAAGTGGGAGCACCATAAGCCAGCCTGTAGCCAGCTGGATCTGGGTTTGAATCTCAGCTTTTTGGACTCAGAATCACCCTCACTGCACAGAAGGACCTGCTATTCAAGATGGGAACCCAATCCCCACTCCCCAGATTAGAAATAGTATGACTTTGTTCAGATCTGGCTTTTGTAAAGAGGGGCCTGATTACAACTAATAGTTTCTTTTTCGTTTTATTTATTTTTGAGACAGAGAGACAGAGCACGAGTGAGGAGGGGCAGTGAGAGAGGGAGACACAGAATCCAAAGCAGGCTCCAGGCTCTAAGCTGTCAGCACAGAGCCCAATGCAGGGCTCAAACTCACAAGCTGTGAGATCATGACCTGAGCCGAAGTCGGATGCCCAACAGGCTGAGCCACCCAGGTGCCCCACAACTAATAGTTTCTTGAAAATGACATTCAATGGGGTGCCTGGGTGGTTCAGTTAGTTGAGTATCTGACTTTGGCTCGGTCGTCATCTCGCAGTTCATGAGTTCAAGCCCAGCATCGGGCTCTGTGCTGACAGCTCAGAGCCTGGACCCTGCTTCTGATTCTGTGTCTCCCTCTCTCTCTGTCCCTCCCCTGCTCATGCTGTCTTTCTCTGTCTCTCAAAAATAAATAAATGTTAAAAACATTCAATTTATTAAATTTTCAGATCCCAGGTTCCCTTGAGCCTTTTACATCCAATGATCTTTTTATTCCGGTTTTCTAAATTTAGCAAAATTGCCTTCACTTTTCCTTTTACTCACATTGAACTGCTCTCTCAAACAGTTTGATTTTAAAACTCAATGACACATTTCATACATTCTCTTTTCTGCATGACCCTCTTTGGTCGTCCACCAGGGCAAGTACGCAGCCCAGCCAGACCTCCCCAAAATCTCAAACAGGTCTGGTAAAACCTAGGACATTGACTTATAAATACAATGAGCCTTGGGTCTTACAATGAGCCTGGGACCTTTCACCTTGACCAAACTGTTTCACATCTCTCAACTGCGAAAAAGCACAAATCTTGAACAGTTTTCACATCTAACTCCGGAACCATGTGGAGTCTGTCAGATTTCCTAACAAGCATGCTGTGGCAATCATGTGAAGAAAGTGGTCACAGAACAGATAGCTTCTGACCTCTGTACATGGCTTACTGGTCAGAGGCTTGCAACCAAGAGCCAGGACCCTTGGCCTGTAGCTGCTCGGGGAGATTCCTCCCGGGCCATAGGGGGAATTGGCTTTGTCCCTTCGTGGGTCAGTAGGGGACTACGGAATCCCTAGTCCTCTCTTTTCATCTGTAAAATTGATCACAAGGGTTGTTATGGGAATGAAGCCAATGTGTCAGCCTGTAAAAGAGTCTGGCTTGCAGGGGGCCTGTTGTACGGTTTCTACTCTATCCCTGTTTTACTCTGATGTGAAGGGCAATCACAGGGCTGGCTCATAGTAGGTGCAGGTAACGGAAAACATTATAATTATAGTTGTTTTTGGCACAGGCGCCTTGCATGTGTTGGCTCTAGGGGATGTTTGGGGTGCAGAGTGGGGGCACCTGCTGGTCGGCGGGGGAGGGGGGGCTGCATGCGGGTTGAGGGAAAGAGACAGGATCCCGAGGGGTCAGAAATACGGTTCTGAGACTTTTGCCTTGTCTCTGCAGATGGGCCAGACAACGTGCAGCTGAGAACCAGTCACAGCATCTTAAATGGCATCTTGTCTGCTGAGATCGGCTCCCAAGTACACATGGAGTGTAACGCCATTTCCCGACCCAGTCCCAAGTACCACTGGACCCACAACGGCTCCCTCCTGAGCCTCTCAGGGGCAAAAATCATCCTCCCAAGTCTGGCCTGGGAGCAGATGGGCAGATACAGATGCATCGTGGAGAACCCCATGACTCAGCTGGCCATGTACAGGGAATTTCAGATCCAGGTGCATAGATCGGGTGAGTACAGCAGCCCCCCTCTGGGGCTCATGCCCCACAAATAACTCCCACTTCCATGCTTTTGCCTCCGTAGTGCCCGTCATCAGAAATGCCGTCTCCACCTTACAATGCCATGCCCACGACGGTTGGGTAAAACCCCCATCCTCTGAGTTCTAAGTCTGAAGCTACCCCCTGTCTGAAGCCCTCAGGGACCTCAGATCAGAGCAAGGGTGAGCTCCAGGGAGATATGGCCAGCCAACATTTACTGAGCACCCTACTAGCTATGTGACCCTCACAGTCTCCCTTCAGAGCAAGTGACTGTTTTTAACACCACCTCCATTGTACAGGTGAGAAAACTGAGCTATGGGAAGTTTAAGTGCTTTATTCAAGGTTCCAGCTCCAATCAGCAGAGGAGGCAGAGTTCAACTTCTGGCAGTCTGACCTTAGAGCCTGTGCCCTGTTTTGTTGG
Source organism: Neofelis nebulosa (assembly GCF_028018385.1). Taxonomy (NCBI): domain Eukaryota; kingdom Metazoa; phylum Chordata; class Mammalia; order Carnivora; family Felidae; genus Neofelis; species Neofelis nebulosa. Next base: position 7,505,247 of record NC_080798.1, read on the forward strand.
ACTGCCTTGAAATGAGGCGGGGTGGGGGAGCGGTGGTGGTGTAAGGGAAACAGAGATCTGTTGTGGGCGTGGTGTCTGGAACTTGGCTTGGGAATCAATCTGTAAATGGGAAGAGCACCTCTCTGAGCCTCAGCGTCCCCATCTGTAGTGTCAAGATAATAAAGGTCCCTGTATGACAGGGCTTCTGGCAGAATTCTGGCAGAATTAAATCAGACAGTGCACGAGAAGCAATCAGTCTGGCTCATCCCACAAGCACAACTCAATGTGAGCTGGAGATATTTATTCTGGTCTCTCCACGCTATTTACTAATCACCTGCTATGCACCAGACATGACTGACAAACGTGCACAATTATGCACTGATTCATAGCTTTCTACTCCGCTGGACCGTGAGCTTTAGGAGGACAGAGCCTGGGAGAACTCTTTGCTCACCATTTGCCTCCATTGCTTAACATGGTGCCTGGCACGTAGTTGGTGTTCAGTGACTATCTGTGCAATGAGTTAATGACCCTGTGTAACCAGCACCTCTGACCCTGTCACTCTCTACCACCTTGAGCGGGTTTATTCTTTTCCACAGCACTTCCTGCCACCTGCGATGATATTAGACATCTCTTTGCTTAATTGTCAACTGTCCACTTGCCAGCTGGAATGTTAGCCCCATGAGGGCAGGAAGGGTTTTTGTTGTTGTTGTTGTGCACTGCTGAATCCCTAGCACCTAGAACAGTGCCTTGTACACAACAAATGTTGATAAATTTCTGAAGAATGAATGTGTGAGTGAGCAAGGTGTTGAGTGATGGTGTTCCTAACCCCCATGTATCCTCTTCTCCAGACCACAGTCATGTTGTGAACAGAGGCTTCTACATCTCAGGAGCCAAAGTGGTGTGGCTCATCGTGATAACAGTCCTTAGCAGCGTCTATCTCTGCGGAATCCTGATCTATATGTTGATCAGCCATCTCTCCACCAGGTGCCTGTTGCCCTGGGTCAAGGGTGGGGTGCTGGCTGGGGACTGGGTCTCAAGAGCACTGCCCTAAGAGTGAGAGGCAGAGCCAGAAGGGAGAAGGGGCAGGCCAGGAACTGGTTGTCAGGAATCATCTGGGGCAGACAGAGAGGTCGAGGACCAGAAGCCACTAGCAAAGAGGGAGAGCGTAGAGGTGGTCATGCCTCCAAAGACCAATGGGGTTTCACCCAATGACTTCAGCCCATTTCCTTTGTGTTTACGATGTCGATATGGAGGCCCATCTAGAGGGGCAGCTGTGAGAACGAGCGGGGTGGGTGCCGAGCATCCAGCATGAGCCTGGTACATGGTAGTCACTAGTTAGCAAGTGAAGCTGGGGAAACAGTCAACTATGCAGAGGAGGAGACTGGGCAGAGGGAAGGTTCTGATCTGGGTTCAAATCCCAGCTCTGCCTCTAGCCTGCTGGGTGGCCATGAGTAGATCACATTCCCCTCAGGTCCTCTTAGCCCACCTGGAGCATGTGAAGGGGAACGTCTGCCCTGAAGGTAATGCGGGGGCTAGAACTTACCTGGGAGGATGAAGCAGTCAGCAGCATTCTCAGTATAGAGTAGACCAGAATTTGTCGACCTCAGCACTATCAATATTTGGAGCCAGAAAATTATTTCAGGTGGGGATGGGGTATATGGCTATCCTGCACACTGCACCATGTTGAGCAACATCGCTGGCCTCTACCCACTTGGTATCTGTAGCAATTACCTCCACCACTCTAAGCGTAGACAACCAAAAATGACTCTAGGCATGAGAAAGGTCCCAAGGAGGTGCCTGGGTGGCTCAGTAGGCTAAGCATCCGACTTTGGCTCAGGTCATGATCTTGCGGTCCGTGGGTTTGAGCCCCACGTCGGGCTCTGTGCTGACAGCTTGCAGCCTGGAGCCCTGCTTCGGGTTCTGTGTCTCCCCCTCTCTCTCTCTGCCCCTCCCCTGCTCGTGCTCTGTCTCTCTCTGTCTCTCTCAAAAAAAAAAAAAAAAAAAAAGAGGGGCGCCTGGGTGGCTCAGTCGGTTGGGTGACCGACTTCGGCTCAGGTCGTGATCTCGCGGTCCGTGAGTTCGAGCCCCGCATCGGGCTCTGTGCTGACAGCTCAGAGCCTGGAGCCTGTTTCGGATTCTGTGTCTCCCTCTCTCTCTGCCCCTCCCCCATTCATGCTCTGTCTCTCTCTGTCTCTGAAATGAATAAACATTAAAAAAATTTTTTTAAATAAAAAAAAAAGAGAGAAAAGAAAAACCTTTAAAAAAGAAAAGAAAAGGTCTCAAGGAGAGCAAAATTATCTTGATTGAGAACCACTGAGGCATGATGGAGATGATGGTGATGTTAATGCCGTGGTGACAATGGGTTTGATGGTAATGATGGTGGCAGTGGTGGCCGTGACCACAGTGAAGATGATTGTGGTGGTATCGACCGAGGTGATGATGACGATTTTAGAAGACACATTCTTTTTTCAAATCATTTACTTTTTCGATATGGAACCTCTCTGTGATCATTACGTGGTCTCTGTATCACGAAGCTTGCAGTTATCGACCATCAGTGTGACAACCCATTTGTGCTTTAGTTTGCCGTGTGTAAAATGGGTGTAATACTGACATTGACCTCATAGGGATATCTGTGCTCAGGCTTTTTTTTTTTTTAATTTTTTTTTTAACGTTTATTTATTTTTGAGACAGAGAGAGACAGAGAGCATCAACGGGGGAGGGTCAGAGAGAGGGAGACACAGAATCCGAAACAGGCTCCAGGCTCTGAGCTGTCAGCACAGAGCCCGACGCGGGGCTCGAACTCACGGACCGAGAGATCATGACCTGAGCCGAAGTCGGCCGCTTAACCGACTGAGCCACCCAGGCACCCCTGTGCTCAGGCTTTTTGATTTTAGCCATTCTAGCCGATGTGATAGGGCATCTCATTGTGATGAATTTTCGTCTCCCTGATGTGCAGTAGGGTTGACCAGCTTTCCTGTACTTGCTGGCCATTTGGATCTCTTGTGAAATATATGGCTGCGTCTTTTCCCCCATTTTAACAGTTAGGTTATTGTGTTATTAACTGGTAATAATTCTTTATATATGCTAGGTTCAAGCCCCTTTTCAGAGATATATATTTTTCTTTCTCCCAGTTTATGGCTTGTCTTTTCATTTTCTTAATCATGCCTTTTGATGAACAGAAGTGTTTAATAATATATATATTATATTTCTGTCGGACAGCATTGCTCCAGGAGAAAATCTAGGAGAATATTTATGCATATGCATAGATTTCTTATAGGACATTCAAAATAGTAAGCATTATGTATATATTTACATATATATATGCTTACTATTATGTATATATATTACTTACTTACTATTACTACTTACTATTACTTACTATTATGTATATATATTACTTACTTACTATTACTATTAGCATATATAATGCTTACTATTTTATATATATATATATATATATATGTATATATATATATATATACACACACACACACACACATAATGCTTACTATTATGTATATATATTACTTACTATTACTTACTACTTACTATTACTATATATATATTACTTACTTACTATTAGCATATATATAATGCTTACTATTATATACACACACACACACACACACACACACATAATGCTTACTATTTTGGATGCCCTATAAAAAATCTATGCACATGCATAAATATACTCCTAAATTTTCTTCTGGAGCAGTGCTGTCCAATAGAAATATAATGCAAAGCAAACACGTAATTTCAAAATTCTAGTAGCTATAATAAAAAAAACTAAAAAGAAACTGCCATGAAAAAATGCTCAACTCGGGGCACCTGGGTGGCTCAGTCGGTTAAGCGTCCGACTTCAGCCAGGTCACGATCTCGCGGTCCGTGAGTTCGAGCCCCGCGTCGGGCTCTGGGCTGATGGCTCGGAGCCTGGAGCCTGCTTCCGCTTCTGTGTCTCCCTCTCTCTCTGCCCCTCCCCCGTTCATGCTCTGTCTCTCTCTGTCCCAAAAATAAAAATAAAAAACGTTGAAAAAAAAATTTAAAAAAAAAAAAAAAAAAAAGAAAAAATGCTCAACATCACTCATCATCAGAGAAATACAAATGAAATTACTTTTAATAATAGTCTAAAAGAACCAGTATATCCAAAGTATTATCATTCCAACAGGTAACCAATATGAAAAATTGTTAATGGGATCTTTTATCTTTTTTTTTTTTTTTTTTGCATACTAAGTGTAGCACCTCTCCAGGGCCATGTGCGGCTAGTGGTTACCATATTGGGCAGCACAATAATAAAATATTTATAGTTTTCACTTTTACTTTTAGGTTTACGATTCATTTCAGACTAATTTTTTGCATGTGATGTGAAAAAGGGGTCAAGTTTCATTGTTTCTAAACCTTGACCTACTTGTTCTCCCACTACTTGTTGAAAAGTCCCTCCTCTCCCAACTGAATTGACTTGGTGCTGTTCAACTGACCATATACACACACTCTGTTTACGGACTTGATTCCGTTCTACACCACAGTGTCTTGATTACTCTAGCTTTATAGTAAAGTCTGATTTCTCCAACCGTGTTCTTCCTTCACTAGATTGTTTTGCTATTCTAGGTCCCTTGCATTTCTATATAAATTTCTCACCATGAGCTTACAGGTAGGCTTCTCATCCCTATTTCACAGAGTAGGAAACTGAGGCACAGAAAGGCAGGGATTGGTCTGTCGCTTACTTGGTAAAGGCACAACATATGACTTTGCACTTGAAATACTCTGTTTACAAAGCTTGTGTTCTTTCTGTCGTACTCACAGCTCATCACCTGGAAGGCTTCTAAGTCTACAGGAATTGGCCCCTGACTTTTTCTTTGCCCTTCAGGGGCCAAGATCTCTCAAGCCAGGGCGGGGTCTCAGCAGTCTCTCATTTGTGAATCCTGATCTCTGAGTACTCAATACTAGGGGCCACCTGTTCCTGTGGGCAGCAAGTCTCTGTCTGGTGAAAGTTGAGTGTTGCGTAATGGAGCTCTTCTTCCTCCCGTAAGGAGGGGGTGGCGGCATCTGGGGGAAGGCTGCCTGCCCAGGCTTCAATCAGGAGACCCTGCGTGAAGGAAGAGAAAAGGGAGTCAGAACCAAACAGTGGGGGATAGAGTGAGGCAGAGAATACCCAGGAGAGAAGTCCATAAATTCCTTCATCCATTCATCTCACATACATTTTTGTGGAATTCCCTCCATTCATACTTTCCTCAAATATTTAATACATAGCACTTTATTTGATGCTTGTGAATCTCATTAATTTGCCACAACAACCCCATAAGGAAGATATTATTATTGTCTTCATTTTATCGATACGAAAACTGAGGGTGAACCAAGAAAACAGCGTGCTCAAAGTCCCCGGTGAAACCAGGATCCAGCCCAAGTCCTTTCTGATCCCAAAGCCTGGTGTCCTACTGAGGCCCCCTGTGTAAGAGGCCCTAAGCTGGGTGCTGCATATACTGTAATGAGTACAAGAGATGTAGGCACTGACCTCTTGCAGCTGACTCTTTAATCGAGGGAGGAGGCAAGAAGCAAGTTAAACAAGTAAGTATCTAATGGTGAATTATGATATAATGGACAGGAACTGGGTAAGAGAGAGAGAGAATTACAAAGCCTCAATTTGAGCGCAGCACCTGTCCTTAGGGAGTTCACAGTTTCGTGGACAGACAATCAGTCAAAGAAATTATGTCCCTACGACATAGGCAGAAAAATAGCCCCCCAAAGATGCCCACACCCTAATCCCCTAGGACCTATGAATGTGTTACCTTACATGGAAAAAGGGATTTTAAGGATGAAGTTAGATCAGGGATATTGAGATGGGAAGTTTGCCCTGGATTATTGGGGTGTGACCAATGTAATCACAGGAGTCTTTATCTTTACAATTAAAAGGAGGCAGAGAGGGACTTGAAGATGTTATACTCATGGCCTTGAAGACAGAGACCTGGGTCACGAACGAAGGGATACAGATGCTTCTGGAAAAAGCAAGAAAATGCCTTTCTCCCCTGGAGCCTCCAGAAGGAACTCGGTCCTGCCTGCCAACGCCTTGGTTTTAACCCAGTGAAAACTTGTGGACTTGGATTTGTGACCTCTGGAACTGTAAGATGATAAATGTATGCTGTTGGAAGCCACTAAATGTGTGCTGGTTCATGACAGCAGCATGCTGTCCCCGCCCTTGATGCTCTGCTGCTCCTCGCCCTTGATGAGAGAACACTTCAACGGAACGATTCCTGTTTTTGTTGATTGTTCAGAGTAAGAGTTACACACACACACACACACACACACACACACACACACAACCACTTCCTGACACCATTGTTACCAAGGCCTCTGCTTTGTGAAAGCCACATGGGCCCCTTTCAGTCCCCGCCTTCCTGGACTTTGCAACAACAGAAAGGTCATCCAACTGCTTGTCTTCCCTAAACAAAAGCGCTTCTTTTCTGGACTGCAAGGTGTGCATCAGCAGTCTCTTTGCTGCTTGCTTTGCATTTCCCTGACCCCTAAGTATTAGAGGGGCCCCGGATACCTCCAGCCCATTCTCTCCCTTGAACTGTAGACTTTGATCCAGTGGTGTACTTGAAATCCCCGTTCCCTCGTCCAAAACTCACACAGAACATATTCAAACGGAACTTCTCCTTTACTCCCCCAAATCTCTTCCTCCTACAACCTTCTCAAGCACGATGATTGGTGCCTCTGTTCTTCTGGCTGCCCACAGAAAACATCTAGGAGTCATCCTGGACCCCCTTCTGTCACTCATATCCCACCCTCAATCCATTAGCAAACTCCATTTAGCCTTAACCTCAGACTTCATCTGGAATGCAATCAAGCCCCACCCTCATGACATCTTGGTTCCAGCCACCATCATTTCCAGCCGGGAATGTTCCTCTAGCCTCCTTTTTAACTTCCCTGCCACACACAGTCTTTTTTGCACTTAGTGGCCAGAGGGATCTGTGAAAATGAAAGCTGGATTGTGTCCTTCTTCTGCTTCAACGCCTCCAGACATCCACAGTGGACTATGTGTGCAGACATGATTTACAAACACCCTGACTTCTTCAAACTCATGTCCCATTTCTTGGCACTTGCCTCTCTCTGTCTAATTACACAGACTTCCTGCTGGTCCTCCATTCACTGGTCTGCCTCCCATTTCTGAGCATTTGCACCTGCTGTTTCTTCTGCCCAGCATGCTCTTTGATCACAATAGATTGCAAACTCTTGAACCTCCTTCATGTCTTTGCTTAATCATCGCTAACACAAACCACAGGCCAAACCTATGGAATGGGAGAGAATATTTGCAAATCATATATGTGAAAATACCCAGGATATTATCCAGGATAATATCCATGATATATAAAGAACTCCTACAATTCAATAACAAAAAACCCCAAATAATTCAGTTTTTTAAATGGGTAAAAAAAAAAAAAACCCCACCTTGAATTAGACATTTCTCCAAAGAAGATATACAATGGCTAACAAGCCTATGCAAAGACACTCACCACTGCTAATCATTAGAGAGATGCAAATCAAAAGTACAGTGAGCTATCATCTCACATCCATGAGGAGTGAGATGATGCCCACTATAACAAGCAAAAAAAAAATGAAAAATAAAAAATAGCAAGTGTTGGCAAGGATATGGAAAAAATGAGCCCTTGTGCACTGTTGGTGGGAAAGTAAAATGATGCAGCCACTGTGGAAGACAGTATGGCAGTTTCTCAAAATTTAAAATGGAAACTCCCATGACCCAGCAATTCCACTTGTGAGTGTTTATCCCCCCAAATTGAAAGCAGGATCTCAAAAAGATATTTGCATGCCCATGTACATTGCAGCATTATTCACAAACTTAGCATCCATCTGCAGAAGAATGGATAAAGAAAATGTGCTATATACATTATTATATACAACAGGATATTATTCAGTCCTTGGAAAGAAGGACATCCTGTTACAGGCTACAACATGGATAAACCTTGAGCACATTATGCTAAGTGAAATAAGCCAGTCACAAAAATACAAAAACTGTGTGATTCCACTTCTGTGATGTATCTACGAAAGCCATCAAACCTACAGAAGCAGAAAGCAGAATGGTGGGTTTCAAGGGGCAGGAGTGTCAGGGGAAGTGGGTACTTGCTGTCCGATGGACACATACAGAGTTTGTTTTGCAAAACGAAAATGTTCTAGAAATCTGTTGCACAACTATTCACTTAAAAATGGCTAAGATGGTAAAGTTACCACAAAAAAATAAAGAACAGAAAAAACACAAGCCATCTCCCCAGCACCCCTGGTCTCTGTGCCCTTCACTTTCCCCCAAGTACACATCTGCCTTTCACATTGTAGTCACTTATTTGTTGTTTGATTGGTTGTTTATTTGGTTTGGTTGTATCCCTCTGTCTAGACTAATACTTCACGGAGCCCCAGATGAACAATTTTTTTTTTCAGAGATGAATCCCCAGCACCTGCAACCCCTCCCCTGTCACTTGGGAGGGGCTCAATAGCATTTCCCAAATGAATTAGTAAATAAAAGATACATGGTACTCTGCTCAAAACCCTCCAAAGACTTCCAGTCTGAATACAAATGAATGAAAAGCATGACATTTACATCAGAGCATGAAGGCTGAACAGGAATGAAGAAGTGGAAATGGGAAGGAAGAGCATTTGAGGAGAGAATAACAGTCCATGTAAACACCAGAGGCACAAATACCCTTGTTCAGAGGAGTCCAGTGTGGATGGAGTGGAAAGTAAGAGTGACTTTCTGAGCCAACTAGAGCCTAAGGCAGAAGAAAATACATATATATATATATATATATATATATATATATATATATATATATGTTTTTGTGTTTCTAAGTTTTTCACCCACATTAAAATAATTAAAATATTATTGCAAACTTGAAGAATCCATGTACTAAAACATTACTTTCAGTTTAAATATTTTATTTATACCCGAACCAGAATTTATGATAATTTTGCTTTCCTGGTTTTACTGGAAGCAAACGCAGAGAGGACATTTTCAAAATCAACCTCTCTGCTCCTTTCATTTTCAATTGAGAATACTGCCATGTTTGAGAATTTCTCTGGGTTCAGTTATGATCTTAGATAATTTTTTAATTTTTCTTTTGGAGAGAGAGAGAGTGCATGAGCAGGGGAGAGGGGCAGAGGGAGAAAGAGAGAATCCCAAGCAGGCTCCATGCCATCAGTGCAGAGTCCAACACGGGGCTCAATCTCACGAACTGTGAGATCACGACCTGAGGCACAATCGAGAGTCAGATGCTCAACCGACTGAGCCACCTAGGTGCCCCTTAAATAATTTTGAACTAACTTCAGTCTAGTGATCCTGTCATTGTTTAGATTTTTTAATATTTTACTCACCATGGATGTTTTGCCTTAATTTTGTTTTTTTAAAAATAGTACATGAAGGGGCGCCTGGGTGGCGCAGTCGGTTAAGCGTCCGACTTCAGCCAGGTCACGATCTCGCGGTCCGTGAGTTCGAGCCCCGCGTCAGGCTCTGGGCCGATGGCTCGGAGCCTGGAGCCTGTTTCCGATTCTGTGTCTCCCTCTCTCTCTGCCCCTCCCCCGTTCATGCTCTGTCTCTCTCTGTCCCAAAAAAATAAATAAAAAAACGTTGAAAAAAAAAAATTAAAAAAAAAAATAGTACATGAAAACATTATTTATCTGGATTATGGAGATTTTGGAGCACCTCCTTAAGTTTTGCATCTGGGGCAAGGGCCTTCTTCACTTCACCCTAACCCTAGTCCTTCTGGAGAGGTAGGTGCTCGAGAGGCCAGAATATGCAGGGCTGCAGGAGTTTGGACTCCTGAGGAGTTTGGACTTTATTCTCTAGGTCAGGGGTCCGCAAACTATGGCCCATGAATCACATATGGCCCACTGCCTGTGTTCGTAAATAAAGTTTTATTGGAACGCAGCTGTGCTCATTCATTTGCATATGGTTTATGGCTGTTTTCACTCTACAACAGCAGAGATGAGTGGTTACAACAGACTGTAAAGTGTGCAAAGCCAAAAGTATCTATCTGGCCCTTGATAGAAAAAGTTGCCAGCCTCTGCTTTAGACAATGGGGGCAAACAGGTGTTTAAATGCAGAGTAACTGGATAATGGTGGCTTTTATTTTTTTTTAATTTTTTTTAACGTTTATTTATTTTTGAGACAGAGAGAGAGCATGAACGGGGGAGGGTCACAGAGAGAGGGAGACACAGAATCTGAAACAGGCTCCAGGCTCTGAGCGGTCAGCACAGAGCCCGACGCGGGGCTCGAACTCACGGACTGTGAGATCATGACCTGAGCCGAAGTCGGACACTCAACCGACTGAGCCACCCAGGCGCCCCGATAATGGTGGCTTTTAGATGACTGCTTGGTGTAGGACAAGGAAGGTGAGAGGCAAGGAGATGAGGAGGTCCAGGAAAAAGATTCTGAATCCTTGGCAATGATGGGGGTCAAGATAGAGAGGGGGGGCGAAGCTAGCTGTCCTTAAGAGGAGAAATGGACAAGATGTGGTGAATTTGGGGCTGTAGGAAATACAAGGAGGAGAGACAGAAGGTGACTCCTGCATGCCTGACAGGAAAGAAAGAGGAGGGAGTGGTTGTGCTGTCCCAAAGATGGGGAATCCCCAAGGAGGAGGAGGAGGAGATAAGGAGAGGAACTTTGGCCATGCTCAGTAGAGCAATTCTAAATGCCATCCTGGGATAGGTATCCAGGCAGGATGCTTGATGGCAAGACGCCCAGGTCACTCACCTGAGACACTGACCTCGTGACAACGTTTGCACTCTCCATGCCTGTATTCTCGGTGCCCACTGAAGGCTTTGTCACTTTCTTCCTGTGGGATCTCACTCTGAAAGGAGAGACCAGAAAGCCTTTCAGTCTGGCCAGCTCAGCATGCTGTGGGCAGACTGACCCCCTCCTCCATTCTCTCTTAAGGGGCTGGAAGGGTGATGGAGGTGGGAGAGTGGTGATCCCATTCTAGAGACCTTAGTGTTGAGAATGCAGGCCTTCCTATCCTGGACAATGGGGACAGAGCTCTTTTTTTTTTTTAATTTTTTTCTTAATCTTTATTTATTTTTGAGAGAGAGACAGAGTGTGAGCAGGGGAGGAGCAGAGAGAGAGGGAGACACAGAATCTGAAGCAGGCTCCAGGCTCCCAGCTGTCAGCACAGAGCCCAACACGGGGCTCAAACCCACGGACCACGAGATCGTGACCTGAGCTGAAGTCGGATGCTTAACCAGCTGAGCCACCCAGGTGCCCCAAGAGTTCCATGACAGACTCACCCAGGTGCCATCGACCTCCTTCCTGCCCTTGCTTCAGATTCTTCACCCACCCAGGTCCCTCCATCCTGTGCTCGCCTGCCCTTCCCACCCAGGGCTATCCCTCCCTCCCCAGGGTCAATGCTCACAGGATGATGATGATGCAGAGAACCAGGAAGATCAGAGCCGTTGCACCTGCTCCCCCGACTGCCCCCAGCAGCCTTTCTGATAAAGGCCACGCTTTTCCTGCACACAGATTGAATTATTGGTGATTCCTCTCCAAGGACTTGGTATCTTCTCCCACTCCCTGTGGGACCCTAGATTTTTCCAGCCCCCCTGCCAGCCTCAAAACACAGGAACTTGGGGCTGGGGGAGGGGATTAGGGCCAGGTGAGTGAGGCCTACAGGGGCTGGATTGCAGCCTGTCTTTATTTAAAATGCAGTTACTTTGTTCATTGAGATATTTATTTTATGTTCATGTATATTTTTTTTAAAAAGACTGCGTTGCAGTCTTACTTCTATTACTGAGGTTTTTTGGCTTCTCCTTAAATTAAAAAAATTAATGTTTATTTTTGAGTGGGGGAGGGGCAAAGAGAGAGGGAGACGCAGAGTTCGAAGTGGGCTCCAGGCTCTGAGCTGTCAGCACAGAGTCTGACACAGGGCTCAAACCCAGGGACCATGAGATTATGACCTGAGCCCAAGTCAGACACTTAACTGACTGAGCCACGCAGGCACCCTGGCTTCTTCTTAAAGTTTGGGCACATGGTGGCCTCCTCCCTGTCCCACAAATCAAGGATCTTGTGTTCTCACCTGTGCAGGCCCCAGCCCCTCTCCTCCAAGACCCACCCCTTTCCCCTGGCTTCCCCTCTCAGCCTTCACCCCACCCTACAGCTGGGGTGTGGCTGGAAGAGGACAGTGATACTGGAGGTAGCAGGGAAAATCCAGGGGAGCACAGACCAGAGCTGACATCCCCTTTAAGGGTCAGGGGGCGCGGCTGGGGAGCCCCGGGGGTGGGGGGGGCAGGTGCTGTTGTTCTCCTCCAGCCACCCCCACAGATGCACTCACTCTGCAGCAAGAGGCTCAGGGAGACGTGCTGGGAGCCCACCGCGTTCTGAGCTCGGCACGTATATTCCCCTTCATCTCTCTCCTGTACCCGAGGCAGCTCCAGCACCCCCGGGTTCGGGCTGCACAGGGTCAGGTGCCCCTGGGCCCAGCTTAGCCTGGCAGGGGGGTTGCTGTTGACGACACAGACCAGGCGCAAGGACTGGTTCTCCAGGACTGAAAGAAATGAGCCATTCTCCAGGGCTGTGGGTGCTGGAGAAAAAGAGACTGAGGGTCAGAGAGACAAAAAGAGAGAAAGCAGAAGGATATGAAAAGAGACCGGATGAGGGGACGGGGAACAGAGGTCAATTGAAGTGCAGGAAAAGGCACACTTTCTCCCCTTGATGGTGGGAATGTGCACTTGTCCACCCTCCATGCAGGACAACTTGGCCGCATTTCTCAACTTGGAAAGAACATAAAAGCTACATTTTGCTTTTAGGAACTTACCCCACAGACATACATACACTTTGCTGTGAAAGGTGACACAAGATTACTTACTCATCATAGCATTTCGGTTAATACAGTAAAATGAACGCCATGATTTTCCATTAGTGGAAGACGCACACAGAAGCAGAACCCATCCACGTGAAGGAATACTGCGCAGTCACAGAGCAGAAGGAGGACCGTCTGTGCTACTGACGGCAAAGGGCCCCTTAGATCCTTAGCAAACACACTGAGGCTCAGAGCAGCCTCTGGACACGAGACACTTTCCGGGAGGGAACTGGACATCCGAGGCCGACTTTGCTGTGCGTTATGAATACGTGTCCGTGTGAGTAGATTAGCTGTTCAAAAGTACTCAGATAAACGGTTGGTAGGAAAATAAAAGGTGAGGGCGTCCGGAGGTGCATGATAAGGGGCAGTTCTGCCGGGCGAGTGTCGCCCTGTTCTTGCTCTCCTGATAACAGGGGGGAGGGCAGAAGTGGGGGAGGGAGGGGCCGAAGGGGACAGCTGCTCACAGGGCCATGGGGGCCGGGGAGGGGGAGGGCCTCTGGGGGACCCACAAGAGGGACCCGGCCCTGCCCTTGCTCCCTGCACCCTAGGAGGAGCCCCTATCCTACCTGTGCCGTTTTCTTGGAAGACAGCGACGGTCAAGTTCCACGGAGAATCTGGGACAGAAAGACATGGCAGGTTGGCGTCAACGGAGAGGGCTGGTGGACATTGGCCCTCAGTCCCCACGGGAGCTGCATAAATGGGAAGAGGGTGGAGATCCTCCTGACCCCCTCCCAGCCCACATGCCAGGACCCGACACCCAATGTCCCAGGCCCTGACCCCCCAGCCAACTGCCCTCAGGACCCCATCAGGGATCCGGGTGACCCTGGCCCGGTTCTCACAGGACACGTTGAGGTGAATGGTCCTCATTGTGGTCACTCCGGTCCCAGGCAAGGTCACCTGACAGGTGAGGTTGGTGCCGTGATCCTGCAGCCGTGGGGTGAGGGTGAGCACAGAGGAGAGGTGGGTCTTGGGGCCCAGGGAAGCGAGGACCGCTGACGTCCAGGAGAAGATGGGGGGTGTGCCCCACTCACAGGCCCAGGGCACAGAGCAGGTCAGGTTACTGGGGCGTCCAGACTCCAGGGTCCCCGAGATAAGGATGTCAGGTGTCTGGGTCAGGGCTGGGGGGAGATGGGGAGACACGGGGATCAGGAGGAGGGTCCGAGGTGCAGCCTTGAGAGAAGCCTCAAGCTTTGGTCCAGCCCCTGCCTCTGAGCCCCAACATGCATTACCCCCAGCCCCTCCCGGGTTGTCCTGGGACCCCCAACCTTCCCCTGTGGCTTCTCCCACAATCTGCTCTTTACCTGTCACACGCACGGAGACCTGGTCACGTGTGTAAGTATATCTCACAGAAGGCCCTCTCTCCACCCTGAAGACGTATGTCCCCGAGTCCCCTCTCCGTACATCTCTGATGTCCAGGGAGCAGTCGTAGTCCTGGGGGTTTCCGAGGAGGCGGAATCGGCCCTGGGACTCCTGCCGCACTTTTCCATCTGGGTTGTTTGTGGCCACTAGAACATCCTGTTGTACACCGGCCCCTTTCCGGAACCAGTAGCCGAGAGCTGGGGTAGACTCAGACCAGCCTTCCCGGGGATAGAAGCATCTGCAGGACACTCGCACACACAGGCCCTCCTGCCCCTTTGCGTCCTGCACTTGCAGCCAGTAATCCCCCTGTGGCCCCCTCCCGGCCCCCCTCTGGCCCTCGGCCCCCTCCCTCCCCCAGAGCAGGGCCAACAGCAGCAGAAGCATGTCTGGGCTTGGAGGTGCCGGGTCCCCGGGGAGCCTGTTTCTCCAGGTCTGTCTCTCAGAAGCTAAGAGCTGCAAGACTGAGAGGAGGCCCCGACAGGAAGGTGACAGTGATGTCAGAACAGCGGCCCTCGTCAGAGAAGGAACCTCGCACGCAGACGCTGTCAGGGCCGGGACAGCCCTTGGGAATCAGCCATCCACCACCGCATCTCCACTGCTGGGGATCCTGGGCCTAGAGGCCAGAGAGAGTGAGAGCCTCGCCCAAATTCACACCCTGTGCAGGGCTCGAGCCCCATCTCCCGCCTTCCTGCCAATGCCCCTCCCTTCTGGGGTCATTTTTTTGCAAAGTGAAAAAGGGTTCTTTTGGGCCAGACCACCTGAATCACAGGCTGTACATGTCTGTGGAACTCATGTGGGGACATAGGGACCTGAGAGATGGGGGAGGCCAGGGGTGGAGGTGTGAGGAGGTCAACTGTCCTCCCTCACTTGGAATCCACATGGTAGGCCTCCCCTCCCTGCTC
This sequence comes from Neofelis nebulosa, assembly GCF_028018385.1. Classification (NCBI taxonomy): domain Eukaryota; kingdom Metazoa; phylum Chordata; class Mammalia; order Carnivora; family Felidae; genus Neofelis; species Neofelis nebulosa. The sequence continues at coordinate 7,520,338 of NC_080798.1, forward strand.
ATGAGACCACACACTAGCCCCAGGCACTGCCCTTGGAGTCACTGTCCAGCAAGGAAACAGTAGGTGTTGGTACCCAGAGCTCCCTGTGACAGGGGACACACAGGCAGAGGGAGGTGCTGTTCATAGGAAGGTTGGAGGTTGGAGGTTGTGTCCTAGGAAGACTGGGCACAGGGGACACTCAAGCAGGGGAGACAAAGATTCCAAGGACATTGAGGGGAGACTGACACAAAGGACACATGGGAAACTGAAGCTGTGGCTGTACACAGGGTGGTATGGGGGGAAGGGCAGAGGAAAAGGGACCAATTTTGAAAGGGGTAGAAACTTCCCCCTTTGTTGTGGCTGTCTGGGTGCCAGGACGATTTCTTCACCGCTGGTATCTCACCCTTTTTTCTATTGCTCCAGAGGGTGGCGGAGTCTGCCAACCTCTGGGGCTTTGCCCGTGAGGGCTCTGGTCCCAGGACTCAGGTGTGTAGGAGACACAGAGTGAGGAATGCCAGCTGGGTGTCATCCACTCTCCAGGTGGGGATGATTTGGTGAGAGAAGAGACGTGCACCTGAATTCACAGAAGGTTATGTTTAACTGTGTGGCTGGGGGCTGGGAGGAGGTTCTAGGAGGTTCTGGTGCCTCCTTCGACCTATGTTGGTTCTCTTGACACATTTGGGTGGGGGGAATATAAGATACAAAGAAGAGGCTCCAACAAGAACAACTCAGTGATTCATCACAAAATAGAAACAGAGCATTGCAGGCACCCTGGACCATCCCTTCGATCCCCATCCCTATTGCACACCCCACTCCTCCCAAAGGAGTCCTTGGACTCACTTTAATGCAGATTGTTCCCTTGCTTTTTTCTTCATGGTTTCATCACCCGAGCATGCTGCTTGTACTATGTAGTACTATGCTCATGTTTTTCTTAAGACTGTGTATGCACAGAGAACATTAGTCTGTTTTCTTCCATGCAACTTCATGAATCTTCCCCTCCCACGTTACCCCTGCCCTGAATCCTTACCCATAACCAGGGGCACAGTCAGCACTGGGGTCACTGAGAAGGGAAGGGGCAGGATTTTGGCATGCATAGGCACTCCTGCACCATCATAATTCCTGCAATGCTGCCACGTGTCACCCTGCAGCCCCATCCCCCTGTGCTGGACTACACACAGCAGGGTCAATTGCAGCCTCTCTATAGTCAGAAGGGTTGGGCCATGTCCAATATGTTTCCCATGGTCCCCAGTTTGCAAAGAAAAGCAGAAGAATGAGGGGCACCTGGGTGGCTCAGTCGGTTAAGTGTCCAACTTCGGCTCAGGTCATGATCTCGCGTTTTGTGAGTTCGAGCCCCGCGTCGGACTCTGTGCTGACAGCTCAGAGCCTGAAGCCTGCTTTGGATTCTGTGTCTCCCTCTTTCTCTGCCCCTCCCTGCTCATGCTCTGTCTCTTTCTGTCAAAAATAAATAAACATTTAAAAAAATTTTTAAAAAGAAGAAAAGCAGAAGAATGAGAAGGAGAGATACGGGGAAATCACAGAGAATCTAGCTGCGTGCAAAAGAGGAACTTATAACCCACAGGCCATCAGAGCTAGGAGGCCTTCTAGCCCCACTTCTTTGATTTTCAGAAGAAGACACTGAGGTCCAGAGTGGGCAAATGAATTGCCCAAATCATATGTGGGTGCCCTGTCTCATGCACCACTGTCTACACAGGGAGCTACTTAATCAATCTTTGTCAGACCAGAATTCATTGAGCTGGGAGATGAGTAGCTTATGTTAATCTGAGAGGGAAGAATTATCAACTTTTCCCATGAGATGGAGAGAAAATTTCATTCATTCATTCACTCATTCATTCAACAACCATTTACCTTATGCTTTCAGGTTTCCAGTAAAGGGGTGAATATGAGAGATGTAGCTCTTGTCTTTGAGGGGAGTAGCATCTCGCTGGGAGACAGATTCCTGACAATTCCAGTGTCACAGGTTAGGTAGCTGGGATGGGGGAGGTGAAGGCTAGGGATGGCTGAGGGGGATGGGTGGGGGGGGGACAGCGGGAGCTCTTGCCCTTTTGAACTGCAAAGTGGGTCCTCAGAGACAAGTTGACATGGTAGGGACTCTCAGGCAATCTCAAGGGATGTGAATTCCACAGGTGATCTTGGTACCCTGAGAATTCCTGTACTCTCAGGTATTATGTTCTCTATCACACTCAGTCTCCTAATGTGCTGGAAATCCTCCTCCAGCTACCAAGTTTTGTGCTCTGTGACCAACATCACCTCTGCCCCAGCAGAGGAGGGGCCACCACCCACAGGGGGCGCTGTCTCCAAACAGGACTTACCTGGCTGGGGGTGGGAGGTGGTCCCTGGGAAAGGGTGATGGTGCTGTCCGTGGTTCTGAATCAGAGGGGAGTGCTGGCTTTGGGCATGTCCACAGCTCTGTGGAGGGGCCTGATCACACAGAACAGGGATCCTAGGTCTGGAGTCAGTATAGTCAGCATGTCAGATGTGCTGGAGAGGGCTTAGGTCTACCTGGAAGGGAAACTCCAGGGTAAGGGAACTCCCTCAGGGGAAGGGAAGGTCTCAGTCTCTCCTCCTTATCCTTCTATCCACCCTCAGAAATGTCCTATGGACAATGCCAGGCTATTGCCACTAGTTCAAGAGCAGGGAAAGTGAAGGTTCTGTGTTGCCCTTTTACATATCCGGTTCCATTTCATTTTCTGAACATCTCTGACAGAGAGGGGTAATCCCCTCATCACATAGAGCAGGCAGCCAAAACTCAAGACAGATGGGCAGCTGTAGGAACTAGCTTCCAAAGACCACCCCAAACAACCCTGGCCTTCCTTACACAAACATGGAGCTCCCCTCATTATGAGATAAAATTGTTATTATTATCTCCTCCTCTTGAATCAAGGTCGGGTCCATGACTACTTTGATTAATAGAATGTGGAGGACAAGATGTTCTAAGACTCATACAGCTCAGATATTAAGAAGGCTTGGTAGCTTCCGCTCCTGCCTCGCAGAGTCCTGGGCATCTGTGTAAGCAACCCAGGGGACTCTGATGGAGAGAGAGGCTACATAGAGGAACCCTGAGCCTCAGACATCCAGCCCCAGCCCCGGCCACCATCACAACATAACTGCCCAGAAGAGCCCAGAGCAAGACAAGGAGTGAAACTGTCCAGCTGGGCTCTGACCAATTTACAGCACTGTGAGACAAAATACAATGATTGTTCAGGCTACTGAGTTGTAGGGTGGCTTGATGTGCAGCAACAGGTAACTGAAACACTAGCTTGCACAAATCATAGCTAATAGGTAAAAGGTAACGTTCTGGAGGTTTACAGGCCTGATGAATTTTTCTACATACTGTATTTCTTTAAAATTTTTTTTAAAATGTTTATTTACTTATTTTGAGAGAGCAAGAGAGAGCAAGAGGAGGAGGAGGGGGGGTGGTGGTGGAGAGAATCCCAAGCAGGGTCTGTGCTGTCAGAGCAGAGCCCAATACAGGGCTCAAACCCATGGACTGTGAGATCATGGCCTGAGCCGACATCATGAGTCAGAGACTTAACCAACTGAGCCACCCAGGCACCCCTTGTACGTACTGTATTTAAAGGATGGCTCTTGGGGCGCCTGGGTGGCGCAGTCGGTTAAGCGTCCGACTTCAGCCAGGTCACGATCTCGCGGTCCGTGAGTTCGAGCCCCGCGTCAGGCTCTGGGCTGATGGCTTGGAGCCTGGAGCCCATTTCCGATTCTGTGTCTCCCTCTCTCTCTGCCCCTCCCCCGTTCATGCTCTGTCTCTCTCTGTCCCAAAAATAAAAAAAATAAAAAATAAAAAATAAAAAAATAAAATAAAAAATAAAAGGATGGCTCTTAAATGGGGATCTAAAGCCTTCAGTGAAGATGCCTGTGGAGCTTTGCCAGGCTGGGACTACATTTCCCAGAATCCCCTTCCACGTTTGCATCCAGGTTAAAGCTGGCTACAAGAGAAGGGAGAAGTTGAAGCAGCAGCCATGGGGATTCGAGGGTCAGTGGAAGAGCAGGAACTATTGCAGCTTTCACACCCTGTGGCTGCTCTGGTGGCTCACCTTTGTTGGCTTGACATTCCAGCTGCTCAATTGCTGGGAGTGAAGAAGGTGTTGGGGGAAAGTGGCTGAATTTCCGGGAGCAAGAGCCATTGAGCCCTGGTACATTGATTGGTCCACCAATCCAGGGGGACACAGGTGCCCAGAGAGAAGTTCACAGTGCCATGCAAAGGATCCAGGAAAACAGTGTGCCTGTTTCTCTCCTTCTAAGACATTGTCCCAGGATCTCTTTAACCTGACAACTAGGGCCATTTGCCTATTCACAGGAGCCCCATCTTCCCTGAGCAAAGGACAGGAAATGGCCAACGGTGTCAGTAGTCAGAATAACCAATGCCCAGTTTTGTGTGTGTGTGTGTGTGTGTGTGTGTGTGTGTGTGTGTGTCTGTCTGTCTGTCTATGCTGATTAAATGCCCAGATTAAACATTATTTCCGGGTGTGACTGTGGGAGTGTTTCCAAATGAGATTAGCATTTGAATCGGTTGACTTGGTTGACTCAGTAAAGTAGATAACCCCTTCTAGCTGCCAGTGGGCATCATCCAAGGTCTGAAAAGAACAAAAGGCAGAGGAAGAGTACTCCTTCCCTTTCTGAGCTGCGACATTGGTGTTTTCCTGCCCATGCACTGGGATCTGCAGCATCAGTTCCCCCTGGTTCTCAGGCTTTGGGACTCAGACTGGAATTACACCTCTGGCTTTCCTGGGTCCCCAGCTTTCAGGTGGCAGATTGTGGGTCCCCTCAGCCTCCATTATTGAACCAGTTCTTCATAGTAAATCTCTGTTTGGTTCTGTTCCTCTGGGGAGCCCTGTCTAATACAGTCAAAAGGGGGACAAACAGATGAAAGCAAGACCTCATGGGCCATATTTCCTACTTTCTCATTATTTCCATGAGAAATAGAAGCCACTGAAAGTGGAAAGCTAGAGAATCAGAGAATGAAATGTCCAGATTTGTGTTTTCAGGTGTTCTCTCCAGCTGCCCTGGAGGAGGGGGCGGGTTGGAGGGGCATCTGGAGTGGAGTCAACAGTCTGGGGCCGCTGACCATCCAGTATTTCTGTTGACAAAGACTCCTGTCACTAAATGCAGCGTGGCCCTCTTGCACAGTTGTGACCCCTAAGAATGCTGGGCTTTACTCTGCCCGTAGTGTGTGATAAGTAAACGCTTGTGGAATGCAGACCATTAAAAGTACAAATTTAGGGGGGAAAGGTGACAAATGTGGTATACAATAGGAACCAAATTTTGAGTTAAAAACTGTATAGTGTTAACAAGATGACAAAGGCTAGTCCCTGCATCAGAGGGCTGAGACTGGGTGGGACAGGAGGGAACAGGGAAGGGAGAGGAGGTGCATAGATGGGGGTAGGGGCAGGTAGAACACAAATGAGCAGTCACAGGCTGTGTGGGCCAGGTGTTTCCAGGAAGAAGCTGACCATGATGTCCCCATATCTGTCCCTCTGGACTCCAGATCCACACCTTAGTCCCCTCTCAAGAAGGGCGGAGACTCGGTCAGGCCTCTCAGCTCTGCTCCCTGGGGGCCCCCACACCTGCAGGGACAACATGGCTCTCAGATCAGAGAGTCACCCCTTTAATTCTAACTACAGGTGGGGTGGGACAGCTCAGCCCCACCTGGAACTCAGGGACTTCCTGGAGACTTCCCTGGAGAGGGATAGGCCCGCTCACCTTGTGTAGTAGATCCAGGTGAGGCCATAGGTGAAGAGGAAGCCAGACCCCATGAGGGCCCCTCTGAGCAGGGTGAGGACCAGGGGCATGAGCCCTCTTACTCCTCAGTCACACAGTTGCCGGAAGAGGGGCTTTCTGGGGAAGTGGGGTGGGGCGGGTGGGGTGGGCAGGGGATGAAGTTCTGGCCCTAGGCCCTTCCACATCCTAAACACCCGGCCAGGTTGTCCACCCCCAGAATCTGTGTTGCAACTCACTTTGCACACAGAGGCTGAAGGAAATGTGTTGGGAGCCCAGCGGGTGCTGAGCCTGGCAGGTGAATTCCCCTTCATCTCCAGCCCCTATGTGGGGCAGCTCCAGGACATCAGGTGCTTAGGGTTGGGGGAGGGGGGCGGCTTATTAGGGCTTTTCCTTCCTGGTACCAGCTCAGCATGGCAGGGGGTTGCTATTGGACCAGGATCCGGTGGGGGATGGTGGAGCTGAGAGGTGTGCCTCTCCCACTTCCCAAACAGACACAGAGGGTGCACGACTATTTGACCCAAGCCCATGTATAGACTCCAGGAGTCTAGAGTGGCTGAAAGATCCTGGAGGGAGAGAGGCTTAGCTGAGACTAGAAGGAGGAGAGGAACTGGTCATATTAACATATGGAGGAAAGCACCTCAGGTAGAGGAGTGACAAGCAAAGGCACTGAGCCTTTTATCCCCTGGAAAAAGATGTTTCCTACTGAATCAGTTCCTTTATGGACACATGGCTATGAGCCTGGTAGATGAAAGGAAATGCAAATATCTCTGGGACCTGCTAGAGAAGACAGGGAAGTTTCTGCACCTGATAAGCTGAGGAAGTCACCCTGGGGTGCAGGGGAGCCACCAGAGGGCTCTGAGCGGGGAAGGGGCAGGGTAGGCTATGGGGGTAAGGAAACCTTTCTGGGCCTGTTCTATGTGGGACACAAACTTGACGGGAGACACCAGAGACCAGGAGGCTGGGCAGGAGGAAGGAGCAATGGTCAAGGCCATATGGGTGAAGGGGAGGAGGCAGGACAAAGAGGGGATGAGGAAGGGAGCAATTTGGGACATTTTCTGGAGATAAAGCTTACAGGACCCATTGATTCATGGGGGTGGGAGAAAAAAGGAGGCATGTGGAGTTAGTCAGGAGTCCTGACCCAAGTAGCTGGGGGGATGGAGACCCGTGCCCCCAATTTCTGCACTTCAAAGTCATATTTGGACCCTGCACCAAAGCTGTTAGAGAGACCCAGACTCCACCCTCATTTCCCACCCTAGACTCTTCTGGCTCCTGGCCCACTCACCTTCCTACAGCATGGATTATAGCAGCACCACCAGCAGCAGAAACATCTCTTGAACCATAAATGCCAGGCACTGTCTTGGGACAGTCTGGTCACCACAGTCTCAGTATGGGAAAAGTGGTTAAAAAACACACACACACACACATACAAGAGGAAGCCAGTGGATAGGAAAAGGATAGTAATTGTATGCATTAGTGCAACTTCAGAGCCCAGTCGCCAGAGATGAAGAGGTTCCTGGTCCTACTCTGCAGGACTCAATGAAGTCTGGAGAAGGCAAAAGACCCCCAAAAGTCATACTGGCTGATGTATCTTTCATACTTGGAAAGCTTCATAGAAATCGGTATGATTTCTGCCATTCAGAACTTGCCAGTGAATTTTTATCCCCTGGAAAAAGATGTTTCCTACTGAATCAATTCCTTTATGGACACACGGCTATTTGGGGGTTTTGTTTCTTCTTGAGACCGTTTCGGTAAATGAAATTTTTCTTATAATTTTTACACATCATCTGAATTTTAAAATGAAATAGCATATATTTGAGTGAAACATCCCCTTATATTGTTCTTAAAGCAAAAGACATTGAAGCAAAACATACACGGAGAAAACAGTTCAGTTTATAAAGATAAGCTTGATCGATTTTCATACGATGATGACATTCCTGGAATAACCACCTAGATCAAGAAACCCCACCAGCACTCATTCTCAGTTACTCCCCTCTAAAAAAGTAACCACTATAAGTAACTTCTATCATCATTGATTAGTTTTCTGTTTTTGACTTCGATGTAGTTGGGATCTTAGTGTCTGGCTTCTTGTGCTTAATATTTTATTGTGAGAGTTACCCACACAACAGCTATCCATTCATTCTCACTTTTGAAAGAGTTTCACTGTGTGCATATGCCATACGCTATACAATAGGATATTTGGGTTGTTTCTAGTCTGGAACAATTAGGAAGAGTGCTCATACAAACATGGCTTTGATGTGAATATGCACTTTTGTTTGGTGTATTTCTTAGAGTGGTATTTCTCAGTAATAATCGAGAGGGTCTGGGTCTCCAGGCCCCTGGGTTACTGGACCTCTGAGGCTCCAGGACCCCGAGCCTAAAGACTACTGAGTCTCAGGGGTCTGGGCCTTTGGATCCCTCAGTCTCAGAAGTCGGGGTCTGGAGGGGTCAAGCCCTCTCTCACCGGCTTGCCATCCCGGAGCTCCACCTCCTGGTGAAGGGAAGTGTGTACTACCCGGTTCGCTGGCCGGGACCTCAATCTCAGCCACTACCCAGAGCCAGGCACACGTCCAGAAACCACCCCCCACCCCCCCACCCCCCAACCACTAACAGCTAGGCACGCGCAGAGACCTCAGCTCACACATACTGCTACCTCTCCCTATCCGACACGCTCATGCGCACAAATACCACCCGCACGTGCACGCATAGATCCACTCAGAGCCCCGACCCTCGGACTTCCTGCCCTGAGCATGCGTCACCTCCACCTTTCGCACTCTTGAGGCGCCGCAGCACTCCCATCCTCAATTCCCAGCTGCAACGCCACCCTCAAAGGGTAGAAATCAATGCTCTACAGTGTCTTTAAAAGCCTGTAATAATCCCACGAAAACAGATAATCCGAATACAGCTACTTCGCCTTTTAAGTGTCCGGCACGGTGACGGTGACAACGCACTGCGACAGAAATTCTTTCTGTCTCACCGTCATAGAATCTCTCTTTCTCAGCTCTGCCGCGTCCTAAGCCCAGGCGCAGGCGCATAAAGGAAATCGGGCAGTGCACTTTAGCAATCGGTAGAAAGGGCCGCAAGGGTTGCTGGGAGTTGTAGGACTGGGAGGCCTAGTAGGGGCAGGAACTTTGGAGTTGCCGCATGGGGTTCTAGGAGCAGTAGGCAAGACAGCCCCAAAGCCTTGTGGGAGTTGTAGTCTCCGGAGCCACTTCCGTGCCAGACTTCCGCGTGTGGGGCTGTTGGGACGTCCTAGTACCGCGTTCTGTCCAGGTGAGTAGTTGCTCCTGGAGCGTGTGGGCCCACGGGCCCCCGCTCGTTATTGCGGTGCCATGTGAGGTCGAGAGCCTCGGGGAGTGGTGACACTAGCGCCTGTGTCCCAGAGGCCTTCTGGCCAGGATCCCCACTCTGGGCATTGTGGTCCATCCTGTCTCTTGCCCGTCCACCCCTTCCACCAGGTGGGGATTCCACGATCTCCCTCCCCAACCCCCATGCCATTAGGCACATCAAAGAGGCCCCTAGTGTGTCCTCGAGCTTCTGTTCTGATAGAGGGTTCACACACTATCATCCTGACAAGGCGGTAATCCGGAGGCATCCCTGGGGTCCGCGTCTCTTCTGGGGGCATCTATTATTACCTCATTCTACAGTTCTTTAACCTAGCGCCGACACTGTTCCAAGCCCAATGTGAGGCTGGTGGACGAGGCAGACCCAGTCCCTGACATTAGTACCCCGAAGGAGACAGGTCGGCCACCATGACGGGTAGAGCCATGGTCAGGCTGGGATGGAGGCGTCTTGGCGGCTCTGTGAACCTAGAGGGGGCGCCTGACCCAGGCTGGATTCATAGTCTTCAAGGGGAAGACACTTAACAGGCATTTCAAACCTGATGTGTCCAAATGGAATTCCTGGGGACCCTCCTGACAAAATGGCCCCATCTTCCTCCCTGGTGCTCTGGCCAAAACCTCCAAGTCACTTTGCATTCACCTTTTCTCATCAGCCCCGCCTCCACCACAATCCAAGTCTTGTGCAAGTCCTATGGACTCTGCCTTCGGAACGGATCTAGAATCCCGCCCTTCCCACCTCCACTGCCCACCACCCCCACCCAGGCCACTTGCATCTGTCACTGGCTATTGCCATAGCCTCCTCACTGGCCTCCCTGCCTTTGCTCTTGCCCCCTAAAGGATGTTCCTCACACAGCAGTCAATGGAATGGGATCGTTTTAAAATATAAATCAGGGGCACCTGGCTGGTTCAGTCAGTTAAACATCTGACTCTTGATTTCGATTTCCGCTCCGGTCCTGATCTCAGGGTTGATTAGTAATGTCGAGCCCTGTGTTGGGCTCCATGCTGGGCATGGTGCCTGCTTGGGATTCTCTCTCCCTCTCCGTTTGTCCCTCCCCTTCTCTCTCTCTCTCTCAAAAACAAAACCCTTGTCAGTTCATATCCCTTTCCTGCTCAGAATCCTCCTGTGGCTCATATCTCCCTATGAATAAAATTCAAACTCCGTATCATGGCCTATGAGCCTCTGACAATCTGCACAGACTCAACACCTGCCAGGGTCTTCCTCCTTCAGGAGGCAGACCTCAAAACTGGGTGACTGTAGATTTAGGGCAAGAGGAGGGATGAGTCCAAGGTGACTTTATGTCCTGTCCTGCGAAGGGGCTAGGTGGAAGGTGGTGATGCTCTCAGGAGACAGGAAACAGCTGGGCTGGAGCAGGTTTCTGCCTCGTGGAATGGAGCCTGGCCAGTGTGGGCACTTGGGACCTGGGAGAAGGCCTAGCCAGAATCCTCAGTGGGGCATTTGGAGGACCAGCTGGATGGACATCACAATTCAGACTCACCTACAAGAGAATGGGCTGGGTGGGACCCGAGGGCCATGATGAGGACTCTCCAAAAGAGACTGGGATTCAGCAGAAGATAAACCAGGGCAGCAGAGAGAGGATCAAGTCAAAAGTCAAAGGAGAAAAAAGTTTCAAAGGGCTGTTGCTCAGCGCTGACAGATGCACCTGATGGTCACCATTGATGGCTCCTAAGCGTTACTTGCTGGCCCCGTGACAGGGAGGAGTTCTCTGAGCAGAGGAAAGAGCTGGTGCAAACACCTTCCAGTAGGTGCATCATGGAGTGTTTGAGAGTAGAGACCAGCATGACTGAGGACAGTGGGACATGAGGTCAGAGAAAAAGGGAGCCAGGTCACAGAGAGCCTCGGAGCCACTGGCTTTTCCTAAAGTGAGAAGGGTTGCATGGGACGATGTATAGAACATACCGGGCAGGGTCCGCTGGCTGTCCTGTGGAGAGGAGAGGAGGGTGGGCAGAGTGGAGGCAGGGACTCTGGTGAGGAGCCTCCTGCAGTACTGCTCACATGAGGGTGGCAGCCGTGGAGATGGGGAGACGCATCGCCTTCTGGGTTAAAGCTGCCGTCAAACAGGATTTGCTGTATGCCATTTGGGCATTTGGGGTTTGAGGTCTGAGGATGTGGAGAAACGGTCAGGACTTGACATTGTAATTTGGAGTCACCGGCGGGGAGAGGAAGAAGAGTGGCGAGAGCAGGTCAGCGTCCCGGAGCCCAAGGCATCTTGCCTGGGCAGCTGAAAGGATGGAAGTGCTCTTTACTGCAGGAGAAGCAGGCGTGGGGAGAAGAATCGGGAATCTGGGTTTTGAGGTGCCTGTTAGACATCTTGAGTGGCACTGGTCCCTTGCCCCAGAAAGTCACAGACAGTAAACAATAGGTCACATGAGGTCATTCCACATATGGTGGCAAATCCTAGAAGCAGATAACCTGCTGGGAGGCTCCTGCACTAGGCCAGCCTGGAGGCGATGGTAGCCTGGGGAGGGGATACTGGGTTTACCAGGCATGTGGGACCAAGGAGGGTGTAGCTAGGGGATTGGTTTTGGCTGGGGATGGAGGAGGTTGGAGGAGGGGGATGGAAAGGGGTCAGGGATGGGCTTATCCATGTTTTGATACATCCGTAGAAGCTTGTGGGAGATTCTGACACCAGAGCAGAGTTGAGCCCAGCCCTGGAGGCCCAAACACCCCCACCTCGAAAACAAAAGCAACCCCAGATGGTCTCCTTGGAGATGTGATCCAGCAGCCTCCCCGGAGGCATCGACCCCGCCATCCGGAATCCGCACGTAACCTGCCTCCCCTCTCTCCCTGTCCAGGGGCAGCCAACTCCCCCCCGCCCGCCCGGAACCCGCGATGCCCGCCCCGCAGTGCGCCTCCTGCCACGCGGCGCGCGCCGCCCTCCGCCGCCCGCGCTCCGGCCAAGCGCTGTGCGGCGCCTGCTTCTGCGCCGCCTTCGAGGCCGAGGTGCTGCACACGGTGCTGGCGGGCCGCCTGCTGCCGCCCGGCGCCGTGGTGGCCGTGGGCGCCTCCGGCGGCAAGGACTCCACGGTGCTGGCGCACGTGCTGCGCGAGCTGGCGCCGCGCCTGGGCGTCTCGCTGCGCCTGGTGGCCGTGGACGAGGGCATCGGCGGCTACCGGGACGCGGCGCTGGCGGCCGTGCGGCGCCAGGCGGCGCGCTGGGACCTCCCGCTCACCGTCGTGGCCTACGCGGACCTCTTCGGGGGCTGGACGATGGACGCCGTGGCCCGCAGCACGGCCGGCTCCGGCCGCAGCCGCGCCTGCTGCACCTTCTGCGGGGTCCTGCGGCGCCGCGCGCTGGAGGAAGGGGCGCGCCTCGTGGGAGCCACGCACATCGTGACGGGTGAGCGCGGGCGCCGCAGCCGAGGGGCGCGGGGCGGGCGCTGCAAGGGGGCTGGGCGCGTGCCCAGCAAGGGGTGAAGGAGACGCCGGGGGTGCCCGAAGTGGGGGATCTCCACGAGAAGGGGGTGCGCACGCCCGCTGAAGGTGCGTGGGCAGAGTGTGTGCGCGCCGGGGCTGGGCGCGGCAAGCTTTGAGTCACTGCCTTCGCTTTGGCCATGGAGGGGTGCAGGGGTGCTCTCCGGGGGCTGGGGCTGTGTTCCCTGCAGTTTCCAAAATGACATTCTCTGTGTCCCTTCACAAAAGGAGGCGAGTGAAGTGACACCACCCATCAGAAGCCATCTGTAGTCTGAAACGCAACTCTTTAGACCCCCCTTCTCTGTCGGCCTCTTCTCTCTGAGAACTTGAGAACTTCCTCTCTCCCAACCGTTGCTTCAACACGTGATTGTTGACCATCTCCTCTGTACCAGACGCTCTGTAGCCTCGAGCAATACCTAACCTCGGTTACCTCATCTGTAAAACGGGGTTATTAATAATATCGAGGTCCCAGGGTCGTTGGGAATAAAGTGAGTTCTGTGTGAGGCACTTAGACCAGAGACTGGCAAACAGCAGACCTTACAGAGATGTTTGCCTCCTGATGCTGCCCAAGACAGCCTCTGCCCCTGCCCTCCCGACATGTCCATAATTATAACCCGGTAAGTGCTGCTAAGGAAAAATCACACAGACTTTGCCAGTTTATAACAGGAGGACCCAGTGAAGGGGGAAGCCTGGAGTTAGGAAGTGGTTCCTGAGTGAGCCTGATCTGAAGGCCGCCTGAGTAACCAGTGAAGGGCTGACCCAGTTGTTGGGGTCCGAGCAGAGGAGGAGGCTGGTGCAAAGGCCCTGAGGAGGGGAAGTGTGGCCAACTGGAGAAGCCCCAAGAGGACCGGTGTCTGTCGGACCAGACAGACTCAAGTATAAGACGACAAGATGCAGAATAGGTAGACGTTTAGGTGACGTCTATGGTGACTGTTGAGGAAATACCGAAGCTCTCGCTGGCCTTCCTGCACGCGGTGACCCGCATTCCCCGCACTGGGACAGCAACACCTCCACTGACCGTTAGAGGCCTCTTTGACTTCTCCGGTGCCGGTGCCGTGTGACGTACACCTTCAACTGAGACTGACCCTCCTGAAAAAGCAACGGGCACAGGGCCTGCTTGGCGATAAATGGGTGGCAAATGAGGGCGCCCCGGGTTGCCTCCTGGAGGCCTGTGTGTCCCCTCTCGTTTCTCACTGTGCCCACCGCCCACCTCCACCGGGCTGTCGCGCGGTGCCCAGGGGTCTCCATGGCCCTGTCCGGCCCTCCCTGCTGTCCCCCCCCCCCCCCCCGCCCATCTCTCTCCTGGTCCTGGCGTCCTGCAGTGTCTGGGGGTGGGGTGGGGGTCTCCAGCCCGGGTCGCCCACTCTGGGCCGCTCTCCAGGGCCCCTCCCCGTCCGTCTGGGTCCCTGCTGCCCCACGGCGGCGCCCCCATCTCACCGGCTCCCCGTCTCTCTCCCCCAGGCCACAACGCCGACGACATGGCGGAGACCGTGCTCATGAACTTCCTGCGGGGCGACGCGGGGCGGCTGGCCCGGGGCGGGGGCCTGGGCTCGCGGGGCGAGGGGGGCGCGCTGCCGCGCTGCCGCCCCCTGCAGCTGGCCTCGCAGAAGGAGGTGGTGCTGTACGCGCACTTCCGCCGCCTCGACTACTTCTCGGAGGAGTGCGTCTACGCGCCCGAGGCCTTCCGCGGCCACGCGCGCCACCTGCTCAAGCTCCTGGAGGCGGCGCGGCCGTCGGCGGCGCTGGACCTGGTGCACTCGGCCGAGCGCCTGGCCTTGGCCCCGGCCGCGCGGCCCCCGCCCCCCGGCGCCTGCTCCCGCTGCGGGGCGCTGGCCAGCCGCGCGCTCTGCCAGGCCTGCGCCCTCCTGGACGGGCTGCAGCGCGGCCGGCCCCGCCTGGCCATCGGCAAGGGCCGCGGGGGGCGCGACGAGGAGGGGTCGTCGGGGCCGCCACCCCCGCCTCCCAGCGACCCCGACTCTGCGCCGGGCCCCGCCGCCGGGGGGTGCGGGGCTGCCTGTAAAGAGCGCTGCGAATAAACCCAAGGGACCTCCGCCCGGGCTTCGCTGCGAGGCTGGGAGGGGGACGGACGGGACCGGTCGCCGCCGACCCCGCAGAAGCTGGGGGCCGGGACTCCTGGGTCTGAGGGAGGAGGGGCTGGGGGCCGGGACTTCCGGGTCTGAGGGAGGAGGGGCTGGGGGCCTGAACTGGGTCTGAGGGAGGAGGGGCTGGGGGCCGGGACTTCCGGGTCTGAGGGAAGAGGGGCTGGGGGCCTGAACTGGGTCTGAGGGAGGAGGGGCTGGGGATCAGGACTCCTGGGTCTGAGGGAGGAGGGCCTGTGGGTTCAGACTCCTGGGTCTGAGGGAGGAAGGACAGGGACCAGGACTCCAGGGTCTGAGGGAGGAGGGGCTGGGGGTCAGGACTCCAGAGTCTGAGGGAGGAGGGGGCTGGGGGCCTGGACTCCTGGGTCTGAGGGAGGAGGGCCTGTGGGGTCAGACTCCTGGGTCTGAGGGAGAAAGGACAGGGGCCAGGACTCCAGGGTCTGAGGGAGGAGGGGCTGGGGGTTAGGACTCTCGGGTCTGAGGGAGGAGGGGCTGGGGGCCTGGAGAAGGGGCTGGAGGGGTCAGTACTCCTGTGTCTCAGAGCCGGTAGGAATTAAGGGGCTGCTTGCCTCACACTCTGCCAGGTTCTGGGCATGCTCAGGAGAGTCCTAATGCTTTTATAGGACCTACTACGTGTCATGTCTGACTGTCGCACGATAAGTAAAACCGCTTCACTTGAGGGACTCTCATTTACAGTAACCATGTTTACCTTTGAGCGCGGCGCACAGTGCGGATGCTGCACCATCCGGTTTCATCCACAGCGCGATCTCATTGGCTGTGCGGTCACCTAGGGGGAGTTTGTCCCTCTGAACCCGGGTGGGGGGAGGATGGCCAGAGTTGGCCTGTGGTTCAGCACCATCCTATAGAAATATAGTGTGAGTCAAATGTGTAATTGTCAGTTTTCTAACAGCTTATTTTTTAAAGGAGGGGGAACAGGTGAACTTTTAGTAATATATTTTACTTGACCCAAATAAATATATTTGATCTAAATATCCAAAATATTACCATTTTAACACGTAGTCGCTATTTTTAAAACTATGAGATATTTTACAGGCGCTTTTTTTTTTTTGTACTAAGCTTTTGAAATATAGTGTGTCTGTTATAGCCCATCTGCCTTCAGATTCAACCACTGTTCAGACGTCCCATTTGACCCGAGGGCCCCCAACAAGGGAACTGGGAAGATGCTGTCCTAGGCCTTGGCCACAAGAGGTCACTGTGCCCACGCCTGTGCATCAGGTGGCCATTGCTGGCAAAATCAGGTCTCCGCTGCCCACTTGGGAGCTCTGCTCTCTGCCCCCCCACCGCCACCCCCACCCGGGACCCCCTGGTCTGAACCAGCCGCCAAGGGCGAGAGGCACAGTCTGGCAGAAATATTAAGGCCCCATAGGAAACCTTCCTTGACCTCAAGACCTGTGTGTACATGCACTCATTCATTCTGCAAATATTTATTGAGCACTTCATTTGTGACAGCCGTGAACACATAAATACCTTCCCTAATGGGAGAGGCCAAAAAGAGAAAGGAGAAGAATAAGTTGAATATATAGTATGTCAGATGGTAATAAATCAGGGGATGGAAACATGCCCACATTGAAGCAGGTGTACTGTAAGCCCTGACAGTTGGGTTTTCTTTTTTTTTTTTTTTTTGTAACTTTTAAATGTTTATTTATTCTTGAGAGAGGGGGAGAGTCAGAGAGAGGGGGAGACCCAGAGTCTGAAGCAGGCTCCAGGCTCTGAGCTGTCAGCATTCAAACTGCAAGATCACAACCTGAGCCACCCAGGCGCCCCTGGTTTTCTCTTTTTTGTAATCCAAGTGCCTGACTTAAGCTTTGCTCACCAAGGCTTCCTCTTCAAAGATGGCTATCTCAGTAAACAGATTTCCAGTCAGACAACTAGATAAAAAAAAAGCCTGGCTCCCTCCCCCCACCCCCTCCAGGCACCTTTGTTTTAGAGATCTTAGCTGATTTCCATAAATCACCAGCAGCCTGTTTTTCCTCTTCCCAAGCTTTAAATTCCCCACTCTTCTGTGGGTTGTTTTTTTTTTTATGTTTATGTTTATGTTTATTTTTGAGCACGAGTTGGAGAGGGACAGAGAGAGGAGGGAACAGAGGATAGGAAGCAGGCTCTAGACTGACAGCAGAGAGCCTGATGTGGGGCTTGGGAACTCATGAACCAGAAGATCATGACCTAAGCCAAAGTCTGGCTTAACTGACTGAGCCACCCAGGCGCTGCCCCCGCCCCCCCCCCCAACTCTTATGTTTTAAATACATGAATAGTGAACCCTTGAAATCCTAGGCACCCCCCTTGATCCCAATAAAAGCAGAACCCCAGACACCCATGCACCCACCCTCCACCGTGACTTTGCTGTATGGCCCATGGTATGCCATGTGATTTCCAGATCCTGTAAGTAATAAACCTTTTTTTTTTTTTTTTTAAGTTTCCTGGTGGTTACTCTTGAGGGCAATCTTGCAATCATGAGAACCCGGGTTATCGATGGGCTGAGACCCGCACAAAACAGTGAGGTGGACAGAAAGGCCTCAAGGAGAAGGTGGCATCTGAGCCAAGACCTATCCAACGTGAGGCAGTGAGTTCTCCAGATGGCAGGGAAGAGCCTTGTTGGTGGCAGCACAGCAGTCACAGACCGAGGCAGGGTAATGGGGGAAGAGAGGGCTGAGAGGGAACAGAGCGTATAGGCTCAGCTTTGGTTTTGAGACAGAAGCCACAGAGAGTTTTGAGCAGAGGAGTGAAAAAGGTCGTCCCTTTATTCACGCAGCAAACATTTGCTGATATCTCCCAGGGGCACTGAGGCAGCCCCAGTCCCGGCCCTCAGTGGTTTCCTCAGGTCTCCCCACCTGTCTGGTGGGGAAGGCAGACAAGGAGGGACGCGTGCTACGGTCAGGGGAGCTAGCCAGGGCACCAGGGAGTCCAGAGGTGAGGTGCCCAGCTCAGCATAGGGTGTCACAAAATGCCTTCTGAAGGAGGCAGTGTTAAAACACTGAGGGTAAGAATTAGCACGAGAATGGGGTGGGAGGGAGATGGGGCTGAAAGAATGGCAGATAGAAGCGTGCAGGCAAGGAAGGACCTTGAACCTGTTTGGAAGGGCTGCCAGCAGGCCAAGATGCTGGGGGAGGAGCTAGCCCAGGGGGACGGCCAGGGGAAGCCAAACAGAACAGAGGCAAAGGGGTGGGATGGTGGGAATGGATGGGAGGGCTATTTAGTGAGCACTCACCATGGGTTGGAAAGCCTACTAAACCCTAGGGTGTGTTTGTAAGCATAAGAGCTCCTGCATGAACCCCAATACAAGAGGAGTCCTTCCCAAACAGACTGAACAGAAATAAAGATGTTTGCCAACGTAGGCAGAAGGCCATAGTAAACACGGGGCAGTCTTTTGCTGAGGGAGGAAACCATAGTAAGCATGGAGGGCAGAGCAGGGATGTTGCTGAGGCAGGAAGCCCCAGTCATCATGGAGGGAGGTTTTGCTATGGTTTTGGCCTTGGTAAATGCAGCCCCTACGTAAGCACAAGGGATCCTTCATTCTCGTTGAGGGTGGCAGTGGATCTGTGAAAGGATTGAGGCTGATAGGGCGGAAACCGCATCCTCCAGAGTCACTTGGAATCTTTCTTCCCTGGAGGGATTTAAAGCCCAGTCTCAGAAAGATGGGCTTTCCCTGTCTTCTCCTATGTTTTGCTCTCCCAAGGCTGGATAATTGGAGATTCGTGCCAGGTCTGAAGAGGTAGAAGCATTGGGTACAGAGATTCTGGAGGGAAACAGATTTCTGGAGAGAAGCAGAGATTCTAGAGAGAAGACGACTGAGATAAACTTACTCCTTCAGCCTGTTTACACAGAGCCCCACTTCATGCCAGGTACCAGACTAGGCTCAGGGGTTTCAGCAATGAATCTGCTAGATGAGGTCTCAGCCCTCATGAAGACTCAGTTCAAGTGAGAGAGATTTTACTTCATTCTACAAATGTTTACTGTGTGCCTACTATGCACCAGGGCACAGAACCAGATAAGGAAGGCAAAAACCCCTGCCCTGTCAGAGATGACACTCAAGTTACGGGAGACAGAATCCATAAGAATGAAAGTAAATAAAACGTGAGGGACATCTGATGGTGATAAATGCCATAGAGGGGGGAAAAAAAGAGAGACAATAAACAAGGAAGCAAAAACATAAAGCAATTTTAGATTGAAAGAAGGCATAGGAAGGAAACTAACAAGAAGAGAATGTCTGCTCCAGACAAGGTGATCACAGTGGCAGGAAGGGTATCCCAGGCAAAGGGATCAGCAAAGACAAAGACCTAAAGTGGGACAAAGACCCTCAACTACCACACTGGGAAAATCAAAGACGTGCAGGGGAGCTGAGGCACAGAGCATGATGGAGTGATGAGGTTGGAGGGATGGATATAAGCCAGACAAAATGCCTTGGAGGCATTTGGGTTTTATTCTATTTGCAGTGGGGAATCATAAATGGGTTTGAAGCAGTTTTTAACATGATACTGTTTAAAATTTTAAGAACGCATTGGCTGCCGAGTGGGGAATGGACGTGGCATTGGTAGGGGGGTAAGAATAGGGGTCAAACGTGGAAGCAGTGAGACTAGTTAGGATGCTATTGCACCTGTCCAGGTGAGAAATAAACATGGCTTGGTGAGAGAAGAGGGCAGTGGGTGGATTCCATGGCTATTTTGGTGCCGAGATGACAGGAATTGCCAAAGTGGGAGGTGGGTGTGAGGGAGGGAGCAAGGACCACTCCCAGCTTTTGACCCAAGCAACAGGGAAAAGGATGGTGTCGGTGTCGTTTACTAACAAGGAGAAGACTCAGGGGGAGGGTGGGAGTGGACCCACCTTCTCCCACTTTTTAAACTGCAATAAATGAGAGATAATAAAGACGGAAGGAGGTGGGGCAGAAATGTTCTCTGGCTGTTGACCTGGCATCAGGGGCGCCCAGGTGTGCAAACAGAGGCTGCCTGGCACGTAGCAGATACAGGTGCTGACTCAGAGCCATCTGAGAGATTACCCAGAAAGTTTGGGTAATCAAAGAGACACGTGAGATCAGCATCAGAGGGGCATCAAGTCGGACGGGCTGAGGTTTGAATCCCACCTACACCACTTGCTCACCATGCAATGTTGGGCAACTAACCTAATTTCTCTGGGTTTTCCCCATCTGTAGAATGGGAGCGATTGTGTGTGGGCCAGCGGGGGGATTAAGGGAGATGTGGCACATGGAGGTACTGGAAAAATTGCCAGCCAGGAGCTGGTCAGGGCCCAACAAGGCAGAGTGAGGGTCCATTTCCTCATCCCACAAGCATCCATCGCGTGCCGGACTGTGCCAGGGGGATGGGGATCCAGCAGAAGATTCCCTGCCCTCAATGGCATGCAAACAGATTTGAAGACAGAATGGCATGGGGTTTAACAGCTGGATGCCTCAGGTTCCAATCCTGGCTCTGCCCCTTGCACAAGCGACTTTTGTCTGAGACCCCGTTTCCTCACCTGTAACACGGTGCTAATAAGAGTCTCTCAACCTCATGAAGCTGCTGGGAGGATTAAACATGATCATGTTTATGAGGTCCTTGGCAACCTGCCTGATGTTCATTATAGGTGCAGACAGAGACAGGCATTCCCTGACATAGGGACTCAGGAGCCTTGAAGCGAGAGGACACCCTGGTTTTGCAGTCCCCCAGCCTCCACAGGGTCTGAGACCACCTCCCCCATCGCCCATTCCCACGGTAGCACCCTGGCCCCTATCTCCATCCAGAAGGGCTCCACCTCAGAAGCCACAAAACCCACATGCTACTCCCTGACCACAGCCTCCCAGGCTTCCAGAGCTGTGGGTGTCTCTGCCATACCTGTTCTTCCACCTCAGGGCACCCCTGACCCCCTCATGCAGCCTCCCGCCAAAGCCCCTTCCGTCTGCCTTTCCTATACCCCACAGTCCTTTCCACCTCTAGTGTCCTCAGCACCCCTCCCACCATCACCCAGCCCTGCATGTTCCTGCTCTTTGCTGGAGAAAAACAAAACAAAATCGTCCAACTGCTCAAAAGATGCCTCTTTAAATTGCTGAGTGCCAACTTTACCTGGGTGCCTTCTCCCTCACCTCCTCAACCCCACCCACCCAGGTGCCCCTTGAGATGAGCTGGCCTCCGTCTTCCTGGAGGAAGCAGAAGCCACCCCAAGGGCCCTCCCTCCTCTTCCTGCCACAGGACCCACACCCCACCCGAAACCTCACCCGCCCTTTCCTTCTTCCTTCCTGGAACAATGGAAGAGGCGTCTTTCCTCCCATCTGGAGCTAATCCCACCACTCAGGCAGTTGCACCATTTGCCCCTTTGTTCTCGGGCATCTCACTCCCTGTGGTTGTTCAGAGCTGTCCGCCTGGGTTCGAATCATGGCGACACCACTCAGCGTTGTGTAAACTTGGGCGGACGACTTCCCTTCCTCATCTGTACCTTGAAGATAATAAGAGTGTCTTTCTCACGACACCATGGAAGGCTTTGGTGAGCTAATTTATGAAAAATGCACTCAAACACTGTTGGACCCACAAATCAGTGCACAAATGGAACAGACCTTCAGATCGCCTTGGAAAAGACAATGGAAGAGTCAGGTAATGGAGCAGAGATCCCGATAGTCCTGGAGTTTGAATGTTTCCTCTTGCACTGACCAGCTGGGTGACCTTGGACAAGACACTTCTCCCCTCTCAGCCTCAGTTTTTCTGTAAAGAGGGACAAGATAGTACCTATCCCATAGAGTCCATACTTTCCATGGCCTGACTGCCCTCATTTCTTTCTATTGTTTCCCCCTTACTCACTCTGCTCCAGCCACATTGGCCTCCTCACTGCTCCCCAGACATACCTCAGGGCCTTTGCACTTGCCACTCTTTCTGTCTAGAACAGTCTTTCCCCAGAGATCCCCAACCCACTTAGGTCTTTACCCAAAGATCACCTCACTTGCAGCTTTCTTGACCCTATTCCCCTCCCTACTTTCTTATGATTTTTCATACATTCATAAGTTGTAATATCATATGTTGTACTTATTTAACTTTCTTTCTCTTGATTGCCTTCCCCCCCCCCCCCAAATATAAGCTTCAGCAGGGCAGGGATTTCTGTCTGTTTTGTTCATGGCTATATCCTCAGTGCTTAGAACAGTGGCTCATGCTCAGTGAGTGCTCTGTGTTGTTGAACGGAGGGAGAGAGAATGAAGGAAGGTGTGAGGGAGAGAGAGAGGCAGAGAAGAAGAGAGGGAGGGAGGCAGGGAGAAAAGAAGCTAGCCCACATGAAGAACTTCCTTGGTCAAACAAAATATGGCACATCCATTAAGTGGCAGATGATTCCACTTAAAAAAATGGATAAAGAAGATGTGGTTTATATATACAATGGAATACTACTTGGCAATGAGAAAGAATGAAGTCATGCCATTTGCAGCAACATGGATAGAACTGGAAGGTATTATGCTGAGTGAAATAAGTCAGAGAAAGACAGATATCATATGTTTTCATTCATATGTGGATCTTGAGAAACTTAACAGAAGACCATGGGGGAAGGGAAGGGGAAATAATAGTTAGAAACAGAGAGGAAGGGAAGCAAACCATAAGAGACTCTTAATACAGAGAACAAACTGAGGGTGGATGGGGGGCAGGGGAGAGGGGAAAATGGGTGATGGGCATTGAGGAGGGCACTTGTTGGGATGAGCACTGGGTGTTGTATGTAAGTGATGAATCACGGGAATCTACCCCCAAAACCAAGAGCACACTGTATACACTGTATGTTAGCCAGTTTGACAATAAATTATATTTTTAAAAAATAAAAAGGAAGGAAACTCTGAAACACACGACAATACGGGTGAAATTTGAGGACATCGTGCTCAATGACATAAGCCAGTCACAAAGTGATTCAGCTTCTACGAGGCACCTAGAGTGGTCACAGTCATAGAGACAGAAAGCAGATAGAGGTTACCAGGGGCTGCAGGCGAGGGTTCAGAGAGATAATGTTGAATAGAGACAGAATTCCTGTTGGGCAAGATGGAAAAGTTTTGGAGATAAATGGCTGCAATGATTATACAATCATGCAAATGTACTTCAGGTCACTGAACTGCCCACCTAAAAATGACTTAAGGGGTGCCTCTGGGTCGTTCAGTTGGTTAAGTGTCAGACTCTTGGTTTCCACTCCGGTCATGATCTCATGGTTCGTGCGTTCCAGGCCCGCATTGGGCTCCACGCTGACCGTGCAGTGTCTGCTTGGGATTCTCTCTCTCCCTCTCTCTCTCCCTCTCTGCCTCTTTCCTTCTCAAAATAAGTAAACATTTAAAAAAAATTTTTTTTAATGATTTAAATGGCGAATTTTGGGAACACAACACTGTGCCCAGCCTGCAATAAATTGGAGCTGTTTTCATCCTTCCTTCTCTCCTTGCCAACCCTAGCTGGCCACACACCTCCCCCTCTTCCAGTCCCTCCAGCCACCAAAACCTTACAGTCTCCCCTCTGTCCTTTTCCCCAGTGGCCACCCAGCTGTGTCCCACTTCCTCCCTAAAAAAGTTATCTTAGCTTCCCCAACAGCACCCTTTCCTGGCCTTCCTCCCAGCTCTTCCCTTGCTCCTTCTCAGCCCTCTGCCCCCTAAACCGGGGGTCTTCCTTGGGGTCCTGGGCAGATGTCCCTGGTCTTTCCACTCCATACAGTCTCTGGGCGTGGGCTCCAGGCACCCTGGCTTCCAGTGCCGCTGGTGCTGATAACACCCCACCTCTCTCTAACCAGACAGCTCTCCTAAGCTCCAGACCGGGGTCTCCAGTAAGGACCCTAAGGGATCTTCTCACTTGCTCAGAATCACCCTTGGGCTTCTGCTTTTCCTGGCCACATTTCCCCTCCAGCCCTCTGAGCTCTGTCCCCATCCTCCGGCCTGAAGGTCTCTACTTAGAGCCCCTCACCTCCTTCCCACCCCACCCCACACACACACTCCCTCCATGCCCCAGGCAAACACCTGCTCATCCACAGCAGGCCCCAGCTTAGACAGCTCGCCCTTCAGGAACCCTTTCTCCACTCTGGGGTTCCATCAGGCCCTTCCACGTTCCCTGTCAGAGGGCACATCACCCCGGACTGAGTTTCCTATTGCTGATTGGCCTTTCCCATCAGACAATAAGTTCCTTGAAGGCAAGGACTCTGGCCATCTGCTCATTCATTCGATCATTCATTCATTCATTCATCAAATATGTTTTGAGTGCTCATGTCATGGCCAACAACACTGCTAAGCAGGTGGGTGGATTGGTGAACAGGTCGTCTGGGTTTTAGATTCTGGAGGGAAGGAGCTGAGTAACCTGGGAGGTCCAGGGCTGGGCTGGGAAGCGATAAGCTGTGAAGGGACCCTATTTGTTCTTGTAGCCCCAGCCGTTTACTTGGGCTCCCTCAGGTTCACTAAAGTCTTCTCCTTAAGCAGAGGGTTCTTTTGAAGCAGAGGTCTCTTTTGAGACCTCCTGTTCACCAAAGTCTTCAGCATAGTGGAGGGTCACCATGAGTCCATCCAATCAAAGGTTTCTGCTCAGGGGAAGGGGGCGGGGCTTGTGTTTACCAGGAAATTCTGTTTGGTGGCTGTTTATTTTTAAAATCCATATAAAAAAAAAAAGGACAAAGACATATTTATGGACTCCAAGAAATTGCTCAAAGAGTAGAGTCCCAGGGGCTCCTTCCCTCGGCTTTTTAACCGTATCAGACCCAAATCAGACCCAGGAATTCAATGAGGGCCGTTAGCCAGACTACAGGTCTCCTTCCAGGTCAGCTCTTCAGGTCCCTCTATTTGCCGGTGTGCACATGTGCAAATATCTGTTTCTATGTAATGTTACCTCCTGTGTAGGTCCAGGTCACCACAAGGGTCCCCAGCCCTCCTGTGCCCCCAGGGTGGGATGGGGGTCTTTCCTTGGTTTGCCAAGGCCCTGGCCGCCTAAAGCAGGGAGCTCCTTAGAGCCAGTTCACAGGCAACCGAAGTGCACACAGGGAGCCGGGTGTGTGGGTTCAGACACACTGAGTCCCCAGGTGCAGACCAGACTAAGCAGCAGCCCAGGCAAAGAGGAAGGAAAGTGGTTTGGGAGCCAACCCCGGGGAGCGGGGGGAGAGGGAAGGGAGGGTTCTTGAGAGAGGGAGAGTGCACAGGCTGCCTCCTGAGTCACCGTGCCCTGCTCAGGCCCAGGGACAAATTGCAGTCATTAGGGAATTTAAGAGGCTGGGGAGGTGCTGTACTGAGGGCAGCATGCCCTACCCCAGGTTAGGAGGGGTCCCTTGGACCCAGAGCACCTCCTTGGGCTGTCTGGAGCCCTCCCCCACCTCACCGTTGTCTCCCTCCCTCTCTCTAGGTCACCATCTCTCACTCTGTCCCCGCCCCTCTGCCGAGTTGGGAGACACCGGTTCTCCACTCCTCCTTCTCCTCCCCACTGGGGTCCCTGTTCCCCAGACTTTCAGGACTGTGAGAACCACAAAGCCAGAAAGCCTAGGGGACAAGACAGTCCCAGGTGTCTCCTGCCCTTCCCCGCTCCACCCCCTGCCTCCCTCTTCCAGGCTGCTGTCACCTCCCATCTCTGCCTCCCTGTCTCCTCTGAGTGCGTCCCCACCACGTGCTGTGCCCTAGCTCCCTTGGTCACCCCCTCACCTGCCTGGTCCTGCATCGTCCTCCCCCTCCTCCAGCATTTCATCCTCCGGTCCTCCTGCTATTATTTTGTGTGTTTGGGGTGGGGGAGGGGTGGTGATCCTGCCTTCCTTCTCTCTCTTCACTCGGTTCTCTTTGTGTCTCTGTTCTGCCTTCAGTGTCTTCCTTGTCTTCCCTGTCTTCCTTGTCTTCCCTGTTTTTCTGTTTATTTCTTAGCTTTCCCACATTCCCTTCTCCATGAATCACTGTCTCTGTGCTGTGCCTGCCCCACTGTCTCCCCCCCCACCCCCACCTCCTCTGTCCCTTTGTCCACATTCATCTTCCTTCTCCTTCCCCATCTTTCCTTAGTCTCTCTCCCTCTGACACTTGTCTCTCGGGTCTGTGTTTCTCTGACTCTTTCTCTGGTTCTCCACCTTCTTATGTTACTTCTCTTACATTTCCCAGTCTTCTCTGTGTCTCTTTACCCCCAACCCTTACCAGCACCTTCCCCTGAGCCACCCACTCTGTCCACCCTGCCCTGGGGTCCCCCTCCCTCCCTGGGTTCCTCCCAGATTAAACACCTTCCCTGGGCGGGTTCTCATTAATGTGGTGGCTGCCTCTCTGACCAGAGAAGGGAGGGAGGAGATGGGACCAGGGAGTCTTGGAGTCCTGGAATGGGAAATGGGCAATAAAAAAAATGTCAGGAGAAGGGCGGGGGTGGGGGAGGCAGGGCCTGTTGCCCCGGCCAGGGATAAAAGGGCTCCACAGAGTGACAAGGAATCAAGGCACCACCCCCCTTCCTGCACACACAGAGACGCATCCACGTCTTGAAGGGTCTTGGTCTCTGTGTAAGGCCTTCACTGTCTCTGTCCCTCATCTCTGGGTCTCTTGCAGCCTCCTTCTCTCTCACTTTCTCTTTGCATTTGCCAGAACCTGACCTCCAGACCCCAGAATGCTCCTCCTGCTGACAGCACTCCAGATCATGGCTCTAGGTAAGACAGCAGTGAGATCCGGAGTATGGCAGTCCCCTAGGCATGCTGAGAAGAGATGGAAAGTGTTCCCTGGGACCCTGGGGTGCTCATGGATGACCTGATGAAAAG
This sequence comes from Neofelis nebulosa, assembly GCF_028018385.1. Taxonomy (NCBI): domain Eukaryota; kingdom Metazoa; phylum Chordata; class Mammalia; order Carnivora; family Felidae; genus Neofelis; species Neofelis nebulosa. Next base: position 7,546,632 of record NC_080798.1, read on the forward strand.
ACAGGAGGGTGGTTTGGGGGTCATGACTGAGGGGCATGCAGAAGGGGCCTGAATTCTGAGTTGTGGAGATATCAGGATGCAGGAGTCGAAGGAGATGGGGAGGAATAAATGAGAAATTGTGGAGAAGTATCCAGTGCTGTCTAGGTTTTATTTAAAAAGGAGGGCTGCAAAACTAATGGAAAGATGGCGTGTTGGTGGTGGTGATTGTGGGCGTGATGGTAGGTGGTGTGGGTGTGTAGTGAGACAGTGGATCCTGGGGGTCCACACGAGTGTGAAGATTGGATAAAGGGCAGGGAGCTCCTTGAATGTGTTGGAGAAGAATTAATGGGAGGAATGGTGGTATCCTGTGAAAAGTGGTGGTAGAAAGTATTCATGGGAGAGTAGAGTCAAGGGTAGTAGATATGTCAGAGCCCTGGATGAGGCAGCCATGGGATCAAGTAATATACTATGGAGGTGACGGTGGGGGAGGGGTGGGTGTCAGAAAACTCCCTGATTGTGTTGGGGCAATAATGGAGGCAACATTGGGCATATCTCAGACTGGGTGGGACAAATAGAGGCAGGTGGTTTAGGGGTTAGGAAAAGAAAAGGGATTTGTGGGTCCCAGATGTCCTAGAGAGTTGGGGATGGAAAGCATTTGTTCATCTGCTTTCCCCACCACACCCCACCTCTGCCTGTTCCTAGCCATGGCACAGAGCCAAGAGGATAAGGACAAGATACTTGGTGGTTATACATGCATCCAGAACTCCCAGCCATGGCAGGCGGCCTTACTGGCAGGTCCCTTTCGTAGTTTCCTCTGTGGAGGGGTCCTGCTGTCAGGCCAATGGGTCATCACCGCTGCTCACTGTGCCCGCCCGTGAGTAACCCCCTCCCCTATTCCTGTGCAGGGTGAATTCTAGAGTCTAGAGTCCCAGAGCTCAGCTAAGAACCTAGAGCATTGTGTTGAACCTAATGTAGTAGCTGGATCCTGGTTTGGGGTCTAGATAAGAGCCTAGAATTACCAACACAGCTCAGAATATAGAATCCAACCATAAATCTTGAACTCGGCTTAGATTCTGAAAGCAGATTGACAGTTTAGAACCCATATGCCAGCTTAGAGTCCCACACAAAAATTAGAAGCTAACTTATCTGGAGATCCATCTAGAGGCCAAACTCTACATAGAGACCAAGATTAGGAGCCCATTCCAGATTGGTGGTTCAATTGAGGGCACAATCTACATTCAGAAACTCAGGACCCCTCTCAGAACACTGCCTAGAATCCAAAGCTTAGTCTAGAACCTGCAGTCCAGCCATAGATCCTGGACTCTGATTACAGCTAGAACATACAGCTCCGGGCTCTGGGCTGCGAGCACAGAGCCTCCGGGCTCTGGGCTCAGAGTGTAGGATAGACAGAACCAGAGCCCATTCTAGGTACAATATTTAATTCAGAGTCTAGTCTATAGCTCCTTTTTGAAAGGCCTAGAACCCAAACCTCAGCCCAGTGTCTAAATCCCAGAATGCAGACCATAATCTGAAGTCTCATAAAGAACTCAGAAGTCTAGACCAAACCCTAGAACCTAGATCCCTGACAAAAGCTCACCCAGTACCTATAAACACTAAGATATAATTCCATAAATTGAAGTTCATGTCAAACCTAAAGCCCAGAACTCAGCCCAGTGTCTAGAATGCAAAGTCCAGAGTGCAAGACAGCATCCAGAAACTTGGATCCAAGCAATAACCTGGAGCTCCATCTTGAACCCAGAGCTCAACCTGAGGTCAAGGCTCAGACCAGAGTCTAGAAGCAAGAGCCCAGACCATAACTGTAGTTCAATCTAAAACAGAGCCCACCCAAGAATCAAAAACTCAGACTGATGTTTAGGAAAGACAGAGCTCAAACCATCGTCTAAAACCCAGGCCATAAACCAGAGTTTAAGCAAGAACCCAGAACTCAACCTAGGAACTGAAGCTCATATCCATGTCCAGAATCCATAGTTCAGATCACAGTCCATTGCTCAATATAGAATTGAGCCTACCCTACAACTAAAAGCTCAAATAAACATCTAGAACCAAGACTCATACCACAATGCAGAGCTCAGAATAGAATCTGCAGTCTACCCTAACACCAAAAGCTCATACCCATATCTAAAACGCATGCCATGATCCAGACTCCATCTAGAGAACCCAAATTCTAGCTTCAACTCAAAAGTTCAAAATGTCTAGAACCCAGAAGCCAGGCTGGCACCAGGATGGAGCCTCTCAGGAGCCTCCTCCAGGATATCAATTCTGATTTAGAGCCTAGAGCCATAGCCCAGAGTCTCAGTTGGAACTCAGAGCCTAGAACCCAGCACTGAGCCAAGAACCCCCAATCATTACCTTACACCCAAGCCAGAAACCACAACGCAGCTCAAGACAGAAAGGGGTGGATGGTGGGATTGACCCAAGGGAGAGCCCAAGCTATGAGAAAGGGCACAGGAGTCCAGCTGATGTTCCAAAGTTGGTTAGACTTGTGGGAAATTCATCAGCAGGGAAGGGAAAGGGGCCAGAGGATGGGGAGTGGTCCCCAGGTCAGATCCTGAGCAGTGCTGCTTTTGGGGGTCATGGGCCAGGATCCTTCATGTAGCCCTGGGCAAGCACAACCTGAAGAATTGGGAGGCTACCCAGCAGGTGCTGCGTGTGGTTCGCCAGGTGCGACACCCCCAGTACAACTCCCGGACCCACAACAACGACCTGATGCTGCTGCGGCTGGAGCGGCCTGTTCGGCTGGGGAGGGCGGTGAAGCCCATTGCCGTGGCCAGTACCTGCATGAGCCCAGGGACCCCCTGTCTCGTGTCTGGCTGGGGCACCACATCTAGCCCCGTTGGTAAGTACTTCTATATCCTGGAAGTGAGGGGCTGGGGGACTGGACTTCTGGGTCTGAGGGAGGAGGAGGTAAACCCGACTCGTAACCCTTCAGTGTACCCCCAGCCAGGTACCCCAACTCCCTGCAATGCGTGAACATCAACATCTTCTCGGATCAAGAGTGTCAGGGGGCTTATCCCGGAGCCATCACTGCCGGCATGGTCTGTGCAGGTGTTCCCCAAGGAGGGAAGGACTCTTGTCAGGTGAGGTGCAGAAAGGAGAGCTGGAAGAAGGGGATTGTTTGGGGCTGGCACTTGGGTACCAAAGGATCTCAGGAGCATGAAAATCAGAGGAGGTATCCCCAGAAACTGAGAGAGATTGTAATAGTCCAGCTGCATCCTAGCTGTATACCCTTGGGTAACAGGCCTAATCCCTCTGTCAGACAGGGGTAGCTCCTCTTAGAGCACACGATGGAATCAGATGGTAGTTCATGGAAAGAGTTCAGGGTGGTGCCTGCACTTAGCTCTGATCACTGCTCTCATTGCTGTTATTATATTTGGTCACCTGCAAATCTGTGCTCAGCACCTCTAGAGACCTTAGTCCATCCCTGAGAGGTGACTCCAGAGACAGGGAGATGTAAAGAGGCACACACAGTTTTCTAGAGCAGCACAGTGAGCCCCAAGGGGAAGAGACAGAAGGAAGCGTGAAAAGGGAAGGCAGTGATATCTCCAGAGCCCTGTCCAGGGGTCTCAGCCCACCTCTTCCCCATCTCTGCCTCTTGAGTCCTCCACACCCACGGCTCTGGCCACCTGTCGTCCATGGGTGTCTCCATCTCGGCCTCTCCCCTTCAGGGCGACTCAGGGGGACCCCTGGTGTGCAAAGGACAGCTCCAGGGCCTCGTTTCCTGGGGGATGGAGCGTTGTGCCCTGCCCGGCTACCCTGGGGTCTACACCAACCTGTGCAAGTACCAGACCTGGATCCAGAAAACCATACGGAGAAGATGGTTGTTGGTATGACTTAACATCAGCTGCCCAGCTGTCTCCCCAGACCCTGCTCTCTCCACTCAAGACCCAGGAGTCCCAGCCCCCAGCCCCCCAGCCCTCCTCCTCCCTCAGACCCAGGAGTCTGGGCCCCCACCTTCTTGATGGGGACTCTTATTCACAACACCATTATTCAAGACCCTTCGGTACAGGGACAAGAGCATGAAAACACAAAACTGGCATCATACCCCAAAGAAGACCGTTTTCAAAGCTTAGTGTCTCTAAAAACTAGATAAATAATAATAAAAATGGAATAATCCTAAAGTCCATTCACCTGTTCATTTAATGCATCTGACAGATATGTACACACAAGTGGCTGAATGGGGTCCGTGTTGTTCCCTTGGAGTCACCCTCCATTCCCTACATCTGGTGTGGTAGAGGGAAATGCCCAGCCTCGCGGCATGACCCTGAACAAGACCGTCCCTCCCGAGGCTGGGTCCTGTGAGCAGGGACTGCTGAGGTCCAGGGCAGGGAGGGCAGAGACCCACCTTGTTTCTTGGAAAACCCTATGCAAATAAAAAGGTCCTCTTTCTCCTAATCAGATCTCAGGTGAGGAGAGTTGAGTTAATCACCTGCTGGAGTTCAAGTCCTGGCAGAGCTCTGCTCTCATTTTATTTCTTTATTTCTATCTGTCATCCCTGGCTCCAGTCCCCTCCCTCCCCACAGGCACCAACACAAATGGCCTTGAACACCATGAGTCCTTGCAAAACATGCCTGTCACAATGTGTTGCTTCTCATTTACATGAAGCCATTGTGTTATGGATCTCATTCTCTTTCTCACTTTCATTCATCAGACTATTTCTTGGAGGGGCGCCTGGGTGGCTCAGTCGGTTAAGCTCCTGACTTCGGCTCAGGTCATGATCTCACGGTTCATGAGTTTAAGCCCCATGTCAGGCTCTGTGCTATCAGCCTGGAGTCTGCTTCAGATCCTCTGTCTGCCCCTCCCCCACTCTTTCTCGCTCAAAAATAAATAAACGTTAAAAAAATTAAAAAAATAGAAGACTATGTATTGCCTACAACAGTGCACCAGGCATTGTTCTAGGTGCTGGAAGTTGAGCTGTGAACAAGCCAGATAAATCTAAATGCCTCCCCCAACAGAGCAGACACTCTGGCAGAAGGTGATAGACAAGAAACGACCAACATAATTTAAAAGTACAGTGGAGAGGCACTGGGCTTACTCAGTCGGTGAAGCATATGACTCTTGATCTTGGGGTTGTGGGTTTGAGCCCCACCTTAGGTGTAGAGATTAGTTAAACATAAAATCTTCGGGGCGCCTGGGTGGCGCAGTCGGCTAAGCGTCCGACTTCAGCCAGGTCACGATCTCGCGGTCCGTGAGTTCGAGCCCCGCGTCAGGCTCTGGGCTGATGGCTCGGAGCCTGGAGCCTGTTTCCGATTCTGTGTCTCCCTCTTTCTCTGCCCCTCCCCCGTTCATGCTCTGTCTCTCTCTGTCCCAAAAATAAATTAAAAAAAAAAAAAATCTTCAAGGGCTCCCTGGGTGACCAGTTGGTTAAGCTTTGGTTCAGGTCATGATCTCACAATTCATGAGTTCAAGCCCCACATCGGGCTCTGTGCTGACAGCTCAGAGCCTGGAGCCTGTTTCAGATTCTGTGTCTCCCTCTCTCTCTGCCCCCCTCCTGCTCACGCTCTGTCTCTCTCTCAAAAATAAACATTAAAAAATTTTTTTTTGAAAAATAAAATAATAAAAGTAAAGCAGAAAGCCCCTAAGAGTGAAAGGTCAGTAAACTTGAGCCAGGAGACCAGCCCAGTGTGTACCAGAGCCAGCTCAAACCAACTCATAAAAGCCAACTGGCCAGTTTTTAGGAATTTTGAGAGCCAGTTGGTAAACACAACCATTATTAAAAATTAAATTACATTGGGGTGCCTGGATGGCTCAGTCGGTTAAGCATCTGACTCTTTTTTTTTTTTTTAATGTTTATTTTTGAGAGAGAGAGCACAAGCAGGGGAGGACAAAGAGAGAGGGAGACACAGAATCTGAAGCAGGCTCCAGGCTCTGAACTGTCAGCACAGAGCTTGACTCAGGGCTCAAACTCATGAACTGCAAGCTTATGACCTGAGCCAAGGTGGGATGCTCAACCGACTGAGCCACCCAGGTACCCCAAGCATCCAACTCTTGATTTCAGCTCAGGTCATAATCTCACAGTCTGTGAGTTCGGAGCCCCGCGTCGGGGTCTGCACTGGCAGCTCATATCCTGCTTGGGATTCTTCCTCTCTCTCTCTGCCCCTCCCCTGCTTGCACTCTCTCTGTCTCTCAAAATAAATAAAAACTTTAAAAATATTAAATTACATAAACTTACAATTGAACGATGAATATTCAAAACAAGTTCAATTAATACTCAACATTCATCAATTCCTCATTATTTTCATGAGTATTTATATACTTTGAAGTTATATTTGTCTTATTGCCTTACATCTGTCACTGTGAGCTCTGCACATCTCTTTCTCACTCTGTGTCCTGTGAAATTGTCCTGGGAGGTTGATATCAGCCCAAGCAGGAATACTTGTGCCACAGAAATTGGCAAAAGCGGGGCACCTGGCTGGCTTAGTCACTTGAGTGTCCGACTCTTGATTTCAGCTCAGGTCATGGTCCCAGGGCTGTGGGATTGAGCCCCACATCAGGCTCACTGCTGGGCATGGATCTTGCTTTGATTCTCTCTCTCTCCACCCCCCCCCTTTTCTGTCTCTTAAAATTAAATAAATAAATAAACAAACAAACACATAAACAAACAAATTAAAAGAAATTGGCGAAAGCTTTTTTTTCTTGGAGAGCTTAAATCCTTACCCTGGAGAATTAACCCTTGGGAAATCCTTGGAGAGTTAAATCCTTACCAGTGCAGTGTGGGACATGTGAATGTCCCTAGGAATGACCTGATGATCCCAGCCTCTGTCTCCTCGTAGTTCTGCACTGGGACACTGCAGAGCTCAGAGTGGAAGGCAATGTGGCCTTACCAGTGTTCACGTGCTCTGCTGTGAGGGACAACATAGGATCTGACAGTTCTCAGGTGCTGGGTCTGGGAACCGCATGACTACAGAAATTCCAAAGATTGTTGGGACATGGAGGCTGCACCTTGTGTCCAGGTGACACAGACACACTTTGGCTCACATATGCAACAGCCATACAAGCTCTGTGGAGCAAAGGGGACAAGAGCAGCTGTGTACTAAGGTACCTTCAGGCCCCTGGTGAGATGATGATACAGCCATGCTGTAATTCTTGGCCTGTATCCTTCTATAACGCTAAATAAAAGTTGGGGTTTTTTAAATTTTTTTAAATGTTTATTTATTTTTGACAGAGAGAGAGACAGAGCATGAGCAGGGGAGGGGCAGAGAGAGAGAGAGAGAGAGACACAGAATCTGAAGCAGGCTCCGGGCTCTGAGCTGTCAGCACAGAGTCCGACGCGGGGCTCGAACTCACAGACTGCGAGATCATGACCTGAGCCAAAGTCGGACACGCAACTGACTGAGCCACCCAGGCACCCCAAAATAAAAGTAGTTTAGATCAAAGATTACTTTAATCTGATTTCCAAACTTATACTCCCTGCTGTGATGGTTCAGTACTGCATTTTATTGTTTCGCAGGTGCACATTCCTTCACATGTTTAACAATTCTGAAGTGGGAATCATCTTACAACCAGTAGTGTCTTAGCATTGTATCATGATTTAATCGACATCGTCTTTCTCTATTTCAGAGGTATGCAAAGTAATAGTGCAAATACAATCATCAACATCTTAAATTGGATGAAGTAGGGTACACGGAAGGTGGGTGTAGGTGAGGAGTCAGGTTGAGGTACTTTTTTTTAAGTAGGTTCTATGTCCAACATGGGGCTTGATCTCAAGACCCTGAGATCAAGGGTCACATGCTTTACCGACTGAGCCAACCAAGTGCCCCAGGGTTGAGGCATTAAATAGGTGATCTTATTCCACCAAACACTGTGTTAATCATCTGTTCGTGTTGCTGTTTGTTCATCTAGTTTATTGCCTCTAACTGCCACAGAGTCTTCTCCACCTGTGCAGTCCAGTATGGCAGCCATTAGCCACATGTGGTCATTTAATTTTTAAATTAAAATGAGCTAAATTCAATACACGTTAAGATTCCACTCATTAGCTGCTCTTGCCACATTTCTGGTGCTCAGTAACCTGGTGGCTAATGGCTGCCATAATTGGGCAGCTCAGATAAATAGAATATTTCCATCATCACAAGAAGGTCTATTGGAGAGCACCACTTGCTTCTCAAAGTGCGGTCCAGGAAACAGCAGCATCAGAATTACCTGGAGCTTTTGTGATGTCAGAGTCTTGGGCCCCAGTCCAGACCAAATGAACCAGAATCTGCATTTTAACAGGATCCCCAGGGACAGAATGCATCTGAAAGCTTGAGAAGCACCATGGCATGCACACAACATGTTTAAAATTTTTTTTAATATTTATTTATTTTTAAGAGACAGAGACGGAGTGCTAGTGGGGAAGGGGCAGAGAGAGAGATTGAGAGAGAGAGAGAGAGACAGACAGAGAGAGAGAGAGAGAGAGAGAGATACAGAATCCAAAGCAAGCTCCAGGCTCTGAGCTGTCAGCAGAGTCTGACCTGGGATTTGAACCCACCAGCCGTGAAATCATGACCTGAGCCTGAGCCAAAGTCGGACACTTAACTGACTGAGCCACTCAGGAGCCCCAAAAGGCCTACTCTTAATCAATGTCACCAGGTACTAGCAGGTTTTTGTCCAGATAGAAGGATCCTTATCTCCCTACACCCTCAGCAGTGCCTGCATTTCGTTCGTTAGTCCAGCAAAGATTCATTGAATTTTATTATACCCCAGGTACTGTTTTAAAACAAAACAGATAAACACCTCTGCCCCCAGGGAACTCACTTCTAAAAGAGAGGCAGACAGGAAATAAATAAATGAATAAGTAAATACATAAAGCATTACAGATGGGAGTGAGTGCCTTGGATAAAAGTAAAGCAGAATAAGGGGATAGAAAATGTCAGAGGAGGGTTACGATTTTCAGGAGGTGTTACACAACGAAGGGTTAACTCAACAGGCCTGAGTTGTCCACAACCTGCACAGAAAGAAAGGCTTGCAAGCCTCTTGGTGGCTCAGTCGGTTAAGTATCTCACACTTGATTTCGGCTCAGGTCACGATCTCTCGGTTTGTGGGTTCAAGCCCTGCATGGGGCTCTGCACTGACAGTGCAGAGCCTGCTTGGGATTCTGTCTCCCTCTCTCTCTGTCCCTCCCCTGCTCTCTGTCTCTCAAAAATAAATAAACCAAAAACAAATTTTTTTAATTTACAAAAAAAAGAAAGTTTTGCCTTAGTGTGTTATTTTGCCTGGTAACGGTGTCTTTGTTTACCTGGGGGCCTTGGTTGTGCCAGATAGTCTATCCTAATAAAAATGACAAGGTAGAGGGTATCTCAGTGGTTCAGTCGATTAAGCATCTGACTCTTGATTTCAGCTCAGGTCATGATCTCACGGCTTCGTGGGTTAGAGCCCAAGGCTTCGTGGGCTCTTCGCTGACAGCATGGAGCCTGCTTGGGATTCCCTCTCTTCTTCTCTCTGCCCCTCCCCCACCTGTGCTGTCTGTCTCTCTCAAAATAAATAAATAAACTTTAAAAAAAAAAACTAAAAAAAAAAAAAACCCGACATGGTAGAGGCCTTGGGGCAGTTTGACCTCTGCAGGGGCTGGAGACTAAGGTCAGCTATGCAAGCAGAAGGCCATGTGCCCATGTGACTGACCCCAAATAAAAGCCCTGGACACAAGGGGCGCCTGGGTGGCTCGGTCGGTGAAGCGTCCGACTTCGGTTCGGGTCATGATCTCACGGTCCATGAGTTCGGGCCCCCCATCGGGCTCTGTGCTGACAGCTCGGAGCCTGGAGCCTGTATCGGATTCTGTGTCTCCCTCTCTCTCTGCCCCTCCCCTGTTCATGCTCTGTCTCTCTCTGTCTCAAAAATAAATAAACGTTAAAAAAAAAAAAAAAAAAAGCCCTGGATACCAAAGCTTAGGGGAGCTTCTGTGGTTAACAGTACTCTGTATGTGCTGTCACACATTGCTGCTGGGAGAAACAGGCAGTGTCTGCACAGCTCCACTGAGAGAAGATGTCCAGAAGCTTGTGCCTGGGCCTCTCCTGGACTCCCTTGTGCACCATTTCCCCCTGCTTATTTTATGCTACACTTTTACTTGTAATAAACTGAAACCACAGTATAGCAGCTTCCTTGGGTTCTGTGAGTCCTTCTAGTCATTCGTTGAAACTGTCCTGGGAATTCCCAACTATGGTGGTCAGGAAAGTCTTCAAAGAGAGAATGAAAAGAATCGATGAGACCAGACATCTGGCTTGGAAAAGTCCTCCTGTTGGGGGAACAGCAGGTTCTGAGCGTGAGCCTGGCATCAGAAGGGTGGGAAAGAGGGGAGGGTCAATGATGTCAGAGGACCACTGGGGCCAGATGGTGTAGAGGCTTGTCAGCCACCATAAGGACATGGGACATTCACTCTGAGTGAGCTGGGGGCATTGCAGGGTTTTGAGAAGAGGAGTGATCTGTTCCGACTTACGTTTTCTTAAAAGGTCACTCTGGCTGCCACATCAAAAACAGAGTGAAGGTGGACAGTCCAGAAACAGGGAGACCAGGTAGAAAATTTGCAATAACCCCGGGTGAGAGATGATGGCAGCTGGGAGGTGCCAGGTGGCAATGGTGGAAGGTGTTGAGAAACGGTCAGATCGGGGATCTATTTCGAAGGCAGAGCCGACAAGGTTTGGTAATAAAATGGACATGGGATGTGGGAGCAGGAATCCAAAAGAGAGATGAAGGTTTTTTCACTGCTGAGGACTGGAAGGAAGGAGAGACCACCAGTGGAGAAGATCAAGACTCTGCGAGAGGAGCCTGTTTGGACCTGGAGAGCTGCTGAGAGCCCGGGGTTTGGTTTTGGACATGCAGATGTGGGGCAGGCAGTTGGATGTCAAGTTGAGAGTTCAGGAGAAACATCTGGCTGGAGACGTAAATTTGGGAGTCGTCAGCAGGTAGATGGCACGTAAAGCCACGAGGCCAGATGAGATCACCGAGGGAGTGAGTGTAGACTGAGGAGAGGACAGAACCAAGTGCCCAGCCCTGAGGTGCTCCGCCATGTAGAGACGGGCCAGGAGAAACCAGCACCAGACACGGATGAGGAGCAGCCAGTGAACAATGAGGAAGACCAGGAGAGTATAGTGTCCCAGAAGCCAAGGAAAAAACAAAATCTCTGAAGGAACAGTGATCCGCTTGTTAAACGCTGCTGATAGCTCAAGTAAGATGGGTTCAGCAACACTGAAGTTTTTGGTGCCATGGAGCGGGCTTGAGAGAGACTAGGAGGACAGGAGTTGCAGACAGTGAGTGTAGCCAACTTTTTAGGAGAAACTGCAGTCAAGGGGAGAAAAAAAAAATGGGCCAAAAAAAAAAAAATTGGGGCCAGAATGCTCAAGGAGAGCATGAAGGTTTGAGAGGTTTGGTTTTTGTTCCAATTCTTTTAATGGAACATGGGAGCAACTGTATGTAATATGTTTGTATGTTCATGGAGAAGGAAAAAAATTGATGCAGGCAAGGGAGCAGAGAAATGCTGGCTGCACAATGTTCCCAGGGAGGTGAGAAGGGACGGGAGGTGAGAAGGGACTTGTGCCTCCACCCCAGGCACAAGTGGAGGGGTCCGTCTTAGCGGGAGGTGCAGGCTGTTCACCTACAGAAATAGGAGAGGAGGCAGAGGATGTGGGCGCAGACACAGGTAGGTGGCAGGAGTGACCTTTTTAGTTTTTGCTATTCTGATGGGTGAAAAGTGGTTTGCTGTTGCTGCACGGCAAAGATGATGACTGGGACCGACATCCTTAACAACACGTACCCAGATACAGAGAATAATTTGTGCGTCTCGACATTTTTTTTTAAAGTTTATTGATCTATTGAGAAAGAGAGAGTGTGTGAGCGAGCGTGCACAAGCACGGTGGCCGGGGAGGGCAGAGATAAAGGGAAGAGAGAGAATCCCAAGCAGGCTCTGCATTATCAGCGCAAAGCCCAATGTGGGGCTCGAACTCATGAACCACGAGATCATGACCTGAGTTGAGATTAAGGGTCAGACGCTGAACCCACTGAGCCACCCAGGTGCCCCTCCATCTCGATGCCTTTGTTTCTCTCTCTGTCTCTGCATTTCCTCTGTTCTCTCCTACCCACCCTGTCTTTCTATCTCTGTGTATTTATCCCTTTGTATCTTTCTCTGTCTCCCCCTCCCTTCATGTTTGCATTGGGGCCTCTCCTCTGAGCCTGGGTGTGGGGCCAACTTTCTCATCCCAGCCAGCCAGCACTTCCAACCAGAACTTCCAGTCCTTGCTTGACAAAGAACCCCATTTTGAAGCCAAGCTAGGGTGGGGCTTCTGGAAACCTCAGGCTACCTCCATTTCCAGCTTTACTTAATTAACAAGCACATTTGTGTCCCTTGGTCTCTGTCGGGCTCTCATCTAAGCAACCTTCAAATATTAACTCATTTAACCCTCCTCTATGAGGTATGTGCTGTTGATAGCACCATTTTGCAAATGGGGACAATGAGTGGCCATGTCGCTTGGCCACTTGGACTCACATCATTTGTGTCTCAACTCTGAACCACTAAGGCCACTGTCTCTTTTTCTAGTCCTTTCTCCAGCCCTGCCCTCTGACAGGGAAAAGACCCTGATTTATGAGACAGTACAGCTGGATTTGGTCTAGTTCTGGGACTTTCAGCAGCTCACTGCCCTCCATGGGCTCCAGTTGCCTTATTGATCATGTGAGGGGATGGAATGCACCCAACTCTTGGTGGGTCTATGACTTCACTTCAACATGAGTCAGCAACCTAAGTCCTGGCCAATCATAAACCCTAATATCAGCATTGACCTGGTACTCACCCCTAAGCAAATACCAAAGCCAGCCACCCCTACTCCAGGACCGAGCCCTTCCCAAGTGAGAAAGCCTTTTCTGGAAGTGTGGACCCAGGCCACAAGAGGGCATAGGTACCCGGACTTCCCACACAAGAGTGTCAGTCACCTCACTTAACCTGCATCCTCCTTCCTCCCGCATCCTCCCTCCACCCAACCTGAACCCAACACTACTCCAAAAGAGTGAACTCAGGACCCACTCTGGGTCCAGCCTTGTGAGGTAAGGGAATTTCAAGGTGGGGAAAGACAATACTTTTTCTGTCACCTTGAGAGAAGCTCACAGCTATGAGCCGGTCCATTCCCATCAAAACCCTACTAAGGGGAGCTTGGGTGGCTCAGTCGGGTAAGCATCCGACTTCGGCTCAGGTCATGATCCCATGGTTCGTGAGTTCGAGCTCTGCGTCGGGCTCTGTGCTGACAGCTCAGAGCCTGGAGCCTGCTTCAGATTCTGTGTCTCCCCCTCTTTGCACCCCTCCCCCACTCATGCTCTGTCTCTCCTGTCTCAAAAATAAATAAACATTAAAAAACAAAAAACCCTTCTGCAACACAGACACCTAACCTCACATCTAGTTTTTGTTATCACCGTCAACCCACAACACCTGCTCAGCTATATTTCAAAACCTCCCATCCAAATCCTCAATCATGGCTCCATCAACATTCTTATCCCCAGAACCCTCCCATTGAGAACTCAGTCCTATCCTCAAAACCAACTAGAACCCCATCCTCACCCTGTGTCTATTCTCCCCCCAGACTCACTTGCATTCCCAGTGCTGTCATCAGACCCATCCTAAACCTGTCCATGAACTTTTGTTCTCAGTGCAAGGAAAAAATGTGAAAGACTTTGAGATGAACCCAACAGATGTCTCTGATGGAAAACTAAGTAGGTTATTTGATTTTACGCGGTCTCTGCCTCTGTTATTGTCTTTCAGCTACTTTACGACTCTGTAAATTATAGACAGCTGATAGAGTTGCAAATCATTCTTGTCTATAACCATAACCATACAAATGAATTTTGTCAGGTGAAGTACAATTAATTTCCCTCCCCACCCATGTAGAATAAACCAGTTCTCCATCTATTTATAAATCTATTTCAGTATTCCTTATTGCCTCTACCTGTGTGGGTCTTTGTAACATCTTACTAACTCCATCATTTATTAATGGATCAAAATAAAATCTTTGATGTATGCTTATCTAACCAGGAGAGTCCTGGTTAGATCCCTTAAAAAAAAAACAAAACTTATCTTTTGTCACTAGATTTGATCCCTATATCCGAACTTAAACCTCTCCAACATGGACTACACTATTTTGAGGTGAACCTTCACTCTGGCATCTTAATCCCTTATCCTCATTTTGACACCACTGTTCTCTCTCCCAACTTCATCTGATCCCCATCCCTGGCTTTCTTCCAAATTCTGACCCAACCTCTGCCCTCCTTAATCCTTAATCCTGCCCCCTCCACCCCCTAGGATTAATTCATGGCCCCACCCAGTCACAGTTCCAAGAGACACCTACTCATTCCCAAAACACCACCTCTTCCTCCTTCCTCTTCCCCATCTTCCTGGCCCCCAGAGCTTTCCAATTCCTGCTTCTCCCTCTCCACCTACATCCCATGGACTCCCTCACCCCAACTGTCCCTGCTCCTTAAAGGCCATTTACCCAAACAAAATATTGCTCTTCCGGGCCCCATCCAAGTCCAGTACAGCTGACTTTCTAAGCCACCTATCTGAAGATTCCCTTCTGGTGCCTGATGGTTTTAGGGGTGGGGATGGGGGTGGGGGTGGGGGAAGGCCAATGGTGGAATTTAGGCATCTCCGTGTGCTGGTGCTGGAGATGAAGTTGGGAACTGGAATTTGGATGTGTTGGGTTTGAGGTCCGGATAAACTTGAGATAAGGCTGTTGATGGGGTTGTGTTTGGGGGATAGGCTGACTGTATGGGGTATGGTTAAAATTAGGGAGATAGGAATAGGGTGGAAAATGGCCATTTGGAAGCTGATGGATGTAAAGATGTGCACAGGGGTTGGAGAGATTAGAAAGTGGGATGGAAAATGGATTGGTGTTAGGGAGGGCCATTGGAATTTAGGGTGGGTTTGAGGAAGGAAATAGCTTTCCCCTTCCCTCTAAGTGAGTCCTGCTGCCTCCCAAGTTCACAGTGGGTTCAAATGGGGCCTGGGTGGGGCCAGATCTGGGTCCCAGCTTGTCCTGGAGCTCCGCCCCAAGCGGAAGGGCCAAACCCAGACTGGGGGGTGCCAGGCAGCAGCCTACTGAGCCTTTGGGGGTGGAGAGGGGGAGGCCAGCAACAGGGAAATGCTGAGGGCGCTGGGGGAGGGAATTCAGGGGTTAAAAAGCCATGGGTCCAGGCTGAAGTTGGAAGCAGCTGGCGGCGAAGTTCTGCACCCGGGCCTCTCACAGAGGTAGGGTCCGCCTGGGGCAGGGGCGGGAGCATCAGAGGGGAGGAGTGGGGAGAGGAGGGAGATGTGAGCTGGGAAAGGAAAAGAGGGAGAACAGCTGAGTCAGGGAGATGGGGCAGGAAGCCAGGGGTTCAGTTATAGAGGTACAGATCTGCAGAGCAGGGGAGGGTGAAGCACGCTGAAAGATAAGCTGCTTGAGACCAGGTGCCCGGGACGACCCTGAGAGGGGAGCAAGGGGTCAGAGAGCGGCGGGAGCGGGTACTGAGGCCCCCATCTCGCTGGAGGGCACGGATGCACGCTGTGCACGCCCCCCTGCCCCTCTGGCCTCCTTACTGGGCTCCCCACCGAGGATGGAATTTGGGACGGGGGTGCAGATTCCAGGCCCAAGGCTCTTAATGAAGGAGAGATTTTAGACTGGAAAGTGCAGGCGCACAGGTGGGGAGGAGGGGCGGCCAGAGACGGGGGTTCGAGCCAGCCCTTAACACCTCCCCCACAACTTCTCAGGCCCCGCCCGCCCTGCTCCCCACCCCGGAGCCGCCATGTGGCCCCTGGCCGCTGTGATCGCCTTCCTGACGGTGGCCTTGTCAGGCGGTAAGAATGCGCGGGGGTGGAGGCGGGGTGGCCACCGGAACAATGGTAGGAGGGGTCAGGGCAGGAGGAGGGGGCGTGGGAGCCCTGAGCCCCGCCCACCGCCCACTCGAGGCCGGGTCCCGCAGGGACAGCCCTGAGAGCTTCCTGCTTGTCCCTGCGTGACCTGGTTTCTGGGCCGGGGCTAGCCCACTCTCCCCACCGACCCCAGACCCCTCCCTGGGGCGTCCCCGCTCTGGTGAGCCCGCTCCTATTTATAAGTTTTCTGGATGTTCCTCACCAGCTGCTTCTCTGATTGCCCTACTCTGCAGTGGAAAGCTCACCCCCACCTGCAGCCCCTGCCCCCGCAGCAGCCTCCTCCCCTCTCAAGCAGGGCAATCGTGAGAGTTGGGTTCAGATCCTGACGCTGCCGCTTTGAGCAAGTAATTGAGCTTCTTTGTGTTTTTTAATCTGTAAAATGAGAACATCTAAGTCCCTCCTAGGAAAGGTTGTTGTGAATGTTAGAATGAGCTAATGCGTGGCACATGGAAGGGGCTGAAAAGTTAGTCGTCATTACTTTATTAGTATTCACTCTTCATTATCAGGTTCTTCCAGAGCCTTCTAGTTTGTTCTTCCTTTAATTCTTGGGGTGACCCCCAAACCTGATTCTACCCTGAGTCGGTCCCCAGAGATTCCTCATGTTTAAGGCAAATTTGCAGGCAGATTCTCAGGCATCATCACCTGTCCACCCATCCGTCCTTCCGTCCATCCATTCATCCATAGCCATTCATCTAACCAACAAGCTGTTGAGCACTAGGCACTGTTCTGGGTGCTGTGCAAGCAGACACGGTTCAGGCTATTAGCATCCAGAGCCTAGCGGGGAAGGATGCAGGCATTATTCAAACAATTACTCAAATAATTAGTTAATAACTAGTTAGGACTGTGACAGGAGGTGATGGCTTCAAGGGGCCAAGCCAGGAGCCTTGAGATGGAATGGCAGCTCCTGGCTTGGAAGGCCACCCAAAGGTCTGGACCCCTGAGCCGAGACCTGAGGAGGGAGGAGTCCTCAGGCACCTGGCACCACCCTTGGCCTGAAGGTGGGGTGGTTTCTCTCCTTTGCTGCCACTCCCAGGACTCGTGCCCTTGTCCTAAGCCCCTCCTGGGTACCACGCCCTGGGCTAGGAGCTCCACATGCATCATCTTATGGAGCCCTCAGCAGCCTTATGAGGTAGGAACACTATAATTAATCCAGTTTCACAGCTAAAACCCTGGGACTCTGAGACAGCAGGTCCTGCCCCAAAGACACCTGTGGCGCCTGAGTCAGGATCCTGATGCACATTGGATCATGCCCTGTCCCCAGCATCCTGGACTTGAGGTTCTGGCAAACCATATTCATTATTTTAGATCTAATGGTCTGCTTAGAGTCAACTCTTTTTTTTTTTTTTAACTTTTTTAAACTTTTTTTTAACTTATATCATTGTCCTAAATGGAAAAGAGCACCCTTTGCTATAAATAAAAGGTAAGAGGAAAACATAAATCCTGCACAATGTAACAACAAAAACAATGTGTTTATTGGATTGGACCATCTGACATTGCCGGTAGTGGGCCTTTTTTGACCTTTCCCCAAACAACAATGGCAGATAAATTTTAGGTTGCCAGCTAAAGGCTTCTGTTTCTTCCAGGTTTTAAAAAGTGAGCTCAGGCGCCTGGGTGGCGCAGTCGGTTAAGCGTCCGACTTCAGCCAGGTCACGATCTCGCACTCCGTGAGTTCGAGCCCCGCGTCAGGCTCTGGGCTGATGGCTCGGAGCCTGGAGCCTGTTTCCGATTCTGTGTCTCCCTCTCTCTCTGCCCTTCCCCCGTTCATGCTCTGTCTCTCTCTGTCCCAAAAATAAATAAAAAACGTTGAAAAAAAAAATTTTTTTTAAAAAATAAAAAAAAAATAAAAAGTGAGCTCAGCGAGGATTAGAGAGGTATTAAAAGCATATCAGTCCCAACACGGAGCTCCATTTCTGCTTGGCAAAATGAGGACTGGAAGAGAACTGGACAGTGACTCAGTTTCTGAGGCTGCCATTTGATGTCATTTATACCTCATCTCTGTACCACCTAAATGACCTGTGTCCACCAAGACTCCTGTCCCCAATTTTGAGAACCACTGAGCTAATCCCGTGGCTTATGTAGGTGGGGAAGCTGGCCCAGGGAGGAGAAGAGCCTACTGGCCACAGAGCTGGGGACCTGCTAATAATTTTTTTTAATGTTTTTTTTTTTTTTTTTTTGAGAGAGAGAGAGAACATGAGCTGGGGAGGGGCCGTGAGAGAGAGAGAAAGCGAGAAGGAGACACAGAGTATGAGGCAAACTCCAGGCTCTGAGCTCTCACTCAGTACAGAGGCCGACACAGGGCTGGAACTCACGAACCGCAAGATCATGACCTGAGCTGAAGTCGGACGCTTAACTGACTGAGCCATCCAGGCCCCCCGCTAATAATTTTTTTAATGTTTATTTTTGAGAGAGAGACAGCATGAGCTGGAGAGGGCAGAGAGAGAGACACAGAAACTGAAGCAGGCTCCAGGCTCTGAGCTGTCCACCCAGAGCCCAATGCAGGGCTCACACTCATTAACCATGAGATCATGATCTGAGCCGAAATCAAGAGTTGGATGCTTAGCTGACTGAGCCACCCAGACACCCCTATAGCTAATAATTAATAACAGTCCCCACTTACTGAGCACTTGCTCTATGCCAGGTGCCATGCCCCATGAGAAAGCTAAGCCTGGCAACTGGTAGGGCATCACCCAGCCAGAAAGTGGCACATTTAGGATTGGACTTTCCCATTGTTGATTGCTATGTCTCCAATGCTGGGCATAGTGCCTAGCACACAACACTTATTGAGTGAACACCTACTATGTGCCAGACACTGTGCTTGGTCCTGGGGATATAGCTCTGAATAAAGCAGTTAAGGTGCCTGTTATCAATGGACCTTATAGTCAAATTGCAGAGATTAAAAAAAAAAAAACACATAAATGTAAACAGAGAGAGAAATGAATAGTGATCATGGCTCTGATGGGAATCAACTGGGTGAATGTAATAGGGTGTGACTGGGGGGCTAGGAGGGGCAATATTAGACCAGGTGGCCGGGAATCTGGGATGGCCTCCGAGGAGGTAATGTTTGAACTGAACTGAGCTCTCAGAGTCAAGAAGGACAAAGACATGTAGCCTGTAGATTCTGAGTGCCATCAAATAGAATATTTCATATATGTGATGTCCTATATATGCCCTGTCCACTATAGTAGACACTGGCCATGTGGGGCTCTTGAGCATTTCAAATGTAACAGGTGTGGTTGAAGAACTGAATGTATTTCATTTTAATGAATCTAAATGTAAATATCCACACGTGGCTAGCAGCTACCATATTGAACAGCACAGGTCTATAGAAAGAACTGTCCAGAATGAAGCAGCAGCAGCAAGTTCAGAGGGTATTGTGTGTCTGGAGAATGGGTCCACAAGTCTGGAACAGAGTGTGTGAAGAGGAAAGATGGGAGATGGGGCCAAAGAGGCTGGTAAGAGTCAGATGATACAGAGTCCTGCAAACTTTGAATTTGAAAGTGGTTAGGCTATGGGTTTTATTTAATTTTTTTTTTTCAACATTTTTAATTTATTTTTGGGACAGAGAGAGACAGAGCATGAACGGGGGAGGGGCAGAGAGAGAGGGAGACACAGAATCGGAAACAGGCTCCAGGCTCCGAGCCATCGGCCCAGAGCCTGACGCGGGGCTCGAACTCACGGACCGCGAGATCGTGACCTGGCTGAAGTCGGACGCTTAACCGACTGCGCCACCCAGGCGCCCCTATGGGTTTTATTTAAAGTCATAGAGGCACCTGGTAAATACGTGTTGAAAGGATGGATGGATGGATGGGTGGATGGGTACATACTTACTGCCTAGGTAGATCTATAGGTCAGTCTCCATGGTGGGATGGGAAGACGCAGGTGGGGAGAAAGTCAGGCTTGTTCCATGGACTCTGTGAGCCCCCAGTGGAGTTAGCACTTATACAGAAAAGGACATCATCACCTCTTTGCCCTGACTCCTCTCCACTACATGGAAGCTGGCAACTCCCAGAGGCCAACAAATGAATCATCAATTCCTGGTCACCCAGAGCAAAATTCTGACCCTCTCCCCAAGCCCAAGGCCTCCTTCTCCCCCTGAGCCCCAATTCCCTAACATTTTCTCTTCTTCACCAGGTATCTCTCAGGAGTATCCCAAGATTCTCAACGGCACTAATGGGACCAGCGGGTTTCTCCCGGGGGGCTACACCTGCCGTCCCCACTCTCAGCCCTGGCAGGCAGCCCTACTGGTGCAAAAGCGGCTGCTCTGTGGGGGAGTCCTTGTTGACCCCAAATGGGTCCTCACTGCAGCACACTGTCTGAAGGAGTATGTGGGGTCAGGGGCGCATGAGGGTAGGGATGAGAACAGGACTGGGGTGGTGAGGGGGTGGGTAGATCTGGATTGAGGATGAAGTCAGAGTTAGGGTTGGGGTTTGGGATTGGAAATGAAGTCCAGAAAGAGGATTTGAATGGGACTGGAGTTGAGGATGTGGAAGGAGATGTTTGGAGAGGAGGAAGGTGGTGGAGATGGGCTTAACCTCTCTAATCACCCCCTTCCTGCACCCACAGAGGGTACAGAGTTTACCTGGGCAAGCATGCCCTGGGGCGTGTGGAGGCCGGAGAGCAGGTGAGGGAGGTAGTCCGCTCTATCCCCCACCCTCAATACCAGATCAGCCCCACCCACCTGAAGCATGACCACGACATCATGCTTCTGGAGCTGCATTCACCGGTCCAGCTCACGAACCACATCCGTGTTGTGCCCCTCTCCCAAGACTGCCTCCCTGCTGGCACCTGCTGTCGGGTGTCTGGCTGGGGCACCACCACCAGCCCCCAGGGTATGCACCCTCAACAGGTGGCCTGAGGTGTCAGTGGCTGGGTAAACCGGGCAGAAAAGGGAGGGAAGGTTGGAGGAGGATTCCTTTATATATATAAAACAATACATGTATAGTAATATGATATATAATATATGTTATATATCCTTTATATGAATACATATACATTTATAAATAAGGTAACATGTTATATATATCTCCTTTATACAAATGTCCATTTATAAATATAAAGTTATATGTTACATATGTCATAGATTATATAGTTATATATCCTTATATAAATATATATACATTTATAAATATGTATAAAGTTATGTTACATATCCTTTATATAAATATACATGAAGTTATATATTTTATAGAATGTTACAGATCAGATATATAAACTTCTATATCCTTTATATAAATATATAAATTAGTAAAAACATAGATATTGTAATATGTGTTATATATTACATGTATGATATATTTATATAAATACAACACATTACACGTTTGTATCCAAATATGAAAATTATCATGTAGGTTGATTTTTTTTTTTAGATCATAAGTTCTATATTATGTATTTATTTAAATACATTTACATATAAACTATGTATTAGACAAATTATACCTAAATATATTTAAATAAATTGTCACTTAATGCATTTGATATATTGGCAGGTATGTACTTGTTAAATGTAAGGACGTGTAGGTGTATCCTTTGTGTTTAAGTTACATGTGCATGAATATAAAACTGATCTTCATAGCATCAAGGGCCCTTTGCATCTCCTTAGCAGTGCCCTGGCTTCTTCCCTGTCTCCTTTCCCTCTTTCTCCCCCATCTGCCATCTGTCTCCACACGGCTTTCCGTCCCCTTGTTTCCTCACCCCCAATCTTCTGTCTCTCACCACATGTCACTATCCCTCTTCTCCTCTCCCTTTTATGTCTCTTCCCACTTTCCTGCATTCTCGAATCTTCCCCTCTTGTTGGCCTCCACCTCCCCTGCCCCATTTCTCTCCACACCTGTCTCCTCCATCCCTTACCCCAGATACATATCCCATCTGTTCCCCATCTTCCTCTTTGCATCCATTTTCTACCGACTCTCCTGTTTAACTCCCACCCTGTAGCCTGGCTGAGACAGACATCCTTAGACCTTCCTCTCTCTCCTTCCCAGTGAGTTACCCCCCAACCTTACAATGTGCCAACATCCAGCTTCGCTCAGATGAGGAGTGTCATCAGGTCTACCCGGGGAAGATCACACCCAACATGCTGTGTGCTGGCACAGAAGAGGGTGGCAAGGACTCCTGTGAGGTGAGAACGGCATGGGGCAAGGGGGCGGGGAGGTTGCCATGGGCCAAGATGGGAAGCCAGAATGAAGGCAGGGACAGCTTCGGGGGGGAGAGCTTCATTTTAGCCTTGGGGGAACCAGTGTTTTAAGAGGACATGTCCCCTAGCATAGAGGGTCGAGATAAAAAGAGAAGTACCCGTGACTGGAGACTATAATTCATCTTAAGCCTTGGCTTTGACTGGCATTGGCTGCCCAGATCCCTGTGTTGAGATGCATAAAGGTTGGTGTTGTTTCAGTTGTGAGAGAAACCCAACTCAAACCAGCTTAAAAGCAAGACACACTGGCTTTTGTAACCGCAAAGTCCAGGGGTGTCTTGCTTCAGGCACGGATGGATCCAGGTGCACAAATAATGTGTTTAAAATGCTGTCTCTCTTCATTTCAGCTCTTCTCTCTTCTGTTTTTGTCTTCATCCTCAGTTAAGCTATTCCCAGCAGCTTTGGGCTCACATCTCACCCTCCTAAGCAACTCGATCAGAAAAAGTTTTCCAAGTGTTTACCTAAACATCCTTTTTTAAAATGTTTATCTATTTTTGAGAGAGAAACAGAGCATGAGTGGGGGAGGGTCAGAGAGAGAGGGAGACACAGAATCTGAGGCGGGCTCCAGGCTCCAAGCTGCCAGCACAGAGCCCGACGTGGGGCTCGAACCCACAAACCATGAGATCATGATCTGAGCCGAAGTCAGATGTTTAACTGACTGAGCCACCCCAGCGCCCCTGTTTACATAAACATCTTGAGCATGATTCTCACTAGGCTGACTTAAGTCATGTGTCCTGAGCCTTCACTCTGACCAGAGCTGTGGGATTCTCTGATGGACCGAGTCTGTTACATGACTGAGTGTGTGGGCCAGGGAGGGGCTGTTCCCCAAAAGAGAAAATCAGGGGGCAGTTATCAAAATGGGAGGAAATGGGTGCTACCTGGGCAAAAACCTCCACTAAGCACAAAAAAGCAAAACTTATATCCGGTAGAGGAGGCTTCTGAGATTGAGTTTTGGTTTAGTCGGAAAGATGGCGTGTGCCTTGATTGATCAATGAGGAGTGTCTTGGGTCCAGTAGGGAGAAGTGAGAGTACACGCTCTACATAACCATACCCAGATGTGGGTGAGTTTGCCCAATAGTGAGATGGCACGAAGGAGCCATAAATCCATAGCAGGGCTGGGGGCAGCACAGTGTGGGGGGGTGGGCACAAGGTGGGGTTGGTAGCAGAGAACCAAGGGTGGGTTTTGAGGTAAGGTGTAACCACTCTAACAAGACTGAAGAGCAGAGAAAAATGTGGAGAGAGAAGTCTCTCTCTTGTTCTTGGTCTCAGGGTCCATCTAGCTCCACCTTTCTCTTTGTGTCTTTTTTGCTGTCACTCTCCTCTCTGGTTGTCTTCTCGTCTTCCTGTTTTTCTCTAGCCCTGTCTGTGTCCTGTCTCTCGTTATCTCTGCTCTGCGTGTGTGTCCATCTTTCACTCTCTCCCATATGTCCCCACCTGTGCCTTTGTTTGCCTCCACCAAGGACCCCCCTTCTCTCTCTTCCCCCACTCAGGGCGACTCCGGGGGCCCCCTGATCTGTAATGGAACACTCCATGGCATCATCTCCTGGGGAGACTTCCCATGTGGGCAGCCCAACCGGCCTGGTGTCTATACTCGAGTCTCTCAATATGTTGTGTGGATCCGAGAAACGATTCAAAAACACAGGACCCAAGAGTGGAAACGGACGAAGGGGAAGGGCCCACAGTAAAAGCTGAGTTGGCTCACCTGCCTTCTTCCTCCCTCCCTCCCTCCCTCCCTCCCTCCCTCTGCACCCTCCTCACTCCATTGGCCCAGCCCTTCTCTGCCCCTCCCAAAGTTCCACTTGAACCAGTGATCCGTATTCTCAGAACCTCTGATCCCGGCCAACATTTCGTGTTTCAGAAGCATTCAGTCACTTCCGATATCATGGTCTCCCACATACTGCATCCTGAAATACCTCAGTACCCTCAATATCTCAACCCAATGTTCCAGGACTCCCACTGTTTCAACAGAATCCCAGATAGCCATCTGAATGTTCTGTCTGTGGAATACCCTTAAATACATTCATTGACTCATCTCAACAATACTCTATGTCCCATGAATGGAACTTCCTTGACATCGTGCCAAACCCCTTCATGTATTTCCTGACTACCAACATTCTAGACACTTCTGTGTTTGGTGCCCAAGAAGGTTCTAGACTCCTGTGACATTTCATCTTGAAAATATTCTCTTGGGGCACCTGGGTGACTCAGTCAGTTAAGTGCCCCACTTTGGCTCAGGTCATGATCTCACGGTCCGTGGGTTCGAGCCCCGCATGGGGCTCTGTGCTGACAGCCTGGAGCCTGGAAGCTGCTTCGGATTCTGTGTCTCCCTCTCTCTGCCCTTCCCCTGCTTGCGCGCTGTCTCTCTCTCTCCCTCAAAAATAAACATTTTTAAAAAAATTTTTAAAAAGAAAATATTCTCTTGGACTCAGAATCTTCTGCCCCAACAATTTTCTAGGCACACCTGAATGATTAATCATAGCACGGCTAATATTGCATCCTTATAATGGTTCATTCTCACATAGTTTTGGGTCTCCCAAATGTCCCATCCCTACCTACATCCCATATTTTGCCAGTATCCCCTGTCTCTGAATCCCCTTGCTTGCTAAAGATCAACAGCACACTAGACTAGAGTTTTGGGGTTCAGGGGCCTGAGGGGCTTCCACACCTGGACCGTGTTGTCTGTCGGGTATTGTTCTTTTATCTCCCCCACAAGCACCTTCATCCTCGGTGACCCCAATATGCAGTGGTTGCATGCCCAAGTCACTGAGTCCCTGATGTGAGCAAGTCTTAAAACTCACCGCCTCTCTGTTTTTTTGTCTGTATATGGGGCTTCTCATCTTTCCTCCTAGCATTGTTATTATAAATTTCAAGCACTTCCACTATGATTCTTTGCATGGTTCCCTATCAAATATCACCTTAGGGTGTCAACAACCCCCAAATTTGCAGGGTCCAAAAATTGTCACATTTGGGGCTCCTGGCTGGCTCCAGTTAGCAGAGCATGTGGCTCTTAATCTCAGGGTCCTGCGTTCAAGCCCCACATTGGGTGCAGAGCTTACTTAGAACAACAACAGCAACGACAGAAAAGTGTTGCATTCAGGTACTTTTTTCAGCATTTATCCAGTGCTGACCATGTGCAGGCATTCTCTTGGGTGTTGGTAAATACAGCTTTATTTATTTAACAAATACTGGTACTTCTCAGAAGCCAGGCACTGTTGCAGACATAGCTGATAAAGCAGTGAATTGGGTAAAACTTCTGCCCTGTAGAGTTTGCATTCTTTGCAGAGAGACTAAATAAATAAGGAGACAGACGGACAAGTGGCAATGTAAACCATGGCAAAAATGAAGCAGAGATGAAGGATAGGGAATGTTGGCGTTGGGAGAGTGAGTGGAGTTGCTATTTTATTATTTTTTAATGTAAGCTCTGTGCCCAACATGGGGCTTGAACTTCCAACCCTGAGATCAAGAGTTACAGGCTCTGCTGACTGAACCAGCCAGGCACCCCAGAGTTGCTATTTTAAATCGTCTGGGGGCACCTGCGTGGCTGGTTAAGAATCTGACTCTTGATCCCGGCTCAGCTTATGGTCTCGTGCTTTGTGAGTTTGAGCCCCATGTAGGGCTCTTCCCTGGCAGTGTAGAGCCTGCTTGGGATTCTCTCTCCCCTCTCATTCTCCGCCTTCCCCGCATGCACACAGACCCTCTCCCGCTCTCAACTTTAAAAAACTAAGATGGTCTGGGGAATGATGGTGACATTAAAAAAAAAAAAAAAAAGCAAACAGGGGCGCCTGGGTGGCTCAGTCGGTTGAGTGTTCAACTTCGGCTCAGGTCACGATCTCATGGTTTGTGGGTTCGAGCCCTGTAGCAGGCTCTGCGATGACAGCTTGGAGTCTGGAGCCTGCTTGGGATTCTGTGTATGTGTGTGTGTCTCTCTCTCTGCCCCTCCCCCACTTGTGACTTCTCTCTCTCCCTGTCTCTCTCTCTCTCAGAAATAAATAAAAACGTTTAAAAAAAGCTATGTGATAATAAATGCAATAGCAGAAGGCACACATTAATAAAGGTAGCAAAGGATACACAACAAAAGATAGTAGCAGTAGATACACAACAAATAAAAACAGTAGCAAAGGATATACTGTAACAAAGATAATAGCAGATACACAAGGGTAAGGACAAGAGCAGAAGGGGAGGGAGACAGGGAATAAGCCAGTAAGGAAAACAAAAGAGGGACTTGTACAGATCACTCACAGCATTGTGCCACCAACAGATTCAAGTCTCCCCACCTGAGGCTTTAGAACTATCTAAATACATTAATGGCTTTTTTGAATGTTCATTTATTTATTTTTGAGAGAGAAAGAAAGAGGGAGAATACCAACCAGGCTCTGCACTGTCAGCCCAGAGCCCGATGCGGGGGCTCGAACCCATGAAATGTGAGATCATGACCTGAGCCAAAACCAAGATCTGGACGCTTAACTGACTGAGCTACCCAGGCGTCCCTATTAATACATTAAAAAAAAAAAAAAAAAAAAAAAAAAGCACTTCACAGGGCTCTTGGGAGGATTAATTGCATTAATACATGAAGAGCCCTCAGAACACCTGGCACTAAGCGAGTGTTTACTAAGTGGTGCCCTCATTAGTATTATCCTTCCTCTCATTGACAAAATTGTTATGACAATTTGTCTCCAAGGCCCCAGAGCCAAAGCAGCCTGCCTTGGGTGACAGGTGGGGATTTGGGAGAACGGGAGGTGGCCGCCCAAATCCTTCCTGTGGAACAGAAAATAATGACATACCTGAGCTGGAGATTCTGACTGCCAGCAATACCTTAATTCAGTTGGCCAGCCAGGTGGCCAGGTTTCTCAGGCATCCCTCCGCCCTCCTTCCCTCTCCAGGGATTTTGTGGCCACGCCCTCCTCTTCCTATTTTTGCTCAGGGGAATTGTAATAACAATGGGATCCTGTGCTGGAGGGATTTGGAAAGCTGGGGCTTGTGAGGGAGGGGCGTGGAAAAGACTGGAGAAGAAACCGACAGTCTTCTGAAGGGAGGGATGTCTATGCTTCCTACGCATCCCCCGCCCCCACACTGGCCTGGGGCACATCAAGACTACTGGCCTGGGGCACATCAAGACTTCTTTTTCTCCTCCCGAGGTCCCAGGAAGGGAGATGTCAGCTCCTAAACTAGACCTAGGCTAAGAATTTCCCTAGTCTGAAGCGTCCTGGCCAAGCTTAGCCACTGCCCCTACTAGGAGGCCTTTAATAAGGGATTAGGTTGGGCTTCCCTGCCTAATAGGGCTATTAGTCTCCACACCCAATCCCAACGTGTGGGGGTGGGGTTCCCCAACACCACCAGGCAATTCTCCCACACCAATTCAACCTAATTTTTGATTTTTTAATGTTTTTATTTTTGAGAGACAGAGTATGAGCAGGGGAGGTGCAGAGAAAGAGAGGAGACACAATCTAAAGCAAGCTCCAGGCTCTGAGCTGCACAGAGCCCCACACGGGGCTCGAACCCACCAACCATGAGATCATGACCTGAGCCGAAGTCGGACGCTTAACGGACTGAGCCACCCAGGAGCCGCACAATTCGATGTAATTACACTAACTACACTATCTACCTGGAGGTTAAGGACTCAGTCCTACAAGACCCGCCCCCCTCCCCCACTACCGACCTTTCAGACGCCAGTTGAAAGTCCAAGTTGTTACCTGTGCTTCTGGCCAAGCTGCTATATAGATTGAAGGTTTCCACGACCTCCTCCTGGAGTTTGATCAATTTGCTAGAGTGGCTCACAGAACTCAGAAAAGCACTTTACTTACTTGACTACTGGTTTACTGTGGAAGGATAAAACTCAGGAACAGCCGGATGGAAGAAATACGTAGGACAAGATACGTGGGAAGGTCTGTGGAGCTTCCTTGCCCTCTCTGGGTGCTTCATTGTCTCCACACGGCTTCACCAATCTGAAAACCGTCCCAGCCCCATCTTTTTGGGTGTTTATGGAGGCTTCACTGCATAGGCCTGATTGGTTAACTCAATGTCCATTGGTGATTGATCCTACCTCCAGCCCCTTTCCCCTCCCATTTATTGGCAGCTTCCAAAAGTCACCCATTCACATGACAAAAGACATCGTCATCGCTTTCCTTACTTAGGAATTACAGGAGTTTTAGGAACCCTGTGCCAGAAGGAGACTAAGACCCAAAATATATTTCTTATCACCAATCACAGTATCAATGGAGGCAAAGGGCATATAAGCCCAAGCTTCCATTCTAAGGGGTCAATGTCAATGATAAGGCAAGAGAAGCAGACAGGCTGCGGGAGGGTGGAAAGGACGGGAGACCCAGGTCAGGATTTTTGGAAGAGAGATAATGGAAGGATAAGGTAGCCCCCCCCACCCCCCACAGAAACGGGATGGACTCCCCCATCTGAAAGTTGGTCCGCATGTCAAGACTGACGATGTCACACACGCATCAAAAGAGTCCAGCCTGCCTCCATGGGGTGACCACAACTGGTGCTGTGAACAGGAGTCTAGATGACCACCCCCACAGAGTCTTTCTCCTCCTGCTGTGCTGTCCTGTGCCTGCTGGTGAGTGTGCATTTTGAGCTGTGCTGCTTGGGATTTGCACCTGTTGTAGACTTAACCAACCCAAGTCAGGAGTTTCCATAGTTGGCATTCAGGAACAGAGGCGTGGGATGGGGGGCTTCTTTCAAGTGGCCCTGGGCTGGCACATCTGCACCCCGACCTGTCTGTGTGCTTCGCCCCAGCCAGGGCAGTGGGGGAGGGGTGCCTGAAAGTTCCAACCCAAGTTGTTGGTTCCCCTGGTAACCAGGCTGCATTTTCCTCCAACAGTCACCTAAGTAGCATAAATTCTGGTAGGGTTAAAAGTGTTTTGGGGCGCCTGGGTGGCTCAGTCGGTTGAGCGTCCGACTTCAGCTCAGGTCACAATCTCGCGATCTCGCGGTCCGCGAGTTCGAGCCCCGCGTCGGGCTCTGGGCTGATGGCTCAGAGCCTGGAGCCTGCTTCCGATTCTGTGTCTCCCTCTCTCTCTGCTCCTCCCCCATTCATGCTCTGTCTCTCTCTCTATCTCAAAAATAAATAAACGTTAAAAAAAAATTTTTTTTAAAGTGTCTTATTATGGGAGCGCCTGGGTGGCTCAGTTTGGCTCAGGTCATGATCTCACAGTTGGTGAGTTCCAGCCCCACATGGGGCTCTGTGCTGACAGCTCAGAGCCCCGAGCCCGCTTCAGATTCTGTGTCTCCCTCTCTCTCTCTGCTCCTCCCCCATTCACCCTCTGTCTCTCTCTCAAAAATAAATAAACATAAAGAAAAAAAATGCTGAGTGTCTTATTAGGAATAACACTCCTATGATACTCCTTACCTCTAACCACTCAGGAAATTCCAGAGATTTTAAAGCTCTGTGCCAGGAATCGGAAAGAAAACCAAATATAATCCAGGGAGGTGTGGGAGGGGTGTGGCAGAAGAGAAGGAACAGGCTGGATGTAGAAAGACCCTTAAGGGGCTGTCCACGGACTAGGGGTGGGGGTGGGGGGTAAGGGAGGGAGCCCAGAAGGAGGGAATCCAGGTAGGAGGCTAGGGTGAGGGTCCAGGGAGGGGGGTTTGAGGCCTGAGCTGAGGCTGGAGAGAGTGGGACAATGGAGGGCCAGGGCTAAGGAGGGGGAAAAAGGAGGAGAGTATGTGAATTCAGCCTAGCGAATTGGCGTGTGGTGTTCCCCCCACCCTTGGAAAACCAGGGGGAAGATGCTGAGCTCACGAGAGGCATGTGATGTGGGCCCAGGGGCATGCGAGATGCCAATAGCTGCAGAGGGCCAGACTTTCAGAGGCAGATGTCAGAACCAGGGAGCTGGGAGGAAGTTACCTGTGGAGGCAGTACTGGGATGGGATGTCTCAGAAGAAGGACGGGTCTTAGGAAGAATCAGTGTCTCAAGGGTCCAGACCAGAGGACTAGTTGGGAGGGGGAGGGGGGAAGCCACCACAAGGCCAAGGGAGTAGCGTCTGAAAATAGGTTGGTGAGACAGTGGGGGACCTGGGTTTGGGTCATCCAGGAGGCTGTCGGATGCACAGGCTTGAAGCCAGGGAGAGACTAAAGAGCCATCCTGCCCCAGGTGACAGGTGAAACTGTCCAGCGTATGTCGTCAGTGCAGAGGACAAGGCTCAGGACTGGCCCTGGGAACACCCTTATTTGTAAAGACACCAGGAGAGGAAAAAAGGCCTATTCATGTCCGAGAGACAGAAGGTAGAAGGAAACCAGAAATGCATGAAGGAGGGAGCAGCAGACCATGTGGAAGGCTGCCTGAAGGCGAGTAAGGTGAGGACCAGGAGACCAAGATTGCTCAATGTGGAAGGACTCTGGAGACCCAAAGACCACCGCGGCCGTCCAGGGCAGGCAGTGAGTAGATCTCTGTGGATAAGTTTTGCCAGGAGTGATGGAAGAGAACAGAGCAGGCAAAGGAGGGGTGGGGGCTGCTGGTGCTGATGAAACTCTGTGCTCCCAGGATCACCCAGCAGAGGGTCAGGCTCACAGGGCATCTCAAAATGTTTGTTGAGTGAATGCATGCCTGCAGGCATGAATGAATGAACGAGTGAACGGGGCAGAGAGATAGAAGGAGAGAGAGAGGTGTACAGACAGAGACAAAAGACAAAGCACCAAGTTGTAGCTGATAGTGCTTCACAGCTGAGAAAAAAAGGTTCTGTCATCTAAGTCAGCTTTGAAAATTCCTTCTTCAGAAAGAAATGAACCGGGAAAGCCAATTACGATGGTGTCTCAACTCAACGTAGCTGATATCCTCACCCATTTTCGTTGCCTTGTTTGATGATCCCAACAAGAAATGGTATGGGGCCCTTGGGTGGTTCAGTTGGTTAAACGTCTGACTCTTGATGTCGGTTCAGATCATGATCTCAAGGTTCATGAGTTCAAGCCCTGAGTCAGGCTCTCTGCTGTCAGCGTAGAGCCCACTTCCGATCCTCCAGATCCCAGTCTCTCTCTGCCCCTCCCCATCTTGTGGGTGCAAATGTGGTCTCTCTCTCCAAAAAATAGACATTATAAAAAGGGGGAGCAGTATGTAGACAGGTAGCTTCCTCCTAGCCCCATTTTTCAGATGAACAAACTGAGGTCAAACCAAAGCCTGATGATGATCCCCAGGGAGTCATGGCATGAGCTGAGCTTTCAGCCGTGTGTATGATTCCAAAAGCTATCCTTCTTCTTTGAAGCCTGTAGGACCATTCATACGTTCCTCTGTTCACACCTGTACTCGTTCAGTTAGCCATTCATTTGTTCATTCATATGTTTGGATAGGGGCTCTGGAGCCAGCTGGCTGGGTTCAAACTCTGGTTCTGGTACTTGCCAACCATGTGGCCGTGGGCAAGTGACATTATCTAGTCCCGCCTCTGTTTCCACGTCTACGACGGTCTCCATGCTGTGGGCCCTCTCCCCAGGTGTCAGGGTGGCCGCGTTCTCTCTAGGGAATAGCCTTCATATTGAGTTTACCACGGTGCCCAGGAGGAAAACGTGGAGCTTGGGACTTGAGAGCACTGTGGGCTCTCTGGAGGAGGTGGCAAAGGGGCTCCGAGCTTTCCCTGAGTGCGAGAGGTGTGAGTGTGAAGCTGCAAGCCAGCCTGTGCCCTCTTTGAGCCTCCAGCTGCAAAAGAAGGGATTGGCTTTTTCCAGAAGCCGCAAGTCTGCAAGTCTGTGTCAAAAGAGAACCACCGAGAAGCCACTCCCCACTCCGTGCAGCTCCAGGACCATTAATCTGCTTCGTGTCTCTACGGGTGAGCCTGTTCTGGATGTTCGTATACATAGTGTCATATAATACGTGGCCTTTGTGATGGACGTCTTTCAGCTAGTGTAGTGTTTTCTTTTTTCTTTCTTTTTAAAGGTTTATTTATTTTTGAGAGAGAGAGAGAGAGAGAGACTCAGCATGAGCAGGAGAGGGGCAGAGAGAGAGGGAGACACAGAATCGGAAGCAGGCTCCAGGCTCTGAGCTGTCAACCCAGAGCCCGACGCAGGGCTTGAACTCACGAGCGATGAGATCATGACCTGAGCCAAAGTCGGCCACTTAACGGATTGAGCCAACCAGGTGCCCCAAGCATAGTGTTTTTAATGTTCATCCACGTTGTAGCCAGTGGTAGTGTATCTCTCCGTTTTATGACTGAATAATACTCCAGAGTATGGATAGACCACATTTTATTAATCCATTCATCATGTGATGGACATCAGCCTAATGGAGATAGAGTCTCTTCTGGGGCTGATGAAAATGTCCTGGAATTAAATTGTGGTGATTGTTACACAGTGTTTTGAGTGTGGTGGACCTCACTGAAGTGTGGACTTTAAAATGGTTCAGGCACTGGATTTTATGTTATGTGAGCTTTATTTAAAAAAAAAAAAATCAAGGCAGGGTGCGCCTGGGTCGCTCAGTCAGTTGAGTGTCCAACTTTAGCTCAGGTCATGATTTCATGGTTCATGAGCTCTCTGCTGTCAGCCAGGAGCCTGCTTGGGATCCTCTGTCCCCCTCTCTCTCTGCCTTCCCCTGCTGGCACTCTCTGTTTCAAAAATAAGTAAACATTTTAAAAAAATAAATTAAAAAATAAAGGCAGAAAGAGAAAAGAAGACACAGAGAGTGGGATTTAGACGCTTTGTTTTCTTGTCAATATTTGAAAATCAGAAAACGTCCCACCATAAATCTGGATTTCCAGCTTCTCTTGAAAAGCCATGGAACTCGACCTTGCTCGTACGTGTTCTGGAGGGCAGCCCCTGACTGGAGCTAAGGGTGAATTTTATTCCATGTAAATTGCACCTCAATAAACCCAACCCTCCAGAAATCCAGAAATAGAGAGGGATTCAGTTAGGTGATTTGTCTCAAAACAAATCAAAAGCTGAAGATTTGTGGGGCGCCTGGCTGCCTCAGTCGGTGGAGCATGTGACTCTTGATTTCGGCTCAGGTCATGATCTCGAGGTTCATGGGTTCAAGCCCCACAATGGGGCTGACAGTGCAGAGCCTGCTTGGGATTCTCTCCCTTCCTCTCTCTGTTCCTCCACTGTTCATGCTCTCTCTCTCTCTCTCTCTCTCTCTCAAACTAAATAAAATTTAAAAATTTTTTAATAAACTTAAAAAAAAAAGAAAGTAAAAGCTGAAGATTTGTGATTATGAAATCAGAGAAGGAAAGAGATCCAAGACCGGACAGAAGGTGATGGACTGAAAGGCAGGAGTAAGGGGGGAGGGTCTTCTGTTTCCTCACACTCCCTCTGCCTCTGACCACCTTCCCTCTCAACTTCCTCCCCTCTGAGTGTCTGTCTCTCTCTCTCTCTCTCCCTTCCTCCCTCACAGGTGAAGCAAAAACTCAGATGAACCAGCACAGACTGTCCTGTCCCTGGCTCTCTCTCGGTCCCCTGTTTTCCCTTTCTTTCCCAGTGGAAGCCCTCACGCAAGAGAAAAAAAAAAATAACTTTCATGTAATTAGATAAATCGGCCACATGCAGATAGGAAAAGTGGGCTTCACAGGGAAGAGGGTCGACCGTGCATTTAAAAAATTCAGTTAGAATCAGACTCTGCAGAACCCAGCTTGGAAACCTCTTCAGTCTCTGATCATCTATTTCGAAATCCCTTCCTTCTCTTCTCAGTCTGGGCTCTCTCAGCTCTGGCTTTCCCAGCCTCTCCCTTCCACTCTCCAGTGCTCTTAAACACTCACCCTCCTGCCTCTTCCCTGCACACCGCAGGAGGGGGGGAGGGCCCCACCCTCCCTGAGACTTCCTCACTAGGAATGAGGATTAGAACCCAATTCCCAGGTCACCTTCAGTCATGGGTCTGGGCACTGGCTCGGAGAGAAGGGGAAAAGGAGTGGGGCCGGGTCTTTCCCCCTAGAGCCATTCTGGGCCCAGCCCCCCTTTCCCCATTTAGTTGTAAAGCTCAATTAGGTGCCATTAGCTGAGAAGATTTTCTGCGGGATTAGAGAGGGCGCCCCACCCCAAGTCTTCCTGGTCCCCTTCCCTCAACCCGGAAATTGCATGGGCTGGAACAAAGAGAGTTAAAAGTTGTGTCAGCTGCCTGTCTGGGGCAGACAGACAGAAGGAGGGGGACAGGTGGGGCAGCATGACAGGTGGCTGAGAAGCCAGGTGGACAGTGGGAGAGTTGACTGGCGGGGTGGCCAGTGGATGACAGGACAGGAAGGTGGTGGACAGACAGATAGCAGAGGCAGACAGGCTGGAACTGTGACAGCTACATGGAGGCCCCAGCAAGCAGCGGGACAAGGTGAGGAGGGGGCAGGGGGTCACCAATGAGGTGACCTCCCCTCCCCACCCGAGATGGGCAGAGTGGGGGATGGGCAGGCATCCTGTCCTCCTGGAGCTGCTGGCAGGCAGGCAGGGTGGGCAAAGAGAGGGGCAGGTTGACAGGGAAAGGGCCATCTCTGAGATTCCCCAACATTTCCCAGGACCTGGAAGTGGCTCACCCTGGGCTCCAGCATCCTGTTGCTCCTGTGTGTTTCTGGTGAGTTCCCCAGTGGGGCGGGAAGCCCTTCCTCCCTGACAAGGGGCCCTCTGATCTCCCCCTCCAGGTCTGATCCCCAGTCTGGCACTGAGGAGGGGAGGGGACTGCCTCTATGTCTCCACTCACCTCCAGCTCTTGGGGGCCCTGCCACCTTTGTCTTTTGATCTATACCTTCTTTGTGTCTTCCTGTTACTATGTCTCTGTCTTTTCTATCTCTGTGCTTGTCTGTCTCTGTCTCACTCCTATTTTTTTTTAAAGATTGATTGATTTAGAGACAGAGACAGTACAAGTGGGAGAGGGGCAGAGAGAGAGGGGGACAGAGAATCCCAAGCTGGCTCTGTGCACAGAGCCTGATGCAGGGCTCCAGCTCACGAAACTGTGAGATCATGACCTGAGATTCTGAAAACCAAGAGTCGGATGCTTCAGCGACTGAGCCACCCAGGCGCCCCTGTCTCCCTCCTATCTTTAGGCATCTCTCTGTCTTTTTCTCTTTCTCTTCCTCTCTGTGTCTCTGGGCATCGCTGGGTCTTTTTGTATTTGTCCCTGGGTCTGTGTCTCCCTGTCCCTGACTCTCTCTCAGGGTCTCTCTCTTACGTGTCTGTGTCTTCATCTCTGCATGTCTCTTCCTGTCTCTGAGCCCCAATCTCTAGATCTTTGACCCCATCTCTTTGGCCCACACCCCTGTCCTCAGGGCTCAGCCAACCGGCCACGGAGAAGATTATTAAAGGCAAGGAGTGTGCCCGTCACTCACAGCCTTGGCAAGTAGGGCTGTTTGAGGGTACCAGTCTGCGTTGTGGGGGGGTCCTCACTGGCCGCAGATGGGTCCTCACAGCTGCTCACTGCAGTGGCAGGTAAGCCCCTGTCTGGGTGTGGTCTCTTCCAGGGGTGGGCAGAGGAAAGGTGATGGGGAGGAGAACCCTGAGGGTAGGAGATGGGGGTGCCAAGGAGTAAGGAAATGGTCTTGCAACAAAAGGTTCTGAGGTTAGACAAAGAGTAGGACTTCTGCAACAATGGGTCTGGGGTGGGGCTGGGTGGGGCGGGTAGTGTGGGTGGCATGAGGGGTCCTGGAACCTGCTCGTCTACCCGCTCCCATTTCCTCGTGTTCCCCTTCTTTCCCACATGACATCTGTCACCACCCCAGCTATTCCCTGACCCAGTCTGGGCATCTTCTCTGGGTCTCAGCAGTCCCATCTGTGAAATGAGGAGATTGCACTTTCTAGGTCTGAAGCTCTGAGGTTTTTTCAAAAGGGAACTTTCAAACACGAAGAGGCAGATTGATTAGGGACAGAACAGAGAGAGTCCACTCATTACTCATGCGTTCCTTCAGCTGACAGTGCTAACAGCCCAGGCAGCCTCTAGGTGGTGGGAACAGAGCAGCAAGCATGAAGGATGGATGTGCTTGCCCTGGCTAAGAGACTCAGAAAGGGACAGAGATGCAGGGACTCGGGGAGGAGAAGTAGGCAAATGCAGGCAATGGAAAGATAGTGATAGAGACGAGAGACAGAGAGACAGAACAAGCGTGTGAGGGAGGGAGGACTGACACTGAGGTGCAAAGCAGCAGAGAAAGGCTGGAGGGTCTGGGAGCCAGGGGTCCACTGCCCCCCCGGCTGAGCCACCTTGACCCCCTCCCCCCCAGCAGGTACTGGGTGCGCCTGGGGGAGCACAGTCTTAGCCGTCTGGACTGGACGGAGCAGATCCGACGCAGCGGCTTCTCCGTGACCCACCCCGGCTACCAGAGAGCCGGGCACAGCCATGACAATGACCTCCGGCTCCTGCGACTGGGCACACCCGTCCGCTTGACCCGCAGCGTCCAGCTCCTGCCCCTGCCCACCACCTGTGCAGCGGCTGGCACCAAGTGCCACATCTCAGGCTGGGGCATCACCAATCAGCCAGGGAGTAAGGGAGCCTCAGGGTCAGGGCTCAGAACGGGCAAAGTCTGGGGTGGAGGACGAGAGATCAGGAGTAATCCCAACAGAAGGATGGATCAAGGGTCAAACATGGGGATTGTGGTTTGGGGTCAGAGATCATGGTGGACCAGGGGTCTTGGGAGTCAAAGTGGTTAACGGGTTGGGTATGGAGTCAGAAGCCATAGGTCAGGGATGTGATTAGAGGCCAGAGTGATGGCAGGGATCATCAGACTGGAGCAAAAGGCACAGGTAAATAGGACCTTGGGTCATGGGTCCGAGACTCTGTTGTTAGAAGTCATTGTAGAGTTGAGGACATGGGATCCAGATGTTGCACAAGCTGGCCACAATCTGAGGCTAGAAACTGAGATTCAATCAGGGATTGCTGGTCTGGGATTGAAAGCCCTAGAGGTTAGGGGTCATGGAGTCTGGGGTCAAATAAACTAGGATCAGAAGTCACTTTGGAGTTTGGAACAGTGGTTTAGAGCTGAGTTTGGACGTTTAAGAGAAGACAAGAAATGTGGGGTCTGGAGACAGAGAGGGAACATGAGGTCAAGCTGGGATCTAAGTATAATAAGATTGAAGGTCAAAGGGCACTGCATGGGGAATTTAAGGAGAAAAGTCCGGATTCACTGTTTCTGGGGTTGGAGGGACAAAAGGTGTCTTGAGTTATGGCACTCAGAGTCATAGGTTAAAGGAGAGGGGGACTTGTGTCAATGAACTGGGGCAAGGGTCACTATGAAATGAAGTCATAAATCTGAAATCTAGAAGTTTGAGGATTGTTGTGGAGAGTCGCAGGAAGAGGGCAGAGTATAGACTTATATTTGGCTTCCTTTGGTGGAAGGATGTGGCCCCCAAATGGGAAGCTTTGGGGAACAATGCAGCTTCTATCTTCCACCCCCAGAACCATTCCCGGACCTGCTCCAATGCCTCAATGTCTCCATCGTTTCCAGTGCTGCCTGCCAGGCTCTGTTCCCCGGGAAAATCACGGACAACATGGTGTGTGCCAGCGGCGCTGATGGGGCGGATGCCTGCCAGGTGAGTGAATGCAGGCTATGCACGGTCACCCCGGGACAGGAAGTAGGAGACAGAGCAGGGAGATGGGGGAGAGAGGCGTGGTCAGAAAGAAGGGGAGGCCGCAGGATACAGCAGCAAGAGCTAGGTGATGGAGGATAGAGGAAGGGAGGGAACAGAGAAGGAGACATGGGAAGAGCATAGGAGAGGGACAGGAAGAGACAAAGAAAGGTGGGGAAGGCCAAGAGCTGGCAGGGATTTAGAACTCAGGAGTGTAACTGGTTGTCTCTCCCCATACCAACCTCCAGTTGGTGCTGGCCCAGGTCAGAGAGTGAGAGAATCTAGGATGGAGGTGGGAAAGGAGCCTGGTGGACTCTCCTGCCCTCCAATTCCACTACCTTGCCCTCTTGGGTCCTTCAGGTTGGAGGATGCCACCCTCTGCTGGCTAGGGCTCCCTAGCCTTTGTCCCTGAGAGAACTTTTATAGCTCCCGCCTTCCTTTGCTGGGATTGGTCACTGGTGGTTGAGCTCTTTCCCTCATTGGTCAGGGCCCGTGCCAGTTGTCCTCTATAGAACGCTTATGGTTTCCACCTCCTTCACTGGGATTGGTCACTGAATATACTCTCTTCACTCATTGGCCAGAGCTCTAACCATTCCCCTTGAGAGATACCCCCCCATCACCACCACCTGTTATGGAGTCCTGCCTTCCCTGGGATTGGCCCCTTAGGAACAGGGTACTCTTCCCTATTGGTCAGTCATTGCTCTTGATCTCAGGAAAGGAGTAACGCTCTTCTCTCTGATAACCAAGCGCGGACCCACTGTCTTCAAGGCCTGGGAATGGACTTGGGAGTCGGGAAAAAGAAAATGGGAACAGGATTTCTTCCTTATTTATTCAGTGCTCCTTCTCCTTCTGTATTCCAGGGTGACTCTGGAGGACCCCTGGTGTGTGGAGGAGTCCTTCAAGGTCTGGTGTCCTGGGGAACTGTGGAGCCTTGTGGGCAAAAAGGCATCCCAGGAGTCTACACCAACATTTGCAAATATGTGGACTGGATCCGGATGGTCATGAGGAACAACTAGCCTGCTCCCTCCACCTCCACCCCTCAGGTTGGGTGCTACACTGAGTGAGCCTCAGAGCACCAACACCGCCCCCCGTTATCACTCTGGCTCCCATCCTTCTTGCTCTGTGGATTTTCTTCCCAGAACTCCAACTCCAGCCAGCCCTTTTAAGACCCATGGTTGGGGGAGAAAGGAATGAGTGACTACCTGGAATAAATATAACTGGAGGAAGAGATGTGTCTGTCTGTTTGATGCCCCCATGCTGGTTGACACAGGAAGGAGGTTCATCAAGTCCTCTACCCACAACTGTGGGAATAGAGACCACAGAGGGTGAGGGTTTTCCCTTAGGAGCCACACAGGAATGGAGTAGCAAAGTTTACTTATAACAATAAAAATAAAGGCCTTTTTTTTTTTTTCCTCCACCCAGCACTTTAGGAACAGTGCCCATGAAGGACCTGAAGGGGGAAAAATTATTGGCCCAAAAATGCCAAATGAAAATCACAAAATCAAAATTCATGACCATTTAATTAAATGTCTATAAAACTTAACATTCTTCCATGTAGCGGATTCCAAGTTGGCTTTGCTGGAGCTGTTGAGCACATGTTATATTTAATTTAAAAAATTTTTTTTAATCTTTATTTTTGAGATGAGAGTGTGAGCAGGGGAGGAGCTGAGGGGAGGGAGACACAGAATCAGAAGCAGGCTCCAGGTCCTGAGCTGTCAGCACAGAGCTCAACGTGGGGTTCGAACTCACGAACCGCGAGATCAGGACCTGAACCGAAGTCGGACACTTAACCGACTGAGCCACCCAGGTGCCCCAAGCACACGTTACATTTAATGTGGGATGTGGGTTCGTTTTACTATGTCTGTGATGATGGAAGGTGGGGTGTGGCCTTGGAAAGCAAGAGGACCCAGACTAGGTCTTAAAATAGTCCTGCCCACCCCTTGGGTTCTGTCTTCACCACCGTCCAGGAGGTAAAAAGAGAGCTTCTGCCCAGTGAATGGAAAGGGAATTTGGGGGTAGGAGAGTGCGGGGTGATGGTGACAGCATAGGAATACTTGCTGAGTGCCTGCTGTGCTCGGCTGTCCCGGAGTCCTCATCCCGATCACCCCAAGGCAGGGCTGTCCCCCCATCTCCTAGATGAAGAAACTGAGCCTCACCGGGGTGGAGTCCCTTGGCTCACGTCACTGTGGTAGGAAGAGGCAGAGCCGGGGTTTGAGGCCAGGCCTGGCTGCCTTCAGAACCCATACCCGGTCGTCTTGCCCCACTTCTGGTTAGGGGAGAGAGGAGAGAGGAGGCAGGACGGAAGCAGGAGATCTAACTGATAAGGAGCCAGCCGGGAGATAGAGGGATCGGCAGACAGGATATTGAGGTGGCTCCGAGTCGGAAGTCATTGGACCTAAGTCACACAGCGAGTAAGTGTCACAGCTGGATTTGGAGGGGGGGGCGGGGAACAGGGTGCTGGGGGGGTAGGGGCGGAGGCAGGAGAGGGGAGCGGAGGGGAGGGTGGGTGGCAGAAACAAAGCCCCAGAGGAATGCTAGGGGCTGAGGCCTTGCAGAGGGCTGACTCCCTTTCCTGGGCCTCGACTCCCACAGGCCCCAACCTGCCTCCCCCACCCTCCCGGCCTGCCCCTTCGGCTGGCAGTGGCCCCACCTCTGTGACACCCCAGTTTCCCCTCTCCTTGGAATGGAGAAAGGAGGGCCCTGAGGAGGCCAGAGGCCCATCTGGGCTTGGGCTGTGGGGAGGGAGGAGAAGGGACAGGAGAGAGAGAGGGACTGGGAAACCGAGGTGGAGGGGGGAGAGAGAGAAGGAGGTATAGGGAGGCAGAGACGGAGAGACATAAAGAACGATAAAGAGTTAAAAAAGTCATGCAGGGAGAGACTGAGAGAGAGACAGAGACAGAAAGACAAAGAGACAGAAAGGCACAAGCCCAGAGAGGCAAAGAGAAAAATGACAGAGAATTACAGAGAGGCAGGAAACGGCAGAGACAAAGAGGGACAGATTCAGCCTGACGAAGAAGGATGCAGACAAGTCGGAGAAACAGAGAAAAGCAGAGAGAAGAGGGGCTTGGAGAGGTGACAGAGGCAGGCACGCACGTGCGCGCGCGCGCACACACACACACACACACACACACACACACGCACCACCCCCAGGGCAACAAGGCAGGGCTTAGGAGGCCTAGTCATCCGGGCCACCCCGCGTCTGCCACTTGCCTGGTGCCTGATGCTCTGACCCAACCTGCCTCTGATCCAAACCGCCACAGCTGCCTACACCACCACTACCACCACCGGCCACCCAGAGCCCCAGCCCCAGAGCCTGTGAGTCGGGGAGGGAAGGGCACAACCGCCCCCCCATGCAGCGTGCCTGGCCTCCTCTACCTCCGCACCCTTTCTCCCTCTGCTCTGCCCTTCTAGGCTTGGGTGGGTGCTCTCTGCCTCTCTCTGTGTCTCTGATCCCTACTTTGATAGCTGAGTCCAGCCTCCACCCCTCCCCCTGCTGGCCAGGGCAGCTGAGGGCACTGGCCTCTCCCCTGACCAGCCCAGCCCAGCTCTATCTGCCTGTCCTTCAAAGGGGCAGGCATTCAGAAAGACAAGGCTAAAACACGGTCCCAGGCTGAGCTCCCTGCTATACGGGCCCATATCCCCCTGCGGTGGATGCTAAATGATGCTGGTTCCTTTTATTCACCTGTCCCAAGCTGCTGGGGCCTGGCCAGGTCTCAGGTGTGCAAGAAGGAAAACATTCACCCCAAAGCATCTCACAGGTACCATGGCTGACTTAAAACGGAGCCGGCCAATCGCTTGCCCCAGAGTCAAAGCCCCTCCCAGCAATTGCCATATTCTCTTTGGCTGCCAGAAGCTTTAAGCTGATATCAGTCCCCTCTAAGGCCACTTTTGATACCAAAGATTTATTTTTTTTAAGTTTATTTATTATTTATTTTGAGAGAGCGGGGCGGGGTGAGGGAGAAGGGGCAGAGAGAGAGAGAGTATCCCAAGCAGGCTCTGCACTGACAGAGCCTGTCAGTGGGACTCAAACTCATGAACCATGAGATCATGACCTGAGCCAAAGTCAGAGGCTTAACCCACTGAGCCACCCATGCACCCCTCAAAGATTTATTTTAAAGGTTTGGAGGCTGGGATGCTGTGAGAACTTGGGGGTTCCTCAAACCCCGTTGCTTCTCCCTGGGGGGAGCCAGAGCAGGGAAGGGGAGGAGGAGACAACATGAACCAATCCCGCCCTAGTCTCCCCATAAAGTGATTTGGCCCCTTGTCCCTTCTTGTTCCCAGAAGAACCTGGGGCCTGCCCTTCCCCTCTCCAGGCCATGATGATTCTGCGATTAATCATTCTTGCTCTGGTAACAGGTATGTGGGAAATGGGGGAGGGCAGGGGCCTCCTTCTCAAATCTTTAAGATCTCTCAGCCCTCTATGTCTGGATATTGACGGGCTGATACTCAAAATACAGAACAATCCGTAGAAGATCTAAATGGGTATATGAGCCATAATGAGGTCCCAAATGCCCCTTGCCAGGCCAGACATAATCCCTTTAGATGCCAAAATGGGGAGAGGTCAAGGAGGGTCCCAGGGGAAGGGCCAGGGTAGCTGGGGAGACACTCAAAGAGCCCAGAACAGTAGCTACTGACCAATCAGTATGGAAGCAGTTCAATCATTTAATATCTGGCCCATCCAGACAGTGCCTCTCAGCAGGACACAGGGCTGGGGCCCACACCGCCCACCCCCTCTCTGTTCTCTCCACCCCCACTTCTGCCTGAGCCCCTCTTTTGCCCTCACTCCCCTCCAGGGCATGTAGGGGGAGAGACCAGGATCATCAAGGGGTATGAGTGCTCTCCTCATTCCCAGCCCTGGCAGGTGGCTCTGTTCCAGAAGACACGGCTGCTCTGTGGGGCAACACTCATCGCTCCCAAATGGCTCCTGACAGCAGCTCACTGCCGCAAGCCGTGGGTGCGGGGGCTGGGGCGGGCCGGCAGGGGGCTGGAGATGGAGAGATGGTTGGAGAGGGGCTTGGGGATGGGGAGAATGGGCATGGGGTCGGAGACGGGCACGGGTGGGGTGGCATGAGCATTGAAGATGGACACAGAGCTGAGACAGGACGGAAGGATGGGAGGTGTTGGGAAGGGGGGTGGGGGCCGAGTGGGGTTATGGTTTCGAAGGAGGCTTC
Organism: Neofelis nebulosa; assembly: GCF_028018385.1. Classification (NCBI taxonomy): domain Eukaryota; kingdom Metazoa; phylum Chordata; class Mammalia; order Carnivora; family Felidae; genus Neofelis; species Neofelis nebulosa. The sequence continues at coordinate 7,589,303 of NC_080798.1, forward strand.
GGGGGGAAATGGGGATGACGTTGCAAGTGGAGCTTTGTTGCTTTCTTCTCTCAGTTGCACTCAACCCTTCCCCTTCCCCTCTGTGTCCCCTCACCTCCTGTCTCCTGCCTCTCTTCCTGACCTTCCACCTCTGACACCATCTCTCCCACCTCAGCCGATACTTAGTTCACCTGGGGGAGCACAACCTCCAGCGGCGGGATGGCTGTGAGCAGACCCGAACGGCCACCGAGTCCTTCCCCCACCCAGACTTCAACAACAGCCTCCCCAACAAAGACCACCGCAATGACATCATGCTGGTGAAGATGACGACAGCGGCCTTCATCACCCGGGCCGTGCGACCACTCACGCTGTCGTCACGCTGTGTCACTGCTGGCACCCGCTGCCTCATTTCTGGCTGGGGCACGACGTCCAGCCCCCAGTGTAGGGGCTCCAGAGGGCGACACAGAAGGGGGCGTGTGGGAGGACAGAGGGACAGGGGGAACCAGAGGAACCTGCAGAGGGGAGAGTCATAGAGTACGAGAGTGCAAGAGGGGCGTTCCTGGGGGTGTCAGTGGTGGGATAAGGAAGGGTTGGGGAGGAGGGAGACAAAAGTCGGGGCCTTGGAGTCAGACAGACATGATGGTGCACATTGCCAGATCCACAACCTGCTAGTTGTGGGGCCTCAGGCAAGTGGCTTCACCTCGCTGAACCTTGGTTTTCTTCTCTATACAATGAGGATAATTACACCCACCTACCAGGGCTGGATCAGAGATCGTGTATTTGGAACAACTGGCATCATAAATTTACTCAGTAGTGTTACCAGTGCAGAGAGATGAGCTGGCTGCCAGCAAGGACAGGACCTGGGTGTGGGGTGGGGGCAGAGCAAGGTCCTTGGGTCCAGAGCAGGCTCTGTAGCATGGGGAAGGGGACTGGGGGCTCTCATTGTCCACACCCCTTCATGCCGTTTCCACAGTGCACCTGCCCCATACCTTGCGATGTGCCAACATCACCATCATTAAGCACGAAGAGTGTGAGAACGCCTATCCCGGCAATATCACAGACACCATGGTGTGTGCCAGTGTTCGGGAAGAGGGCAAAGACTCCTGCCAGGTCAGGGGGCAGGGCCTGGGTCTCCAGCCACATCCCTGTGTCCATCTCCCACCTCATCTGCCTCTTCAACTACATCCCAATCTCATCCCCAACCCTAACCCAGTCTCCCCTCCCTGCAACCCTCAATCTCTCTCCACCCCTAGTTCCTATTTCTAACCCCTGTGTGGATCCCCAGCTCTGTCCCCATTCCCACCCCCAACTCCAGCCCCAACCACCCCCCAACCCATTTCCAACCCTCACCCATTCTTATTGCTATCCATATCTCCAACCGCATCCCCAATTCTCTTGCCAACCCCATCCTAAACCTCCACCCCAATCCCAACACCATCCCTAACATCATGCCCAATCCTGTCCCTCCCCTATGGCCACCCTCCCCCTCTTTGTGACTGGTTTCTCTCTCTCCATACCCAGGGTGACTCTGGGGGCCCTCTGGTCTGTGACGGGTCTCTTCAAGGCATTATCTCCTGGGGCCAGGATCCATGTGCTGTCACCAGAAAGCCTGGTGTCTATACCAAGGTCTGCAAATATGTAGACTGGATCCAGAAGACTATGGAGGATAATTAGCCAGGACCAACTTATCACAGCCCAACATTCCTGATCCCTATTTGGTGATGTGGCTCATTCTGTTAATAGTCAAGCCCAAGAGAAGACATCTTTATATATTTTCTTTTCAGCCACCTTAACTATGAGACATGCTGTGGTTTAATAATCAACTTGGGGTTTGGAATTAGTGAGGCCTGGGTTCCGATCCTGCCTGGTACTAACTTGTGATTCTGGGAGAGAGAAGTGTTGTTTGGTTCACTGTTGTATCCCTAGCCCCAAAGGCACTCACCAAGGTTTCAATAAATACTTACTGAGTGAATGAATCTTTGGAGTGCTTACTATATGCCACACCTGGTCCAAGGGCTTTTCAACATATCAACTAACTTAATCTTCACAAAGATTAAGTGCTATTATTGAACCCATTTTGCAGATGCGGAAACTGGGGGAACAGAGAAACAAGTCGCTTGCTCATATAGTCACACAGCCAGTAAGGGGAAGAGCAAGGAATCTAAAGCAAGGTGGTTTCTTTCTCCTTTCCTTTCCTTTCCTTTCCTTTCCTTTCCTTTCCTTTCCTTTCCTTTCCTTTCCTTTCCTTTCTTTCCTTTTTTCTTTTTCTTCTCTTCTTTTTTCTTTTCTTTTCTCATCTCTTTTCTTTTTCCTTTTCTTTTTTAAAGCAAACTGATTTCTTAACTACAGAGTGAAACTCGATTAAGGCTCAATTTTCTTATCTGTAAAACCATGAACGTAAAAGTATAACAACACACGAGGCTAAGTCAGCCTGCACATAATTAGGACCTAAGAAAAAGAGCTATCATTGTTTTTTTTTTTTTTTTTTCCCAACCTCCATGCTAGGTAGTTCCACCAGACCTGTGCTGGCCAATACGATAGCCACTAACCATATGGGGCTATTTATTTATTTACTTAAGTGTATTTATTTATTTTGAGAGACGGAGCATGTGCATAAGCTGGGGAGGGACAGAGAGAAAGAGAGGGAGAGAGAATTCCAAATAGGCTCCATGCTGATCATGACCTGAGCTGAAATCAAGTCAGATGCTTAACCGACACTCACCACATATCAAATGCTTTCTAGCCACATCTGGCTGTTGTACTGAATATCGCACATAGGGCATTTCCACCGTCGTAGGAAGTTCCATTGGACAGCCTGGAGCTGGACAACCTCTAGAGTTAACTCAATTCCTACTGGAGAAGATGCCACATAAATGGTCCAGAACTCAGAATCTTTTTTGACGTCTTGCTCACCTTGCAGGAGAGGTCGTGGGCATGAGATATAAGAGCCTAGAGCTGGAACGGGGGCCTCCTGGTTGTTAGGTGGATTTGCTGTGTGACCTCCTGTGAATCACTGCCTTCTCTGGGCCTCCCATTTCTCATCTGAAAGGAAAGGATGGAGCAGCTGGCCCAGGTGATACTGACATTCTTCTGTGGCCTTGGCCTTCTGTGATTCATGCGCCTATGTGTCACCTGAAGACACGCAGGTGGCAGGATGTGACGTGACCACACCTGGGTGTGATGTGCAGTGTACCCCCCCCCCCAACATGAGGAAGGGACGCTACTCACTGGGCCACCTGCTGAGCCCCCTGTTCTGGCTGTGAGGATGAACTCAGCACGGAGCATCATCGCTCAGGCTCTGAGCTCTGGCTCATTCCCCCTCTGCCCCCTTTCTGTCTCTTTGTGTCTCAGTCTGTGTGGCTCCTACCCTTTCCTTCCATCTATCTTATCTCTCTGCCTCCCTCTCTCCTGGCCAGCATTCTGGCTTCTCTCTGTTATGCTAGGTATGCATTTCCCTGTTTATTTTCCTCTCCCTCACAATCACCTCTCTCCAACGCTCTCCCCAAGACCCTTAAGCTCCCTGGGATCCTCTCTCCCCAGCTGAGAAGACTTCTTGGAACAGGAGACCTGGAGAATCCCCATGGAATCCAGCTCCAAAAAGGGTGTTTGGGGCCCTGGAAAGAGCCTGTATTCCCTGGGCCCCTCCCAGAGCAGGAATCTGGGGCCCAGGTTGGGTGCCAGCCCCACCCACGGTATAATTAGGGAGAGGGAAAGGGAGGGAGTGAACCCCTGGGGGGAGGGTGGGGAAATTTCCGGGCTCTTCGGGGTTAAAAGGGAAGGCCAGGCCAGGGGTCCCTGGGCAGAGGATTCGGTGGCCCACTCGGCGGCAGGGCAGAGACACTTCTGAGTCTCCTCCCTCCTCCTCACCAGCCCTCCTCCCTACCAGCGACTCCCAGGTGAGGTGGGATGCCCTACCCTGGTAGGGGCGGGTTGTGAGAGCATGGGTGGGGACCTTCGGGTCGCGGGCACGAGCCCTGTTTGAGCCTCAGTTTCCCTATCAATCGGGCGCGCCTCTGAGCCTCGGATCCCCGCGCCACCTGTGAAGGAGGGCGAAACCCAAATGCTGTTTGGCCGGCAGTCCGGGGAAGCCGGGGTCCTGAGATGGCTCCCCCTTCGGGCACAGGGAGGTCTGGAGGACGCCACGGGGGGCGTCATTAGGGTAATGGTGCCCATCCCTGGTATTCTGGCCCGAGTCGCCCGTCCCCCTGTCCCTGAAGTCGTCGGCCGCAGGTTAAGCGGGACTTCGCGGGCTGGGTTGGCCCAGGACGGGCGGACGGGCGCCGTGGGGTGCAAGTCTCTGACGGGGCATCCGTTTTAATCCGCCCTCGCCCCCTAGCCTCGGTCCCGGCCATGAGATCTCCGCACCTCCACCCCTCCACCGCCTCTGGCCCCCGAGCTCGGGCAATGCTGCTGCTGCCGCTGCTCGTGACGCAACTCTGGGGTGAGGCGGGGGACAGGGCTTGGCGGGAGGTGCCAGGGACCAGGGGAGATGGCAGAGTGTGCTCTCATCACCAACCCCCGCGCAACTCTGCTCCTCCGGGGACCCCAGGCCCCACCTGCTGATCCAGTGCTGGCCCCCCCTAAGTCAGCCGGGCCCCCCTCCGAGCTCCGCTCTGGGGGATTGCGCCCCCTGCACTGAGCCTGGATCCCTACTCCTCCCTTCTCCTCTCGGCTTCCTTCCCGGACCCTGACTAACCCCGTGCCCTCTTTCAGTCCCTCTCGGTCCCCGCTCCTTCTAACTCCGCCCAATTATCTCCCAAGTCTTGCCTCACGGCTTTTGGCCCTCGGCCCTCTCACCGTTCTGCGGCGCTATTCCGGCCCGCCCTCCTCTATCCCCGCCCCCTGGTGGCCGGGTCGGGTTCTGTTCCTCCTCTGCTTCGAGCGCTGCATTCTGTCCCCGTCCCTCCAGACCCTCCCTGTTGGCTCTCCCCAACTCCACTCCGCTCTGTCCCCCCCTCCTTCTCCTTTCCCGCGGTCCTTCTCCGCCACTTCCATTCGGTTCCTGCAAGACCCCCAATTTCCAATCCTCTCCCCCAGCTTCCCTGGTTCTGGCCGCGGGCCCCACAGGCCCAGCTGTGGCCCCAAGCCCAGCTCCTGCCCTGTCTCCACCCCTTTTCTTTCTCCAGCCGCGGAGGCGGTGCTGCTCCCCAGAAACGACACCGACTTAGACCTTGTGGCCTCCGGCGCCCCGTGCGCACGCGGTTCGCAGCCCTGGCAGGTCTCCCTCTTCGATGGCCTCAAGTTCCACTGCGCGGGCGTCCTGGTGGACAAGAGTTGGGTGCTCACAGCCGCGCACTGCGGGAACAAGTAGGGGGAGCTCCTCAGGGCAGCCACGGAGGGGCGGTGGAGGCAGGCCCCGGGGAGGCGGCGGGAAGAGCTGGGGCACTTGAGGGTATGGACCTCTCCCAGCTCCTTGCGGGAGTCAGTTCTGGAGGGCTTCCTGCAGGAGGTGAGGCAGGGTTGGGCTGTGGCCCCTAGGGGGCGCTGTAGATCCTTCTCAGGGCTTTCGGGCTCGTCCGTTGCCCTTTGTCTAGTAGATACTCCTTGGGCTCCCCTGAAGGGTGGATAGTTGTATGCAACAGACCCAAGTCAGGGTCCGGTGTGGTTAGGACTTTAGAACTAAAGACATTGTTCACCTCACGAGTCCCCATTGAGGAAGGACAGGAGTGGTAGGCTTACCCAGGTAGACCCCCAGTCCTCAATTCCTGCAGAACTCAGATCCCCAGCTCCCTTCTCCCCCACCTCCTCCTCCCTCAGACCCAGGAGTCCCAGCCCCCAGTTTCTCTCCCTCAGACCCAGGAGTCTGGGCTCCCACCATGGGGCCAGTCCCCTCCTTCCCACCGACTCAGAGTCTTGTCCCCGTCCCTACAAAGGCTTTAGCTTCACATGGCTTTTCCCTCCCCAGGCCTCTGTGGGCTCGCGTGGGGGACGACCACCTGCTGCTTATCCAGGGCGAGCAGCTACGCAGGACCACCCGCCCCATCGTCCACCCCAAGTACCAGCATGGCTTGGGCCCCATTCTGCCGCGGCGGACAGACGAACATGACCTCATGCTGCTGAAGCTGGTCAGGCCGGCCGTGCTGGGGCCTCGCGTCCAGACCCTGCGCCTGCCCTACCGCTGTGCCCAGCCGGGAGACCAGTGCCAGGTGGCTGGCTGGGGCACCACGGCCACCCGAAGAGGCAAGAGCTGGGCACCCTGAAGCCTGTATCTTGGGGAAGAGGAACTGAGGGCCAGGACTCCTGGGTCTGAGGGGGGAGGGGGTGGGGGGGGTGGGACCCTGGGTCTGGGTAAGGAGGGGCTGGAGGCCTGGGGTCTGGGATGGGAACCGTCTGGGTATCTGGACTCCTGAGTCCTGGAGGACTGGACGTCTGGCCACAGTATCACCTCCTATTTTCTCCTGTCAGTGAAGTACAACAAGGGCCTGAGTTGCTCCAGGGTCACTGTCCTGAGCGCTAAAGAATGCGAGGTCTTCTACCCTGGTGTGGTCACCAACAACATGATGTGTGCAGGACTGGACCAGGGTCAGGACCCCTGCCAGGTAGGAACTGGCCAGGGAGGGTCTCACTCATGGGAGCTAGGATAGGGTTAAGGGAAATTGGAACGCCCCATCCTTGTCCCCAACCCTATACCCCGTGTCCAGCATGAGCCCATCCCTACCCCAGCCTCCATCCCCACCCCACGTTGGACTCTACCTCCTTGGGTCCATCTGCTGGCGCCCGGCCCTACTGACTTCTGACCCCGTCCTCAACAGCATTGCCATCCACAAGCCTAGACCCCCACCCCATCCCTCTCTGTCGGCCCATGTCTACCTCCCCCCACCTCATCACAAGCTACAGCCCCAGCTCTACCCCATCTCCACTCTCGTTCCCCACCCCCCACCCCCGTCCAATGTCCACAACCCCTAGTCTGGCCCCATCCCAACCCCAGCTCATACTTAACCCACCTCATCTTTTTTTTAAAAATGTTTTATTTATTTTTGAGAGAGAGCATGGGGGAGGGGCGGGGGGGGCGGGACAGAGGTTCCAAAGTGGGCTCTGCACTGACAGTGCGGACCCCGATGCAGGGCTCGAACTCATGAACCGTGAGATCGCGACCTGAGCCAAAGTCAGGCAGTCAACCAACTGAGCCACCCAGGTGCCCCACCAACCTGTCTTTATCCAAACACAACTCCGACCCTACCCAACCCCCAGATCCCCAAGTGGCAGCCTTTGAATTGGTGCATTTATTTGATCTCTCCTTCCCCCACCCCCAGAGTGACTCTGGTGGCCCTCTGGTCTGTGACGAGACCCTGCAGGGCATCCTTTCATGGGGCATTTACCCCTGCGGCTCTGCTCAGCATCCAGCTGTCTACACTCAAATCTGCAAGTACACCTCCTGGATAGAGAAAACCCTGCGCTCCAACTGACCCCCAGGCCCGGAGCCTCTATCAGCTGCCTCTTCTCCCTTCCTGGGCAGTTGCGGGGGCTGGGCTCCTCCCCTGCCCCACTCGAACCTCCGCTGCCCATCCACACCTGCTGATGTCTCTCCTCCTCCCTTAACCACCCCACCCCACCCCCCCGCCCACTGCTGCTCTCTGCCCCTTTGGAGCCAAACTGCCAAAAGCAATGGCAAAGTTTTAATTTAAGAGAAACAAGGAAGCTGGTGGTCACCCCATCTCTGAGAGGAGTTGTCACTCACCAAACCAGGCTTCCTCTACCACTCCCTGCTGTGTGACCTCAGGCAAACTAAGCACCCTCTCTGGGCCTCTATTTCCTCACCTGGAAAATGAGGACAATGAAGTGCCTACCTCATATTCCCACTGTGAGGAGACTATGATATAACATGAGTGTGTAGGTTGCTATGGTAATTATCAGTAAAGCATTAACACAGTGGGTGGTGAGCCCTGACTAAATGTTACCTGTTGTCATGACCTGCCAACAGGTCCTGGTGAGAACATATGTCGGTCTGTGTCCTGGGGAGAAGAGCACAGGAGTAGCCCCCAATCCAAAGCTCCCCCTCACCATCCCCAGCCCTCAGGGTTGATGTGAGAATCACATTCCCCACCCTCCTCTCAAGTTCCACGAAGCACCCCTTAACCACTTCCTCCCTCCCTCCCACTGTTTGCCACACCTGGGTCCGCCTGACACCAGTCCCTCCTGTGCCAGCAGGAGCTGGGCCACCTCTGAGTCATCTGGTACCTTCTCTGCCTTCCTGGGGCCACGGGAACCCAAGGGACCTTACCCTGGACCCATCTCAGCCTCTAAGACCAGAGGAACTCTCCCCACCTCAGTTGCTAAGTTGACATAAAGAAGCCCTCTGAGATTTAGGGGAAAGTTCTTGGTTAGATCCGTCTCCATTCCCTCACCAACCACAAGCTCCAGTCCCAGCTCCACTCTGTATCTCCGTTCTCACCCTCCGATCCAACACCCACAGCCCCCAGTCTGCCTCCATGCCCAACCCACTCCAAATGGGCTTTGAAATTTCACCCTGAAACTTTGGAAGGAGAAGAGTTCTTTTCCTCTCCCTGAAAGTATCTCCATGTAAATATTTCTCTGCTGGAGGGTATTACACACAGAATCCAGGCAGAGGTGTCTCCACTTAGCCTGGACTCTGGAGATATTAATTACATCAGCTGAACATCTGCACAGCAGAACTTTCCCAGCCAGGTTGTTCTTGTTTGCCCTTTCAAACACCATTTTATTGAGCACCTATTATGTGGCAGGCCTGATGCTGGGCACTGGGAACATAGTGGCGACGCCAACCACACAGTCCTTGCGCTCACAGAGCCCACAGAAGCCTGGCCCACAGTTTCCAGCCCTGAGTCTCTCCAGCTTCCTTCCTCCACCCCCATTAGCACACCCAGGAAACGCCAATCAGGCATATCAGCGGAGTTTGTCGTGCAGGAATCAGAAGCAAAGTAGGTGGGAACTTGAAAACTTGATTCACTGAAAAAAATTTTCTTAATGTCTATTTATTTTTGAGAGACGGAGAGACAGACAGAGTGTGAGCGGGGGAGGGGCAGAGAGAGGGGGAGACACAGAATCCGAAGCAGGCTCCGGGCTCCGAGCTGTCAGCACAGAGCCCGACACGGGGCCTGAACTCAAGATCTGTGAGATCACGACCTGAGCTGAAGTCGGACACCCAACCGACTGAGGCTCCCAGGGGCTCCTCGATTCATTTTTAAAGGCAAATCACCCATTCCTGTAATCATCACAGTACAAGTGTTTATTGAGCTGTGTCCTACTCCAGGTCCTGGAGATGAATCAGCCTGAGCTCTCCCTCAAGGAGCTGCTAGTCAGGTCAGGGAGACAGGCAAGACTTCCATTCTTGTCATTCAGGTTTCTGCTTACTCAGGTTTCTACTCAAAGGTCACCTCTTCAAAGAAGACTTCCAGGATTGCCCTGGCTGTAGGGGTCTCCTGCCCTTACCGGGACAACAATCCATTGCTCGGTTTATTTATTTATTTATTTATTTATTTATTTATTTATTTTTGCAACACTGGTTAGAGCTGAAACGACCTCATTTATTTGTTTATTGCTTAATGATCTGTCTGTCCCCTGTCTCCCTCAACTCAGTCCTTGAAAGCAGGGACTCGGATTTATTCGCTGTGATTTTCTTAAGCACCCAGCACAGTGCCTGGCACACAAAAACCACTCCATACATTGTTGAATGAATGACAAAAACTGACCAGCGCTGCAACAGAAGGAGGCACAGGGTGCCCTAAGGAGGGGCCAAGGACTCTTTCCGAGGAGACAGGGAGGTCTTCTCAGATCAGGGGACATTTGCATGGGGTTTAAAAGGATAAGTAGGAATGTACCAGGTAGAGAAGGAAATGCATTTCTGTCACTTTGTGACCTTGAGAAAATTGCTTGAATGCTCTCTCTGCTTCAATTTTCCCCACTGTGGAATAGAGATAGGATAGACTCCTATGAGAGTTAAATGAGATAATATACACGAAATGCTTACCTGCCAGGACAGTCAATGAAGGGAGCTGTCAAGATGTTATCAATAGCAGTTAGAATGGCACCTAGCACAGAGTGGCTATTCAGTCTCTGGTCTCAAAGATGGACCTCCCTTTCTGGAGACAGAGTAAGACACCCAACAACCACGAGTGACATGTATTGTAATGGGGGCAGCATGCATGGCAGGAGATGGATAAACATGTTATATTTGTTGAATGCTTACCGTGTGCCCAGCACTGTTGTAAGACTTCAGATGGGTTAATTTGCTCAGTCACCCCGCCACCTGAATTGTTATTACTTCTTTTTTTTTTTTTTTTTTTTTATTTTTTTTATTTTTGGGACAGAGAGAGACAGAGCATGAACGGGGGAGGGGCAGAGAGAGAGGGAGACACAGAATCGGAAACAGGCTCCAGGCTCCGAGCCATCGGCCCAGAGCCTGACGCGGGGCTCGAACCCACGGACCGCGAGATCGTGACCTGGCTGAAGTCGGACGCTTAACCGACTGCGCCACCCAGGCGCCCCATGTTATTACTTCTTAATAGATGGGCCAGCTGAAAGAGGTCCAGTGACTTGCCCAAGGTCACATACCTAATAATGGCCAGCATTGAGATTTGGACCCTGGTGGTCCACTTCCAGAGTCCATGCTCTAAAAAAAATTTTTTTTAATGTTTACTTATTTTTGAGAGAAAGAGAGAGAGAGACATATATAGTGTGAGTGGGGGAGGGGCAGAGAGAGGGAGACAGAATCCGAAGCAGGCTCCAGGCTCTGTGCTGTCAGCACAAAGCCTGATGTGGGGCTCGAACCTTTGAACCATGAGATCATGACCTGAGCTCAAGTCAGATGTCTAACCAACTGAGCCACCCAGGCACCCCTGAGTCCATGCTTTAAAGCATTGTATCAAGTACACATTCAAGAGGAGCCCAGCCCCAGAGTGATAATCAGGCTTACAGCAACAGAAAGTGGAGGAGTCTGTGAGTGCCCAGGGGAGGAAAAGATGTACTCTTCCTTGAGAAATCACAGAAGACTTCCTGGAGGAGGGGGCATTTAGGCTGAGTCTTGAAGGATGAGTAGGAGTTTACCAGGAAAAGAATATAGAGAAAGACATTCACTCATTTAATTAACATCTCCTGAGGCCTCCCAAGAAGAGCGCAGCCCTGGAAGGGTGATGCTGGGGACACACAGATGAGTCACATCTGGGCTTGGCCCTGCAGGGGCTGTCCACCTGATGAGGAGGAGGGATGGGGATCGAGGCAGGTAGGATGGGCGGATGGGAAGGGCAATGGAGGAGAAGAGATAAAAAAAAAAAAACAAAAACGGGCAATGTTCTCAGGACTTGGCCAAGATCTGGTGGTATTAAGAGAAAAGGAAAGCACTTAAGTTCCAGGTATGTTGGGCATGTGGGTCCTTGGTGGGTAGCGATATGAAGCGGATGGGGTAGTTTATGACAAGAGTGGGTTAATCCAGTTGGGACCATATTTCCTCAACCTTCTAGGAGAGAGCTTTGTTCTTGCGGGAAGGGGCCTGGATGCTCAGGGTAGGGCATGCACATGTGCGTGGCTCCTTGTGGTCTCTGCTTTGCTCAGTCTGTGTGTATCTTCCTTTCTCTCCTTCTCTCACCCCTGATCCTTCTATCTCTGTCCTTCTCTCTAATTCTTTCTCTCTCTTTCCCTGCCTTGCCCCATCCTGCCTGCCTCCTTCCTATCAAGTCTCTGTTCTTTCTCCCAGCCTCAGCTTGCTTTCCGGAAGGGCGTCCTCCTGCCCAGGACACTGGTCACAGCTCACCACAAGCTTCATTCAAGATAAATTTGCTTCCACCTCAGGACCCAGCCTTAGGAATCATCTTCCTATCCCTCTTCCTCCTCCAGATCACAGGATATCCTGTATCCAGGTCCCACATCCCCAGATCATGGGAATGAGGGCTCCCCTCTCTGGAGATCCCAGGGCCCCTCCCTCATTCCACCAAGCCCTGTGGGGGGGGGGGTCTCCCGCATCACCTCCATTCCCAAGGCCCCCAGTCAAGGCTCCAGGGCTTCCCCCTCCTCCTGGGACATTTCTCAACCCAGATTAATCACAGGGGCGGCCCCAGAGAGGAGGAAGGAGATGGCATGGCTTACCTTAAAGAAGCACCCAGCGCCCCAACGCATGCTCAAGACCCAGGCACCCCGAGGTCATGAGGCTGGGACTCGTCTGTGTTCTGCTTTCTCTCCTGACAGGTGAGGCTCCTGCTGTCCATCCTGCTGCCTGTGCCCACAGCCCCCTGAGAGACCCCTCAACCCCTCCCCCGCTCTCCACCCCACCCCCCCCCACCCCCCCCCACCCCCCACCCCCGCTTGCTCTTCCCCTTCCTGCTAGGTATCTCCCAGGTCTCCCCCAGCCCTCCCACCGTGATTGTCATTTACCCCTCTGCCTCCACCCCACCCCAGGGCACGGCGGGGCAGATACCCGAGCAATCGGGGCTGAGGAATGCCGCCCCAACTCGCAGCCCTGGCAGGCCGGGCTCTTCTTCCTCACCCGCCTCTTCTGTGGGGCTTCCCTCATCAGTGACCGCTGGCTGCTCACAGCTGCCCACTGCCGCAAGCGGTGAGTGACCAGGGCACCACTATGTGTCGACGGTGGGGGGGGGGGGGGGTAGGGGAAGGGGGGAGAGGATAAGGAGAGGGTGGGGGTGGGGGTGGGGTCAAGGGGCCTTCGGAGGGAGGGAGGGAGCTGTGGACAGGAAGGATTTCGCCTTCATTTCTTTTCCCAAAAGCTCAACTGTTAGAATTGACTCTCCAAATTCTAGAGTCCCAAGTAATCTAATTATTGGAGTCTAAAATTTGAAACTCTTAGAAGCCTAGACTCTGACCCAGAAAAATCCAGAGTCTTGAGCTCCTGAAATCTCAGATCCATGAAATTCAGTGAATTGTAGAATCAGAGATTCAGAGAGTGGTAGAAACTTAGGAGTCCGGCTCTACCCCCAGAGGATATAATCACTCCAGCCACACTGGTAAGTTTACATTTTCTAGTACATGTATTACAAGAGTGAAAAAGAAATGATTAACATTAATGTTAATAATAGATTTGCTTTGACACACTCAAAATATTATTTCAATTTGCAATCCACTTTTAAATGTTTATGAATGACTGTTTAGTCTTTTTTTTTTTAATACTACGCCTTTGAAGTCAGATGTACGTTTTACACATACAGCACCTCTCAGTTCAGATGAGCCACATTTCAAGTGCTCAATAGTTGTATAGGATAGCACAACTCTAGAATCTTAGATTCAGTTTCTAGGTAGGTTCATTGAATATAGAAGCTCATGGTCCTAGAATATTGTATTCAGAGTATACTAGAATACTAAGACTTGCAGAATCCTAGAATCTTGCATCAATAGAATTCTAGAACCTTCTATTCATGAATGTCTAGAATCTGGTGAATTAAACATCCCAGAATGCTATCATTCCAGATTCTTAAAATCCCCCAGGTTTTAATTAAGAGAATTCTAGAGTCTCAAACTATTTGAACCCTAGCTTCCTGAATTTCGAAAACCATTGATTTATAGAATTCTAGAGTGATGAAATTCATCTTATAGTCCCAGGATACTAGAATTCTAGGCTCTTTCAGTTCCTGATTTCACTCAGGTAATTTAACACCCCCCCCAGACTTTTTGATCCAGAGAAATCTAGAATGTTAGAACATTGAATTCATAACATTCTAGAACATAGAATTCTAGAATTGTGAATTCCTAACATGTTAGAATCTTAGAATTCTAGAATTTAGATTCTGGGCATTCTAATGCCCAGAGTATGAGAATCTAAATGATGCAGTAATCTTTTCTATATTATCTCTGGAAAGGAGTCATTCACCTTGTTCCAATATTCTTCCCTCCAGGAATGAAGCACATGGGGTTGGTATAGAATGTTGTGTGGGAATTTCCCATCACTCATTGCTCCACGATAGGGTCTCTTTCAGCTCAGGTCTGTGCTTCAGGCTAGGAGAACAATGCTCAGATTTCAGCCCCAAAGACCAAGGAGAGAAGCAGAGATATGGAGGTAGAAAAGATTTAGGCATCGGGACGAGTTGGGGGGGATTGATTTCCCAGATATGGAACCAAGGCAACGAGGTGACAGAGAGTCAAAGATAGAAATAACACCTCATACTCCTTAAATCCTGAATTCTCAATCAGAAGCCTGGTCCCTAAGGTCAGAGGTCAGAGGCTGAGGAATGGACACGTATACTCCCAGATAGTCCCCAGCTGTCCTGGGACGTGGACTGGGCTTGCAGTGAGAGAGCTTGAGGGTAGACCTCAGGAAGACACACATTGAGGGTAAGGGATACGGCTACAGGAAAACCCTGAGTTCACGGATGACCCCTAACTTGGGGATTTTCCATTTCCCATCCCCCTCCATGAGTACACACACACACACACACCAACACACACACAGAGCCACTCCCCGCAAAAGCCACCAGACCTGTGGGGGCAGGAGGTGGGGCTGTTGTTGTATGGTAGGTGGAGCCTCCATGTGCCTACACACTTCCAGGGGACCCAGGTCACCTTTAAGGCTCCAGGTGGGGCAGGAAGGAAGGCGACTCACTTGGTACGGGACTTGGGAGGGGTGTGAGTTTTGGGGGGAGAGCTACAAAGGTAGAGGCAGATGAAAGGATGGAGGGAGGAGCTGGGGCCCAGAGAGGGTGTATACCTTGCTTAAAATCACACAGCACTCTGGGTTGTACAGAGATGATGGGGGCCCAGGGACAGTGTGGGGCTTGTGGAGCATCCAAGCTTGCTGGACACCCAGCTTGACCTCTGAGGCCTGTCCCAACAGGTATCTGTGGGTCCGCCTTGGGGAGCACCACCTCTGGAGATGGGAGGGTCCAGAGCAACTGTTCCGGGTCACGGACTTCTTCCCCCACCCTGGGTTCAACAAGGACCTCAGAGCCCATGACCATAATGATGACATCATGCTGATCCGTCTGCCCAGGAAGGCACATCTGGGCCCTGCTGTGCAGCCCCTCAACCTCAGCCAGACCTGCGTCTCCCCAGGCACCCAGTGCCTCATCTCAGGCTGGGGAGCCGTGTCCAGTCCTAAGGGTACAGTGTTGCTCACAACTCAATCCCTTGTGTCTCATGCTGACGGTCTGAATCCCCTCTGTTTCTCTGTCTCTGCCTTTTCATCTGATAGATAGGGAAAAATTTTAAGACGCTATAAATTGAAGGTGCATCATTACTTTACAACCACTAAGAACAGGGGGGATAAAAGGTCCCATTAATCCTTGTATGACACCATTTGCTGGAAGACCCTTCCTGGATGTTGGAGATGTTTAAATGTGAAAATACATGCATCTTGGAATGGAAATGAGGTGTACAGAGTGACTCTCTCAGAGTCACCGATCAGCAACCCATTAGCCGTATTTAGCTTCCTCACAACAGTTTTCAGAGTGCCTCGAAAAAACAGTCTGAATTTGTTGCTGCCAACAACTAAAGCCTGGGAGATTTTACACAAAAGCCAAATTTCTGCGTTTGCTGGAAAAATTCAAAGAACTGGCAACGTTGGAGCCACATTCCCCAAATAGCGGCCATTGGGCAGAATCGGTGGAGGCTGCCCGCTTTGGGTTCTCTGGTTCACTATAGTGCCCCCCAGTGGCTGCTGTGGCTGCACAGTCCCCTCCACCTACTTCTATTTGCTTGTCAAGCCCAACAATGCCATCAATACCCCTCCACCCACTTCTATTTGCCTGTCAATATCCATATACACGGGTATATGTGTATCTATATGTGTATTTATATTATACATGCTGTGTCTCCCTGTCTGTATCTAATATCTTTTAAGTCGTTATCTCTGTCTCTGCCAATGACCATAAATATCTCCTCCCTTTATCTCACTGTCCTTGGCATTTCTGGGCCTCTTTCCCTCTCTTTCTTCATTGCTTCCTGAGAATCTCTTTCCCCTTAAGAGGTCTATCTCCTGGTATGGTCTCTGTTTTTCTCTGTGTATCATGTATCTCTTCTTGGTTCTTGACTCTCTGACTCTGTTTCTCTGGCTCTCTCCCTCTCCTCAAACATCTGTTTCTCTTTCACGCTATGATTTCTTTTTGTCACTGTGTCTTGTTTCTATCTTTGAGAGTCTTATGCTGTGGTTCTATGGGTCTTGCTTAGGGAAGGGTCTGGATGGAGGGGCTTCTGAGTGTGATGGGCACAACTGCTGATCCTCTATGGGTTGACCTCTTTTGCCAACAGTGCAGTACCCACTCGCGCTACAGTGTGCTAACATCAGCATCCTGGAGCACAAACTCTGCCATCGGGCATATCCGGGCCACATCTCTGACAGTATGCTCTGTGCTGGCCTTTGGGAAGGGGGCCGGGGTTCCTGCCAGGTGAGTCCCACTCTGGGGAGGCGGGGAATGGGTATCTTGCCAGATTCCTGGGCCCTAGGGAATTAGGCAGTTGGGCCCCAGACTTCCTGGGTGAAAGCAAGTGGGGATCTGGGACACTTGGGTCCTGAGAGAAGATGGGGCCAAGACCAAGATTCCTGGATTTAAAGGGGACTGTGGGTCCAGACTCCAGGATCTAAAGAAAGAGGAGACTAGTCTTAAAGAACAGACTTTAAGTCCTGAGGGAAGAGGGGACTAGGATCCCAGAAGGCTGGGTGCAGGGTTGAGGTGAGGGGTATGAGCTTTTACTCCTGGGTCTGAGGGAGGAGGGACTGGCCGCCTGGACGCCAAGGTGTCAGGAGAGGAGGGCTTCCTGGGAGAAAGGTAATATCATGAATATACCCGCTTAACAGTTTCATTGCTCTTCTGCCGCGCACAGGGTGACTCTGGAGGCCCTTTGGTTTGCGAAGGGACCCTGGCAGGTGTGGTGTCTGGGGGTGCCGAGCCCTGCTCCAGACCCCGTCGCCCCGCCGTGTACACCAGCGTATGCCACTACGTGGACTGGATCCGAAAGACCATGGAGGACAACTGAGCTCTCGCGCCTCAGGACCAAGAGAGAAGGGTGGGCGCAGGGGAGCCGGGAATTGCCGGACTCTGGCCTCGGCAGCGCGGAGACGCACTTTGCATATTCAGGTTCCGCTCCCTGTTGGCCGACAGCGTCGAAAAGGACAGGGAGACACCTCCGCCCTGTAGCCCCGCCTTCTATGATGTCACCGAGAGCTGGCACCGCCCCCATGGAACAGCTTCGCCTAGGGCTCCGCTCGGGGAGCTCCTCCACCAGATAGCTCCTCCCCTCGGAGCTTTGCCCAATGAGACTTCCCCCTCTGGACCCCACCCCTTGTAACCCCGCCTCCTCCGTGAGAGATTCCACCCCCGTGACGTCAGGGGCGCGGCAGCTTCCCCCACTAGGGACTGAGGCGCTGTCGGGCTCCGCCCCTCATGGCCCCGCCCCTGGGCGTTTGAATCCTGGCGGGGTCCCAGCCTGAGAACCAATGGAAGATTTTACAATAAACGCGCGTAGCCGCGCCTTCCGTCTGCCTGCTCCGTGGGATGAAGGAAGGGCAACGGGTGGGCGGCGGTGGGCAGACAGGGAACGGCCACTGTACAACAATTCCCCCTAAGCCCCTAGCAGGTCCTGCCTAAAGTCTGTCTCCATCAGCCCTATTGCAGCAAGGCCGCTGGGTTCTGCTCGGGCTGGTCCCGTCTCCCCCAGGGGAAGGGGAAACCAGGTCACGGTGCCTCCCAAACCTGCCTTCCCACATCCCGGATCTCTCAGGGGGCAGGGGGCGGGGCCCGATCCGCCCTCAGAAGTCGAGACCAAGAGGACTCACCTTCCTTCCATTCCGAGGTAGTGACAGCAGCCCCCTGCTCCCACAAGAACCCAGGCTCCAAGTCACTCCTTCTAAAAAGACTGAAGAATTCAGCCCCCAACCCCCTGCTCCCTCAGACCAAAAATTCACGCCTATATTATTCCCCCTCCCCTCTCAGACCCAAAAGTTTGGGTCCCCAGCTCCCCCCAACCGTCAGACCCAGGAGTCCAGAACGCCAGTCCCTCCTCCCTCAGACCCAGAGTCCAGAATCCCAGCCCCCACTTCCAGACCCAGAGTTCGGGCCTCAAGACCCCTCCTTCCTCAGACCCAGGAGTTCAGACGCCCAGCCCCTACCTCCCCTGAACCCAGAGTCCAGGTCCCCCGCCCCACCCCCCCATCCTCGGAGCCAGTAGTCCGCGTCCCCAGCCCTTTCTGATTCAGACCCAGGAGTCAAGCACTGAGGTCCTTCTTTCCCAAGCCCGAGGAGTTCCAGATCCCAGCTCCTCCTCCTTCAAGATTTCTCTTTCAGCCCCTCAGTTCCTACTCACTCAAACACAGAGTTCCAGTTCCCTGGTGCTCTGCAGGCTCCAGAGGGGGAGGAGGCGGAGCAGGAGGCGGGGATTCCCAGTTAAAAGCCTCCAGAATCTAGTACCAGGCAGACGGAGCTGAAGTACCAGGGCCTCTTCCTCTGGGTCTGAATCAGTCGGTGACCCCGCCCCTTGGATTCTGTAAGGTGAGAGGCCAAAGTACTCAGACACAGGCATCAGGCCGGAGCCCCTCCTCCCCCAGGACTACCCCTTCCTCCTTCAAGAGTTAGGAATCTGGCCCCTGGCCCCCTTCTCCACCACCCCCCCCCCCAAGACTTAGGAATCTCAACTCCCAGTTTCCTCTTCCTTCAGATCCTGGAGTCCAGGACCCTAATTCTTCCATTCCTTGGAATGTAGGAATCCAGCCCCCACCTCCCCTCCTCAGATTCAGAAATCTGGGGTCTGCCCCCTTCTTCCTCAACCTAAGAAATCTGGATCCCCAGCCCTTTCCTCCTGCAGGACCCACAAAAACGGCTTCGGATGCGCTGCTCCCTTATTTCAAGATCCTCCTAGGATTTAGCTCTGCCCCCTCCTCAGGTCTCAGCCCTGACTTCTCGCTCTCCCAGACCCCACCATGGGACATCCCCCAGCCGCTGCAGTCTGGATCTGGACGTTTTTGCTATTGGTGTTGGAAGCCTGGACAGGTGAGGGGGGCCTGGCGGGAACCTCGGGAATGCCACGGTGGGTGCTTGTGATGGCATGGGGGTGGGGGGTGGGAAACACACGATCACGTGTGGGAGCTTCTTCAGGCTTTCCCGAGGGCGGATGGGGGCACACACACATGGCAGCAGGCAGGAGTGCGTCAGGTCTTGCTGCCTATTACATGAGCACAGCAAGCCTGCAGGGCTGCCTGCTGAGGGGCGCAGATACGCACGGGAGTATACAGGCGTGTGGATGCATGTGGAAGCACGCTTGGGTGTGTGACTTCGTGTGACTCATGGGCTTCAATGAGTGTACGGGTGCATCTGTGTGGCAAGCCAGGGACCTCGCGTGTGAGGGTGTGTAGACATGTGAGGTAGCAGGCAGAAGACTTGCTGTGTGTCTGTTTGAACCCATAGTGGCTTTCCTGGCCCCCCCACTGCCGCAGGGGGTGGTGATCCAACCTTCTCCCTCCTGCTGCAGGACACTTGAGGGCACAGGAGTCCAAGGTGCTGGGTGGCCAGGAGTGTGAGGCCCATTCACAGCCTTGGCAGACAGCCTTGTTCCAGGGTGTCCGGCTGCTATGCGGGGGCGTCCTCATCGATGACAACTGGGTCCTCACAGCAGCCCACTGTAAAAAACAGTGAGTTTTTGCCTGGGGCAGAGGTGGGCTGGGGCCTGAGGGGAGGGGCAAAGAAGAGAGCTGGAGACTGAGCTTCTGAAAGAGGAGAGCTGAGGGAGGAGGGGGCCAGGGGCTCATACTCCTGCCTGGGTCCCAAACTACTCTCCACCATTACAGGAAGTACACGGTACGCCTGGGGGAACACAGCCTGAAGAAAAAGGACAGTTCAGAGCAAGAAATGGCTGTGGCTCAGTCCATCCCACACCCCTGCTACAACAGCAGCAGCGAGGACCACAGCCATGATCTCATGCTCATCCGACTACGTGGTCAGGCATCCCTGGGGCCCCAAGTGAAGCCCATCAACCTGGCGGATCACTGCCCTCAAGTTGGCCAGAAGTGCACCATCTCGGGCTGGGGCACCGTCACCAGCCCCCGAGGTAGTAGGAGGCAGAGGAGAAGCTGGCTGGCCCACTGGACCCCAAGCCATTGGCAAAGCTCTGGCTTCAGAAGGAGATAGAGAAGGGACAGTGATTGTGAGTTTGAGGCTCACAGGTGGCCCATGTTGGAAACCCCAAAGATCAGAATATTAACAGAAGTGGTGGGAGAAAGAAAGCAAAATAGCAGACTGTTAGAGCAGGTTCCCAAAAAATGAATGGATGCATGAGTGGATGAAAGAATGTATGCCTCTTTTATGGTAGAGAGTGCCATGTTATGAGAACTTTCATAGCACAGCGTCTTATATAATCTTCTTAACAGGCTTGGGGTAGATGGGCTCCTCAGTGGCCCAAGAAAACAGGCTCCTACAATCTTCTCCCTCCTGAACCCACGATTCCTGGCACCAGAAACTCTTTTTCTTTACACCCAGGAGTCCAGGCCCTTCCTCCCCCAAGACGCATAGTCTAGTTTCCAGCTCATTCCTCACTCTGGACCCAAAAAGTCTGGACCTCCATTGAAGCCCTCCCTTTGGGACTTCAGAGTCCAGGCAGCTCCTCACCCTACGTCACAGTGAAAGAATTGAGGCTCAGCTCAGAGAGGCGTATGATTCACCAAGAAGCAGCAAAGCCAGGACTCAGGTCCCTGCCTGTCTGGCTCTTACTTCTAAGGAGACAAGGGACACTGTGGAAACCCACTGGCTCATGAATCAGTCAGGTCAGTTCACACCATGCTCTGCCCTTTTTTCTGGGCAAGTCCCTTTCCATCTCTCGGCCTCACTTTCCTCATCTGCAAAATAGGGATAATTGACCAATAGATTTTTTTGAAGTTTATTTATTTTATTTTTGAGAAAGAGAGAGAGAGAGAGGGAGGGAGGGAGGGAGGGAGGGAGGGAGGGAGAGGGAGGGAGAGGGAAAGAGAATGAGTAGGGGAGGGGCAGAGAGAGAAAATATCCCAAGCACACTCAGCACTGTCAGCAGAGCCTGATGCGGGGCTCAAACCCATGAAACATTAGATCATAACCTGAGCAGAAACCAGGAGCTGGACACTTAACTGACTGATGCACCCAGGTGCCCCTGACCAATAGATTTTTAAGCTCCATAAGGGTTCAGGTTAAAGCTCTTTTCTTCATGGTGCATTCCTAGTGCTCAGGATGGTTCTTGGTATACAGTAGGTACTCAATAAATATTTGTTGAATGAATGCATGGATGACTCAATTATGGATGAATGAATGTATCCCTCTTTTAAAAAGCGATTGTGAGTTCAGATGTCTTACAATCAATGAGATTGTGAGTATACAGCTTCTGGAGAATGGAGGTGCCAGATAGAAGTTTTTTCCCTTCAAGTCTATTGCTCAAAGGTTAATAAGAAAGATTAATTCCATTTTCTTTCTTTTTTAAATTGAAGTATAATTGGCACACAATATTCTATTATTTATTTTTAATTTTTTTAAATTTTATTTTAGAAAGAGAGAGTGCAAGCTAGGAAGAGGGGTGGGGGTGGGGAGAGAGAGAGAGAGAGAGAGAGAGAGAGAGAGAGAGAGAGTCTCAAGCAGGCTCCATGCTCAGTGAGGAGCCTCGTTCAGGGCTCAATCCCATGACCCTGGGATCATGACCTGAGCTGAAATCAAGAGTTGGACACTCAACTGACTGAGCCACCCAGGTGCCCTGCAATATTCTATTAGTTTTGTGTGTAAATATAATGACTGGACATTTGTATACACTGAAAACTGATCACCATAATAAGTCTAGGTACTGTCTGTCACCATACAAAGTTGTAACAATATTATTGACCATATTCCCTGTGGTGTACATTACATGGTTAATTCCACTTTTAGTCATTAATTCAATTTGTTTGTAAGCATCTGGTAGTCCCAGCTGCTGTATTGTGTGAAGTCCCTATCCTATGGATTTGCATGCTAGGTGGGGGAAATAGACAATAAACAAAAATACACATAAAATGAATTATTAGGTAGAGTTAAGTGATATAATGAAGTATCATGGAGAGTTAAGAGGATAGGGAGAGATAGAGGGGGGTGTCTTCATTAGAATGGTCAGGGAAGCCTTCTAATATGAAGTGACTTTTGGGAGAAGTAGGATTTAGCTGAATTGGGGTGGTCTGGGGATGGGAAGATTGGAGAGACAGGGTCATAGGTGTCACAAGGGGGCACCTCCATGCCTTTCAGTCACCTGATCCTTAATTTGCGAATGACTTTGGGATGGGGCACCTGGGTGACTCAGTTGGTTATAAGCATCCAAGTCTGAGTCTCAGCTCAGGTCTTGATCTCAGGGTTGTGAGTTCAAGCCCCACATTGGGCTCCACACTGGGTGGTGAAGCCTAGAAAGTACGAAAGAAAGCAAAAAAGCAAGAGGGAAGGAAGGAAGGAAGGAAGGAAGGAGGGAAGGAGGGAGGAAGGGAGGGAGGGAGAGAGGGAGGGAGGGAAGGAAGAAGGAAGAAAGGGAGGGAGGGAAGGAAGAAAGAAAATGACAGGACTCTGGGCAAGAAACAGAAGGTAAGGTCCAACAGCCTTTCTCTAGATGTTGGAAAGGAAACTGCAGGGGCCATAGCTTTGTTTAATGTGGCGAGACGTGATGTGCCCTGCAAAAGGTGTCAGAAAACCCTCCTGTGCAGCCATGCATGTACAGAAGGGAGGTTAGATTCACCTAGGGACTGAAGGAAATGGTTACTCTCTCTGGGAACTTACAACCTCTGCCCCCTCAGAGAATTTTCCTGACACCCTCAACTGCGCAGAAGTAGAAATCTTTCCCCTGAAGAAGTGTAAAGATGTCTACCCTGGGGAAGTCACAGATGGTATGATTTGTGCAGGAGACAGCAACGGGGCCGACTCATGCCAGGTGAGTGACTTCTGAAACCCCCTTCTTCCCTTGGCCTTCAATGCCCATGGAGGCTTGGGGCTTGGCATCAGGGGAAACTCAAAGAATTAGCACCCAGAGAGGTTATACTCCATCTCTAGAGTGGGAAGCAGGTTCAGAGAAGGCCACACTCTCCCTGCAGGTCACACTGCACAGGGATCAGGAACGCTAAATTGTTGCTATCATTTTCTTGGGAACTCTTGTCTTCAGGATAGGGTGCAGACAGAGGAAGGGATAAAGGGAGCAAGAGATGTCCATGAGGGAAAGAGTCTGAAGCTAGAGGGTGAGCAAGCTCCCTGCTCCCTTCCGCAGGAATTTGTGAGGACTCTATCACTGACCAGCTAGCCAGCCACCTTTCTTTGGGACCTGATTGGGTTTCCTAGCACGGTGGCCTTCTCCTATGATTTGTTCCTTGGGAAGCAATACTCTCTTGCCAACTGGCCAGAGAATGGTGCCACTGACTTTAATCCTCCCTCAATGAGCTCCCCATCCCCAAGATAACAAATCTTGGGATTTGCCATAGATGTAACAGTCGTTCTTATTTGGCTGCAGTTTCAGTCTTCAGGGCTCCCCCAGCTTTGTCTCCCTCATGGAAGTCCCACCCCCTTTGCTAATGATTGGTCCCTGAAGACAATGCTTCCATGCTTTCTTTCCTATTGGCCAGGAATGAAATCATTTCCATCAGTGTCCTCCCAGGAAATCTAATCTCTCAGGATGGTTCCAGTTCCATAGAGACAAAGATCTCTTCCCAAAAGACCCCACCATTGCCCCTTGCAAGTGTGTGTGTGTGTGTGTGTGTGTGTGTGTGTGACCACAAGAACTCTGCTCCTTCCCTCTCTTTGGTAACCGGATTCAAAGATCTGTTCGCCACTGGCAGGAACCAAGACATCAGCTCAGTCCCCTCCATGTAATCCTCACTGTTTTCTTTCTGACTTGGACGTTTGAGACATCATTCTCTTCCCTCCTTGGTCAGGATGTCCCCCGTTGCCCTTGCACACCCAGTGTGTGTCCCAGTACATGAAGCCCCACCTTTCTCTGTCACCATTGGTCCCAGGATACAATGCTCTTATCCCTATTGGTTAGAGGAACCAATCAGCTACAGAACTAGTACTAAATGTGGGATGCAGCGGGGGATCTTAGGTGAAAGTATTCTCTTACTCTCCCCTTCCAGGGAGATTCCGGGGGCCCGCTGGTGTGTGATGGTGTTCTCCAAGGCATCACATCCTGGGGATCAGACCCCTGTGGGCGGCCCGAGAGACCTGGTATCTACACCAACATTTGCCGCTACTTGGACTGGATCAAGAAGACCATAGGCAGCAGGGGTTGATGCTAGGACAAGCTCTGGACCCACTTCAATAAACTCACAACTCAGCCTTGCTCCTTGCCTGTCTGTGCTTCCTCCTTGCTGGGAGGGATGGAAAGACGGGGGTCTGCGCCTTGCTGGGACACTTGATGGGTGGTCTACAGAGATCAGGACCACCCCCACCCCATGGCCACTCTGGTTACCACCATTGCCTGGAGTGACCCCCTTTATTTCTGGAAGGGCTTGGAGGAATGGGAGGTTAAATTCAGGGGAGATGACACACAAGGATTTCCAAATATCCGATGGGTTGGCCTGCAAAAGACAGATTTGAAAGAATTTCTTTTTTAAAATTAATTAATTTATTTTGAGAGAGAGAGCTTGTAAAAGTGGAGGAGGGGCAGAGAGAGAGAGAGAATCCCAAGCAGGCTCCACCTTGTCAGTGACGTGGGGCTCGAACTCACAAACCATGAGATCGTGGCATGAACCGAAATCAAGAATTGGATGCTTAACTGACTGAGCATCCCTAGAAGAATTTCTGTTTAGTTGTTGCAAGCAGCTAAAGTGTTTCTAAGTTTTGCAGGGAGAGTTCCCCTTCCACATTTTAAAAATTATAAGAGGGGTGCCTGGGTGGCTCAGTCAGTTAAGTTTCCAGCTTTCACTCAGGTCATGATCTCACGGTTTGTTGAATTCAAGCCCCACAGCGGGCTCTGTGCTGACAGCTCAAGCCTGGAGCCTGCTTGAGATTCTGTGTCTCTCTCTCTGCCCGTCCCCTGCTCGCACTTTCTCCCTCTCTCAAAAACAAACATTTAAAAAATTAAAAAAAAATTATAAGATATGTAAAGTGCAGGAAATACACGAATATACACCTATGGAACTACCACCCAGGTGAAGAAATAGAACACGGACAGCCCCCAGAAGTCTGGGAGACAGATTATTTTTCCCCCTTAGGAGAAACAGAAATCTTTCTCACAGCTTAGAGCTTTTCTGCTGTGGTATGAGGAAATGAGTCACTTCATTGAAGGTGCCCAAACTGAAGTATGGAGGAAAAGAGATTTGGAGGGAGTTTTCATTAAAGCAGAGGCTAAGTGTAAGTCGTCTTGAGAAAGATGTGTGTGGAGTGGGTAGTTATTGTAAGGATATAAATAAATTGCAACGGGGGGGGCGGGGGGGGGACTAGCTGCACTCTATCTCATCTCCATGTATGTTTCATTCCTTTCTTGCTACCAACCTCTAACTCATTTATTTGACTCTCTGACGCCTTTCTCTACATGCTTCTGCATTTTCATGGTGCTGGCTCCCTGGTGCGCTTATCCAGTCTCTCTCCTTACTTCATAACCGCTGAACTTCACCTATACCTGCCACCAACTGCTTTGCTTCCCGGGGATTTCCCACATTATATACCAATACGAGAGGATCCCATTGGTCCAGGTCAATTTTTCTCCTTCAGCCACATGATAGGTTATTGAATGGCCAATGGTTTGACTGCATTCTGGTCAGGTGACCAGTCCCATCCAATCAGTGGCTATGTGGAATCAGGGGCTACTAGTAGTCTGGGACGTGGGCTGTGGGTGGAGCAATTCTCCGCAAGGGGTGTGGGTGTGCTGGATGTCTTGCATGACACACATCAACCTCTGTCCTCCGTGAAAGTCCCCGAATACCAGAAATCCTGAGGAAGTCTTTCATGCCTGATAGTAAACTCCTGGAGTTGGGGATGCATTTCTGGAGGTGAGACTCAAGGGTCATCTCGGCCTAAAGAATTGTTTTAGAATTTTTATTATGAATAATTTCAAGCATATATAAAATGGTGTAGAAATCCTTGTACACCAACTGAATCAAAACCAGTTCTTTCACCTCTACTACACACTTCTCTAATGTGGGAATATTTTGAAACAAACATTGGCTATCATTTTGTTCTCAAATATGTTCATTTGTATTTTTAAAACAGTATGGCAAGCTACAGTTCATGGGCCGAATCTCAAGAGGTATAAATAGCTTTTACTACTTGATTTGATGCCAGGGAGCATTAATTTTGAACCCTAATTAGGCAAGATGTTATCCCTCCAAAAGAATGCCATTTTGCTGATTAATAGACCTGTATGACAAAAATTGGTAACAAATGATTATTTTGAATTTCATCAGTTAAAAATGTTGGCGGGGGGGCCTGGGTGGCTCAGTTGGTTAAGCGTCTGACTCTTAATCTCAGCTCAGGTCTTAATCTCAGGGTCATGAGTTCAAGTCCCTCATTGGGTTCCACCGTGCAGCCTAGTTAAAAATTTAAAAATGCATGGAAATTTATTTTCTTTCTTGTTATGTGGATACCTACATAATATCCTCAATTTTGCCTTATGGTCTAGAAAGCCTAAAATATACACTATTTGGTCCTTTATTGGAAAAGTTTGCCAACCCCAGCTCTAAAATATAGACTCTTTTAAAACATAAAAACCTTATGTTATCACCGCTTACAGAGTTAGTAATAATTCCTTAATATCATCCAATACCCAGGTGATACTTAAATGTCCCCAATGGAATATAAACCAGAGAATACTTGAAGATTGATTTATAGTATTAAGTAGGGGCATGACTGAGGTCAGTGAGGGGAAGAGACTTGTCCAAGGTCAACCAAAATTCAGGAATCTGGGAGGGGTCAACCAAAATTCAGGGGTCTGGGAGGAAATCAGAGCACTAGGCATGGACAAAAGCTGGAAGGAGGCACTTAGTCTGGGAGCTTTTGGATAGCAACGTCAGAGTCCAAAATGAGTTCAAAATGGCTTATGTACAAGAAGAGATTGATTGATTTAGGTGGCTAAGAAGGCTGTGCAGATGGTCCATGATGTCAGAGGATGTGACATGGGTACCAGAGTCTCAAGTACTTGAAATAGTGACTTAAGCCAATTAGCTCTCTCTCACACACTCACACACTCTCTCTCTTTGACACTTTCTCTCTGACACTCTGCCTACTTCTCTCTGCTTCTGTTTTTTATTTTTGTTTTGTTTTGTTTTGTTTTGTTTTGTTTAATGTGTAAGCTGTTTTTCAACTCTGCTTGTCTCTTTCCTTCTCCTTTGGGTCTCATTCTAGCCCCTGTAGACAGACTTTTTCAGAGGAAGGGAACCTAGCAGCTACTGACACACCCAATTAAGCAAACACAGTAGAAACAAAGATCTCCATTCTCCTGGCATCTTGATATTACTCCCAGGGTAGAACTCTGATTGACTGAAGAACTCAGCTTGAACTGAGCCCACCCCCTTTGGATCAATCATTGTTGCCAGGGAGGAAACAATGCTTTTCTTGGCTTGGCCTGGGTCATGTATCAATCACAGTGGTTGGGTGGGCAGATGGTAAGGTTTGGAGAACTATGATTGAAACTTTCACCAGAACTATCTGAAATAAAAGAGCAGCTTCCCAAAAGAAGTGGGGAGCTGTTCTTGAAAGAAGAGGGAAGAGAATCCAGGAAGTCAGAAACAATAGGCCTTCGGAACCCAAGAGGCTGAGTCAGGAGGTTCCAGGGTCACAGTGTCCAGGATCCCTCAGGGCAAGGCACAGCTGGCAGGATAACCAGATGCCTGTTCTCAGGCACGATCATGAGCTGGAGGATGAGTCATCAGGCAAAGGTTCAGGACACAGGTTTGAGGGCAAGGGAGATATGAGGCTGGGTATCTTTGTGGGACTTGAAAGCAGGTGCTGGTGCTAAACCCACAGGGCACAGGAGGGCTGGGACTTGGAGGTCTCACCAGCGTGGGGTTATGCATCCTTAATAGGCTCATCGGGTCCTGAGTCCATTTGGAGCCAAATAAAACTTCCAGGGTGTGTGACAGTATCCCAGGAAAATTTTCTTCTCAGAGTGTGGGTTTGTACAATCATAATGCTATGGGCAATCCTCAGCATTTGAATTCTGCTTCTTCTGACTCCTTAGCTATATGACTTTGCTCAAGTGGTTGAACCTCTTTTAAACCTCCATTTTATCATCTGTAATATGGGGAAGACAGTCCTAACTTGGACCCATGTGAGAAATAAAAATGAGTTCTGAGAAGTGCCGGGCACATCACACTGCAGGTACACAAGAAATGAAAGCTGCTTCATTCTGGATTGATGGGGTAAGGAAGCTAATATTAACTCAGCATATGCTGTGTGTATGTCCATTTTCTTTTAATAATTTCACTTAATCCTCCTGTTTGCCTTGAGAAGTAAATTTTTCTCTCCCCCACTTTATTTATTTTTTTTAATGTTTATTTATTTTTGAGACAGAGAGAGATAGAGCATGAACGGGGGAGGGTCAGAGAGAGAGGAAGACACAGAATCCGAAGCAGGCTCCAGGCTCTGAGCTGTCAGCACAGAGCCCAACGCGGGGCTCGAACTCACAGACCTCGAGATCGTGACCTGAGCCGAAGTCGGACGCTTAACCGACTGAGCCACCCAGGCGCCCTCTTCCCCACTTTAAAGAAAGGCAAAGTGAAGCTCAGAAAAAATGAAGTCTCTTACCTGAAATCACAGGACTGGCAATTAGGATTCACACCTGGGTTGGTCTGACTTGTGAGGCCAAGTTCTTTCTCTCACACCACATGGCTGAATGGCTCAGGGGTTAAGGAAAGACAGTCTACAGTTGGCAAATCTGTGGATGACAGTGGTTTGCAAACTAGTATACCAGTATTTATTTAAGTACCTCCTATGTTCCCTGGTGTGGGCTGGGTATGAACATCAGGTTTGTTCCTTCTGCTCATGTTTAGGTGTTTAGCAACAACATCAGATTAAATAATTAAACACAGAAAGACAGACATTCAGAGCACAACAGAGGAGAAGTTCAGGGGATGTATGAATGAATAACAGGTTTCCAGAGGAATGGGGCTGCTTTCTTCTTTCTGACAGAATGCTGATGAGGCAGGGAGCTGAAGAGAGAATCCAGGGATAAATATTTAGGCACTAGATGACAAATTGGAAGTCTTACTAAAATTTCCCTCCTTAAGAAGCCAGAGAGAAAGATAGATTACTGACTCACAGGGCTATGAGGTTAAGTGGCCTGGGGTCTACTCCTTCTTGATTTGGGAGCCCAAGTCAGGAAGGCTGACATCCCTCAAGGCCAGGGTCCTCCTGTGGAATTGGTGACATCAGGAGTCTGAGTTCTGGGGTCTCATTTTGGATTTGATGAGAGTAAGTGTCGTAGAAAGTTTGGGGACTTAGCTTGAATTTAGTCAGTATAGGATCAATATTAGTATGGTGTTAGTTGGTAGACTTTATTTTAGAACTTGTATGAAACAAAGAGTCAAGGTGGTGTGTGGAATTGGGAAAATGAAGGCGGGGGTGGGGAAAGGAGTTGGGCATGGAAATTAATATGGAATTTCGAATAGAAATTGGGTTGAAGAGGAGAATAGGGCTGGAAGTGGAGCCAGAGTGTTAAGATTAGTGTGATTTGGGGGTGAGTTCATGGAGAATATGTCAGTGTGGGCCTTCTGGAATATTACAGGGATGGGCACTATAGTTGTGCATGGGTCAGGCTTGGGACTGAGGCTATGGTGACATTCAGTTTTGGTCAAGGTTGAGTTTGGTTTATGGTTAGGGATTCAGGGTTTGGGTCAAGGTTTATGGTTGATTGAGGTGTAAGCCATAGCTCAAGCTAACATTTGGAGTCAGGGACTTGGTCAAGTAAGTTAGAATTGGACAAGGATATGGGGCGCCTGGGTGGCGCAGTCGGTTAAGCGTCCGACTTCAGCCAGGTCACGATCTCGCGGTCCGTGAGTTCAAGCCCCGCGTCAGGCTCTGGGCTGATGGCTCGGAGCCTGGAGCCTGTTTCCAATTCTGTGTCTTCCTCTCTCTCTGCCCCTCCCCCGTTCATGCTCTGTCTCTCTCTGTCCCAAAAATAAATTTAAAAACATTGAAAAAAAAAATTAAAAAAAAAAAAAGAATTGGACAAGGATAAAGCAGAATTGAGGGTTAGGTTTGGGTATGAACTGAGGTTTCAGGTTAAGACTCGGGTTTGTGTCAAGATTGGTGTTGCAAGGGGTGCCTGGGTGGCTCAGTCGGTTGAGTGTCTGACTTCGGCTCAGGTCATGATCTCGGTTCGTGGGTTCAAGCCCCGCATCAGGCCTGTGCTGGCAGCTCAGAGCCTGGAGCCTGCTTTGAATTCTGTGTCTCCTTCTCTCTCTGCCCCTAACCCACTCACATTCTGTCTCTGTCTCTCTCAAAAATAAATAAACATTAAAAAAAATTTTAAAAAATCGGTGTTGTGAACTGTGTCAGTAAGAATTGTGCTTGAAGCCAGTGACTGAGGTCTTTCTCACCTTCTCATGAGCACTTGATCATATCTGATCAGGCCTTCTCAATGGCACCATCATCCATCGAGCAGGAGACTTGAAGTCTTAACAACTGTCTCTCACACCACAACATCCATTTAATCCATGCCTAACGCCTATTGATTTTCTTCTCTGAGCACATATTGAATCTATTCTCTTATTTCCATCTTCACCTCCTAAATGGCCTTATCCAAGTCACCATCATCTCTCATCTGGATTATAGCAATAGTCTCCTTATGTGTCTACATCCCCTTAAAATCCATCCTCCATATAGCAGGTAGAGTGACATTTTGCAAACACAAATCTTGTTATGTCACTCTGTGACTGAAGTCCAAGTGGTTCGCCATTGTCTACAGAATAAAGTCAAACTCACCATGACATACAATGTTCTTTACCATCTGGTTCCAGCCAACTCCCTGTCTCTGAGTTCCATCCATGACTCCTTTCCATCTCAGAGCTTTTGCACATACAGTTTCATCTAAATGATATACTCTCCAATCCCTTCCCATTTTATTCTAGTTAAAATTTACCGTTCTTTCAACTCTTAGCTCATTGCCACTTCCTGGGTCAAGGTCTCCAGGAAGTGCTTTCCTTCAGAGCACACATTGGACTTGTAATTTTACATTTGTTTATGAATTATGCATCTTTATTTTACACTAGACTTCCAGCTCCTTGAGAGAAGGAACTCTGTCCAGGTTTGTGCACCATAGTATCCTCAGCATCTAGCCCAGCCTGTGTATATAGATGGTGCTCAATACGTATGAAGGATTGGATCTGAAAGGCAATGTGGAAGGAGGGCTGGAAAGAGAACTAGGATTGGAGGCAGGACTGGGTTTGTTGATTACTGTGGCTTCAAGATACAGATTCAAGTTACAATTGGGTTTGGATTCATGGTTTGGGATCAGATTTGAATTTAACGTCGAGGTTTTATTAAGGAAGATTTTGGCTGTAGGAACCAAAAACTCCAAATCAGATAGGAAACCTGAAGAAGTCACAAGATGAAGAAGCACCATAGTTGGTTAATTCACTAGCTTAGAGACCTCATCAAAGACCCCATTTATCCCCATCTCTCTCTTTGGCCATCTTCACTGTTTTGGCTTGGTCTGCCAGATGTTTCTCTCCGTGGTTCCAGCAGAACTGCCACAGTTCCATAACTTACATCCAAAAGGGACATCATCTGGCAGAAGAAAAGAGAACTCTTCAGGTGTCACTTTTGAAAATAAGACAGTCTTTCCTAGAAGTGCCCCAATGATCTTTTCATTATTGGCCAGGACGGCCTTTCATGTCCGTGTCTAAACCAGTCACTGGCAAGCAAAGTATGGGTTTCATGTTTGGTGCTTTACTGCACTAAAGTGTAAGGATGAAAGATTATCCAATCAAAATTGGGGTGCTCATAGAAAGGCAGAAGGAGTGAATGCTTGGGTAGGCAACAATAATGCCTATTATGGGACAAAGGTAGAATAGAGTTGGGGTTGGCATTCAGATAAGATTTGGGCTGATAGCTGAGGAACCAGTTACATTTTGGAGGTCTGCTTTGGAAGTTGGGGCAATTCCACTTTTAGGAATTTGCCTTCAAGTAATAATCAAATAATGGTTCCCATTTCATTTAAAGTAAAAGCCTAAGTTCTACATTGGTCTTCAAGACTCTATGTCCTTTGAGTCCTGTTATGTCTCTGATCTCATGGTCTGACCTTGTCTCCCTTGGTCATTCAGCTCCAGTCAAAATGTCTTCCCCGTTAGAATATTCTAGTCTCACACCTGCATGTTTGCTCTGCCTGGAACTCACTACCCAGAAGTCGCTACGTGGATCCATTCACCATCTCCTTCAGGATTTTGCCAGGATGTCACCTTCACATGGGAGTCTTTCTAATCATTGTTCCCAACTATATAACCTTAGGGATTTCGAGAGTGGAGAGAACCAAGAACTCCCTATCCCTCTTCCTGTTTTTATTTTTCTCCGTAGCACTTACCACCTCCTAACAAACAATATATTTTATGTACTTATTTTTGTATTCATGGTCTCCACCTGCTAGGAGAGCCTCTGTGAAGGAATTTTTGTCTGCTTTGTTGACTGCCGTGTCCCCAGGAGCAAAACAGTGTCTGGCAGAGTAGATATCCAAAGGATACTTGAATAAACACAAGGAACAAAGATGAATGTACAAAGAAGTTAGTTCATCCCAGCATTATTATAACTAAAACTATCCAAATATACTCCAGTTTGAAACACATTACATAAATCATGGTACAATCATAGAATGGAATACTATCTGTGGAAGGAAGGAAGAGGAAATTATCTAAATAAACTACCAGGAAAAATTGTTCAAGGCATTTTACAGAGGAAAAAAAAGTTATATTATGGAATGCCTAGTACAGGGTTGTTTTTTTTTTGTTGTTGTTGTTATAAATACATAGTATGATAGAAATCTATGTATACGATGATAACAGTGAGCATTTAGTAGGGTGGGATTAGGGAAAACACTCTATTTTTAATTCATATCCCTATATCAGGGCTGGGAGTGGGTTCAGGCTCAAAGACACCACTAGGATCCAGACTGGACAGGTTCCCACAAGCTGGTCAGAATTAGGGCACTGGGGGTAGGTAGCCCCTGAGGGGGAACAAGGACAAGAAAATGGCCCCAGATGAGGCCAATCACAGAGCTCAGCCCTCCTTTGACTCCAGCCCCCGTGGCCCCGCAGAGCTAGCACCTGGTCTCTCCAGCGGCAGGCCACGAGAGACGTCAGACGTCAGACGTCGGACCAGAAGGGGCGGGGGCGAACTGGCGGGGGTGACCTGGCTGGGTACCGCCCGACCCAGGCCTCCAGAGGGAGGGTGGAGAAAGAATTGAGTGCGGCCAATTGCTTTAGCCGCCTCAGGGCTTCGAGATAACTGCGAACACAGGAAAGGGGGTGTCTCAGAGCCGGCTCCACCTGCACCCCAGGGCGCTGGGGGCGGGCGTGGGGGTGGAGGTGGTATAAGAGGGCCGCCCTGCACAGGGCTGGACACGCTTGGCTCCTGAGTCTGGAGCCGAGATCACATCAGACCCTCCAGAGGTGAGAATCGTTTGGGGTGCGGGATGAGGCTGGCTGGGCAGCTGGCTCCTGCTCCTAAGGGGAGGAGGAGCCTGGAGTCCCGGTTCTGAGGGATGAGGGGCTGGAAGTCTGCCATTTGGCGTCTGTCAGGGAAAAAGGAACTGAGGACCTAGACTTGTAGATGGGGAGGGATGGGAACCCAGATTCCTGGGTCCCAAGGAGAAGGGAGGTCTGGAGGCCTGGCCTCCTGGGTCTGAGGGAGGAAGGGCTGGGGCCGAGACCCCTGCGTCTGCTGGGGGAGAGTTGGGGGCTTGGACTACTGCTTCTTGAACTCTTTGTCCTCCCCAGTCCCAGCAGAAGAGGCCCTTCCTCTGCCTGGCAGCCCCCGGCGAGGCTCAGAGAGGCCACCATGGCAGGATCCCTTCTCTTGCCCCTGCAGATCCTACTGTGGTCTCTAGCCCTGAGATCTGCTGCACAAGAAGGTGAGTGCTGAACTGGGAGGCCTGGCTTCACCCCTGGAGTCTCCCTCCATGCCCACTGACCCTTCCCAGGGCCCTCTCTATCCAAGGACTCCTTGAGTCAGGACCCTCCCCCTGCAGCGGCTTCTGCCCAAGGAAAACAAGACTCTTCTGCCTCCTGCCCTCTTTTTTCCTGCTTCCTTCTGACTCCTGGGGTCTCTGTGCCCTCCAGGCCATCTCCTGCACTCAGTGTTGCTCCCATAAGCTTCAGTGGTTGCCTCCAGACAAGATGCTTCTCCTGGGTTTCTGAGCAGACTCCCTCGGTCTCTCTCCACCGCCATGTCCTGTGTTCTCTGCACTGTTCTCCATTTCCACCTCTGCATTCTCCTGTCTCTCTGTCTCTTTCCATCTTTCTCTCCAAAACCATCAGCTGCCTCTTCAGCCCCCTTGATGCTCGCTACCCACGTTTCCCTCCATGTCTCTATCCAGCCCAGGGTGACAAGAGTGGGGAGAAGATTATTGATGGAGTCCCATGTACAAGAGGCTCCCAACCCTGGCAGGTGGCCCTGCTCCGGGGCAATCAGCTTCACTGTGGAGGTGTGTTGCTCAGTGAGCAGTGGGTGCTCACCGCTGCCCACTGCAAGATGAGGTATGTGGCAAGGACTGTGGAACCCACTCTCTGGGTCTCTGTCCCCCTTTCTCAGGGTCTCGGTCCCCCTCCTTCTGGGTCTCTCTCCTCCTCTCTTGGGGTCTCTGTCTGCTTCCCTTGAGGTCCCTGTCCCTTCTCCCAATGACAGAGTTTCTCTCTGAATGCCACTGTCTCGTCCCAGTGAGTACCAGGTGCACATGGGCAGTGATCAGCTGGGTGATAAGAGAGCCCAGAAGATCCGGGCCACACAGTCATTCCGCCACCCTGGCTACTCCACTCAGACCCATGTTAATGACCTCATGCTTGTGAAGCTGGATCACCAAGCCAGGCTGTCGTCGAGTGTGAGGAAAGTCAAGCTGTCCTCCCACTGTGAACCCCCTGGGACCACATGCACCGTTTCTGGCTGGGGCACCACCACCAGCCCGGATGGTAAGGCTGTCTCAGGGACCCAAGAGCCCTGGCTCCTGACTCCTCCTCACTCGGACCCCAGAGACAAGGAGTCAGGCCCATTTCATGACTTGAGGGTTGAGCCTCTAGCCCCATCTTCCTTCAGGGTCCAAGCACTCTGGGGGCCCCAGGTCCAGGCCTCTGACTGACCACCCCCTCTCTCCACCAGTGACCTTTCCATCGACGCTAATGTGCACAGATGTCAGACTCATCTCCTCCCAGGACTGCAAGAAGGTTTACAAGGACCTGCTGGGAAAGTCCATGCTGTGTGCTGGCATCCCCAACTCCAAGACCAATGCCTGCAATGTGAGACTCCACCTGTCCCCATCCCTGGCTCCCCTGTCGTCCCCACAATACAGAATCTGTGCACCTGACCCTGGTGCCGAACCTTCCCTTGTACCCCATCCCACCCGAGGGCCAGTTTTCCTAGCTCTCTCTATCCTGTTCTCTGCTGGGGCAGTAGTGGGAGCCCAGGAGGCTGGCATGACCCTGGGGATGGGGCAGAATGGCAGTGGGAAAGACGATGTTGAGACAGGCAAGTGAGGCACTGGCTTCAAGCCCAAACTTCAAGTGGATGCCAAAATAAATCATATTCTACTAATGCAATATTCTACAAAATTAGAATCCATGCAGGGGCACCTGGGTGGCTCAGTCGATTGAGCGTCCAACTTCGGCTCAAGTCATGATCTTGCAGTTCGTGAGTTCGAGCCCCACGTCAGGCTCTGTGCTGACAGCTCAGAGCCTGGAGTCTGCTTCGGATTCTGTGTCTCCCTCTCTCTGCCCCTCCTCCACTCATGCGCGCGCTCTCTCTCTCTCTGTCTCAAAAATAAATAAACATTAAAAAATTAAAAAATAAATAAAATCCGTACAAAAAGTCCATGATGAGCAAAATATCAGAATTTTCAGTAAAGAGCAATCAGTCCTACTGAATCATTCATTTGCCTCGGTCTCCAGTAATGATGCAGCATAGCACTGTACTGACCTTGTCTTTATCTAAAGTTGGGATACTGTGCTCAGCATGGACTTTTTCATGCCAAATTTGACTTTTTTTTAAGTATTGCATTACAATACTATTTAGTGCAATTATTGAGATTTTGTGCCCAGTGCTAATGTCTCCTCCACCTTATCCCGGTCCTACTTTTTAAGAAAGGAACTATCTCCCCTTCCTCTTTGTTCCCCCTTCTTCATCTTTTTATTTTTAATATTTATTTTATTTATTTTGAGGGAGAGAGAGAGAGAGAAAGCAGGGAAGGAGGAGAGAGAGAGGGAGAGAATCCCAAGCAGGCTTTGAGCCTGTGCCGACAGGCACAGGACATGGGGCCTGATCTCAGGAACCATGAGATCATAACCTGCGTCGAAATCAAGAGTTGGATGCTTAACTGACTGAGCCACCCAGGAACCCTGTTCATCATCTTTATAACCTCCTCTCTGTCTCTAAATGTCATCGCCTTCCATCTTCCTCTCTCTCTCTCTCTCCTTCTCTCTCTCTCTCTGTCTCTCTCTCTCTTTTGTCTGCCGCTGTCACTCTTTTTATTTACCTGTCTCTACCTGTGTTCATCTCTGCTCCACCCCCTACGTTTCTTCCTCTCTGTCCCCCTCTTCCTTCTGCCTTCTTTCCACCCTTCTTTCTGTACCCCCACTCTCTTTGCCCACGTCGGTACAGTCAGTTTTCAGGGGAAGTGGGGTGGTGAGTGTTAGAGATGGGGGGGGGGCGGTGATGAGAAAAGGATGTATGTCCTCGAGAGTGGCGGGGGGTGGGGCTTTTTCCCTAGTGAGGGCCGGCTTCATGAATATGCAAGTTGTGCAGTGGCACAGGGCTTCACTCCACACTCGGGAGAGTCCCGCACATGGTTTAACGTACTTCTGTTGCTGTCTTGAATCTCTTAATAATTTTTGAACAAGTGGGCCGCATATTCATTTTGCACTGCGGTCTGTGAATTATGTCATTGGCCCTGCCCCTGTTCCCCTTTCATGCTCAAGGGGCATGGATCCATTCTCTGGAGACGATGCTCCTTCTCCCTCTGGCTTGGCGAAGAGTCCTTAATGAGAGGAAAGTAAGTGGGACTCTAACCTCTGGAAGCTCCCTCACCTCCCAGTGATTGGTCCCTTTGGCTGGGGCACCAGTCGATGTCTTCAGATAGCCGTTCGGTTCTCTCCAGGACAGCACTAATTTGTGCTCTCCCACTGGTCCCCGGAGACCATGGCCAGAGTGGAAGTTCATGGTCTGGCAGGACAGAGGCGTGATAACTACACACTGTGGACATGTCTGTGGTGGTTGCTCTGAAACCAAAGCTAATCTGCTCTTTCTTCTCCAGGGTGACTCAGGGGGACCACTGATGTGCAAAGGTACCCTGCAAGGCCTGGTGTCCTGGGGAACTTTCCCTTGTGGCCAACCCAATGACCCAGGTGTCTATACCCAAGTCTGCAAGTACTTCAAGTGGATAAATGAGACCATGAGAAGGCATGGCTAATCTCTGCATACCTCCCATCTCTTCATCTATACTCCTGGAACAAGAAATTTACAGAAATAAGGACGTGATGAACTGTGGTCATTATTTGACCTTACCTTTCCTCAAAGACATATTACAACCTCAACAATATGCCATGTCTGTAAACCAATCAAATTAACAAAGGCCTAACACACAAAAACCTCAGTATTGGTAAAGACCAGCACTCTTAACCAGCGGAACTGTAAATCATGCAATTTTTATGGAAGGCAGTTTGGCAAGGTGAATTGAGACCCTTAGTTACCACCGTTGACCCTGTGATTCTGGTTTAGAAAGATATTACTGAAAAAATAAACTAAAAATCCAACTGCAGAGCAAGGTTTGAATTCATCACAACAGTATCCTAGCAAAACAGTGGAAACACTGAGCATGTCCCAAATCAGTGGATTGTTTAGATCAATAATAGGCCCGTTTGGGACAAGGATGTTAGGAAGCTGTTAAGGATAATAACTTTGCAGCATTGCTAGTGTTATTCAAGAATGTTTGTGTTGTATGATGGAACATGAAAAAAGAGATACAAATACGTGTATGTGACTCTAGCCATGTGAAATGAAATAGTCACAGAATAAGATCTGAAAAGACATGTACTAACCTGCATTCAGTGGTAGTTACAGGGTACCTCCTTCCTTCCATTTATTTTCTGTGGGTGTGCACTTTTGCAACATGCAAACAAAGGTGGAAAAGCTCTGAAGATCTAAGGCTGGGGGAGAGGGACGCTTAAGAGAGGGAGACACATCTGATTTTGAGCCTTCGCCCTGCTCCCTGCCTAGTGACCTGTTTCTGTCCATTTCCCAAATTTTAGTTTTCCTCATCTGTAAAATGGGGGAGACAGAGAGATAGAGAGCAAGAAAAGGTCAAGAGGGAAGAAGGAAGGGCAGAGGAAAAAGAGAATAAGCCTACCTCATTGGGGTGGAAAGGACGTGAAAGTGTTCCTGAGTATTTCACAGGTGGCGAACCAGGAAAGAAGGAAGTTTTCGGGAAGGATAGGGCTGGCGGGGGGATGGGACACCTGAGTCCCCCAAGAGCCCACCCAAAGTGAGCAGCCAGCATCCCAGGTGCCAGAGGAAGATGGGGGAGGGAATTTGGGTTGGTGAGGTCCTATTCTCAAAGAAGGCAGGGGAGGGACCTCTGGAAGAGAGGAGGGAGGAGTCCCCTGTGACTCAGAACTGGCCATGCCCCTGGCTTCATGCCATCCAAGGCTCTCTGGGCAATCACACCTCAGACGCTGCTGACAGAGGGATCTTCTCCAGCCCAAGGCTCACCCTCCTGCCTCCTTGCCAGTTTCTCCCCCAGAATTCTGAGCCACTGTCCTCCAGATCCTTCCTTTCCCTATCTCATCTCCTTGGCAAGTCTCTCCTAGCCTCCAACTCCTCTACTCCTCCCCATATTGCAGAAATCACAGGAGTCCAGACCCCTCCTCAGACCTAAGCATCCCTGCCTCCAGCACCTCTCCCCTCAGACCCAGGTGTCCCCTGGCCCCTCCTGCCTCTGTATCAGTGTCAAGTTTAAGTAAGGAATGTCAAGGGTTTCCAGCCACCATCCTCCATGAAGATCTATCAACTTCTCCTCTCCCAGGCAAGTCGCCCCAAATCAATATTCGATCTAAAGTTTAAAAAGTAATGAAACCTCGAAGTTGCACTAAATCAGCCTGGAGACACCTGGCCCTCC
Organism: Neofelis nebulosa; assembly: GCF_028018385.1. Lineage (NCBI taxonomy): Eukaryota > Metazoa > Chordata > Mammalia > Carnivora > Felidae > Neofelis > Neofelis nebulosa. The sequence goes on from NC_080798.1 coordinate 7,628,444, forward strand.
CTTTTGGCAGCTCCCATATACAAGTGTGGGGGTGGGTTCGTTTGCAATGACTTGAGATAGTGCTCTTGTTGGATTGTTTAAAAAATTACTTCCTTTCTTTTTGGACAGACAGCTCAACATAGTAGACAAAGGCACTGACTCCAGAACCAGGCTTCTTGGATTCCAGCCCCTACAAGCTATTTGCACATGACTTCCCCATTCCTCTTCCTTCATTCTTGAAGTGAGAGAAATAACACCTATTTCCCAGGTCTGTTGTGAAGATTAAATAAACTTAATATTCAGAAAGTGCTAGAACAGTGCCTAACACGGAATAAGCCGTCAGTTGAAGCCGTGTTGGCTCTTATTGTCTGTAATTTCTGGCACTTTTTTCCTTGCTTACATTCTCAAAGTTTTCTTGTAACACGTTTTCTTTACTGAAGACTTTTGCAGAGCACGTCAATTTGGAGAAAAACATCCTGTACATAAGCATGCGTGGCACACAAAGAGGGCAGAATCCTAAAGGTCACTGGCAGATGCCTGCAGTTGGGAACCTCATTATCTCTCTTCTAGAGGCTCTTAGAGGTGGAGCTCCACACCGCCTATCACCTCCCTCCTTTCCCACGAGGCTCTCTCAACAACTCCCCCTAGCCCTCCCATCCCTTATTCCGGTAAGGTACACCCGGTGGGAGCACCAAAAGGTGGATCATGTCTACCGCCATGTTGGAAATTGAGTTCCAATCCAAAAGGCCTGACCATTTCCTGGGTGTTGGATGTTGAGTAATTAACTTCCTTCTCTGAGCCTCAGTTTCTTCTTTGTAAAATGGGAGTGGGTGTAATGAAGTCGTTTAATCATTTGGTCAACATTTTCTAAGGCTTCCTCTGGGCCAGGTCCTATGAGGGCACTTGTTGACTTGAAGTCACAGGGGTGACTTAGCCTCAGTGCCTGCCCTCAAGGAGCTCATGATCCAGTGGGGGAGGGGGGTGATGTGGATCCAGATGCTTACGGTCCAAGGTGACCTGGGGGAGGCACCTGCTGTGGGAACCTAGGTGAGAGAGTGACTAACCCAAGTGCAGGGAGTGGAAGTTGGAAGGTGTTCAGGGAAGGCTTCCTGAAGGAGGTGATATCTAAGCAAAGACTTGAAAGACAAGTTGTGGCCAGGGGAAGGTGAGAAGAGCATTTGGAGGGGAGAATAGCATGGGTGAGGGCCCCGAGGTGAGAGAGCAATCTTCATGGCTGGAGCACGAGACCCATGGGCAGAGCCGGGCTGTGCAATGTGGTGGTTTCTCACCACGGTGGCTCCTGACTTGTGAAATGTGGCAAGTTCTAAATGAGATGTGCTGTAAGGGAAAGACACATCAGATTCCAAACACCGTGCAAAAACACATCAGATTCCAAACACCGCGCAAAAAATAAGAAGGCAAACTATCTTTAAACATGTTCTTATTTTGATTTCACATGGCAATATTGGATGTATTGGGTTAAATGAAATATTAAAATGAACTTGTTTCTTTTTACTATTTATTTTAAATTTTTTTTAATTTTTAATTTTCTAAAAATTTTTAATATTTATTTATTTTTGAGAGAGAGAGAGAGAGAGAGAGAGACAGAGCCCAAACAGGAGAGGAGCAGAGTGAAAGGAGACACAGAATCTGAAGCAGGCTCCAGGCTCCAAGCTGTCAGCACAGAGCTTGACGTGGGGCTTGAAATTACGAACCACATGATCATGACCTGAGCCGAAGCCGGACGCTTCATTGAGCCACCCATGTGCCCGTAATTAATTTTTTTTTTTTTATTTTAGAGAGAGAAAGCAAGCAGGAGAGAGGGACAGAAGGAGAGGGAAAGAGAGAGAGAGAGAACCTTAGGCAGACTCTATGCTCATCACGGAACCCAATGCAGGGCTCGATCCCACGACTCTGGGATCATGACCTGAGCCAAAATCAAGAGTTGGATGTTCAACCGGCTGAGCCACACCTAGATGTCCCTCTTTTTACTATTTAAAAAAAAAGAAGTGTGTTATTAGAAAATTTAAAAGTGCACGTATACTTGGCATTATATTTCTATTGACCAGTGCTGCCCTGGATGCTGAAGGGTCTCCCAACACCTGGCTGAGGGGCTGGGACTTTGTCCCAGAGATGATGGGGCAGCCAGAGTAGGGCTATGAGCAGGAGAGGGGCAGGGTCAGCTCTGGGTGCAGGAAGACCCCTCTGGGGTCAAGGGAAGGATACAGAGAAGGGGGAAGAGCCCAGGGTGGTGCTCCAGGTGGGCGACAAGCAGGTCTGAGCTGGGATCAGGGACATGGGGATAGAGAGGAGGGGGCCAACAGAGAGAGAAGGTGCTGGGCCGGGCTGTGAGAGATCCAGCCGGTTGTCAGGGAGGATGGTGGGTTCTGAGAAGATGCTGAGTTCAGTGGGAACGTGGGTGTGAGGGGCCTGGAGGAGGTTGGGAGCATGGGAGCAGTCTGAGAGCACTTTGAATGCCAAATGTTGACTTTCATCCCCCAGTGCCAGGCCCAAGCTGGTGCCGAGGTGGACATTACTGATACCAGTTGTCCTCATGTCCAGTGATCGGCCCACAAGTCCCTATTTTCCTTCTCATGCTCTGTGCTCATCACATCCATTTTTATTTCCCTCCCCGAAGCCACACTCCTGCTCGTCAGCCCACATCCACCACAAGCCAGGCCTCTATGCCCTGCTTCTCCTGACCCCAGGCCCGACTTTCAAGGTCCAGCTTCAAAGGCACCTCCTCAAATCCCCCTGGATCCCTCCATAACACCCAAAGCCCCCATTTTGCACTCCCACATCCCTCTCGCATTTTCTTGCATCCTTGCTTATTTCCCAGCCTCTCCCTACATGTTGAATCTCATCATAAACCCTCCCGTCTCCCTAAACTAACCCACATCTGGGCAAGGGCACAGGCTTCTCATGGAAATGCAGGGGAAGCCAGGGGAGGATAAGCAGACAGAGATGTGGAGAGTGTCAACAGAGACTCAGAGAACAGGGAGAGAGACAGACAGAGATCCAGAGAAAAAGATGGGGAAAGAGGCGGAAGAAACACAGGAAAACAGAAAGACAGAAACAGAAAGAGAAAGAGAGAGACGGATGTGGAGACACCCTCACCGTGGCCAGAGGGGACAGAGGTGGACAGTGAGACCTCAGAGGTGGGCAGACTTAAAGCAGGGGGACCAGGAGGGTCAGAGGTCCTCATATCCGGGCAGAGGTGGGTGGACAATCAAAGGACAGCAACAGGACTGTCAGACAGGGACAAAGGGAAGCTATTGACACAGCCGCCCGCCTGCCCGGAAGAGAGGTTGAGAAACGGAGCTTCTGGGAGCATGGCACTGGGTGTTGGGGGCGGACAAAGCCCGATTGTTCGAGGCCCCTTTCCCCACAGCGCCAGGGCCTGCGCCCCAGCCCAGGGCAGAGGCGGATGCCAGCTTGGTGACACATGCTTTCTCACTGGCTTGCTGATTACGGTGGGGACACGGAGGTCGTCAGCACCCACAGAGGGACTTACGGGCAGGTGCGTGAATCACCCCAACCCCACTGACCCACACGGCCTGGTTTTCAGCACCTGAGGGCAGCAGGCCCAGAGGTGGTGGGATCCCTGCAGGCTGGGGGGCACTGTTTGCTCCCCTGGGCATTGGTATTTGGGTCCTCAGACATCTTCTTGCTTAAGGACCTAGAAGTCTAGGGACTGAGGAGGACAAGTTTCCATCTTTTCTCCTTTAGGTTCAAGAGTGTGCATGCCTAGGCCCTTCTCCTGAAGGTCTAGAATTCTAGGGCCCCCTCCCCTCCTCCCTCAGAACCTAGAGTCTGACCCCCAGCCTCTCCTCCTTCAGACCCAGGAGTCCAGACCCCCAGCCCCTCCTCCCTCAGACCCAGAAGTCCAGGCCACCAGTGCACTCAGGGGCTGGTGTTCCCTTCCATGGAAGCCCAGTCAGGGGTCATCAGGAGCAGAGCCATGGGGCTGTGGGGATGGAAGGAATGTGTGTGGGAGGTCTGGGTGAGGAGGAAAGGGTGGGGCGGCCTCCTGCCTCAGGGACCTGGGGAGACAGGGGTTAAAAGGAAGCACCAGGAGTGTCTGGGGACAGGAACAGCCTCTTCCAGGGAGGCCAGGAAGCCCGGGTGTCTGTCTGGCCTGGGCCCCACAGCCCATACATCCTCTGCTGTCTGTCTCACTGGCTCTGGCTCCTAGGCACCCTCTCTGCTTTCAGTGTCCCATCTCTCCCCATAACACCCTGCATTTCTGACTCTCTCTGCCTCTTTGTCTATCTGCCTGCGCACGTGCTGTCCCTGCCCCAACCCAAGAACCCCTCGGCCAGGAGTCCTCTGGACCCCCAGGTAGCCGGCCCCCAGCAGGTAAGATCACACTGCACCCCAGAACCTCCAGGTGTGGGGTGAGTGACAGGGTAAGCACAGAGCCAAGGTGCAGAAGAAAAACCCCATGGGGAGGGAAGAAGTTCAGAGCCCCTCCTGGGCCATGCCCTTCTGTGGGCAGGCAGCCACACTGGAGCCCAGAGGAGTAAGAGACTAAACGAGAATCACACTGTGAGCCGCTGACCGCCCCAGCGGTTCCGGCTTCTCGCTCAGCCCGCCCTCGTGGGACCCCAGGATGGAAGTCATGGTTAGACTGACAAGAAATCAGGAGGCTAGGTGAAGGACAGATGTCAAGGGCCAGAAGAACATGCAGGCTGGAGTGGAGGGGGGCTGGCGGAAGATGGGAGGAAGGGCCTGGGGCGGGGGTTCGTCTGAGGCAGAGACTGAGGAGCATTTGGCTTCCTTTCTCAGGAATGGGCACGAAGACGCTGGTGGTATTGATCCTGATGGCCGCAGGTGGGAAGAAAGGGGACAGGATGGGGCAGTTTGGGGTGCAGTGGGGGCTGCTGATGGGAAGGAGTTTGAGGATGGGGATGGGCTTTGCACAGATATGGAGGTGGGGTGGGCTTGGAGTGAGGAGGAAGTCGGGAGCTAGGTTAAGGATGGGGGGGGGGGCGCAGACAGGAAGGGGAGTGGGAGGTGGTCTGAAAGATGGGGAAGAGTTTGAGGGTGGGGGTGGGAAGGAGATGACCTGGGGTTCACCCTGGGGGATTCACCCGGTGTCTCCAGGCTTCCTCCCTGACTCAGACCCTTCCTCTCTCAGCCTGGGCAGAGGAGCAGAATAAGGTGCTGCATGGCGGACCGTGTGAGCAGACGTCTCACCCCTACCAAGCTGCCCTCTACACATCAGACCACTTGCTCTGCGGAGGGGTTCTCATTCACCCGCTGTGGGTCCTCACCGCTGCCCACTGCAAAAAGCCGTGAGTCTCCCCACTGGGAGTGAGGAGTAGTTGCAGTGAGGCCTCGATGGGTGTGTGTGTGTGGGGGGGGAGGGGTCTTGCAGATTTCAGGCACAAAGTAACACACACATCCCCCTGCCCCAGCACAAGACCACCAGGTAACCAGGTTCATCTGGCCAGTATTTAACTGAGCAATAACTATCTGTCAGGCACTGTCTGGGGCCCTGGGGATACAGCAGTGAAAAAGACAAGCAAAATTGCTGCCTTTATGAACAACAGACCTTCTAATTGGTGAATCAGATCGTGCGGGGTCCTGTAGGTAGCAATGGCTCATTGGATTTCATTCTTAGTGCAGTGAGAAGCCACCGGAGAGTTTCATTCAGGGAAGCAGCACGATCTGATTCACATTTTTAAAAAAATGTATTTATTTTTGGGAGAATGCAAGCAAGGGAGGGGCAGAGAGGGGGGCAGAGGATCCAAAGCAGGCTCCCTGCTGACAGGCTGACCACAGTGAGCTCGATGTGGGGCTCAAACTCATGAGCCATGAGATCATGACCTGAGCTGAAGTCGGATGTTCAACCGACTGAGCCATCCAGGTGCCCCTGATTCACATTTCTTTAGAGCACCCTGGCTACCATATTGAAAGTGGGCTGGGCAAGGAGAAATGAAGGGATGCATGTAGATTAACCTAAGGATGATGGCTTGGACCAGCGTGGTGGCAGTGGGGACGGAGGATAGGTGGAAAGTTTGGGAGGTATTTTGAGACTCAGCCAGCAGGACTTGGTGATGTAGAATGGAAGAAGCAGGGCTGACCTCCAGGTATTTGACTCAAACAAGTGGGTGTTTTGTGGTGTCTCTCTGAGTCAGGGGAGAGGGAAAGAGAGCCAGGTTGGATATGGGCAGAGGAATGTCAGACATTTTGCTTTAGCCGTGGTGATTCTGGGATACCAGGGAGATGTCCAAGAAGCATGAAGGTAAGCCACTGGTGCTCCGGTGAGAGGTCAGAGCTGGAAGTAAACATGAAGGTGTCACCACAGATAAGTGGTATTTAAACACAGGGTGGGATGAGATCATCCAAAAAGTGGACATAGGTAGAAAAGCAAAGAAGGCCCAGGACTAATCCTCAGGGCACTAATGACCACTAGTTAGATTAACAGTTGCCATTTTGTTCAACGCTAACTACAGACCGGGTGCTGAGTTAAGCGGTTTATATATATATTTCCTGGAATCTCCACAGTAAGGGACTCTTGGCCCCATTTTGCAGATGAGGACACTGAGACTCAGAGATGTAGTAAGTGGCAATTCAAGTGTTTGTAAACCTACAGGTGCCACTCCCCACTGTGGGGGGAGGGGTTTAGTCATGCAAGGTTATGGACTTAAGGGTCCCCTGCACGGTCTCCCCCCCATGCTCAGGCATTGCGCTCACCATTCTCGTTCATCCATTTGGTACACATTGATCAAAGCATCTGCTAAGAGCCAGATTTGAGCTGAGCAGTGGGGACTTAGCAGTGGATGAGAGAAATACAGAGCCTCTATTCTTGGGAACACAGGAGCAGAAAGGCACAGAATGTTTTTTAACGAACAAGCCCATGGAAAATCATAGAATTACAAATTACCCTAAGTCTAGTGGAGGAAAAGAACAGGGATGTTCCCTAAGAGAAAAAAAACAGAGGTACCCACTTTAGATAGAGGAGGGTGTCAGGAAGGACCTTCTAATGAGATGAAGTTCAAGCTGAGGCATGGAAAATGAACAAGGGTAGACAAATGAAGAGGGAGGAAGAGCATTTAGAGCAGCAGAAGTGCAAAGACAAAGGCCCTGAGGTGGAAACAGTCTGGAGTGCATTAAGAAATTTACCAGTTCACAGCAGGGTAGAGGATGGTGGAAGGAATTTTATTCCAAGGGCAATGGGGAGCCATGAGAAAACTTTGAGCAAAGGAGTGACTCTTTGATCCATTTCACAAATGTTCATTGGTTATCTATCATAAATATGACAGACACAGGTCTAGGCACTGAGGACACTATATCTGAACAAAACAAAAATCCCATTTGATATTCTAGAGCTGTGCCACCTAATGTGGTAGCCACAAATGGCCAATTAAATTTACATTAAGAAAAATGCAATGGGATGACAAATCCAGGGGCCACATGTTAAGTGCTCAGTAGCCGCTTGTGTCTAGTGGCCACCATATCAAACAGCTGCATGCCTGAGAAAGTTCTATTGAACAGTGCTGCTATGGTAGGAAGAAAGAAAATAAAACAAGTAAATATTTAACAGTAAAGATATAGTATATCAGATGGTAATGGTAGGTTCTCTGGTGACAAAGAAAGCAGGAAGGGGAAATAGGACTTGCATACTAGGATGGATATTTGCACTTAAATTGGGTCATCAGGGAAAGCCTCACTGAGAAGGTGGCATTTGAAGGAAGTGTGGGAGGGAGCCATGCAGCTATCAGGGGAAAAGAGTTGCTGGCAGAAGGAGCAGCTGGTGCAAAGACCCTGGGGTGATAGGATGACTGCTGTGTTCAAGGAAAGTCAGGGAAGCAAGTGTGGCTAGAGCAGAAGGAGAGAGGGAGAGAGTGGGTTGAGGTGATATCTGAGAGGTGATGAAGATAGGATGTGCAGAACCTTGTGGGTTAGGGTGAAAACTTTAGCCTTTACTCTGAGTGAGATGGGAGTCACGGGAGGGGCCTGAGCAGAGGAGGGACAGGAGTAGGCAGGATATTTTATGTCATTAAAATTTCTCCGGTTGTTTTGTGGAAGATAGACTGTGGAAGGGCAAAGGCAGAAACGAGGAGTCCAGTGAGGTGGCTTCTGCCAACATTCTAGTAAGAGGTGATGGCTCCAGACCAAGATGGCAGCAGTGGGGGCGAGATGTGGTCACGTCCTGGATATACTTTGGAGAGCCAAAAGGATTTCTGGACAGCTTTTATGTGAGGCATGAAATAAAGAGAGTCAAGAATAGTCTCCAAGGTTATTCTGGAAGGATGAAGTTGTCATTTTCTGAGCTGGGAGGAGAACAGGACAGATGGTTCATGGTGCACCAGGCCACCCTTTCTTGCCATCACAGCCCTCTCTGAAGTCTCAGCTGCAGTCCAAGGGCTCCAGGTAAGACCCAGCCCTCCTCTTTCCCAGGAATCTTCAGGTCTACTTGGGGAAACACAACCTTCAGCAAAGGGAGAGTTTCCAGGAGCAGAGCTCTGTTGTCCGGGCTGTGGCCCACCCTGGCTATAATGCTGCCACTCATGACCAGGACATCATGCTGTTACGCCTGTCTCACCCAGCCAAATTCTCTGAACGCATTCAACCACTCCCCCTGGAGCAAGACTGCTCGGCCAACCACACCAGCTGCCACATCCTAGGCTGGGGCAAGACAGCCGATGGTCAGTAGGAGGAGGGTGATGGGGAAGCGCCAATGGGTGACAAGCTATGGAGGAGGTGGGCTCATAGTGAGGACCAATGGGGCAGTGTGTCAATGTGTGAAAGGTCAGTGTGGAGGGGAGGCAAATATGGGCGTAGGGCGAATGAGTGAACAGTCAGTGGAGAAAGTAGACCCATGAGTGAATGGTATGGAGAGATGGGCCATAAGATGAAGGATCAATGAAAAAGGAGGGTCAGTGGGAAGATTCTAATCAAGAAGGAGGCCAATGATCAAAAGAAACCAATCAGGACGCACAGATGATCAAGAAGAGATAAATGGAGGATGGACAAATGGAAGAAGAGGTATCAATAAAGCATGGCAGCCAGCTGAAAGATGTTAATTGAGAGTGCAAATGGGGTAGAGAGTGATAATAGAGAAGAACCAATGAGGAAGAGTCAGTGGTCAAGAGGAATCACTAGACGGAGGACTGGGGGAGGAACAAGTCTAATGGGTCAGCAGGAACCACTGAAGGTGGGTGGGCCGTTAAGTGAAGGGCCAAAAAAGGAAGGTGGACCATTGGGTGAAGGACCAATAGGAAGGGAGAGCCAATGAAGGAGGTGGGTTCGTTTAGAAAGAGCCAATGAGGGAGGTGGACCACTGGATGAAGGGCCAATAGGAAGGGAGAGCCAATGGGAGCAGGGGCAGGGAATGAAACCAGTTAGGAAAGCACCAATGGTCAAGTGTTGGCCAGTCAAGATGAACCAATGGAAAGAAGGGTCCAGTGAATGATGAAAGGGTGGAGGAGGGACTAACAGAATAGAGTCTAGAGGTCCCCTGGAACAACTGAAGAAGGTGGGATCAATGAAAAAGAAGAGTAGAGGCAGAACCTTAGAGAAAGGGAAAACCAATAAGAAATGAGGATTCCCGGAGAAAAGGTGATTAATAAGGAAGAAGGGCCAATGAGAGGAAAGAATGATGTAAAGAGGGACCAATCAAGAGTCAGAGCCAATGGGTTTTTATGAAAGAAAGACAAATAGGAAGAAGGAAACCAGGGGGAAGTAAGGACCAATAGGAGAGAGGTGACTCATAGGGGTTGGAAGATTGCTGGTGAGGACGTGAGAAGGACAGGTTGTGAGATGAGCCTGGCCCATCTTTCTCTGCAGGTGGATTTCCTAACACCATCCAGTGTGCATACATCCATCTGGTGTCCCATGAGGAGTGTGAGCGTGCCTACCCCAGCCAGATCACCCGGAACATGGTGTGTGCTGGGGATGAAAAGTACGGGAAGGATTCCTGCCAGGTGAGGCCACCAGGACCTGCCAGTGACATAGCCAAGAGCAGAGACAGGAAGAGAGAGATACACAGACCCAAATAGAGCTTTCCATGCTGGGGGACAATCCCAGGAAGAGAGTCTTAATTTGATACTCAGAGACACAGCCAGGAACAGGCAGAGATATAAAGACAGCCAGTAGAGACAAGGGTGGAGATGGAGAGGTCAAGAACCAGAGAGACACAATAAGGAGGCAGATGGTGTGAGGGGACCATCCTTCCTCAGACAGAACCCCTGAAAGTCCTGTTTGGACATGGCCGAGCTCTGGAGGTGGGCAGACCACAGCTGCAGAGAGACAGAGCTCATCCCCACTCCCAAATACCTCCTTTAACTTGGGGGTTTTGTTTTCCCCATCATCCATCAGATCTCTCCTATTTATGGCAAAATTTACCCCGGGGCATTGAGGGACGTGAAGAGACCAGTCAAGAGGGAGAAAGAGACAGAGACAGAGAAAGCGATACACAGCAAGTTGGATGCAAAGAAAGGGCAATCAGACAGACCTCATTTCCAAAACTGTCTTTTCTCGCTCCAGTTTTGTTGACATGCATGCATACATCATGGTAGAAGTTTCAGGTGTATAGCATAGTGTTTGGCTTCCATATATTGTGGAATGATTGTTGCAGTCAGTTAACTTAGTACGCATTATCCCCTGTGGCTTCAATAAAAAGAGAAGCAAAAAAGATGGGAACCCAATCCCCACTCCCCAGATTAGAAATAGTGTGAATTTGTTCAGATCTGGCTTTTGTAAAGAGGGGCCTGATTACAACTAATAGTTTCTCTTTTTTTAATGTTTTGTTTATTTTTGAGACAGAGAGACAGTGAGACAGAGCACGAGTGGGGAGGGGCAGAGAGAGAAGGAGACACAGAATCTGAAGCGGGCTCCAGGCTCTGAGCCATCACCACAGAGCCTGACACGGGGCTCAAACTCACAAACTATGGGATAATGACTTGAGCCAAAGTCGGACGCTTATCCAACTGAGCCACCTAGGCGTCCCCACCCCACCCCCCAAAGAGATTTTATTTTTAAGTAATCTCTACACCCAACATGAGGCTCAAACTCACAACCCCGAGATCAGGAGTTGCATTCTCCCCTGACTGAACCAGCCATGAGTCAGTGTCTCTTTTTCTTTTCTCTGTGTGTGTTTCTGTATCTGACTCTCTCCCTCTTTTCCACAGGGCGATTCCGGGGGCCCGCTGGTGTGTGGAGACCGTCTCCGAGGTCTTGTGTCATGGGGAAATGTCCCTTGTGGATCCAAGGAGAAGCCAGGAGTCTACACTGATGTCTGCAGATATGGCCACTGGATCCGAAAAACCATTCAGGCCAACTAACCCTGACATGTGACATCCAACTCTTGACCTGTGACCCCCACCTGCTGGCTCCAGAATATCTCTGACCAAGACTTTACCTTCCCCCCACCTGCCTAGATCCAACCCTTAATGCTTAATAAAAGCAGCGACGTGACAGCACAAATTCACCCTGATTTTACCCCAGCCCCATCCTCGCATCACTGGGGGCAAGTGGGGATATGAGCTAAGGTCTTACCCCCACCGCTAAGAGAATGCAGGAAAACTCCTTCCAAGCATCTCTTCTTTCCTGGTTGTCTCATGGGCTCTACTCCTTCTTGCAGAAGGGTGGTCACAAGTCTGGCAAATTTCTGCTCCTTGCTAGTCGTCTGCCCTTAGGAAGTGACTTCCTTCACTGTGTAGATTTTCTCATCTGTAACGTAAGGATAATGACAGGACATTCCTTATTAGGTGGCAGCTGTCATTGGGAAGATTCAAGATTCCAAATGTGTGGAACACAGACAAGAGGGCCTGACACCCTAACACACCTGCTTGAACAATAAAGAGTGGATTTTATTATTATTGTGATTTTTTTTTTTTTGCTTTTATTCCATGTCTGCCTCTCTGAAACCCAGATATTCTTAAATACCTTTTACAGCCCAGTCTGGTTTTTCCTCCCCTCTAAGAAGACATCTGTGAGTACTCCACCTGGTTCTAGCCTTCATGGTGGCTCTCTCCCCTCCACTCCTTTTGTAGCAGTGAAAGCAGGGAGGAGAGAAGGCTGGGAGGTCACTGTGTGTAGATGGGAGAGCAGAGCAGGAGCCAGATCCCAAAAGACCGCGGACTCTAGGTTGAGAGGATAGGACTTTCTCCTGAGGGCAGTGGGGAGCCATGGGAGGCTTGTGAGCAGGAGCAGCACTGTGGCTTTGTACAGGATGGACCAGAGAGGGGAGACTGGAGGCCAGGGAGGAGATTGAAATGACAGTGCAGAGAGAGAGGAGGGCTGAGTGGCGCCTGGGTCGTCTGGGGAAGGAGGCTGAATATGGGGTCACTGTATGGAAAGGGTTGGGTGGATGACATTCTCATAGAGGAGAGAACCTGTAGAAAGTCCTGAGGGTGTGAGAACATCAGGTGTGGCCCAGATGGCACAACACTCAGGTGATGGCAAATCACTCAGGATGAGGGAGCCAGGGTTTGAGGAAGGAGGAGTGGGTGGTGTGGCTGAAAGTGTGGGTCAGTAGAAGGCAGTGTTGGCCTTGAATGCCAGGAAGAAGCACTTGGCCTTGATCCCGAGGGCCTTGAGAAAAGGACAGGGTCAGATCTGTGCACCAGAAAGATCTTGCTGTGGTCCATTTGAAGGGACAGCAATGGGCAGAGGGGAGGAGAGACTGTAGGTCCCCCTAAGAAATGAAGGGAGCAGACACCAGGCTTCTTCATGCTTTCTGGGCTTCTCCCACCAACATGCACCATACGTGATCCCTAACCAATGTAAACACTTCTACCCCCAAGTCCCAGGCCTGTCCCTGTCCTCAGAGAAGCCTTCTTTTCTTACAACCCCTATGCATCATCTCTGAGGAAGGCAAAACAGCCTTTAAGCCAGGTGTCCTTCCAGGGAGGTGAGTGGGATGGGTAGGGGCTCCCAGAGAGAGAGGGAAAAGAGGGCTCTACATGGGGTTGGATTTAAGAGCAGAGAAATATTTAGGAACAGAGGGAGAATCAGAGACAGCAATTCATCTGTTTCAATATTTACTGCAACTTTATTTTTACCCAGCACAGCATAGAACAAAATTGGAAGTTGTTAAACAGAGCAATCGCATCATAGGAAATGTTCAAAGTCAGTCGTGTGTTATTCTACAATGGGAGAGTTATGTGGTCCAAAGACAGAGGAAGTCTTAAAAGAACAGAGACCCTCAGTTGCAACGGTCTTCAGATTTAGAGAAAAAGCATACATGCATGTCTTAAAAATCTAAGCAAGGTGAAAGTTGATCAAGCCACATGATGGCAGGGAGTGGCTGATTTTTATGTGTACACGGAAATATTGTCATGTGAATGGCCTGGGCCCGCCTTGACCAATCCCTTCTGAAGGTTATGAATGACAAATAGGGCCATGAAATGCGCCAGAGTCACCAGGAGGAGCCAGTCAGTGGATGTCCAGAAGAACTAAATCAACTTCAGTTAATTGAGAGAGAATTGTCTTCCTTTTTCAAAGATATTTATTTATTTTGAGACAGAGAGCACAAGCAGGGGAGGGGCAGAGAGGGAGGAAGACAATGTCAAGCAGGCTCCACACTCAGTGCAAAGCCTGACGCGGGGTCGATCTCGCAAACCGTGAGAAATCCGCTGAAATCAAGAGCTGGACACTTAACTGACTGAGCCACCCAGGCATCCCAAGAATTATCTTCTTTAATGGATACGACTAATAATAAACACTTACTTAGCACATGCCAGGCACTGGTCTACGGACTTTATATATTAACTCACTTAATCTCCACAGCAAGCCTGTGTGCTAAGTTGGAGTCATACCAAATTTACGTCCAGTGTTGGGAGACTGGAAAGACTATAACGTTGATCCTATGCACAAGTGTGATGTACACAGGTGTGTAAATTTACTTAAATGCATGTCTAAAATTTGAAGGGCTTCCGGAAGAGATTGAATGTGTTGGTTTTAGAAATGTAGTTTAAAATGTTTGAAGAGACTTGATTGGCTTAGTTTGTAAATGAGACCAAACATTATTGTAAAGAACCACCTAGAATAAAAAAAAGAGAGATCTAGAATTGAAAGGGCTGTAAGCCAGCATTGAAAGATTAAGAAAAGAAGTGACTGGGTCGCTGGAATTGTCACTTTAATATATGCAATATAAATTATAATCAAGATAAACCTCAGAATAGTTTCTTTTCCCCCTACACACGGAAAGCAACCTCAAGGTCTCTAAAACCTCTGGTTCAACAGGTGCAGGCTTACAGACGTGAGCAGTGCAGTTCGGTTTTACCCTCAAGGAATGTGAGTTCCAAAGGGATCATCTCCAGGGGTCCTTGTCTGGTTTTTTTCACCTCAGTCTGGTACCCCGTAAGGAGCTGTTGAGTGAGTAAGGGGCTCTTACATCCCAGTGCGTCAGACTTGGAGACACTGTTAGAGACAGATGCAGAGAGCTGGGGCCAGACAGAAAGAAGAGACCAAATGGAGAAAAGATCAGGAAAGGCAAGCCCAGATGACCCAGGACTGGAGATAGAGAAGCCACTTTTTGGGCTCCCCACCCAGTGCCCCATTTCCTACAGGGCCAGGAGCCACCCACCCCTTATTCTGGCCTCTTTCCCCATCAACAGGTGGCCCTGCCCAACCCTCTCACCCACGCCTGGCTGTGCCAGCCCAGTCAAAGCCTCTGCGGGGGGCGGGGGGCAAGGGGCGGGGGGCGGGGGGGGGCGCCCTCCCCCCCTACCGGACTGGATCCCTGCCCCTTTCTGCCCTGTGGCTCCCACCTCAGGGTGAGGGACAGGAGGGGTGAGGGATCCCTTAGCAAAGTGGCTTCCAAAATACAAGGCGAGGGAGGCTGAGGGACAGAAAGACACAGAGATACAGATACTCAGAGCCAGTGAGAGACAGACAGAGACAGAGGGACAGAATGATGTAGACGCAGAGACAGAAACAGGGAGATCAAGAAGGACAGAATCACAGAGGAAAGAGAGGTATTAGAGAAGGAAGGATGCAAAGAGAGACCCTGAGGTATAGAGAGACAGAGACTGAGAATCACTGGCACGTAAAGGGATAGGAGGAAACTTAGGGGGGTGATGGATTTGCTCACTGTCTGGGGTGATGGTTGGGTGTATGTATGTCAAAACTCATCTTGGGGCGCCTGGGTGGCGCAGTCGGTTAAGCGTCCGACTTCAGCCAGGTCACGATCTCGCGGTCCGTGAGTTCGAGCCCCGCGTCAGGCTCTGGGCTGATGGCTCGGAGCCTGGAGCCTGTTTCCGATTCTGTGTCTCCCTCTCTCTCTGCCCCTCCCCCGTTCATGCTCTGTCTCTCTCTGTCCCAAAAATAAATAAAAAACGTTGAAAAAAAAAAAATTTAAAAAAAAACTCATCTAATCGTACTCATCAAATCGTACACATTAAATATACGCAGTTTATTGTACTCCGATTATACCTCAAAGCTGTAAAAAAAGAAAAAGAGAAGTAAAGGAAAATAAGATGAGAAGTCTAGGGGCGCCCAGAGGGCTCAGTCCGTGAAGCATCTGACTCCTGATTTCGGCTCAGGTCACCATCTCACAGTCCTGAGACTGAGCCCTGAGTCTGGCTCCAAGCTGAGTGTGGAGCCTGTTTGGGATTTTCTCTCTCTCTGCCCCTCCCCCTCTTGCTCTCTCTCTCTCCGCCCCCCCCCTCAAAATAAATAAATATCAGAACCATTAAAAAGAGAGAGAACCTCAGAGGCAGATAAAGTGCAGGGGTTAGAGACACAGAAAAAGGCGGGGGGGGGGGGGACTGAGAGACAGACGCGGAGGCACACAGAGAGACGGGAATCCTAAGGTGGGGGAGGATGTGAGGTGGCCGCGGGGGGCGGGATGTGTGATAGGGGGAGACACCCAAAAACAGATACTTGGTGGACGCTTTATATTGAGAGATTTCTCAGAAAGATTTAGAGGGACGCAAAAACAGAGAAAGAAGGCTGTAAGAGTTTGGAAAAAAAACAAAAACAAAAAAACAGAGACACAGGTGGGAAAGCTATAAGGCGGGGACAGAGAGAAGCGGAAGGAGTATAAGGCATGGAAAATAAAGAAAAATCCTGGCGCCAAGAAGAGCGCCCAGAGCAGGTCAGAAGCACGAATGCAAGGCTGGGGGGCAGGGGCTGCAGGTCGAGGTGGCCCAGCCCCGCGGAGACCCCTCCCCATTCCCCGGGCCAGGGAATTAGGGAGTGGCCTTTGGGACTGGGTGGGAGGGGGTGCTCTGGAGGTGGAGGTGGGGGGCAGGCAGGAGGAGTGATTGCTGAGGCCTGACGGGGCGCCTCACTACCTGGGAATGCGCCCCGGGGATCAGTGGGTGGTTATAACCCAGGCCGGGTGCCCGGAGCCCAGGAGGAGGCACGGAAGGACGGCGCAGACCTGAGAAGTCTGTGGCTGAGCTGGGAGCCGGTTCCCCAGCCCCTACCAGGGGGGACGCTTGCTTGGCAGGTGAGGCCTGGGGAAGACCACTGGGAGGAGAGGTGTCTGCCTCTGGCTCTGGGCTTGGATGCATCCCCACTCTCTCTATCCTCCCTCCTTGCCCAACTGGAGAGGGCTGGATGTCTGCTCCTCTGAAGTCTGTAGCTCTTGGGGGATTGGAAGGCAATGTCCTTGTGGTTCCTCTCTGCCCTGGGAAATGGGACAGGGAAGAAAGGGACGTGAGGTAAGGGCTCCCAGAATCACCTGGGCCACCCTGCCCTCTGTCCTTCCCACCAGGTCCAAGTGGCCATGGCTACAGCAGGACCCCCCAGGACGTGGATGGTCGGTGCCCTGATCACGGCTCTGATTCTGGGGGTGAGAGGTAACCAGAACCCCTGTGTGTGCCTGTTGGCAAACTGTGGGTGGGGCTGTGGGTGACTCTCTGAGTGACATTGGAGTGTTTGTCCCAGGGAGACTCTGTGGGTATGGCTCCAGGACTGGGTGACTAGGAGTCGGTGTCCGTATTTGTGATCAAGTGATTGTGTGTGGCTGTGTGCCTGTAACCGTGTGTATGGGTGGGTGGGGGGGGGGTGGGGAGGGGACCTTTTCCCATATCAAGTGACTGCCTGTGACAGGTGCATTACCCTGGAGGCTGTGTGTGTGTGTGTGTGTGTGTGTGACTGTGTGACTGGGTGTGTGTGCATATAGGATCATGTGTGGCTCAGTGTCTGTGCGGGTGCTTGTATGCACGTTATGTGTGTCACTGTGTATGACTGCAGGGATCTGGGGCTCTTGTCCCTGTGTCACCAGATTGCAGGTAACAAACATGCTTGTTACCATGAAATGTGTGGCCAGGTACTTGCAGATAGCCGTTTGTGATCGTGTGATTGTGGCTGAGTGCAAGAATACGGGTGGCTATATTTGGGTTGTGTGACCGCTTGGGGTTCTATGGGTGCGTGTCTGTGACTGTGTGTTTATAGGGGGCTGTGTGACGGCACAGCTGTGTGGGTGGAGTTTCCATTCCTGCCTTAATAGAAGTGGCTGTCACTAGGAGGCAGTGGCTGTGTGCGGGTGGCTGATGCCAGGTCACTTGCACTGTCCCATGCTGGGTTTACTGAGTGTGATATTGTCACCAGGCCAACGTGCCTGTGGGCAGAAGTGCATGTGGTGGTCTCTGCATAGATGTATACGTGCATTCGTATCACTGAGACACTGGGTGGGTGCATGAGGTCTCGTGAGGCGTTCACCGAGTGCGTGTACCTGGGAAGTGTGTGTACCATGAGACGGAGCTGTGCCTGTAGCCATCCCGGGGGAGACCACGCGCGTGTGTGTGTGTGTGTGTGTGTGCGCGCGCCTATTGGTGACAGCCGTTGTGCGCATGTTTCTTGGAGTGTGTGCATAAATGAAGGCGGCACCAGTGCCTGGCATCTCTGGGTCATTGGCAAGAATGTGAACAACTAAACGGACTATGGGGGACTGGCGATGGAGTGAGGTATCCGTGTCTGTCTGTAGGGCGGACGGTATTGGCAGGAGGATTCAGGAGGTACGTTCGTGTTTGAGAAGGCAAAAAATCTGGCCTACTCTCTGCCACCACCCGGCGCCTCTAGCTGAGCACTTTCCTGGTTCTGCTCCCCCAACTCTCGCTCCGCCCAGGGGCTCTGACTCTGCCCCCTTTCCTCAACCGCGCTGCTAGTCCAGGCTTTATCCATAGTCAGGGTCCCCTTGGGCGGCGCAAGCCAGGCCCCACCTGGATGGCTCTCCCTCCTTTTGGCCAGGTTCCACTTCCGGTCCTATCTGCAGCCCTTAGAGCCCAGCCCCTACCTCCTCGCCCAAGTCAGGGCTCTTTAAGAGACCCTGGCCTCTCCAGCTGCCCCCTCCAGGCCTGACCCCACTTCCTGAGCCCAGGTCTTACCCTTAAAGCCCTGGTCACCGGTCCATTCCCCAGGCTCCACCCGCTGAGCCTTGGCTCGGCCTCTGGGGTCGTCCAACTTGACCCTCCCTGGCCCCGCCCACAAAGCTCTAGCCACTCCCAGGAATCTTGAGGTGCAGTCAGAGTCCAGTAAACCACCTGATCCTGGACTCTGTCCTTGAGTTCTAAGCCTTGCCCCTCATCAGAGATTTCACCCTTAGACTCCAGCCTTCGCCCCTAAAGCCCCGGGCCCACCCCTCAGTGTAAGGGCCCTTCGGAAGTCAGACGACCTCTGGCTGGCCCCGCCTCTTGGCTCAAAGGCCCACCCTCTGCGCCCAAGCCCCGCCCCGTCCCCAAACCCCGCCCATTTTCTGCCCCTAGAGCCTGTTCTTGCAAACGATGTTACCTCTTGCGACAACCCCTCTGACGCCGGCACGCGGCCCTCTGGGAGCACGCGGGACCTTGGAGCTGGGGCCCAGGAAGACACCAGGGCAGACGAAGGCAGCAGCAGCCGCATCGTGAACGGGACCGACTGCGAGAAGCTCGGCCAGCCTTGGCAGGCTGCACTGTTGATGCATCCCAACCAGCTGTACTGTGGGGCCGTGCTGGTGCATCCGCAGTGGCTGCTCACAGCCGCCCACTGCCGGAAGCAGTGAGTGGGGCTCTAAGAGCAGGACTGGACAGGGCAGGGGGCAGGGGTGGGGGCATGGAGATGAGGGTCCGGCGGGGATGACGAAGGGGTACAGTTGAGATGGGACTAAGGATGGAGATGGGGGGCAGAGGGCTGAGGCTGGAGAAAGGATCGTGGCGGGGGTGGGAGTTGGGCGCGCGTTGGGTTTGGGGTGGGTGCATATGCTGAGTGGTTTGGAATGGAGATGTGATTCAGAGTGGCTTTAGAGTTTGGGAGGGGGTGGGGCGCAGATACACGGGGTCGGGATGGGGCTGAGGGTAGGGTTGGGATTAGAGTTATGGGGAGTTTTGGAGGCGGTTGGGTTTGAGGTTGGGGTGGTTAGATCGTGTTGGGGATGCACATGTGGTGGTTTCTGTGTACACAAAGGATTCAGGTTGGGGATGGGATGGGTGGAGTCGGGGATGGGACGAGATTTGGGATGTGCTTGAAACTGGATAAAAGCATAGGGTTCGGGGTTGTTGGTAATCTGCACCATCTGCCTTAGATTTTTCAGAATCCGTCTCGGCCACCATTCCCTGTCACCCGTTTATGAATCTGGGCAGCAGATGTTCCAGGGGATCAAATCCATCCCCCATCCTGGCTACTCCCATCCCGGCCACTCCAATGACCTCATGCTCATCAAACTGAACAGAAGAATCCGTGAAACTCAGTATGTTAAGCCCATCAACATCTCCTCCCGGTGTCCGTCTGCTGGAACCAGATGCTTGGTATCTGGCTGGGGAACGACCAGCAGCCCCAGCAGTGAGTGTCCAGGCCCCTCTCGACCCCACCCCTGCCTGCCTTCTCCCCCCCTCTGTCTCTGAGCACTGCCCCTCCCTGTCTTTCTCACTGCTCACTGTGGCCCTACTCTGTGTGTCTCTGACAGTTAAATTCCCCAAGGTCCTCCAGTGCTTGAACATCACCGTGCTAAGTATCGACAGGTGCAAGGAGGCCTATCCAAGACAGATAGATTCCACAATGTTCTGTGCTGGTGACAAGGCTGGCAGAGACTCCTGCCAGGTAAGGCTTGAGACTTCTGCATTTGCTCAGCAAATACACAGCAAGTGCCAACTCTGTAACCTGAAACCTTGCTAAGTGCTGGGAACCCAGCCCTGTCCAGTAGAAATATGTGAGTCACACATGTAACTTTAAATTTTCTAGTAGCTGCATTTTATTTATTATTTTTTAACATTTATTTGTGAGAGGCAGAGACAGAGAATGAGCAGGGGAGGGGGCAGAGAGACAGAGAGAGAGAAAGGGAGACACAGAATCCAGAGCAGGCTCCAGGCTCTGAGCTGTCAGAGGCTGACACAGGGCTCAAACCCACGAACCGTGAGATCATGACCTGAGCTGAAGTCGGATGCTTAACCCAGTGAGCCACCCAGGTGCCCCTATAGTAGCTACATTTTAAAAAGAAACAGGTAAACTTAGCTATTTTAATAATAAATTCTGTTTAACCCCATGTATCCCAAGCACCATGATTTAAAAATGTAGAAAATATAAAACATTTATAAATGAGATTTTTTACATTCTTTTTTAAAAAGGTTATTTTTATTTTGAGAGAGAGAGAAAAAGAGCACATGGGAGGGACAGAAAGAGCTACCATATTAGACAGCACTCACTGGCCTAGAGGGAGAGATCAAGTCTGCTTTGTATGGTTAGGCAGGTTGTGCACTGCAGATATCACATCTAAGGGGGCACCCTTCACGTAATAGATACCAGTTTTGTCTATTTGTTTTGGCAAATTTCAGGCAGATGGCAGTTACATATCTTGTCCCCACAAAATCTGTAGTATGAAAGTTTCCTGACAAATGCTAGTAAACTGCCTTAAGGAAGGAAAACAAAAACTTTCGCTAGGTATTTGAAAAAAGAGAATATTTAATACAGAGGCTTGATTGCAAACTTGTTGGAAGTTTGTTGGAGGGCAGAAAAGGTTAAAAAGAAAAAAAAAAAAAACCTCCAATGGTTGGGCACCTGGCTGGCTCAGCTGGTACAGCATGTGACTCTTGATCTCAGGGTCGTGAGTTCAAGCCCCACATTGGGCATAAAAATTGCTTAAAATAAAATAAAAAAATAAAATTATCTTTAAGCCCCAGTGGTCAAGAAACTGCATAACCAGGGTAATTTCAGAGAATTATAAGAACTGGGTAGGAAATAAAACACAGTTTTATGATAGCAAGTGATGAGGGACAATATTCAAAAGGGTGTTTGGGGAGCATCTGGCTGGCTCAGTCGGAAGAGCATGAGACTCTTGATCTGGGGGTTGTGAGTTCAAGCCCCACACTGGGTGTAGAGATTACTTAAATAAATATACTTTTAAAAATTTTTAATGTTTATTTATTATTTATTTATTTTGAGGGAGAGAGAGAGGCAGAGAGAGAATCCAAACAGGCACTGCACTGTCAGCACCGAGCCCAGTGCAGGGGCTCGATCTCACAAACCACTGTGAGATGATGACCTGAACAGAAATCAAGAGTTGGACACTTAGCCGGCTGAGCCACCCAGGTGCCCCAATATACATATATATTTATTTACTTATAAAAGAATGGTTAGGAGGGCCTCCTCGAAGAGTTGGGTAGAGGCTGAATGACACGAAGGAGTCAGTCTTGCAAAGGCTAAGGGTAAGAAAAACATGTGCAAAGGTCCTGCAGCAGGGAAGAGTCTGGCTGATTCAAAGGACAGAAAAAGCCAGAACGTTTGGGAGACTGAGGGAGGGTGCAGTAGGAGTTGAGCCTGGAGAGATGGGTGGGGGCAAATATTCAACAAATACTCCTTGATCCCCAATACAGAACTTCTTTATGTCCTCATGGAAGCTCTATCCTTTGAGGATGACAGAAATTAAAATTATACTGTTGCAGGGATCAGGACCCTTCCCTGTATTCATGCCCTCAACGGTTCTAGAGGGATTTAAATTCAGGTGTTCCCTGCCAGCAGGATGTACACTTCAGTAACACTGGCAATTAGTAGGCATATCATCCCATTCTGATGGCTGGGCAACCCCTTCCCCACCCCACCCCCAAAAAAGAATTTTACAAACCTGACAATTGCAGCAACTTCCCAATATCATCTCTGTCCCCACGTAACATGGAAACACGTATCTGGAGAGAGAGAGGGATTTTTATCAGAAGAAAACACATCTAATCCACAGGTCAGCATTTAAAATCACTGTAGCTTTTCTGGAGCCCCGTTTAGCACTTTGTTTTTCATTCTGCAGACCTCAAGTAGCTTTTCATACCAGCGTGTGGTCAGGGTGTGGCCCCTGGGAGCAAAAAGTAACAACACTAATACTATCATAATAAGAGCAGCTAATCTCAGACCCCGCTTTATGTCGTTTATGTACATCGATGAGCTCATTAACTCACTTAGCCATTATTGATAGCTCTGTTTTACAGGGGAGGAAGCAAGCTCAGAGCAGTGAAGTCACTGCCTCTCAAAGGAAACTCTGCAGGGATATTAAGCAACATATAATGAAAACAATTAATCTGCAAGAAAGTTGAAAGTTAGAGGTTCACAGGCAGCCAGGCTCTTTTGCCTTGAAACAGTGTCTGCTAACAAAGAAAGAAGCCAGGCTCTGGATTTCTTTATACTGGATACCAGTATCTTGCATAAGCACTCATAAGAAATGACAGTAGAGAGTGGTATTATTATAGGAGAGGAATTGCTGGAGCTGTGGGGAGTTAAACACAGGCAACCCACGGAAGTGGTTCTCAACCTACCCCCAGACCCACCCCAGGGGACACATGGCAGAGCTTGTTCATATTTTTGGTGGTCACAGCTGTCTCCTGGGGAGGAAGGGGGTTACTGGCATCTAGTGCATAGAGGTCAGGGATGCTGCTGAACACCTTACAATGCACAGGACGGTCAGCACAGCAAAGAATAATCTGGCCCCGACGTCAGTGGTGCCCAGGATGAGAAAGCTTCATCCGAGGGCTGAGAACTGCCTCTCTGCAAAGGTGAGGTGTGTAAGAACAAGGTGGATTGCTGCAAGGGCAGGCGAAGAGTGAGGAAGGGAAAGGAAGGCATGTCCAGTAGGAGAAATACAATAATCGAAAGCTGGAAAAGAGAAACAGAAATAGGGACAGGGAGACCCAGTGAGGGCGACACAGGTGGGGGTTGGGTAGAGAGGGGCAAACAGAACTTCTAAGGTTTGGATTTACAGTGATACGTTAACATTCTTTCCCCCTCTCTCCTTCCCTCTCTCTCACCTACGTCTCCGTCACCTCTCTACTTTTTCCGCCTCTGTGTCTCTATCTCTTGCCACCCTGGCCTTTCTTCACCTGTGTGTCTCCCTCTCTCCACCTCTCCACATCTCTGCCTCTCTGTGAGCACCTTTCTCCTCCACAGGGTGATTCTGGGGGGCCTGTGGTTTGCAATGGCTCCCTACAGGGCCTCGTGTCCTGGGGAGACTTTCCCTGTGCCCAGCCCAACAGACCCGGCGTCTACACCAACCTCTGCCAATTCACCAAGTGGATCCAGGACACCATCCAGTCCAACTCATGAGGCATCCCAGGACTGGGCATTCTGGTGTGCCCCATCCTCTGCGGTCCTCACTCTTGCAGGGACCATGACACTCCCTCCAGACCCCTGTTCCCTAACAGGGATTAGCAATCTCAATCTCTCCAGCCCCTCCAAGTCTCCTGGAATCAGGGTCCCCCTTCCCCAACAGTGGGCTGATGCTGTCTCTCCATTCAGGTCCTAGAGACAGTTCCCAGAATGACCAATGTGAGGGCTGCACCTCAGTCTCCCCGGTGCTTCCTTCCTCAGACCCAGAGGCCGTCCCTGCTCTGCAGCTGTGACCCAAATCTGGTCCCAGAAATAAAGCATCTGAGGAGAAGTGGACTCTTGTGTGGTGTCCCGCACTCACTGAATGACCGGGCAGCCAGAAACAAGTCACTTCTGTCCACACCGCTGTGTTTGCTCTATTGGGTTATTTCAGTTGCAAGAAGCAGAGATCTGCTCAAGCCGCTCTGCGTTTTCTTCACAAATGCTGTTTGAGTGGGTATTTTGTGCCAGGAAGCTTCCAGATGCTGAGATTCCACAACAGGCAAAACAGAGAGCAACTTCCTGCCTCACGGAGCTCCCATTTTCACAGGGGAAGACAGACAGTAAAGAGATAGACAAATAAATTATGTACTATAATAAGCATGTAAGTGATATGAATAGAATGAGCACAGAGTACAGGGAAAGAGGAGTGTTAGGAGGGTCCTTATAAGAAGGAGTTGTCGGGGGGGGGGGAGGGGGGGCAGTCAGAGTGAGAGATTAGAAGAGGCTACAAGATGGTTCTGAAGATGAGGGAAAAGGAGAGGAGCCTAAGAATGTAGGTGGCAGTCCAACCGCTCTCTGTAAGCAAGCACAAGACGGGTGCCATGGTGCAAAATACGGACAAATAATACTGACATAATTGCAGATGACAGAGATAACTCAAAGTTGGGATGTTAGGGGGCAAAACGTAGAACAGAGCAGAACGCTAGCTGAGGGGCAATCTTGAGTATGTTTTCCAAAATGATGTTGTTGGTCGATCTGCTCTTGGCAACAGGAAAAAATTCATAGTGCCTTGAATAGTTAGGTTTTAACCTTGCGTACCAAGAAATCCAAGTAAGGGCTGTGAGGGCTCCAGTTCCACTTCTCTCTGCTTCTCTTGGTTCTCCTTGGTGTGTGGTTCCTCAAGATCAATGACAGCAGCGAGTGTCTTTTATTTTTAATGATTATTTTTGAGAGAGAGACAGAGCATGAGCAGGGGAGGGGCAGAGAGAGAAAGGGAGACACAGAATCTGAAGCAGGCTCCAGGCTCTGAGCTGTCAACACAGAGCCCGACACGGGACTTGAACTCACGGAGTGTGAGATCATGACCTGAGCCGAAGTCAAACACTTAACCAAATGAGCCACCACGGGCCCCCAGAGAGTATCTTTCAGAGAAGGGTAACACTTCTCCAGAAACTGCCCCAGCAGAATTCCCTTCATTCTTATTGGTCAAAATTGGGTCACATGCCCTCTCCTAAACCAATCGCAGGCTAGAGGAAATGGAGTAACATGGTTGATTTGCACCAATCAGGATTCATTTTCCAAGACTGAGCCCAGAATGTCCTCTGAGTAGTGGAGGCTTGAGGAAAGGAGCTGCTCCCTGAATAAAATGAAGATTCTCCTATCAAAGAAGAAGAGAAACATGGATGGTAGGTAAACAGCCAAGCGTGTCTCTTATAGGCGTCCTTTTAGCAATATTTTAAAATTAACTTTTCATTGAAGGATAATGTACAAACAGAAATGTGCCTTTTTCATGAGTATTATAAACTCAATGAATTTTCACAAAACAGAAGACATCCTTGTAACCAGCACCAAGATGGAGAAGCAGGATATGACAAGCTCCCCCAGAAGATCTAGGGGCCCCCTTGCAGTCACTACCCTTTGCCAAGTGCAGTGACCTCCTGACTTTTATCACCATCCATTGTTTTTGCCCACTTATAAACTTTGTATGAATAAATATAAATGTATTTTTATAGATTTATGGAAATATAATAAATGCATATAAATAAAATCACACAGTGCATTATCTTGTGTTTGGCTTGTTTTGCTCAGTCTTATATTTGTGTGTGGTTCACCCAGATTTTTGTCTATAGTTGTGGATGTCTCTTCATTATGGCACTGTTTACTTTTGTGTAAATGTACTCCAATTTATTTACCCTTTTTACTATAAATGGACATTGGGTAGTTTCTAGTTTTTTCAACGGTTTAACAGATTTTTTAATGTTTATTTTTTTTAAGAGAAAGAGAGACAGGGTGTGAGTGGGGGAGGGACAGAGAGAGAGAGGGAGACACAGAATCTGAAGCAGGCTGCAGGCTCCAGGCTCCGAGCTGTCAGCATAGAGCCCCATGCGGGGCTCAAACTCATGAACGGTGAAATCATGACCTGAGCCGAAGTCGCACACTCAACCGACTGAGCCACCCAGGCACCTCTCTTCAACAGTTTTAAAGGCAATACGCTGATCTAACACCTGCCAAAGCTATGGTGAAAATTTTAGGAGAAGCACTGTGCTTGACTCCACCACCCCCTACCCTGTCCCCATGCTTCTTTCTCCTGATGGCACAGCCTGGAAGCATTCTGGGTCAGGTTTAGACTCAAGGTTGAGCAGGAGATCAGAAGGGAGGTGTGTGGGCCCGGAGGCAGAGATTGATGTGTTGTGATCTTGTCTGACTCAGCACAGGGCAGCCTGGGCAAAATTGAGATGTAGTTGTTGGATTACCACACAAACCCAACTATTACTCAGGGTGGCACGTAATCCGGATAAAGATGTTCTCCCTGCATGTGGGTGGCCAGGTGATCCAGTTTTAAGCACAAGATGTAAGCTGAAACCCAGTGGGTGGATTTCTCTGGGAAGTTTTTGTTTTGCTGATAAAAGGGTGGGTGTTATGTTTGGAACCTATCCCCTTCCCACCAAGAATGGGGATGCCCAGAGATGGATCAGCCACTTGGCACCACAAGGATAAAAGCCACGGGATAAAGACGACTGCAAGAAGCAAAACGAAGCCTGCACTCTTGGTGACTTGCGTAAGCCCCTGCTCCAGGCGCACACTCCAAACATCCGAACTTGAAACAAGAGAGGACAGAACCTCCAGCAGCTGTGCTACTCTAGTTGGTGTTAGGTATGCTGATACAGAGGAGTTGATGGGAGAAATGAAGTTTCTAGGAACAAAACCTGAGCTTAAGACATTGTGCAGATTTTCCTGGGCAGGATCAACTCTCTCTTCCTGAACGAGGATGTGCCTTTTTCAGTGTGAAGCCTGGCTCCAGAATCAGGAGGGAACAGATGTCTGCAAGTGGCTCCTGTCAAGGGTGGAGAGGACCAGTGTATTTCCTGCATGGTGATGTAAGTGGTAAGGAGAATAGGGCTGTGGTGGTGCAAGAAATAAGCTTCTTGCCTTACCAGATATTAAGACAGGCTGCAAAAATAAAATAATGTAGTTTTTCAAGTGTAGTGTTTAAAATAATTAAATTAAAAAAGTGTAGTGTTAGTGAGTGCAGGAGTAGACAAATGGCTCAGTGAGACAGAAGAGAGAGTTCAGAACTCAATATATTATATACTATGTGGGGAGTTATAAAATATGGTAAAATAGCAATCCAAATTAATGGGAGGAAGATGGTAAGCATAGTAAATATTGTCAGGAAAACTGGCTCAATGTGTGGAGAAAAATATACTTAGATATCTATCTCTACACACAAAGGTAGACTCAAGATGTATTAAAGGCCAATATGTGAAAGATACACTTACAAAGTAAACAGAAGAAAACCAAGGAGATTATCTTCAAATCTTTGTGACAAAGAACAACTTCTTAAGACTTGGAAAGTACAGATCATAGAACAGAACATCGATTAGTCTCATTGTGTCAAAATTAAAAGTAGACTAAAATGAGCCATTAAAACATTTATCAGAATGGGAGAGGTTGGGGTGCCTGGGTGGCTCAGTCAGTTAAGCATCCAACTTCAGCTCAGATCATGATCTTGTGGTTCGTGAGTTCAAGCCCCATGTCAGGCTCTGTGCTGATGGCTCAGAGCCTGGAGCCTGCTTCAGATTCTGTGTCTCCCTCTCTCTCTGCCCCTCCCCTGTTCACACTCTATCTTTCTCTGTCTCTCAAAAATGAATAAATAGTAAAAAAAATTAAAAATTAAAAAATAAAAGAATGGGAGGGGCGCCTGGGTGGCGCAGTCGGTTAAGCGTCCGACTTCAGCCAGGTCACGATCTCGTGGTCCGTGAGTTCGAGCCCCGCGTCAGGCTCTGGGCTGATGGCTTGGAGCCTGGAGCCTGCTTCCGGTTCTGTGTCTCCCTCTCTCTCTGCCCCTCCCCCGTTCATGCTCTGTCTCTCTCTGTCCCAAAAATAAATAAAAAACGTTGAAAAAAAAAATTTTTTAATTAAAAAAAAATTAAAAAAAAAAAGAATGGGAGAGGTCATTTGCAATATTCATAATGTACAAGGGACTAACACCTATAATATGCAAGAAGCACCTGTGAATTAAGAAAAGGGATGGGCACCCTTACGGGAAAATGGGTAAAACTTATGAACAGGCAATTTACAGAAGCAGAATCTAAAAGCTGACATGCATAAGAGGAGATGTTCAAACTCATTTATTATCAGAGAAATGTAAATTTCAACAGCAGTGAGCTACAATTTTACACCAATTAGGCTAGAGAAAATTAGAAGGATGGGCAGTGTTCAGTGTTGTCAGGGATGTACAGGCATCCTGGGATGTTCAAGTGCTACCAGGGTAAGTGTGGGGCCTTCAGCTCTGAGGAAGGATCCGGCACTATTTCATTTAATTAAGTATATACATACCCCATGACTCAGCAATTTCTCTCCTGGCTATACATCCCAAAGAAATTCTTCCACACCCACAAGGGGTCACGTACAAGGATGTGCCTTGCAGTGTTCTTTGTGGTGGCTGGGAGTTGGCAGCCACTGCGTGTCCATCCCTAGGGGGATTGTTGAGTAAATGTGTGGATGCCCATCATGGAGTTCAATGCAATGGGGCAAATGTGTGAACACGGCAACATGGTTGCGTCTTTAAAACAAAATGCTGTTTGAGGGGCACCTGGGTGGTTCAGTTGGTTAAGCGTCCAACTTCAGCTCAGGTCATGATCTCATGGTCCATGAATTCGAGCCCAGCGTTGGGCTCTGTGCTGACAGCTCAGAGCCTGGAGCCTGCTTCAGATTCTGTATCTCCCTCTCTCTCTGCCCCTCCCCTGTTCATGCTCTGTCTCTCTCTGTCTCAAAAATAAATAAACATTAAAAAATTTTTTTAAAATGCTATTTGAAAAGTGAATTAGAATAGAATGAGATATATAATCTAATGCCAATAACATAAGTTAAAATTACAGGCCCATAAGAACCACACTACACATTTTGTAAGACCGAGGGAGGGTGAGAAGAGAGAAGAGAAGGGAGGGATGGAAGGAGAGAGGGAGGGAGGTGGGGGGGCAAGAGAAGGATTCTGTACAAACCAGTGATGATAATGATGCATTTGACATTGAACCTCTGCCCCTAAGGTCTAAAGGGAGTAAAAAATTAGCTTGTTAAATTGTCAAGCCACACCTTGCATAGATAGTGTCCTGAGGCTGAGCCCCTCTGTGGGGCTGGGAAAGTTGTGTGCATTTTGTGTGTCCCCATTCACTGTGGCCATCTTTTGATAGTATTTGGTATCCTTGAATTGTTAAATCAGACGCTAACCCAACTGTGGCTGATTCTTGCTTGATTCTGCACTCCCCCGAAATGCACAGACTTGGCTCAGGACCTCCTCGGAGAGGCTGTGACTGAGGCCCCAAACT
This sequence comes from Neofelis nebulosa, assembly GCF_028018385.1. Taxonomy (NCBI): domain Eukaryota; kingdom Metazoa; phylum Chordata; class Mammalia; order Carnivora; family Felidae; genus Neofelis; species Neofelis nebulosa. Next base: position 7,657,696 of record NC_080798.1, read on the forward strand.
GTCATCGGGTGTGGCTAGGAAAGTTGGTGCGTCCTCCACCCGGTGCCCTCGCTCTTGGGATGGTTGACCCTGGCTAAAAACCGAGGTCAGGGAGTGGCCCCAATTTTGTTGGTGGGAGGATCTTCCCCATGCATTCCACACACCAGATAAGCATCTAATTGTTAGCTACAGAGAGGCTGGCTGTGGGTTTACCTTTTATTAGTAAATCATAATGATGATGATGACAACAGCAACCATGTATCGAGTGCCTGACACCTCGCTGCATTCATTGCATGCCTCGTCTCTCCCAGTTATGACAGCAGCCTCAGGACGGAGGCCCTCAAAAAGTCAGTGAGGGGCAGTCAGGTTGGGAGAATTTGGCTCCGTTTCTGCAGCTGGTATGTGGCAGAGCCGGGATATGAATCAAGGGAGTGGGAGGCCTGAGCCTTTGCCCAAAACCACACCGTGCTCCGGCCAACAGAAGCAAATGCAGGGGCACCCTGCCAAAGCCGAAGCTGGGGAGTCTCGACTAAGGCAGTAGGGAGAGAGGGAGGGGGTGAGAGAAGGAAGAAAAAGGGTGAGGGGGGCAAGGAAGCGGAGACACTGAGCTTTACAGAAACAGAGCAAAGAAGATTTAAAGACAAATTCAGATGTAAAGAGATTCAAAAAGAGAGGGAGCTTTGGGGAGATTTAGAAAGAGGGAAAGTGAAATAGAACCATAGGAAAAGGTTCTGAAGAAAGACCTAGGGAGATAGAGAGAGGGACTCAGTAAGATAGTTAGGAAGATAGGGACAGACAGAAAGAAAGGAAGGAAGGATACCTGCCTTGAGAGTTTTACAGAGGCAGTCGGATAGCCCAGATTCCCTTTGCTGACCCTTAACCTCACTCTCCTTCAATTTCCAGATGCCTAAGTGCCCCGCCCCACCCCTTGGCTTTGCAGCTAGACCCCTAGCACCCAGGGCTCCGTTCTCTCAGATCCTGGCCTGGGTCGCCCATGGAAAATATCCCTTCTACGCTAAAGAGCAGGCAGGCTGGGGATGCCTGGATGCCTCAGTCCGGTAAGCATCTGGCTCTTGATTTTGGTTCAGGTTCTGACATCGTGGTTCATAGGATCCAGCCCTGCATCGGACTCTGCGCTAACAGTGTGGAACCTGCTTGGGATTCTCTCTCCTTCTCTCTCTGCCTCTCCTTTACTCGTGCTCTGTCTCTCTCAAAATAAGTAAATAAACATGAAAATAATTTAAAAAAAAATAAAGGACAGGCTGGATTCAAACCTGTGTCTATTTCCTATTCTGAGCATTAAGGGAGAGAATGCACGTCAAGGCAAGGGTACAGAGCTTGGTACAGAATAGGCATGTGAAACTAGTTGCTTCTGTGATTATTATGACCATTATTATGACCATTATTACTCTTGTCCTGGAGTTCCTTGGCCAGCCAGCACAGGTGCCAAGAGAGTCATTGTGCCGTATCAACATCTCCAGGGAGCTTGTTAGAAAGTAAGTGTAAAATCTTGGCCCTTCCTCAGACCAACTGAATCAGGAGTTGCATCTTAACGAGATCCGCTGGTGCTTTGTGTGCACTTTGGGGTTTGAGATGCGCCCCTAAGCACCCAGGAAGAAGGAATCTTAAACGCGAGGTATGAGAAGCCACAACTTGCTCCCGGGCGCCACCTTGAGGTCTGTGGAAGACCTGACCCTGGAAAGCCATGGGTGTGAAGTCCCACAACCCTGGGTCCTGGTTTCCCAGCTCCCCTGGGTTCTTAACTTTGGAATTTTGGGCAAGTTAATTGATCTCTCTGAGCCATGGATAGGTCACACTTCTTACCTGTAACACCAAGCTCACAACTGCATCTCATGCACAATGCCTGCTGCAGAGTTGGTGCTGAAAAAATGTTATCCCATTTTCAGAATGTGCCACTGTTTCGAAGATGGAGCCTGGATATAACTTAGAGGGCAGACTACTCAATCCACTGTATTATGTGTTACACCGTGTCCTCCAAAAATATATGTTTTAAGGTCCTAATCCCGGAGACCTCAGAGTGCAATCTTATTTGGATATTGGGTCATTGCAGGTTAGTTAACATGAGGTCATACTGGAGTAGGGTGGACCTTTAATCCCATATGACTGGTGCTTTTATAAAAAGAGGGAAGACAACGTGAAAACATACACACAGGGGAGAAGGTCATGTGAAGACAGAGGCAGAGATTGGGGTGATGCAGCTATAAGCCAAGGAACTCCAAGGATTGACAGCCATTGTCAGAAGCTAGAAGAGGCAAGGAAAGATTCTACCCAGAGTCCCAGAGAGAGCACAGCCTTGTCAATAGCTTGATCTTGAACTTCTGGCCTCCAGGAGTTCTGGCCTCCTGCTATGGACACTGTTACGGCAGCCCTAGGGAACCACTACACATAGGAAGGTTGATCGTCTCTGTAGGTCAGATAGAGATATTAGAATATCTCCAGAATCCTTCCCTTGAGAGGAAGAAATCAAACACAGGTCTACTTTACAACAGAAGATGTATGAATGGCCAACAAGCACATGAGAAGATGCTCAACATCTTTAGTCACAAGAGAAATACAAAACTGCAATCAATCACTACTACATGCCCATCAGGTTGGCTAAAACAATTTTTTAAATCCCCCAAACTCATAAATGTAGCAGAGATGTACAGTGACCAGAACTCCGACACATTGTTGCTGGGGATGTACAATGGCATAACCACTTTGGAGAAAGGTTGGGCAGTTTCTTGCAATACTGAACATGATCTACTCTATGCCTAGCAGTCCCACTGGTAGGTATTTCTCCATGAGAAGTGAAAACACACATCCACACAAAGACTTTTACACAAATGTTCACAGCAGCTTTCTTTGTAATAGCCCCAAACTGGAAGCAACCCAGATGTCCATCAACAGGAGAAGGGATAAATGAACTGCGGCATATTCAAACAATGGGCTATGCCTCAGCAATTACAAGGAACAAAATGCTCAAGGGGACTCAAGATGAAAAACCCTAATAACGTTTTCTAGCCACACACATTGGTGAATAAATCAAGTGGGTCCACAAATCTGTGGGTCAAATTGTCTTAGACTGTTGAACAAACTCAGTATTTTCTATCAAGCATGATTTATTTTTTGCTTTTAATTTAGACCAAGGGTGGAAAAGGCTGTGTTCATCATATGGCATATTTGCTGACACATTATTATCAAGGCTTCTGTCTTGTTTTTTATATAATTGTATTCAACCAATTTTTCCCCCATTGTCTGTTCCTATTCCCTTCCTCCTCTGGGCCAAAACTAGAGACAAATGAGGTATTTTGCCTCAGGAACAAAATTTAAGGAGTAGTGCAAAACCTCAGAAATCAAGACAAACAATATTTTAAAAAGTCAAAATGAATGCAGACAAGTCCACACAGGGATCTGACTCTGCACAGCATGATTCATATGCCTCAACCTAATCCCAGTCCTGCTGCATACTGTCTTTATTTTAAATCTTGGTATCTTGTTCATCCTAGATTGTTGCATTAATTTGGAGTTTTTAAAACATCGCATTAAAGTGTTTATTCTTGATTACTGAGGTTTTTGGTCATGCTTATGCTTGTGCCCAAGACCCTCTTCCCCCTCCTCCTGGTCTTCTGAGCTTTGCCCTCAGGTAACCATCCTATCATGTCTCATTCACATCTTTGTGTTTTTGTGTGTTTTTATTGCCATAAGTGTGCCAAACTACAAAATCTGAGGGCACGGTTCTTCACAAGATTGCCCTTGTTTCAGACACCTGCTACAATTTGGGGGATCCGCGGGGTCGCCTCCCCCCGCTTGAGACCAGCTAGCTACAAATCTGGAGTCCCCATAGACTCCCTCAGGCTTAATAAATCACAACTATGGGATTCAGGAAAATGCCAAACTTACAACTGCAGTTTTATTATAACAAAAGGACAGAAATTAGAAGACAAGCATAGGGGCGCCTGGGTGGCTCAGCTGGTTAAGCATCCGACTTCGGCTCAGGTCATGATCTCACGGTTGGTGGGTCTAAGCTCCACATTGGGCTCTGTGCTGACAGCTCAGCCTGCAGCCTGCTTCAGATTCTGTGTCTCCTTCTCTCTCTGCTTCTCCCCCACTCACACTGTGTCTCTCTCTCCCTCAACAATAAATAAACATTAAAAAAGAAAAAAGAAACTGAAAGATATGCATAGAGTGAAGTGGGAGGTGGTTCCAAACGTGAAGCTTTCATCATCCTCAGGGATGTGTTATTTGTCACACATCAAAGTGTGACAATTCCCAAAGAGTATTGCCAACCAGGGATGCTCACTCAAACTATGACACACAGAGTTTTTAATGGGCTACATTACGTATGTGTGATTGATGGGTCAGCTGGCTACAGATTTGGGGGTTCTCACTACCCCTTAAGATTCAATATTTTGTTAGACCAACTCTCAGAACTCAGGAACATGCTATACTTATGATTACAGTTTTATTATAAAGAGTATAAATCAGGCCAGATGAAAAAATGAATAGAATGAGGTCCAGGAAGGTCCCAAACATATTCTGTGCATTCTGTCCTCAGGAGCTGTCACACCCTGTATGTTGCCAAACAGGAAGCTCATCAGAGCTCCAGAGTCCAGAGTTTTTATTGGGGTTCCATTATAGACACATGGTTGATCAAATCACTGGCCATATGATTGAACTCAGTCCAGCCTTCTTTCCTCCATAGGCTGATATCAAGTGGCCCAAAGCTCCAACCTTCTGAATCACATGGTTTGTGTTTCAAGTATTTTGAGTGTGGCCCTAGGGGCCTACCATATATAACAAAGGTATTTCTATCACTCCAAAGGTTTAGGGCTTACTTCCCAAGAACAGGGGACAGAGACCAGCCAAAGTCTGTTGATTACACATTTATAAAATATGCAGGGATTTTTGGTTCTGTGCATATATTTTTAATGCATGTAAATAATATTGGTTATATGCCCCAAATTTTACCTTATTTTTTTTTGTCACTCAGAACTATGCTCCTAAGATCCATCCATGTGGATATATATACACCTAATCTGTTGTTTTTAACAACACACAACTCCGTGCCACTGGGCACTCACCACACCCTACCATCTACTACCCCAGAGGTGGACACAGAGCTTGCCTCCAGCTCCTCATTTCCACCAACAGTGCTTTGTATGTGTCTCCTTAGAATCCAAAATCCAATTTATTTGGAACCCGTGGAGGTTCAAATTACAGCCACAAATTTTCTGCACTCTTCTCTCCAACAGTTGGAGTTGAATTTCCTTCTCTCTGAGTGTGGGTTGAACTTACTGACTCACTTCTCATGAACAGAATGTGGCAGAAGTGACAGTGTATGTTACTAGGTTGTAAAAAGTATCGCCTCCCTCTCTCTTTCCTCCCTGTATCCCTCCCTCTCAGATCACTGGCTCTGGGGGAAGCTCACTTCTGTGTTGTGAGGACACTCAACAGCCCACATGGTGAAGTTCACATGGTAAAGAACTGAGGTCTCCAGTCAACAGCCACTGAAGTCACCCAGCCCGGAAATAGTCCAGCATAAGTGGAACCTTCAGGTGACTGCAGCCCTGATTAACATCTTGCCTATAATCTAGTGACAGACCCTGAGCTAGAACCACCCAGGTAGCCACTCTTAGATTCCTGATCCTCAGAAACTGTGTGAGGTGTTTTTTTTTCAAGTTTGTTGTGTTAAGATGATGAATTAGGGGTGAATAGCCACCTAGCAATAGGCAACTAATATGGCATCTAAACCTAGGAGTGGGACAAGTTCCTGGTTGAACTGAATACATATGCAATGTCCTCACAGAATTAACACAGAATTATCACACGCTGGGTGATAGTGTGGGCATATGGTTAATTTGACCAAGTAGAGCCAGGTCACTCTCGTGCACGGCTTTGTCCCCCACACTCCAAGGGCACAATTTGAGGATCCCTGAAGTTCAGGTTCCTGCTGCTGCTTGACATGACTCAGCTTTCTACTGCAATTTAATCGGTATAAAACGATAGCTTGCCACATTAAACTCGCATTTCTTAAATTGTTGATGGTTTGAGCCTCTCTTCACCTGCTTGCTAGTTAAAAACGTAGCTCTTAACTTTCAGAAAACATGAAATATTCTAAAACGGTCACTCTAACAGCTGTAGCTTGTCTAGAACAAGCCTGTCAACAAAGTTTGCATCACATCATCTATATTAATGGCTCACATTTCATAGATGATCTTAATAAACCTCTGGTCGCCAGGGAGGTTCAAGCAAATGAGCCATCCAGGAGTTAATTCTGTGAGGACATTGTATATGTATCCAGCTCAACCAGGAACGTGTCCCACCTGGCAAAATTGGGGTTGCTGTGTTACTGAGGCTGTTTCTCTAAACCTTCACAGTTGATTGGAATACATATATACATTTTAAATGTTTTAATTAAGTGAACTTTGCCCCCAACACGGGACTCGAACTCACGACCCAAGATCAAGAGTCTCACGCTCCACTGACTGAGCTAGCCAGGCATCCTGGAATATATTAATTTTTTTTTAATTTTTTTTAACGTTTTATTTATTTTTGAGACAGAGAGAGACAGAGCATGAACGGGGGAGGGGCAGAGAGAGAGGGAGACACAGAATCGGAAGCAGGCTCCAGGCTCTGAGCCATCAGCCCAGAGCCCGATGCGGGGCTCGAACTCACGGACCGCGAGATCGTGACCTGAGCCGAAGTCGGACGCCCAACCGACTGAGCCACCCAGGCGCCCCTGGAATATATTTTTTAACTGTCTACTTTATCTTTTCCACAAAGGAGGGACAAACGAGGAAGCTCATACTAGTGCTCTGTGTGCTCAAAAGCACTTTTGCGCTTTTCTTCCTCCTACGTGCTCTCATTATGTGCTACCATGCACATAGGCATGTGGATTTAGGTTTAACTTTCCTTGCTGCTTAGGCTTGGAGCTTATGGTGCTCTGTTTCTTTGGGAGCAAAAGGAAACAATACGTGGTGCAGATGTCAACCCAGAGACCTCTGGAAATGGTACAGAAGGAAGAGGTGGGTTCATGCTGACCTTGGTCCTGAAAGCTGTGTGTCGTCATGTGCGTGGGTTATGTGAGTGCAAGAGACTGACCAGTGGCTCTCAGGAACACTGAGGTGTATGAAGGAGGGAAATAAAACCGCCCAGTGATCTCACCAGCCAGAGAAAACCAAACAATGTTGCCATCTTTGTGCATGTGCTGTAGGGACACAGGATAGCTCTACAGTAAACACACAGCCTGCAAAAACCAAAGTGCCCAGTCCTAACCCTAGCCTTGCTATGTACTGGATGTGTGTGAAATGACAAGAAAAAATGGTGCATTTTTCAACCCCATGGGGTTGTTTCAAGGATATTGGAACATAATACCCAACAAAGCTTTGTGTTTGGACCTGGGTTTCCAGAAAAATGGTCGAGCAATCACTCTGGCAAAACACTTCTCTGACGCAGCAGACAGATGAGTGAAACTGTTCATCTCCACAATTAGGAGTCTGTGGCGAGCTTTAACAGCTTTTTAAAACAATGTACCTTAAGAAATAAGCCAGCGGAGCTTCAGGACTGTATCATTTACCTCCAGTGATAACAATTAAGAGAGTCATTAGTAATGTTCACACTTAGTCATTATTTTGTAACTTATGCAACTGACTGAATGGTTTGTCAATAACTTTGTAAGCAACTCAGCATTAAGGGAGTCTTTTCTTTTATTTTTTTTCAACATTTATTTATTTTGGAGAGAGAAACAGAGAGACAGAATGAGCGGGGGAGGCTCAGAGAGAGAGACACACACACACAGAATCTGAAGCAGGTCCCAGGCTCTGAGCTGTCAGCACAGAGCCTGACGTGGGGCTCGAACTCATGAACCAGGAGATCATGACCTGAGCTGAAGTCAGATACTCAACTGGCTGAGCCACCCAGGCACCCCTAAGGGAGGCTTTTTCAACATTTTACTTTTAATTGTAAAAAAAAAAAAAAAAAGCAACATGAAATTTACCATTGTATCCATTTTTAAATGTACAGCTCAGTAGTGTTAAGTATATTCACCTTGTTGTACAACAGGTCCCCAGAACTTTTCATCTTGAAAAACTGAAACTCTGTAACCCATTACACATTTAACTCCCCATTCCCCTTCCCCGGGCGCCTTCGCCAGGAAACCACCGTTCTATTTTGTCTGTTTGAATTTGACTATTTTAGATACTTCCTATAAGAAGTATTATACAAGTACTTGTATTTTCGTGACTGGCTTCTCTCCCTTCACATAATGTTCTCAAGATTCATCCCTGTTGTAGCATGTGACAGCAGATTCTTCCTTTTTAAGGCTGAATAATAATCCATTTTATGGAGACATCACATTTTGTTTATCCAATTCATTTGTCAGTGGACACTGGTTTATTTTCATATTCTGTCTGTTATCCATAAATGCTGCTATGAACATGAGTGTGCAAATATCTCTTCTAGACCCTGCCATCAATTATTTTGATTACATATCTGTAAGTGGGATGGGGGGGGTGTCTTTGATTATATAAAAAGGAAAAGAAGGTATCAACTTCATTAATACTAAGTTGGGTGGGTTGTTTTGTTTTGTTTCTATGAATGTCCCTGGAGTCAGGCTGCCTGGGTTCAACTCTCAGCTTTAACACTTACCTGCTGTGTGTCCTGGGACAGCTCACTTCACTTCTCTGCTCTCAGTTTTCCCATCTGCAAATAGGAATACTAACAGAACCTACAAACTTCAGGCTTTTGTGCATGTAAGTGACTACATCCTCAAGGACATTATGATGAGTGGGGAAAACCCAACTTCAGAGCATTTCATACTGTATGATCCCGTTTATATCACATTCTCGAAGTCACAGAATTAGAGTGACAGAGAACAGACCAGTGGTTGTCAGGGCTTGAGGGTGAGGGGAGGGTGTGGTTCTTAAGGGATAACACGAGACACTTTCTTCCTGATGATGCAACAGTTGTGAATCCTGATGGTGGTGATGGGAAAGACAGAGAAAGAGATATAAAAATGATGAAATTCAACTAAGATCTGTAGCACGCTACTATTGTAGCAAACCCAGTTTTCTGGTTTTGACAAAGTTTTGTGGTTATGAAAGATGTGACTGAGGGAAACTGGGTGAGAATTCTCTGTACCACTTGGCAACTCTTTGTGAGTCTTGAACTATTTCAGAATAAAACATTAGAATAAAAAAACGTTTCTGGCACATTGAAAGCGCTCAACGAACATTAATCATCGCGGCCATAGATCTCCCTATGTGCATCTTTCATCTGGTCTTGTTTTCTTTTCAATTTTTTTTTTCCTGGCCAGCTCTAAGCCCCACAAAATTAATAACAAGATCCCTTCAGGAGGGAAAAAAAATGCCTCCCACTAAATTCCCCCAGACTGAAAGACTTCCCAGCAGAAGGCTTTATAGGCATAGATATAATTATGATTCATCTGTAATTTTCACACCAGCCATTGTTTTACAACTTAGGTAATTATCTAAACAGTGTTTCACAAACCTTGAAACTCACCAGGCATTGCAAAGTTTCCATGCTTATAACAGGAAAAAATAATTAACCAAGTGTTCTGAACACCAGGAGACGCCTTACTTTGTTAGGAGCCCAGCCCGGTGGCGAAAGGCAAGAGAAAAATAAAAACACATCTTTGCATTTGCCTGTTTATGTGCAACGAAACCTTTGAAGATGACCCAAGTAACATATTCTACTTGTTATGTTTTGAATAAGAGGTGAGGACAGGATAGAAGGCGGATATGGTCATGATTTGTCACTGTGTACCTTTTTTTATAAACATACTTTATTTTTGTACCATGTGGAAATAGTACAATTACCACGTGGAATAGTACCAATACTATTCAAATACTTGGGTAGAAATGATATTACACACACACACACACACACACACACACACACACAGATTCTCACGCAAGTCTCTCTGAGTTCAAACCTAGCTATTTCTTACTGTGTGGACTTGGGAAATGATTTTAATGTCCTCTGGCCTCAGTTTCCCCTGTTTATCGTGAAGACAGCAACAGCAGCAAGGTTTACGGGAAGATAAACAAGTTAATCCACGTAGAGCCCTTCAAGCAATTCTACAGAGGATGCGTTCAGCATGCATTGGCCAATAATCTTAACATTGCCCCTTTGAGTAAGTGAAAACAAAAAGCTACTTTCTTTTCACCTCTGCTGCAATCCTAACAAACCTAGTCAGAGAGGATTTTACTGAAAAAAAAATTATTTCTTCTTGTAATGGGAAAGTCATACTTCTTTATCTGTTGTTTTCTTTTTTTAATTTTTAAGTTTTACTTCTTATTTTGAGAGAGAGAGAGAGAGAGAGAGAGAGAGAGAGAGAGGCAGAGAGAGACAGGGGAGAGAGGATCCCAAGCAGGCTCTGTGCTGTCAGGGCACAGCCCGACATGGGGATCGAACCCACGAAACCATGAGATCATGACCTAAACGGAGATCAAGAGTTGAACACTTAACTGACTGAGCCACCCAGGTGTCCCTGTAGTTTTGTTAAAAAGACAGGTTCGTGATTTTATCCCACTAGATTAATTACAACGACACAAGTGAAACAGTGATTATAATTGCTCGAGGCATGTGAGCTATTTATTATATTATTATTATTATTATTGTTATTATTATCATGATCTTAGGTGGGTATCTGGGTGCACAGAGGAGATAGTTCTGGAAGACAACCAGGGTCACCACGACTCACGAATAAACAGACATGATGGTAATTTGTCCAACTTATTAAATCATTACATTGGTAGCAATACTTGGAAATAGCAGTGGCTGAGCTCTGAGGTAGAAATACTTAGTCTCTTGCCCGGGGTCTCACCAGAGCGGGTCTGACCCCACAGGCCACACTCCCTGCCTTTCCCTGTGGAACCTGAGAGACCCAAGATCAAGATCAGGACTTGAGCTCGCCAAGGGCAAGGTTCAGGTGGCTCCCTCCCCCTGTCTGCAAGGAGTTTGCTTGCGCCTCCGTCCCCATCTGGCACCAGAACTGGGTGCTGAGACCCACAGTCACCCACCCAGGAGAACTTGGGAATCCTTCCTTTGTGCCTCACCCCTTCAACCTCTTATTCTTTCCCTGTGTGCCTCCAAATCCACAAGGGGGCAGTGTTGCCTAGTGCTTCCCTGTGTGCCTCCAAATCACACCGGGGGCGGGTGATGTGGGGATGAGGGTTCAGATCTCAGTTCTACCACTTAATCAACTTGGTCAACAGGTAAACAGCTATTAGCTTCTCCGTGCCTCATTTTTCATCTGTACAGTGGGGGGAGGGGGGGGATAATAGATCCGATTTCATAGGATATTGAGGAGACTGAGCCAGTTAACATTTGTGAAGAACCTGGAGCAGTGCCTGGAACAAAATAAGTACTGTTTGTATAGCCTATAAGTTTATATGTAGGTGCTCTATGACAGTGTATGACGATTATTGTTGTTTTTTTTTTTTCTGGTTTACTTTATCTCTTGTCTCTTTGTGCCTGAGTCTTTCGGTATTTGTGTCCACTTTCTTCCTCCACTGGGGTCACGAACTCTGCTGCTTCCTGGGGCCAGGCAGGTAATGAAAATGAAGGAAACCGCTGGGCGTGGGCCAGAAAACGGGCAAGCTGTTCCCAGGACAGTGGCCACTCAGAACCTGCTGCTGGTGGATCATGACCATGGGAATGCAGACACAATATTGACTTTTCAAGAGAAGCTTGAAATTTCCTGATCTGTCAATGTTGGTGGCCAACTGAAAGAAAAAAAAATGCCCAGAATAGAGAGCCCGGAATAAACCCACACATATGTGGTCAACTGATCTTAGACAAGGGTGCCAAGAATACAGAATGGGAAAAGGACAGCCTCTCCAACAAATGGCATGGGGAAAACTGGATATCCACATGCAAAAAAATGAAACTGGGGGCGCCTGGGTGGCGCAGTCGGTTAAGCGTCCGGCTTCAGCCAGGTCACGATCTCGCGGTCCGTGAGTTCGAGCCCCGCGTCAGGCTCTGGGCCGACGGCTCGGAGCCTGGAGCCTGTTTCCGATTCTGTGTCTCCCTCTCTCTCTGCCCCTCCCCCGTTCATGCTCTGTCTCTCTCTGTCCCAAAAATAAATTAAAAAAAAATGTAAAAAAAAAAAAAAAATGAAACTGGATCCCTGTCTTACACCCTACACAAAAATCAACTCAAAATGGATTAAAGAGGGAGCCTGGGAGGCTCAGTCACTTAAGTGTCCAACTTCGGCTCAGGTCATGATCTCACTGCTTGTGAGTTCGAGCCCCACGTTGGGCTCTGTGCTTAGTGCTCGGAGCCTGGAGCCTGCTTTGGTTTCTGTGTCTCCCTCTCTCTTTCTGTCCTTCTCCCCCACCTCCCAAAAGTAAATAAACATTTTTTTTAATTTTTTGAAAATGGATTAGAGATATAAACAGAAGACCCAACACTGTCCAACTCCTGGAAGAAAATAGGGGGGTTGTCTTGGCAATGATTTCTTGAATACGACACCAAAATCACAGGCAGCACAAGCCAAAAATAGACAAATGGAATCACATCAACTAAAAAGTGTCTGTTCAGCAAAGGGAACCGTCATCAGTGACAGGTGGCCTATGGAGTTTGAGAAAATACTTGCAGACCATATAACCAAGAAGGGGTTAATATCCAAACTATATAAGAAACTCCTTCAATTCAATAGCAAAACAAACAAACAAAAAAACCTATAAAACCAGATAACTGGATTTAAAAATGAGTGAAGGACTCGAACAGACATTTCTCCAAAGACGACACAGAAATGACCACGAGGCATATGAAACAATGATGCCACTCATCACCCGGGAAACGGAGATCGAAACCACAAGGAAGTATCACCTTGCACCTGTTAGGATGGCAATTAAAAAAAAAAAATCCAAGGGGCGCCTGGATGGCTCAGTCAGTTAAGTGTCCGAGTTTGGCTCAGGTCATGATCTCCCGATTTGTGAGTTCGAGCCCCGTGTCGGGCTCTGTGCCAACAGCTCAGAGCCTGGAGCCTGTTTTGGATTCTGTGTCTCCTTCCTTCTCTGCCCCTCCCCTGTTCATGCTCTGTCTCTCTCTGTCTCTCAAAAAATAAATAAATGTTGGGGCGCCTGGGTGGCGCAGTCGGTTAAGCGTCCGACTTCAGCCAGGTCACGATCTCGCGGTCCGTGAGTTCGAGCCCCGCGTCAGGCTCTGGGCCGATGGCTCGGAGCCTGGAGCCTGTTTCCAATTCTGTGTCTCCCTCTCTCTCTGCCCCTCCCCCGTTCATGCTCTGTCTCTCTCTGTCCCAAAAATAAATAAAAAAAAAAAAATAAAAAAAAATAAATAAATAAATGTTAAAAAAAAATTAATAAAAATTAAAAAAAAAATTTTAAACCCACAACAGCAAAAAACCCAACAACGACAACAAAGGTAAGTAAGGAGCATTGGTGAGACTATGGAGATATTGGAATCCTTGTTCACTGTTGGCGGGTATACAAAATGGTGCTACCACTGTGGAAAACAGTGTGGGGGTTTCTCAAAAAATTAAAAGTAGAATTACTATATGACCAGGAATCCCACTTCTGGCTATTGATTCAAAAGAATTGAAATCTGAGTCTCACATTAGGTTAGCGTCACATCTCGTGAAACACGGTTTCAGGTGTTTGCAAAGTAATATTAATATTAATAAGAAAAGTGAATTCTTACGAAGTACTTCCCACGTGCACCAGACTCCTCACCAACTGCTTTAGAGGTATTAACTAAGTGAATATTCTCAATATTCCATGAGACAGGTAATATATTTATTCCCATTTCACAGATGAGAAACAGAGGCACAGAGAGGCTTGGTAACTTGCCCACGGTCACTGACCTAGTGAATGGCAGACCTGAGATTTGAACCTTGAGAGGCTGTCTCTTCATCAGTGTGCAATCAGCTGGGAAATTGTTTCTGTGACTGTAAATCAATTTGTTGCTAAGGGCATTAATTCTTCCCTCCTCGAGAGCATTTGTTCACTCAGCGAATCTTTCCTAACAACCTACCACGTGCCAGGCATTGTTCTTGGCCCTGAGGATACAATGGTGACCTTGGCAGGGATGTTTTATCCTCATGGAGGAGCTTGTGTTCCAGTGGAGGAGACAGACACCATGAACAGGTGAAACATTAACGCGTCATGTGATTTTGCGGCAGATAAAACAATCTCCATCGCAAGGGTGTCCTGTGAATATGCGATCTTACTTGGGGACTTTGCGGGTCTGAACAAAGATCTCGAGATGGGGCAGTTACCCCGGGTTATGCTGCTGGGCACAATGAAACCACAAAGGTTCTTACAAGAGAGAGGCAAGAGGCAAGACGGGCTAAGGAATGCAGGTGCTTCCAGAAGCTGAAAAGACAACGAAATGGAGTCACCCTTAGAGCCTCCAGAAGGAACCAGTCCAGTGAGACTGCCTTTGGACTTCTGGCCTTCTGAACTGTAAGAGAATAAATCGGTGTTGTTTTAAGCCAGTAAATTTGGGGTGTTTTCTTACAGCAGCAATAAGAAATTGATATAGATTTACATATAGATAATAAGTTTTATACTGATAATCAGGGCATATATACTGTTAATAAGGATAAAGAAATGGGGCCAGTCTAGACACGGGGCCGTCAGGGAAGGATCCTCTGGGGAGGGGATATTTAAGAAGAAACTTGAATAAGGGCAGAGACAGGTAGATATGTGGACAAAGAGCATTCTGGGTACAAGCAGCAGCCAGCAGCGAGTGCAAAGGTCCTGAGGTGGGGACATGACTTACATATCTAAGAAGCAGTAAGGAGGCAGGTGTGGCTGGAGTGGCCAAGGGGGAGAGGGAGGAAGATGAAGTCAAAGCAAGAACAAAGGGGGACAGAGCATGTGTGGGCCTTTGCGTCATGGTGAAAAGTCTAGCTTCCAGTCTGAGTGTGATCACAAGTCTTTTAGACCAAGTTTGCACGTTAGTTTTCTTTTACAGCCAAGGGCCATTGTAGATCAGCCCAGCCAAGGATCTGCTGTTTCTAGAACTTTTTATTAGAGATCAGTGACTCTTCTGGGGACCAAGAAAAACAGGGGGGGGGGGGAAATGTCACTGCGTCCCCTCCCCTACCTCCACAAACAGTTTAAAAAGTGCTTCTGGCAGTTTCCACTTAAGATCATTTAATACCAGGGTGCCTGGGTGGTTGAGTCGGTGGAGCATCCAATTTCAGCTCTGGTCATGATCTGATCTCACAACTCACGAGTTCGAGCCCCACATTGGGCTCTGTACTGACAGCTCAGAGCCTGGAGCCTGCTTTGGATTCTGTCTCCACCTTTCTCTGTCTCTCTCCCTTTCTCTCTTTCAAATATAAAAAACATTAAAATAATAATAAAAAATAAAAAAAAGATCACTTACTACCACTTAAGCTTTGATCTATTTGATTTGGTTCCTATGTTCTCCAAATCAGCCCTGTCCAATCAAAATAGAACATGAACCAAATATGTAATTTAAAATTTTCTAGTAGTCACATTCTAAAAGGGGGGGAAAAGCAAGCAAAAGTTTAATTTTAGTAATATATATTTTTTTAATTTAGAGAGAGAGAGAGAGTGTGAGCGGGGGTGGGGGGGGAACGGAGAGAATCTTAAGCAGACTCTATGCTCAGTGCAAAGCCTGATGCGAGGCTTGATTGCATGACCCTGGGATCATGACCTGAGCAGAAATCAAGAGTCAGATGCTCAACTGAATGAGCCACTCAGGCACCCCAGTAATATTTTTATCTTAACCCAACGTATCCAAATTATGATCATTCCAACATGTAATCAATACAAAATTAATAAAATAGTTTACAATCTTTTATACCAAGTCTTCAAAATCCACTGAACACTTTACACCTGCAACAGCATCCCCATCCAAATACTAAGTTTTCATCAGAAATAATTGATGTCGGGGCGCCTGGGTGGCTCAGTTGGTTAAGCGTCCGACTTCAGCTCAGGTCACGATCTCGCGGTCCATGAGTTCGAGCCCCGCGTCGGGCTCTGTGCTGACGGCTCAGAGCCTGGAGCTTGTTTCAGATTCTGTGTCTCCCTCTCTCTCTGACCCTCCCCCGTTCATGCTTTGTCTCTCGCTGTCTCAAAAATACATAAACGTTAAAAAAAATTAAAAAAAATTAGAAATAATTGATGTCTACGCAGAGCCTATAAAACTTAGATTTGAAACAGTAGATTCTTGTAGTCAGATGGTTCCAGATGTGCTTAAGACCTTTTCAAAAACTGAATCAGGATTCAATGCTTACACTTAAATTAGTTAAAATTTGGGGGCGTCTGGGTGGCTCGGTTGGTTAAGCGTCTGCCTTTGGCTCAGGTCACGATCTCACCGTTTGTGGGTCTGAGCCCCGCGTCGGGCTCTGGGCTGACGGCTCAGAGCCTGGAGCCTGCTTCGGATTCTGTGTCTCCCTCTCACTCTGCCCCTCCCCCACCCACACTCCGTCTCTGTCTCTCTCTCAAAAAGAGATAAACATTAACAAAAATAAATACACTAGTTACAATTGAATAAAAGTTCAAAGCTCATTGTTCTACCACACTTGCTACGTTTCAAGTGCTCAGTAGCCACCTGTGGCTGGTGGCTGCTGTGTTGAGTGAAGCCGATCTAAAACCCAGGCAGATCTAAATCCACCTGGCAGGAAATGTCTCAGTCACTTCTGGGGTCTCCTGTCCTCCTCTGCAAGGTAGCGACAGAAAACTCAACTTGGTCGGTGCTAGAAAAATGGGGGGGGGGGAGTGTCCAGGCCTTTGGTACGTGGGGTTCCATCTTAACTTCTGCTCCTTTGGTATTTGCTGAGGTCCCTCTCAAACCCTGTTGCTGCAGAGGGGCTGGGACATGCCCCCCGTGGTGGTCCCTACAGCCCACAGCCATCCTGCTATTGTGCATGTGGTCAGGATATGTTTGCTGTGGCTCTCCAGGGTGGAGCAGGCTACAATTCTCTCTGTGCCCAGTAAGACTCTGTGCCACCAGGAGACTGAACACAAGCAGATAACTGGAGACAGAGCTAGAGAACCAGACAGGCACCAAGAAAAAGCGAGCGACAGAGAGAGACAGGGTCAGAGAGACAGAGAGAAGCACAGACATTCATGCTGCATCACCACCGTCATCTGTCGCCCAACCCCTCATCAGCGCTGTCCACACCTGCTCCTTAGGTGATCTCACACAACCCCATGGCTCTAAACACCACTTCTCCGCTATGACTCCCCACTGCTTCTCGCCAGCGCTGACCTCTGCCTGCCCATGCATCCAACCGCTTGGCTCCCGACAGGCACCCCCGGCTCAGCCCTTGCCCCCACACCTCTTTGCCCGCTTCCACAAATGGCACCACAAGTGGGCAGACCAAGCCTCGGAGACACCCTTGGCGCCTCCTTTCCCCTCCCTCCCCATTTCCCACCTGTCGGTCAGCATGTTGACTCTACCTCCCCGGGATGAGCCCTGCGCCCATTCATTCCTCTTCTCCCTGGACCACAGCATCGCCCACCTGGGCTGCTGTCACCTTCCGCCTTCGTGTCGGTGTCTGCTCCCTTCTCACCCTACGGTCATTCTTCTCCACGCAGGATGTGTCTTAAAAGTAAATAAGATCGTGTCACTCCCTTCTACCCCTGTGCTTAAAACCCATTGCCCTTAAAATAAACCCAAATTTCTTCCCCAGCATTTACACCCCTGCATCATCTGCCCCGTTCCTTCTCCTTGCTCTGACTCGCATACCCCGAGTTCTCTCTTTTTCCTGCAAGGCTCACATGGCATGGCGGCTGTCAACCTAAATGTCCCTTCTTCTGTCTCCCCAACCATCATCTTGTCCGCAGAAGGTCCCCCTCCCCCGCCCCCGTCACTCTACGGTCACCTGTGTTCTCCGCGCACACACGACTGCCAGATATTGCCTTGTACTTTTTCTGCTTGTCTGTCTCCCCCACTAGGATGTGAGCCCCGTGAGCACCAGAATTTGCTTGCTCCGTCCTGCGTCTCAAGTTGGGACAGCAGGAGCTCAGAGCATGGCAGGTGTGCAATTGCTCTTTACCGAGCGAGGGCTTCATCTTACTCCCACTTACTGGGCACCTACGATATGCCTGACACGATGCCAAGGCACTTTCCCTGCGCTATGTCTTTGGAGGTATCTGGGGAGCCAGGAATAACAGCGCCCCTGTTTTACAGATGGGAAAATGGAGGCTTAGAGGGATTCAGTCACCCCAGGGTTTCAAAGGTAAACCATGATGCAGTCTGGATTTGAACCCAGAAAGGTTTGCTGGGGAAGCACAGCAGGGGACAGGGAGAGAGAGAGAGAGAGAGAGAGAGAGAGAGAGAGAGATTTAGTAAGAAGGAAAATAAGAGAACATGAGACAGAGAAAATGAAAGAGAACAGGAGAGAATACGAATACGAGGGAATGAGAGACAGAACCAAGAAAGAAGTGAGGCTCTGAGTCCCCTCTGGGTCGCTGCTCCCAGCCCCTGGAGCCCCCTGACCTTAGCCTGACACCAGGGCAGCCCCGAGAGCTCTGAGACGGAAACTTGCAGCACCTGACCCCAGGAATGTGTCCCCAGGGGGCAGGCCAGCCCAGCCGGGGATGCTTATAAGTCCCATGGGGGCCCCTTCAGGAGGCAGCAGGCGGGAGCACAGCTCAGCGCAGGATCCCGGAGCCCAGAGGCATCGAGGTGAGCGTCCCCGCGCTGCCCGCCCCGCCCACCGCCCCTAAGGGCGCAGGCTCCCTACAGCTCCGCGTCACTGTGAACCTCAGCCCCCAGACCCTGGGTCTCTAGGTCTCTCCAAAAAGGTCTCTCGCTCTCTCTAGTTAGGAATGTCTCTTCATCACTCTCTCTGGCTCTGCTCTTTCTGTTTCTCTGAATATCTCTGTCCGTGACTCTGGCTCTCAGTCTGTCTGTGATTATCTCTCGCAAGTGCTCTGCCTCTGTCCCAAGTCCGACCCGCGGGCCACGGCTCCATGCTCCTACTCTTCCAGTTTAGAGACAGAGGGACACTTCCTCCGTCGCTTCCTCTCCACCTAATTCTCTCTCTTTCCACCTTTCTTTCCCTCTTTCTCTCTCCCTCTCTAAATCTCTCTAGGTTCTGGGGCTCCGGGCTAGGATCTCCAAACCACTATGCGGGGTTGGAGGGCAGGGGTGGCATACATAGGTCCTTGTCTGACCAATAATATCCTTAAGGGGACAGTAAGAGAGGGAGACAGAGAAAGATGGAGAGGTTTGGGCTGTGAGTCCCCCAGACTCACCAGAGACTGACCCTGTTGCCCAGGTGCTGACGTGATGACCACAGCAGGACTCACTGTGTGTGGACTCACTGTGTGGGGCTGGTTCCTGGGGTACCTCATCCTTGGTGTCACAGGTATCTGAGTGTGTGTTGTGGGTGTGGCTGTCTGTGCCTGAGGGCACAGTGTTTGTCACCGTGCAGGCATGACTCAGTGTCCTCCTGGGTATGACTAAAGCTGCCTGTGTGACAGAACCGGGACCGTTGCTCTCTGGTTACACACTTGGGATTCCTTGTATCATAGGGAGTTTCTGTGTGTGCCATTGGTGTACTCTGTGTGTGTGTGTGTGTGTGTGTGGTTTGCACGCTTCTCTCTGTGTGTGACACGGTGTGATGGGCTGTGTGGTCAAACCCGTGAGAGTCACTGTGTTACTGGGTGAAGGTCAGACGGTCTGGGCCTCGGAATATGCTGCGGAGTGACAACGGTGGATGACGCTGTGAGGACACGGGAAGCCCAGGGTGCCGCTGACAGGGAGGTCGTGCTTCTGGGGGAGTCGCCCATTGCCGGAAACCTGTGCCTACTTCCCGGGTCTCTGATCCACGGACTCCCAGGGGCCCACGTCGCCCCGGGGTTTCTGTGTGAGCCGGCTTGTCGCTGGTGCGACTGTGGAGGAGGCTGAGCCTGGGAGGGAGTGACTCTGAGGGCCACCAAGAGCGACACTGCTTCCTCGAGCGTCTGACTGTGTCATCCTCCTCTCTGCACCCTATATGAGGGGTTCTGCTTACGCTAGGGGACTGTGGCCCCGGGTACTGCACGAGGCTGGTGTGACACTTGTGGGGGAGCGGGGGGCGGGGGGAGGGAGAGACAGAGGGGATGGCAGGTGGGTCTTGGAGATGGGTGTGACTGGCTCAAAGCTCAAACTCCCCTGGAAGACAGACCCTTCTCCTTTACTCTGATCTCCGCTTCCGGAGTCGTATCCCACCCCAGGAAGCCTGATCTGGCCCAGAAAATCCCTGCACCAGGACCCCGCCCCCGGGAGGTCTAGTCCCACCTCCTGAGCCGGCCTCCGCAATCCTCACACCGCCCCTGGGATCCCTGACTCCACCCATGAAGTCCTGGCCTCGCCCCTCAGCCCCGCCCCCGCGGCACTGGCCCCGCCCCCTGCACTGTGACCCCCGCCCCCAAGAGCTCTAGTCCTGCCTTTTGAGCCTGCCCGCCAGCCGGGCCCACGCCCCCGCATCGATCCCTGCGCTTAGGAGCCCTGTTTCCACCCTGAGACCATCCCCGGTCCTGACGAGACCCTTGAAGCCATGACCACGCCCCTAGCCCGTGGCCACGTGCCCAGGAGCCCGGTTTCCACCCGGAGCCCGCCCCCATCCCTGATCCGCCCTCAGGATCCCAGGCCTCGGGTGGCGGCAACCACATCATAAACGGCGAGGACTGCATCCCGCACTCGCAGCCCTGGCAGGCGGCGCTGTTCACGGAAGACGAATTTTTCTGCGGGGGCGTCCTGGTGCATCCGCAATGGGTGCTGTCAGCCGCACACTGTTTCCAGAAGTGAGTGCCAGCCTGGGTGGGGGCGGAGGCAAGGGCCCGGGGCAGGGTGGATGGAGTGGCGGGGGTGGGGAGGAGGGGTGCCTGGAAGTAACTTTAGCTCAGCCTCGGTGCTGAGAGCGGAAACGTCTGTAAAGCAAGACTCTGCAAGGGAAGTGGGGGCTGTTGGCTTTGGAAAGACTCAGGCAGCCCAAGAGCGAAATCCCAGCTCAGCTGCTGAGTCACTAGTGAGTTAAGACAAATTCTTGTCGCTGGATAAATTGGGTGTGTGGGCGAGGATTTGAGATCACAGATGGGTAGCTCCAGGCGTCGCGCTTAGCGGCTTAGCGAGGAGGATGGGGTTGGGATAATGGGGGGGGGGGGGGGGCGGGGAGATGGGGTTGTGGAGATAACGGTGTTGCCACAAAACTAATCCGTCCCCCATGGCCCTCAGGTCCTACACCATCGGTCTGGGACTGCACAGTCTTGAGGCCAGCCAAGAGCCAGGCAGCGTGATGATGGAGGCCAACTTCTCCATACAGCACCCAGAATACAACAAACCTTTTATCGCCAACGACCTCATGCTCATCAAGTTGAAAGAGTCGGTGCCCGGGTCGGATGCCATCCAGAACATCAGCATCGCCTCCCAGTGCCCGACCGCTGGGGCTTCTTGCCTCGTTTCTGGCTGGGGTCAGCTGATGAATGGTGAGCTCACGAGTGTGCGTGTGTCTGCCCTCTCTGAGGGGTTCTCCTCCCGGCCAGAGGGGCTGACCCCGGGCTCTTCGTCGCAGGCAGGCAGCCCCAAGTGCTCCAGTGCGTGAACATCTCGGTGGTGCCCGAGGAGATCTGCAGCGCGTTCTATGCCTCCGTGTTTCACCCCAGCATGTTCTGTGCCGGTGGAGGACAGGACCGGAAGGACTCCTGCAGGGTGAGAGATGGGGGACAGGGGAAGGAGGGGAGGGGACGGGTGGGGGGGATGGAGCAGGGAGGGAGGCAGAGACACACAGGGGTACAGGGGAGAAACAGACACGGGGAGATGAATGGAGAAACAAATAAACATGAGAGTAAAGAGAAACAAAGAGAGAATGAGAAATAGAGACAGAGATAGTGGAGGCAACACACACACACACACACACACACACGCACACGCGCACACACACACACACAGAAGTACCTCAGAGAGAAACAGAGAGATAGACTCATAGAGATGAAATGCAAAGAGAAATAGGGGATTAAAAAAAAAAAACAGAATATGCAAAGAGATGCAGAGAGGCATAGAGACTCTGGGAGTCAGGGACAGGAAAACAAGCCATAGGGGAAGATTTAAAAAAAAAAAAAAAAACAGAATAACAACAAACCCAGGAGAATCCAGCGGCTGTTGGGACCTAGGGGAACAGAATTCCCTACGGTCAGGGCTCTGGAAGGGACCTCTGAGGTGTGTGCGGTTATCTTTTATTTCCCTATCTTAGTCTCTTGGTGTCACTGGTTCCCTTCTGACTTCAATCTGTCTCCACCTCTCCGTGTTTTGGATTCTCCCTCTCTCTCCAACAACAGGGTGACTCTGGGGGCCCCCTGGTCTGCAACGGGTCCCTTCAGGGCCTCGTGTCTTTTGGACAAGTCCAGTGTGGCCAACCCTATGTGCCAAGCGTCTACACCAACCTCTGCAAGTTCACCGACTGGATACAGAAAACCATTCAGGACAATTAACTTCTAGAACTTGGACCCAAGAAACTCAACCCCTAAATATAGGCTGCAGAAGGGATTCAGGAATTTGGATTCCCAGTACCTTCCTGCCTCAGGCCCAGGAGTCTAGGTTCCCAACCCCCTTCTCCCTTAGCCCCAGGAATCCAATCCCACCAAGAATCTTTTCCTGTACTCAGTGCCCCCTAGTGGCACAATGTTGACCCAGCCTTACCAGCGGCAGAGAAAGTTGGTGTTTCACTTTTGTCCCTTCTCTTAAGCCCAAAAATAAAGTCTAAGAGAAACACAGGCTCTGTTTGGACTGTCCTCCTCACTTCCATTCCAATTCAAAGGATTCTAGCAAATAGCTTTTCCTCCTTGGGCCTCAGTTTCCCCCAGGAGGGCCATTGGATTCCCAAAGAAGGAGATAATGTTTGAGAGGTTAAGAGAATCTGATTCTGTGGATGTTACCCAATTTCAAAAAAGTCAAGTCAGCAAATGGCAAATTAATGAGATTTTTTCCTTGCTTGGTTTATGGTTGACTTATTTTGGTTTTATCTTCCTAAGTGCATTTTAAGAAGTTTTCATTTGTATCTGCCTCAGAACCCTGCTGCTGTAACTAGGGGATGGTGAGAAGAATCATGGAGAGATATGGAGACTGAGGGCAGAGATGGGAGGGGGGAGACTGAGGGCACAAGGAATTGTTATCATACTCTTTCCTGATAAATTATATTAATAAGAACATACTACCAAGAATTTCTATTCAAGAATATATTCATAAGTATATTATTTGGGAATCTATTCATCTGGAGATATTCCTCAAAATATACAGAGTAAGGAGTAAAATAACTAAAAGTGAAAAAAAAAAAACATCCCCACTCATCAAAAAGGACTTAAAGATGTTTCTCAGGGGTGCCTGAGTGGCTCAATCAGTTGAGCATCCGACTCTTGGTTGCAGCTTGGGTCAGGATCCCAAGGCTTGCATCAAGCCCCATGCTGGGGTCCACACTAAGTGTGAAGCCTGCTTAAGATTCTCTCTCTCTCTCTCTCTCTCTCTCTCTCTCTCTCTCTCTCTCTCCCTCCCTCCCCCTCTGCCCCTCTCCCCTGCTCATATGCTCGCTCGCTCTCTTGCTCTCTCTCTAAAAAAAGTAAAAATAAAAAAATAAAGATGGCTCTTAGAAAATAATAGAATGGGGGCTGGCTGGCTCAGTTGGTAGAGGATGTGACTCTTGATCTCGGGGTTGTGAGTTCAAGCCCTACATTGGACATGGAGCCTTAGAAAGAAAGAAGGAAAGAAAGAAAGAGAGAGGGGGAGGGAAGGAGGAAGGAAGGAAGGAAATACAACAAACAAGATAAAAATGAATAAGGACACAGGTGATCTGAACAATAGGATTAACAAACTTTATTTAGGGGCACCTGAGAGGCTCAGTTAGTTAAGCATCAGACTTCAGTTCAAGTCATGATCTCATGGTTCATGAGTTCAAGCCCTGACTAGGGCTCTGTGCTGACAGCTCAGAGCCTGGAGCCTGCTTCGGATCCTGTGTCTCCCTTTCTCTCTGCCCCTCTCCCCCCTCTCAAAAATAAACATTTTTTTAAAACTTTATTTAATTGTTACATATAGAACATTGCACCCAGTATGTGAAGAATACACAATCCGTCCAAAACACACATATCTACCAGAATGGCTAAAATTAAAAAGAATCGCAGTACCGAGTGTTGGTTAACGTGTAGAGTGGCTGTAACTCTCATACGTTGATGACAGGGTGTAAATGGTAAACTGCTTTGGAAAACAGTTTGACAATTTCTGAGAAAGATGAGCTTATGTCCACCTCATGACCAGCAGGTCCACCCCTAGGTATTTATGTAAGAGCAATGAAAAAAAAAAAAAAAAAAAAAAAAAGACTTGCCAAGAATGCTCATAGAAGCTTTCCTCATAATAGCCAAAGTGGAAACAGCCCAAATGTCCATGAAATAGTGAATAGACAAGCTATGACATCTTCATTCAATAGAATGCTACTCACTAATAAAAGAGAAATTAACCATTGATATACCCAACAACGTAGGTGCCTGTCACAATCGTTATGCTGAGTGAAAGAAGCCAGATACAAAACACCACACACGTATGATTCCTTTTATACATGAAATTCTCGCACAGATGAAACTAACCATGGGATGAGAAGGAGAGGTAGATGTGGAAACAGTGGGAAATGATGTGAGAGAACTTTCTGAGGTGATGGAAATTTTCTAGAACTTGACAGGAGTGAGGGCTACAGGGTTCATGCATTTGTCAAAACTCATTGAACTGTATACACTTGAAACCTGGATATTACACTCTATATACGTCAATAAAAAAATTATACCTTCATAAAAAACTTGACACAGTATTTACAAAAAGTGACCAGATACTGAGCTATGAAGCAAGTCTCAACTCTCAAGTTTCAAAGTTATAATATACAGAGTATGTTGTCTGACCCCGCAAGGTAATTACAGCAGAAATCGGGACAAAATAATTATGCAGAAAATCCCCCACATGTCTTGATTTTTGAAATACGGTTCTAAATAACCCACAGCTTGGGGCACCTGGGGGGCTCAGTCGGTTGAGTGTCCGACTTCGGCTCAGGTCATGGTCTCGTGGTCCATGGGCTTGAGCCCTGCATCAGGCTCCGTGCCAATGGCTGGGAGTCTGGAGCCTGCTTCAGATTCTGTGTCTCCCTTTCTCTCTGTTCCTCCCCTGCTTGCACTCTCCCTCTCTCTCTCTCTCTCAAAAATAAATAAAAATTAAAAAAAAACAAATTTTAAAAGCTTTTCTGTGCTGTTTATTAGAGACGCACCAAAAGCTCATAGAAAAATTGAAAGCAAAAGATCAGGAAAGATTTTCCAAGAAATATTACCCCTAAGAATGATAGTATAGCTTTACTGATATCAGTCATATTAGGCATGAATACTAAAACCATCACTAAACAGAGCAGGTCACTACGGAGTAATAATTCTTCATAAAAATTTGTATAACAAATGCAACAATTCAAAATTTGAATATTTCTAATAAAATAGCTTCATAACACTTACTATAAAAATTAGTAGAAATGGATGAAATTAGGGAGAAATGGATGTGTGAGATTTCAACGTCACTATCATGCAAAGGATTTGGTATCACACAGATCACATTCTCCAGCCACGATGAAAGAGAATTTCAATTCACTATACACATCAACATAATACCAATACACACAGAAGTTAAAACTCAACCACTCATCTGAGTAATTCATGATAAAAATGAAATCATAGTGGACAAAAATGGATGAAAAAGTCATAGTGGAAAATTTTTACACCTTAAAACTGGATGATAAATAAAATATGACATATGAGGGGCATCTGGATGTCTCAGTCCAACTCTTGATCTCAGCTCAGGAAGTCATAATCTCTCCATGAGATCAAGTCCCCCATCAGGCTCTGCACTGACAGCAAGGAACCTGCTTGGGATTCTCTCGTTCCCTCTCTCTCTGCCCCTCTCCAGCTCTCTCTCATGCAAACATACACACACTCTCTCTCTCAAAATAAATAAACAAACTTTAAACAATAAAAAATATGACCTGAAAACATGTGCGGAGCAGAAGATTTATAGCTTTAAATAATTAGATTAAGGGCACCTGGCTGGCTCAGTCAGTAGAGCATGTGTCTTGATCTTGGAGTTGTGAGTTTGAGTCCCATGTTGGGTGTGTAGATTATTTAAAAATAAAATCTTTTAAGTGCCTGGGTGGCTCAGTCAATTGAGCCTCCAATTCTTGATTTTGGCTCAGGTCATGAGCTCCCGGTGGTGAGACTGAGCCCTCAGAGCTCTGTGCAGAGTATGGAGCTTGCTTAAGATTCTCTCTCTCTCTCTCTCTCTCTCTCTCTCTCTCTCTCTCTCTTCTCCTGCCCTTTCTCCCATTTGAACTCTATCTCTAAAATAAAATTTTTTAATTAAAAATAAAATATAAGAAATAAAGAAAAAAAGAAAGGAAGGAAGAGAGGGAAAGGAAAGGAACAGAAAGGAAAGGAAGGGAAGGGAAGGGAAAGGAAAGGAAAGGAAAGGAAAGGAAAGGAAAGGAAAGGAAAGGAAAGGAAAAAGAGAAAGGGAAAGGAAAAGGAAAGAAAAAGAGGAATGGGTGAATATAAAGGACCCAAGGTGTTGACAAAGAATAGTGAATAACCCTAACTCGAAGGAAACTGAGGTAGGGAAACCTGCAGAAATGAAGAAGGGGGTGCTAGCTGGAGGTGAAAGCAGCTTGGGGCTCTGGATCAGAAGTCACTCTCAAAGTGATCATCCCTGGATCATGCTCCAAACACCCTGATTGGGGTCTGGGAGGTGGGTGGGCTGGGAGGGTGTGGACTGTAAGATGGCAATATCTGACCCCAAGGCACGTGTCCCCCAGCCCTAAGGGTAGGAGAGCCCTGCAAAGGGGAGCTTGTAAGCCTCAGTGTAGCTTCTGGAAGCAGTGGCAGACTCGAGGCCAGTCCAGCCCAGATTAGCCGGGTGAGTGAGTGATGGGTGGTTTCTGCATCCTGCCTCTCTGGCCCCATGTCAACTTTTGGGTCTCTGATGTCTCTGTCTCTCCATCTGTGAGTCTCTGAGTCTGTATTTCTGGCTCAGTAACCTCTTTCTTCCTCTGTCCCTCTATCTCTGTATCCTCCAGATACAGCATTCATCAGCTCTCCTGTCCAGCTCTGTATCTCCATCACCTGATTCGGTCCAGCTCTAACACTCTTGCCTTCTCTCTCTCTCTCTCTCTCTCTCTCTGCCCCCCAGCCCCGCATCTCCATGTTTCTGAATCTCACGCTGTGTTTCTCTTTCTCTGATTTTTTTTTGTCACTGTCATGCCATCTTCCCTCTGCTGCCACTGTTCAGAACTGTCGCTGACACTTTCTTTCTGTCTCCCTGCTGTCTCCCACTCCTGTCTCAATGTCTCTAGGCTCTACGTCTCAGGGCTGAAGTCTGAGGGTCAGGAGGAAATGCCCTTTCTGCCACCCTTCCCCGCCCAGACATCTCCTGGGAGACAGTGGAAGAACGGAGTGAGAGGGAGGGTGGACAGACCCGAGCTAATGGCTTCAGACCCACCCGAGGACTCGACGGACCCGGAGACTTCCCACAACTCTTGCATGGGCAGGAGAGGACCCGTCTTGGCCAGGGGGAGACTGCAAATGTGAGATGATGTGTGCACCCAGGTAGGTTTGCACCTGTTGTGTCTTGGGGAGAGGTGAAGTGTGGAGTCAGAAGGGTCCAGAAGAGGGGTTCCAATCTCTAGCTTTTTTTTTTTTATTTATTTAAATCCAGGTTAGTTAACATACAGTGTAATAATGATTTCAGGCCAACCTCTAATGTTCTTCACGGGAGACCTTGTCCAGGCTTCACCCTCCAGAACCTTCCTTGGTCTTGACCCCGCCCCCTGAGCTCTGGCCCCACCCTGAGCCCTGACTCCTCTCCGCTGTGCTCTGACCCCGCCTCCAGGAGTCCAGGCCAACGGTGGCCAAAGCCCCATCTCTAATGGCACACAGTGCAGACCACCCTGGAAGGGAGCCATCTTGCAGGGAGAAGGACTCTGCTGCATCCCGCGGTGGGTTGGGTCCTCTTGGCTGTGCGCGTCGGGCTGGGGGCGGGGCTTCATCTCTGGAGTGGGCCCTGAGAAGAAGAGGGAACACTTTTCCTCAGCTGGGGAAAGATGTCAGAGGGGGAGAGGGGTTGAGACTGGGGATGGGTTGCTGCGGAATTGCTTGTGGATGGAATTGAGATGGGCCATCTCGGGTGGGAGCGCAGATGAGGGGGAGGCTGCCAGGGCCCCGACGAGCTGGGTGGGGGTGTGGGGGAGGGGTGTGCCCATCCACAGCAGCCTACAGCATCAGGCTGGGTCCTCACGGCCTTGGTGCGCACCAAGAGCCCGCCAGCCAGACCTCATGCTCACCAACCACAGACGGAACTCAGCAACCACAGAGCAGGATTCGGTCAGCACCAGCCACCTGATGTCTGGCTGGCACTCACGTCCCAGAGTGAGCTTTTCAGTCACTGTGGCCGCCCATGTGCCCGTGGGGGGGGGGGGGGGGGAGGGTCTCTCCCTAACAGCTCTGTCCCCAGTCCGTGTCTCTGAGCCTGGGTCCTGTCCCTAGGCGACAGCCCAAGCGTCCTGCAGCACGTGAACTCCCCAGTGGTGTCTGAGGGGGTCTGCCTCGAGTGCTGTGCACTGGCACTCCTTCTACCTCAGTTCCCTCTTGAGCCCCTCTCTTTGGGGCCTCATGGGCAGGGGGGCTGAGGAAACTGTATTCCTTGGTTCATGGACCTTTGACTCAGCATCCATGACCGGCCCCTCCACTGTGTTTATATTCGTTTCACCGACTCACACCCTCCACTGACCATTCCCTCTTGTCCCCATAATCCATTCCCACTCCCCACTCCTGAGAGGCACCCCTGCTAGTGTTTTCACTGGACATCGTGACTTGACTGTGCTCTGCAGAATGAGTATTTGTGAGCACACGTTGTAATTTATGTAAAGCTATTATGCTCCATAACTCATGGTGTGTTCACGCATTTTCACTCATGGCTGTGTTTTTAAACTCCATCCTTGGTGTCCATGCGTCTACTTTGTACTTCCTACTCTGCTCGGGGCCTCATGGGGATGGTCTAGCACATGTCCCACAAAGAACACGGCCACCCCTGCCTTAAGGGTGTCTCTGCCGAGCCTGATGTCTCCAGACATTGCCTCATGTCCCCTGGAGGTGGTAGTGGGTGGGAATTGCCCCCATTGGAAAACCACTGGTCTTCCCCTTCTGTCGACCTCAAAGGGCCGTGGACCTGGGGTGGCGAAGGAACTGAGAAAAAGAGATGACGGTGTAGCGAGGCACAGGGGACCCCGAGCCAACAGCCCGAGGCACCAAGGTTTATTGTACATCTTCTTATATACGTTTTCAGGAAAAACAGATCAGCAATGATTAACAGAAACTTAGCAAAGCATGTCCACAATGTACATCTGATTCAGCTATCGTACATATCTTGCGTAGGAGAGCAGTCTAGCAGATACATATGTTCTGATAAGAATCTTTACGACAGAAGCAAAGACAAAGAAGGGAGTGAACGCACTGTGCTATATACAGCCGGCTTCCTTTGAGCAAAACATCCTTATGTGCATACTAAAGAACAGACCACATTTCCCAAGGGCAATTCACTCAGGTCCTCTCAGGTCGTTTTTAACCTTACAATCTCGATCTCGAGTTTTCTCAGATCTTGGAGCCTGAATGAATATGTGCCTCTGGTCATTGTGGTGTTCTGTTTCCCACACCCTTCCACTTCGGGACACAGGCTGGGCGGGTCCTCCACATCTGGAAAAGCCAGAGGATGCCAGAATTTCATGTGTATTTGATTTGAGTAAGGGGAGGGGGAGGGCAGGAACATTCAACTGTTGGCCAATATGGTCTCTTTATCCACTGCACGTAGGGCATCACTTTGGTGTAGACAGCAGGCATAGTGGGGCAGCGACATGGGATGTGGCCCCAGGACGTGATTCCTTGAAGCATACCATCACAGATCAGTGGGGTCCCTGAGTCCCCTGCAGCACAAGGGAGAGAGAATGACAAAGGTCAGCGGTGGCGGCGGGGTTCTGCCAGTGGAGCCCCAGCTCTAACACCTGGGCTCACAGAGCTCGAGACAGCGACTCCCCAGCCCCAGGAGAGGACACAGTTCTCTCCAGAGTCCATTGCCAGAGGGCCAGTGGGATTCCAACAAAGGTGACAGTGGCTCAAGTCCTGGTCAATGGGGATGGGACTTCAGGGTCCAATTTCTGTGCAAGGGGCAGGGTCCAGGAGAATAGTCCCAGCTGACAGGTCAGTGGGGAAGAGGAGCGGAATCCATCTACAGGACCTTCTACATTCAGGACTCATCTCTGATGTCACTTCTCCGAAACAGCTTTTTTTGACACGATACCCCTCCACAGGGCACTGGGGAGCCATGGGAGGAGCATGGTCAGTTCTGAGATGAGAATGACCCACTGGGGCAGGACAGGGATGGAATAGAGGGGGAGAATGAGGGACAGAGGTGGGTGAAGAAGGCTGGGGTGAGGGTCCAGTCAGAACAAGGGCAAACATAGGTTGAACTCGGTAATGGACACAGAGGGACACTGGGTGAGACAGGTAGCAGAAGGGGCCAGGCTTGGGGAGGGATGGGTTGGGGGAGAGGAAGTTAGGGGTGTGCCCCAGAGACTGGGGGACTCACAGACCCAGGGGGTGGAAGAGGAAGAGCAGGGCTCTTGGTGGAAAATGCTGGGCTCAAGTGGGGCTTGAGGAGGTGAGAGGCTGGGCTCCCACCTGCGTGTTGTGAGGGGGGGACGTCGTGAGTGTAGATGTCTCCTTGGAGCTGCTCAGCTGAGAGACTGGGGTCAGAGCTCAGGTCATCCTGAGTCCCGTCTGCCCCTCTCCTCACTCGCACTCGCTCAGCAAACCCTGAGGGCTCCCTTTAGAGGTATCAGGACCCCTTCTCCCTCCCTGCCTGCACCCGGGCTAGCCCAGTCCTCACTCCGCCTCTCCTCACCCCTGTGGTTTGACCCTCGCACAGATGCCTGAGGGACCCTTGAGGTGAGGCCCTGTCCTGCTTCTGTTCAACATCGCCCACGGCCCCTGGGTCCCTCAGAGGAACGGCCGCGTCCTCCCCGTGGTGCCAGGTGAGGCCCCTTTCTTCCCTCTGGCGTCACCTTCCCCCCTCCCCTTGCTCCCTGGGCTCCATCCACACTGGCCCCGCTGACACCCTCACACACACCAGGCCCGCCTCCCCGGCCTCCTCTTCCCCCACGCTCCACACGGCTCACCCTCACCTGCTGCAGGTGTTTCCTCCCTGTCTCCCCTTCTGCACGCCTTCTCCTCCCCCGTCACACCTGCTGTCTCCCCCAGCTCCACTGGGTCGCCTCCTGACATGCACTATGCCTTCTGGGTCAGGTTCACTGTTTCTGCCTGTGTCCCCTGGTACAGTGGGGCCCCAGGAGGGGCGCTGTTCTCTGTCTGGTCACTGCGGGCTTCTCAGGGGCTA
The DNA here is from genome assembly GCF_028018385.1 of Neofelis nebulosa. NCBI lineage: Eukaryota > Metazoa > Chordata > Mammalia > Carnivora > Felidae > Neofelis > Neofelis nebulosa. The sequence continues at coordinate 7,689,136 of NC_080798.1, forward strand.
GGTTGGTGTTGGGCACGTGATGGATGCTGAGCTGATACGTGCTGCACGGAGAAGGGGGTGGACTGTGGTGTGGACGGAGGTGCGGGTAGTGCCGGATGGGGTGTGGGATAGGGTAGGGCAGGCGCAGAGGCCCTGGGGGGCGGGGCTACAGCTGGACCGCGCGGTGGGACAGATGCCAGGTGAACCCTCCCACCCCAGTTCTGAATCTGGTACCTCCCCGCCAAGCTATGCATGGCCCCAAGGGTACAGGCTGGCTCACCAGACAATTGTCGCTGTTGCCCTCCCAGGGTCTGGTGCATAACATGTGATCTGTCACCTTCTGGGAGTGGGTCTTGTCACATTCATCACTGGGCAGGAGTCTGAGGTCCACATACTGGACATCACCTATGTATGTGACTAGGACCCGGGGGGGAAAAGGGCTGTGTCAAGACTCCTGGTGGCTCCTCAGCCCCTCCTACCTCAGACCGTGGAGTCCGGGTCCCCAGCCTTCTCTTCCTTACACCCAAGTGTCTGGGCTCCAGGCTGCACAGTCTGGCCCTGGAGTATGCTTACCAGGTTGGATGCCGCCCCAGCCAAAACTATAGCAGATGTTCTGCAATTTGGGTTCCTGGACGGGCAAGTTCAGGATCCTCACAGTTTCTCTTTTCTGGACGGGCTCTGCCAGGTGGAGCAGCATGAGGTCACGGCTGTAGTGCTCTCCCGGAAGGCCAGTGTGGTTCTCCAGGAGACTCAGGTTGAATCCAAGGTGGGGGAAGCTTGTAACTCGGTCCAATAATTGGGCTGTGCCTTCCTTCTCAAACAGGTTGCAGCGACCCACCCAGAGCTGATAATAGCTGGGGGAGAGAGAGGGTCCCAGGGAATGAGGAGAGAGGAGGGGGAGGAGATGGGGCCAGGGAGCATGGGGGAGGGTCCCGGAGAGAGAGAAGCGAGGAGTAAACACGGAGAGAGGCCGTGCAGGAAGGGTTTAGAGTCATGGAGAAATAGAGACCTTGAGAAAACAGACGATTGTAACAGCATGAAGGGCAGATCCAGAGACAAAGAGAAGCAGTGAAAAAGAGAGAGCTTGAAACGGAAGCAGGAATGAGGCAGAGGGGAGAACAGTGAACCAGAAGGAGCACAAAGGAGACAGGAGAGGAAGAGAAAAGGTGGGGGGGGGGGGGGTTGGGGAGGAGAGGCAGCAAGAGAGAGAACAGGGAGGGAGGACGGGAGGGACGGGGGAGGGGCCTGGGACCTGCTCAGGTGTAGCTGGGGCTGTGGGGTGGGGTCCCCAGCAGAGGGTGACCTGGTCCTAAGCCCAAGGATGGCGGAGTTCCCCTCCCTCCCTCTCCCCTCCTCCCACTCCTTCCTCTTCCTCCTCTTTCTCCTCCCCCCTCCTCCTACATCTCCCCCTCCTTTTCCTCTTGTTTTCCTCCTCTGCTTCCTTCCTCTCCGCCCCCCCCCCCATCCTTCCTCTAGGGTTCCCATTAGGCTCCAGCTGAAACCAGCCTTTCCCTGTATCCCCCTGGAGTGGATCACTATCCTGGAAGGAGGGGCTGGGCACGTGAGAAGACCCCCCTCACACAGAGACATGGTAGGACAATCCCTTCCTTTCCTCTGGGGTCCCCCTCAGTCCCATCCTGGGGGGGTGCTCAGCAGTGAAGGGGGAGAGGGAGTGAGGCAGAGACCAGGAGACACAGAGATGGAGGGTGAGACATACAGTGACAGGGATGCAGTAGAGGGACCCAGAGATGGACAGAGACAGGGAGAGACACAGTGGCCCAGAGACCAAAGACAGGGAGACAGAGAAGAATCTTAGTCACACAGATACACAACAAAGCCAGTTACAGAGAGACACAGAGAGACTGGAGGGGCAGACATAGGAGCACTGTGACAAGGACAGACAGAGAGACACAGGTACCCATGGAGGGCTTTCCTGGGGTTGTCCCTGCCACTCTCCATGACATAGACCATTAATGTCTTTCTTTCCCTGAGCCCCCCAGCCTCCCCTGAGGTTAACCCGGGACAGTGCTTGGTTTTCATTCCTGCCCCCTCCCCAGACCCTCTGCCCCACTTACTCGTTTATGCAGTGGGCAGCTGTGAGCACCCACTGGGGGTGCACTAGGACGCCCCCACACCTGTTATCAGTGAAATTGTACACAAGTGTCTGCCAGGGTTGGAAATTCTTCTCACAGCCCCAGTATCCCATGGCCTGGGGATGAATCTGGGGCACAGTACCTGTGGAAGGGGTGCTAGGTCAGGGCAGGTGGGAGGGGACACTGGGGCTGGGAGGTCCTGGACTAAAAGACAGAGCAGTGCTCTGAGGTCAAAGGGACCTTGGTCGTAAAGGAGCAGACTGGGGGGCTGGGGACATGGCAAGGGGTGTGGGAAGGGTCTGGAATTCTCCATCAGTCCCTTAATTGTGTTGGTGGCCGGTCCCAGGTAGGGAGACTTTCTTCTGAGATAGACCCATCCCATGGATCAGGTAGGAGACAAGGCAGCATCTGGAGCAACTTGTGATGTGGAGGCCAGGTGTTTGGGAATGATTTGGGGGTCTTGGCCTGGGGGACAGGTGGCCTTGGTGGAGGTGTTGGCTCAGAGAGGAGGAAAGGGTTCTAGGAACCAGTGTTAAGGACCCCAAAAGAGAGGGTCGCTGATTAGAAGGGAAGAATTTGGGGGGGTCTTAAGGTGCCTCAGGCTTAGATACTTCTATGCCTAGGATGGGACTTTCAGGTTCTGAGAAGGTTTCAGTATTTAAGGGATGGGGCAGAGAGCCAACAGCTGGATGCCAAAGGTCACCCAGGGGGTCAGGAGCCACAGCACTGAACCCTAGAGAACTAGGAGGGGGGAGGGGATGATTAGGATCCCAGGGTCCGGTGAGGAGGGGGCACTCCTTGGAAGAATTGGGGATCCCCAAAGACAGAGACAGAGATGGCCCCAGGCTGTGCCTGTCTGGTAACTGTCTGAGGAAGCAGGAGGCCAGTGTGGCAGGAAGGACTGTGAGGAATGAGCAGTGTGGAGAGCTAAGGAAGGTTTTGGGGTGAGAAAGGGAGAGGTAGGAGGCACCTGGTACCCTGTCAGGGCTGGACTGAGGGCTGGAAAAATGGGCCGCACTGCCTGGTGAGAGGGGAAGGCCTTATGCGGGCAGGGGTGGGTGAGGGTTTCATGAGAGTCAGGGCCCCTTTCCCTCTCCCAGATCCACTATAGTCACCGGTCAGCCCCAGGGACATTGTCAGGCACAGGACCAAGAACCACATGGTGGCAGGGGTGCCCAAGAGGTGGCAGACAGTGAGCTAGTAGCTGGGAAGCAACCTCAGGGAGGCTTTAAATACCTACACCCCCAGGGCCCCGCCCCTACTCTGCCGCCACCCAGAAGCTGGCCAAGGCCTGCCCTTCCTTCTGGGTGTGGACAGCCCCAGCCCCCCACCCCCAGCCCTATGGAAGGGATGACAGAGTAAGCACCTGTTGTTCTTAGGTCCTCAACCATGCTTATGGTTATCCATGGTTATGGTTAACCATGCTTATCCTTAACCATGCTGGATGTATTCCGGGGTCTGAGACCAAAGGGGCCAGGGCTTATGGCTCTGTCGCCTTGCTCGCAGTGAGGGGGAGGCCCAGAAAGACAGAATCCACAGCTTTGGAGAATCTTGATGCCCATTACAAAGCCTCAGATGCCTAAACCCCAAGTGAGATTTTGCACACCAAAGCCCATTGTACCTTGAAATACTTGCACTGTGTCTCTGGAGCTCTCTGATCTCTGCACCTCCCTGAGCCAAGATGCCTGTTCCCCCAACTTCCCACATCCCTGAACTATGAGCTTTGGCTTTCAGAACTCCCTGATTCCTATACTTCCAGATGCAGGAACTAGTTCCCCTATTACATTGTTCCCCTAAAAATCAATTCTTGGGATCTCAGAGCTCCACAATCCCAGGGCTTACCAGACTGAGATATGAAATCCCAAAGGTCTCCTGGGGCGAGTTTCCTAGCATCTCAAAATCCAACGTTCTGCAAATGCTGGGGTCCCAACATCACAACCCGTCTCAACTCCCCAAACCTCTCCCTGGGCATCTGATGACCCAGGACACCCAGATTACCTGAACTTCCAGGTCAAGAGTATCCTCTAGGAAATCCAGAGGCCCCGTTCCAGTAAATTTTTAGATCTCGGGGGACACTGAGCTAGTGAACCTCAGGATTAAATGACATTGAAAATCACATTTGGGGGGGTGCTTGGGTGGCTTGGTTGGTTGAGTGTCTACCTTCAGCTCAGGTCATGATCTCACAGCTTGTGAGTTCAAGCCCTGCCTTGGGCTCTGTGCTAACAGCTCAGAGTGTGGAGCCTACTTCAGATTCTGTGTCCACCTCTCTCTCTGCCCCTCCCCCACTAACACTCTGTCTCTCTCTCTAAAAAATAAATAAACATTAAAAAAAGAAAATCACATTTTGGAGTCTCAGAAAAGAAGGAAAAGGTAGAGCCTCATGACCTCCAATATTGACCTGCAAGGTTTCCTCGGGGCTATAGAAGGAATATCTGTGTCTCCTCAAATTCATATACAGAACTTCTACTCCCCAGTGTGACAGTTGGAGGAAATGGAGCTTTGGGGAAGTATTATGTCATAAAGGTGACCCCTTTGCTATGTTAAAACACAGCGAGAAGACAGCCATCTATGAGCCATGAAGCAGGCTCTCACCCGTGGGACACATGTAGGTCCAACCCCTGCCATGTCAAGCACTTGATCAAATCTTCCCCCTCTCTGAGCTGAGGAACATGAGAAGCTCCCAAGATAGGAAGTGAGAGAAGTGGTCTCAGACACTCACAGGTTAAGACCATAAAGGCTGGGGGGGCGCCTGGGTGGCTCAGTCGGTTAAGCCTCCGACTTCAGCTCAGGTCACGATCTCAAGGTCCGTGAGTTCGAGCCCCGCATCGGGCTCTGGGCTAATGGCTCAGAGCCTGGAGCCTGCTTCCGATTCTGTGTCTCCCTCTCTCTCTGCCCCTCCCCCATTCATGCTCTGTCTCTCCCTGTCTCAAAAATAAATAAATGTTAAAAAAAAATTAAAAAAATAATAATAATAATAAAAATAAAACCAACCCTCACAATATCCAGCCCAAAGCTTATCCAACCCAATCCAACCCTGTTCCCAGTACAAACCATAACCACAACTCCACCTCCATTCTAACTTTTCCTACTCCATCCCCAACCCTATCCAAAGCATTTTCTCTGGGGCAAGGGAAACCCTACCTAACCCCATCCCACTCCTAAGCCTGCCCACATCCCTCCTCCACCCATGATCCCCTCTAGGCTATGACCTCACAGGAGTCTGTGTCCCACTCTCCCTGCCTGCACACAACATGGTGTCCAGCAGGGGGCCTGGGGAGTCCTTGTTACAAGATGTGGCCAAGATAGCACTGTCCTTGCACAATGCAATGTGTCAGGGAGACTCACTGGGGAGGTAAGTGAGTTTAGAGTGGACCCATAAGATCAGGCCTCTGATCCCTCTGCCAACAAACCCGAGTCCTGGCTTTTGGATAGCAGCCTTGTGACCCTTCTCAAGCACCTTGCTACCCCCTGCCTTCCAGGGTTTCTGAGCTCCTTATCCCACAAAGGCCTAAGTCAGACCGAAACAGGCCATATCTACAAGGGGGCAGTCATAGGCAGTGCCATGCAGTACATGTGACTAATGGGGCCACATGACTTGGCCAAACTCTATGTCATACAAGGTTATGAACGTGGTCATACTATTTCAGGAATGTGCACACATGAGAATCAGACGTTTAAACTTAAGTACTGATATGGACAGCACTTGAAGCTGAAATTCACATGACGTATACATGTGATGCCAGAATCACAGCAGGTGTTCATATGTGCATATGGATGTAGGTAGTTAAGACATAAGTGCATATGCACACACACGCAAAGCTTTGGATGTACAAAATCACACCTAAATTCACAGTCTCCAATGGAGGTCTGGACATCCAGTGTCAGACATGCACACACTTGTACACAGGGTCTAGACATACAAGCTCGGGTCCTGATAAGGATACACAGGGCAGAGGCATCCATATGCACTCAGACCCCTAAAGACATGTTCACAAACATGCATCTGTAAAATGGTATTATATCCAGAATTTTACCTAGGTGTGTTTCCATTTCCTCATCTGTTAAATGAGGGTTGTTGTAAGGTTAAGTAGGTGTGTGTGTGTGTGTGTGTGTGTGTGTGTGTGTGTGTGTGTTTCACAATGCTTAGAACATAGCGACTGCTTAATAAATATTAGTTACTTTAATCAAGGATACATGATATATATGGGGCATATATTTGGATATTCAAGTTGTGGACACAAATATGGTCAAAGTCAAACATATGTGCAGACCCCAAAAAGATAGCCAAGGTAAAATGCTTGATGAATCTGCAAACCACTTAGTGGTGATTCAAAGTTGCAGGCACAAACACAGAGGCCAAGCATTCAGATGTGGCCTTAGTGAATCAGACCCCAGGGCATCACCTGGACACAGGGCTGGGCATTGAAGATGTAAGAGACATAGGTGGAGATACAGGCAGCCAGGACCGGACATATTTACCCATATCTACATCAGCCTCCAAGCCAGATGCTTGATATTCAAGGTCTCTCATTGGGTTTCACATATGATGACAAGGTTCACAATTGCAGGCAAGTAGGAGACAGGTAGGGCCTTGCACTCTTGCCACATATAGATACACACACACACACACACACACACACACAGGTGCCAACACTGGGGCAGGATTTGATATAGATCCTACAGATCCAATGACCATGCTAATCCCCCTGTTGTGGGATCTGGATCTGGAACTCTGGTGACCACAGGGGAGCAGATGTAGTGGATGAAGTGCTTGAGGAAAACAGAGTGATGTTGTCTTACAGGGAAAGGTACAGGGTGAGAATTGGCTCATGTTGGGAGAAATTCTCCAGTGGTATGTCACATGTCTTCAGAGCAAAGGAATAAATACATTTTATACTCTAGACTGTCTATCAAGTTTGTTTGTCCATCATGCAGCCTTTCAAGATAGTATCTCCCTCAGAGAAGGTTTGTTTGCTGTCCATGATAACCAAGATAATATCTGTTTACGGCCAAGGACATTAAACAAAGTATGTCCCTCCAAGCATGTTTGCATATGGCCCAGAATTATAAAGATAATATCTCCATCAGGGACAAATTTTGGGCAGGTTTGCCTGCAGACCCCTTATCCTTAAGATTAAGGATTCCTAAGCTCCAAAGGCATCTGGGTGGCTCAGTCAGTTAAGCTTCCAACTCTTGGTTTCAGCTTAGATCATGATCTCATGGTTTCATGAGTTTGAGCCCTGCGTCGGGCCGCACTGACAGTGCAGAACCTGCTTGAGATTCTCTGTCTCCCTCTCTCTCTGCCCCTCTCCCACTAGCGCTGTCTCTGGTCTATCTCAAAATTAAAAAAAAAAAAAAGTTTCTAAGCTCCAGTCCTTCCTTGGCTGTGGCACAACCCACTGTGTGCACAGAATCCACCTATGCTCCTCTGATCACCCCCATGGGACTTGGGGGACAAGGCAAACTGAAGTGAATGTAAAACTCATGCTACCTGCTGCGCCATGAAGAGTAAAATCCTGCCTCTGACCCAGGATCTGGCATGTTCTGTCTGTACTCATGAAACTGGCCAGCTAATGTTTGTTTGCAAGTCAATAAAATCATACACTCTTCAGAGTTCTTGACAAACAGCTAGGCACTGAGGCACCACCTGGTCAGATGGAGCTGGGGTGGATAGGGAACCTGCTGCATGAAGCAACATGGTGGAGGACAGACCAGGACTGAGCTGAATTCTGGGGGAAAGCTGTAAGCTGGTGGAGAAGCTGAACCCTTCTCCCAGATGGATCCCTCCAGACACAAATTCATTCCACCTGCTGCTTGAGAAAATTCCTTTCACATCTCATGTCCCTCCCCATCCTGCAAAGAGCTCTTCCTTCCAGGTTCTCTATCTGGGGCGAGTACGTTCCCTGAGGCATGAGGACAGACCCCAGGTGCTTCACAGCCTTGAAAACACAGGCCATATCACACTTGCTCCCTGGATCTTCTCCACGCCCGAGGCTGTAACTCAGACCACATCTCTATTTGGACCCTCTCCACATTATCCTCCCTTTAGTCAGGGTTTCCCCATATGCAGCCTTTCTGACTTCAGGATGTTCTTCCTTCCCAATCATGCCTTCCTTTTAGCAGCAATCACCCAGATGGCTGATTTCATTTGGCATTGTAATTTGGCCACTCATGGGGGGATGGGCAGAGAGAGAGGGAAAGAGAATCTCAAGCAGGTTCCACACCGTCACCGCAGAGGCTGATGAGGGGCTCCATCCCACGAACCGTGAGATCATGACCTGAGCCAAAATCAAGAGCTGGATGCTCAACTGACAAAGCCATCCAGGTGCTCCCACCTGGTAACATATTCTTTATCTAGGATTGCTACTCTGGTCCATTTAACGGGTGAACAGAAAAGCCATTAGCTGCCAGTGGACCTCAGAACAAATGAAGGCTCAGCAACAGGTCCAGTCAGCCATACAAGCTGCATTGTCATTCGGTCTGTGTGAACCAAGAGATCCAAAGGTTTCATCACTCAGTCACTGTTGAGGGTTAAATCTGCCAGCAACAAAAACCAACACATAAGGCACCATTTTAGGGGTGACTACCCAGCCTCCTGTTGGCAGGTTGATGACATTAGACCACTCTCATCATAAAAGGGCAAGTGTTTTCTTCTTACTTGAAGAGTCATTTACTCTGTTTATGGAGTTCCCATCACTGCATACAATGACTCTGCCAAAAGAGCCATCTATGAACTTACAGAAAGCCTTACCCACTGCCATGGTATCCCACACAACATTGCTTCTGATCAAGAATCTCTTGGGCCCCTGGGTGGCTCAGTTGGTTGAGCACCCCACTAGATTTTGGCTCTGGTCAAAGGGGCAGAGGAGCAGAGGGGGTTCTGGGGAAATGTGTGAGGGTTGTTGGGAAGCGTCTGGAATTCTAGAACTATCCCTGGTATTGTGGGTTAGTGGCATGTCCTGGGTGGGAAGACTATGTTGAGAGCAGAGCCAACCACAAGGATCAGGCAGTAGACAAGAAGGCAGCATCTGGAACAGCAAGTGGTCTAAGGGTTGGGTGATTTGAGGTCTCACACTAAGGGATAGGAGGCTGTGGGGTCTGGAGTATTAAGGGTTTCCAGAAACCCAGGATAAGGGGCCCAGAGTGTGAGAGGCTGAGAGAGGAAAGTTTTAGTGAGTCCCATGCTGGAGAAACTTATAAGGCCTTGAGTGAGCTTTGGAGGTTGTAGAAGATCACTGACTCAGGTGATAGTTCTGGTGGGCTGAGAAGAGCATCTTGGATGGGCTTAAGGTGTTTGGGAGCAGGGTTCCAGGACTGAGGTTGGAAACAGTCAGTTTGGCTGAGGGCTGAGAGAATTGGGTATTCCCAGATCACGGCATGATAGAGTGAGGGTCAAGGCTGGGAGTGTCTCCTATGAGCTGCTGGTATTCTAAGAGGGAGTTGGAGTCCCAAGAACAGGGCTGGGGTCAAGGTGGACTGCATTCAGGAGGAGAGAGGTGAGTGACAGTCATCTTGGGATGGAGTGAGGATGGCCTTTTGTTTCTGAAGACAATGGAAGTCATGGACTGAGGTAATGGAGGGACTTGGGATTCTCTTAAGGGTGGTCTCAGGGCAAGTATGGAAAAGGCGGCAAAGCACTTAAAGGCCTAGGGATCCTGGTTCACTTGGCTACCCAAATCAAGAGTATTCTCATGTAAAATCCAGCACCCCCTGCAACAGACTATGTAGGTCTCAGGAGCTAGATTTATGCACGTCAAGTTTAGTCTTTGGAGCGTCTCAGAGGTAAAATAGGAAGGTTCTCTAGGTTTCCACAATTTTGATGACCAAGGCTGTTCAGGAAAACCAAACCAACTCATGAGGTCCAACCTAAGATACGTGTTAAAAACTTGATAGAAAATCTTCCTCCTTTCTTAGTTAAGCAACCAGAGAAACTGTCAAGATAATGAATAAAAAATAAGTGAACTCTGAGGGGTGCCCTCCTGGATCAGTCAGTAGAGCATGAGATTCTTGATCTCAGAGTAGTGGTGCAGGTGAGTTTTGAGGCCACATTGGGGCAGTGTTACTTTTTAAAAAATATAATAAAATCTCTTCCTTAAAAAAATAAATTAGGGGCACGTGGGTGGCTCAGTCAGTTAAGTGTCGAACTCTTGGTTTTGGCTCAGGTCATGATCTCACGATTCACAAGTTCGAGCCCCACATCTGGTTTCACACTGAAAGCACAGAGGGATTCTCTCTCTCCCTCTCTCTCTGCCCCTCCCCTGTGTGCTCTTTCTCTCTCTCTCTCAAAATAAATGAACTTTAAAAATCTTTTTTTTAAAAAGTGTGCGTTGAACATCTGAAACTAATACAACACTGTATGTTAAATATACTGGAATCAGGGGCGCCTGGGTGGCTCAGGCAGTTGGGCGTCCGACTTCGGCTCAGGTCATGATCTCACAGTCCGTGAGTTCGAGCCCCGTTTCGGGCTCTGTGCTGACAGCTCAGAGTCTGGAGCCTGCTTCAGATTCTGTGTCTCCCCCTCTCTCTGACCCTCCCCCGTTCATGCTCTGTCTCTCTCTGTCTCAAAAATGAATAAACGTTAAAAAAAATTAAAAAAAAAAATCCTGGAATCAACAGCAACAAAAAAAGTGGGCAGAGATAAACCCATTTTAAGAGCATCAAGACTACAGAAGATGAAGATAGCCAGCCAAAGGCCTGATCCCTCACGTGTAGATCAGGGGTTCTCCCAAGTCACCCTGTGGAGAGAGGACCTTCTGGATCCAGCAGCCCATCCCCATCCTAACCCTCATCCACAACCCCAACCAAAATCTCACCTGACCCAATGCAACTCAATCCAGCCCAACCCCATACAACTCCAACTCAACTCATTTCAACCCAATCCAAGTTCTGGCCAATGACCCTTCTACAGTGAAGCCTTGAAGTCTAAGATTCTTGGACAGCTGACATCCAGCCTCTCTCATACACCTTTCCACCATGGCTCCCTGTGACCCTGGGCTCCTTGTCAGACACCAGGATTCAGCCAGATGCCATGTGGGCCCTACCCACAAGGGGGAAACCATGGGCAGCACCATGGGCAGTGCAAGTGGTGGGTGAGGTGGCACAGGTGGGGCCAGTTGCAGCAACATGGTGTCATGGCGGCAACCTTGTGTCTCACAACTCTTGCTGGATGATGCATGAAACAGCCCACAGTATCTCTTGGGTATTGTGTTTACACAGACTGTGCTCACCACAAGCACCCATGCGGGGCTGTGTAGGCAGGGGCTATGCACAAGTAGAGTGCAGGGTACACAAAAAGACTGAAGTGCTAGCAAGCTGGGCTCTCTCAACACTGTGGGGTGCTAGAGTTCCAGTTATCCACTGGTAACATCCTAGAGCCAGGGTCCAAGCCCTGTGTCTCAGGTTCCTTGGAGTCCCAAGGCACACACACACTGGGGTCCAGCCTCCTAACTCCAGTACATCCTTCCACATAGTATGGGAGTTGGGAAATGTCCCGTATCCTTTTCCCCAACCCTGGAGTCCAAGTCTCTAGACTACTTCCCACAACATCCAGGAGCCAACCCCCAGACCTCTCCATCCCCGGATCCAGAATCCTGTTGTTCTGAGTTATTCAGTCATGCCTCATCAGGACCACAAGCCCTGCATTGTCACAGCCTTTGTCAGTGGGACCCATGTAGCCTATTGTGTGGGGAGAGGAGGGAAGCAACCCAGTTAAATGTCCACACACTGAGGGTCACTTGCCAGGGCTGGGAGTGGAGCTCACCCTCCTCACCTTCCAGGAACTTGTCACCTTACTGGGTTTCTGGGCAAGTAAGTGGGAAATCCCTGAGGACAGGAAACTTCCCCTCTACTGTTACCACTTCCCTGTGCCCTGCTCTGCCTACATATTATTCACGTATGTTCCTGCAACTTCTCCAGAAGCCCCTGGGTTGTTTTAAGCAATATTCTTTCTTTAGGTTTTACAACTGCTGCTTATTTTTCCAGAATTTACCCCCACCTCCTCTGACCTCATTTGCTATAGACTTGTGTGTGCATGCATGCATGTGTGTGTGTGTGTGTGTGTGTGTGTATGTGTCATGGCTTCAGTGTCCACAGATACATTCCTAAGATCACAGCCATACACACAGACATATACATTAGGCAGGATTTGCACATACAGGTCAAATGACCACATTCTGTCTGGGCAGCTTGGGGAAACATGGATGTGGTAAGTAAGACATACGGAAGAATGGACGAGGTTGTCCTGAAGTAATGATGGAGGGTGTGCTGTGAACAGTGCTGGGGTAGAATTCTCCATGGACCCTCATGCTTCTGCATGTCTTGTGAGCAATGGAATTAACATATTTTGCTTGGATAGGATGTTGGTCTAGCAAGCAGTCTTAAATGGTTATTTCCCTCAGAGCAGTTTATTTACTGTCCAGGACAATAAAAACTTCTCTCCAGAAAAATCTGTTTATTGTCCTAGCTAATAAATATAATGCCCCACCCTCACAAAGATTTATTTGCTGTCCAAACAATAAATATGTCTCCAGGGCATATCTGTTTATAGCCCAGATTAATAAAGATAATATCTCTCTCTTGAGCAAAGATTGAGAAGATTTCCTTCCAGCCCGCTGGTAAGATTGTGGATTTCTAAGCTCGGTTTCCTCAGTTATGGTACAAAATACTATGTCTGCAGCATAAACCTAGAGATAGTTGACTCCCTCAACTCGATAAAGAACAAAAATCTCACGGATCACACTGGTTAATAGTGAGAGACTAGATGCTTTCCCCCTATGAGTGGAAACAAGGAAAGGGTGTCTTTTTCAACTACTCTTATTCAGCATTATATTGGAAGTCTTAGCTAATGCAATGAGACAAAAAAAAAAAAATGAAAACAAAAGCAAAAAAAAAAACAAACAAAAACCCCACTAAACTAAACTAAAGGTATGCAAATTAGAAAAGAAAAAAATAAGATGATCTTGGCTCCTAGATGACATAACTGTCTTTGTAAAGTCACAAAAAAAAATTTTTTTACAAAAACTCCTGGAATTGATAAGCAATGATAATAAGGTTGTGTTAACCCTAAAAATAAAACTGTCAGTCATGTTACCAGCAAGATGGGTTTATTCAAGAGCAACAGAGAACAATTCAAGATAAGAGAGCTATGGCACAACCATATGCAAATCCAGAGAACGAAAGGAAAACAGTCTTTTATAGAGGAAATGAAAGAGTGAGAGGGTCTGTTATAAACAAAAAGCCCATTGGACTGGCTGGGAGTTTGGAGTGTAGTGGCTTCTCATTGGCTGAGTTGTGACAGTCTCTCACTGGTGGGACTGTTGCCTGGAAAGGAGAAAATATTTCTTTCTCCTACTGTGTTATTAAAGTATAGGCTTCTTCCTACTTAAAGTGCAAGGAATATCTCTTTTTGTTGGGATCTGCAACTGACAAATGGTAGAGTGTAAAAGCTCCACTTTCTGGACCCAGACACTATTGTAAATATCCTTTCATTAATTTTTGCAGTGGCAAGATGCAAGGATAATATATAGAAGTTAATTGTCTTTTTATATACCAGCAATGAACACTTGGAATTTGGGATTAAAAACACAATCCCATTTACATTAGCACTCACAAAAATGGGGATCTTAGGAACAAATATAACAAAATGTGTGTAAGGTCCATATAAGGCAATTACCACACTCTGATGAAAGAAACCAAAGAAGGTCTAAATAACTGGAGAGATATTCCATGTTCACAGATAGAGACATTCAATATTTTAAGATGTCAGTTTTTCCCAACTTGATTTCCAGAGTCAGTCAAATCCCAATCAACATCCCAGAAGGTTACTTTGTGGATAACGACAAACGGATTTTAAACTTTATATGGAAAGGGGTGGTTCATTCAGTTACACGGCCGACTTCAGCTCAGATCGTGATCTCATGGTTTGTGAGTTCAAGCCCCGCGTCGGGCTCTGTGCTGACAGCTCAGAGTCTGGAGCCTGCTTCAGATTCTGTGTCTCCCCCTCTCTCTGCCCCTCCCCCGTTCATGCTCTGTCTCTCTCTGTCTCAAAAATAAATAAACGTTAAAAAAAATGTTAAACTTTATATGGAAAGGAAAAACACCCAGGATAGCCAGGTTTAGAGTTTTGAGGCCAGCCAGGCGCCCCTCTTTCAACCATTTTAAATTCTATAAGCCCTATCTCCCACATTTTGCCACATATTTCCTTTTGCTATTTTTTTTCCTCTTTCTGAGACCTTAATGTCAGCATCTGTACCTCCAGCCTCCATTTCTTTTAGCATTTCTTTAAAATTTTTCTTTCTCTTTCCTTCTGGTCTGATAAGTAATTATTGTGTTCCTCAGCTGTATTCCACTCTGCTACTCATCTGTAATTGTTTTTACTTTTTACAACTACTACATTAATTTAGCAGGCCTCTGGTGCTCAAACCACGCATAGTCCAAAGAAAAGACTGGCCCTTGAGTGGCTTCTGGGAGGTAATATCTGATGTCTTGGAATATCCTGCCCGGTAAGAGTGCCTTAGCATACCTGGCGTCTTGAGTCACGCCAGAGAGTTTGTGCTCACAATGTGATTTATGGTGAACATAAATGTTTTTGTACACCTGGGGCCTGGGCCACGCTGTATCTGTTGGACCTCTGGAAAGACTCGCGACTAAGTAGTTAAGGTCAGTTGTGCAAGCACTCCATCCCAATTCTACTGACCTCCACTCTAAACTCTAGACACCAAGGCTTGGGTGAGAAATACTTTGTACTTGTCCCACATTGTTTCTGGGGAGAATCAAGTGCTGCCCATATGACTCCACCAGGAGAGAGGACTGCAGGTCAGTCCCTGGTTTCTCCACACTTCAATCAATACACCTGCTTCCTTGGCTGATTTCAATGTGTATCCTGTCACTGTAATAAACCATATAAACCACAGTATAACAGCCTTTCTGAGTTCCTGAATCCTCTAGCAAATCATCAAATCTGAGGGTGTTTTGGGGGACCCCCAACAGACTCCCCATAGTAAGGCAGCTTCCAGGGACTCCAGCCTCTTCCCCTAGTCTGTCCCCTCACAACATAATGCTGCCCCTACTGGGTGCCCAGGTGGCTCAGTTGGTTGAGCATCCAACTTTGGCTCAGGTCATGATCTCACAGTTTGTGAGTTTGAACCCCATATGGGGCTGTCTGCTGTCAGCATGGAGCCTACTTTGGATCTTCTGTCCCCCCCCCCTCCGCATCTCCCCTGCTTGCTCTCTCTCTCTCTTTCTCTCTCTCAAAAATAAACATTTAAAAAACATAAACAAGAAACAATGCTGACCCTACCGCTCCTCTAGTCACGATTTCTCTAGGGTTTCCCAGGGCCCCCAGGACAAAGTGGGTTGTTTGCTCTAAGCTCATCCATGACGTGTATCTGGTGCGCTGTGCTTCCACCTTCTGTTTCTTGCTCCATGGACAGCATCTACCACGTGTCACTGTCTCTCTCTCAAGGCGGACACACAGCCCTCTTCCATCTCAGTGTCACCACGGAGAACGCAGACATCCATCTCCTTGTGTGTGTCCTTGCAGAACCTGTGGGAGATGTCTTCAGACATTGCCAACATTCCTGGGCGGGTGGGTGCAAAACTGCCCCCATTTGACAATCACTGGACTACACCTGTCTCTGTCCCTTCCTTCCCTTCCTAGTCTTTGACTCCACACCTCAGGACACAAGTCAGGGGGACTGGGAAAGTTCTAGCTTCTGCCAGGTGGGTCCTGAGCTTCCACGTGCCCTGTGTCCAGAAAAGACCAGATGATGCCAGAAATTGATGTATAGTCAATTTTATTAGGGGTAGAGGGTTGGAAAAGAACATTCGGGTGTTGGCCCTCGTAGCACCCTTGATCTACTTCAGATGAGGCATCAGCTTGCTGTACAAGGTGGCCTTTTTACATCTGGCACATGGCTTACCGCCCCATGATGTGATACCTTGAAACATGCCATTACATACCAGGGGACCCCCTGAATCACCCTGAAAGTAAAAGAGGGAGAGACAGAGAGTGACAGAGGTCAGCCTAATTTCTGCCTGGGGAACCCAAGCTTTCAAACCTGGGTTTGCATATTACAGCGACTCCCAGCAATGGGGAAAGAAACAATTGCCTGAGTCCTTTCTCAGAAGGCAGGTGGGAATTCCAACACAGAGGACAATGACTCGAGTCCCGGCTACTAGAGGTGGGACTTCAGAGTCCAGAAGGACAGTCCCAACAGATGGGTCAGCAGGAAGGAAGAGTAGGACCATACTACAGGACACCTACCAGCAGGGGTCATCTCAGATGTCACCTCTTCAGGAAGCTTTCTCTGACCAGACACGCCCCCCCTGAGGAGTCATGGAAGGGAGGTGATCAAGAGAGGAATAAAGTTAACATGGCATATTGCATAAGTCACAAGGAAGGGGATGGATTAGCTTTCAGGTTCCAGCCCTGAACCGTGGTCATCTCCCTTCTTTCACCTCAAAACCTTGAAGTGAAAGGCTGGCTCACCAGGCAGGTGTTCTTTTTACCTTCCAAGAACCCAACACACAGCATGAAGTCTGTCACCTTCTGAAGGTAAAGTTCGTCACATACATCATTGGATAGGAGTTTGAAGTCCACACACTGGAGATTCCTTGAGTGTATAACTACATGCCAGAGAGAAAAAGGGCTGTGGCCAGAGTCCGGGTGTCCCTAGTCCCTTCCTCCCTACACTCAAGGGTCTGGGCTCCAGGCTGCATGGTCTGGCCCTGGAGTACACTTATCTGGTTTGATGCTGCCCCAGCCATAGGCATAGCAGGTGCCCCCCACTTAGGGTTCCTGGGTGGGCAGGTCCAGGACCCTCACAGCTTCTGTTATCTGGGCGGGCTCTGCCAGGCGGAGCAGCATGAGGTCGTGACTTCGACCCTCCCCTAGACTGAGGATGTGGTTCACATGGCTCAAGTTGCAGAGTGCAAGTAGGAACCTATTACTGACCCGGACAAGCTGGCCTGTGTCTTACCTCTTGAACAGGTTGTGGCGACCAAGCCAGAGCTGGTAATGACTGGGGAGAGAGGGGCCCCAGGGAATGAGGAGAGAGGAGGGGAAAAGGGAGATGGGGCCAGGGAGCATGGGGAAGGGTCCCAGAGAGAGAAAGAAACAAGGAGTAAACATGGAGAGAGGCCGTGTGCAAGAAAGATTTAGAGTCATGGAGAAACAGAGACCTTGAGAAAACAGACAATTGTAACAGCATGAAGGGCAGATCCAGAGACAAAGAGAAGTAGTGAAAAAGAGAGAGCTTGAAACGGAAGCGGGAATGAGGCAGAGGGAAGAATAGTGAGCCAGAAGGAGCACAAAGGAGACAGGAGAGGAAAAGAAAAGGCAGCAACCCTAAGAAAGGGTCCCAGGGAAGAAGCAGGAGTGAAGGAACAGACAGGGAAGGAGAAGGAGCAGCAGGCGAAGTGACAGAAAGATAAAGAAGCAAAGGAAGAGAGTGAGGAACACAGGCGGTGGGGGGGGGGGGGGCAGCAAGAGAGAGAACAGGGAGGGAGGACAGGAAGGGCGGGGGAGGGGCCTGGGACCTGCTCAGGTGCAGCTGGGGCTGTAGGGTGGGGTCCCCAGAAGAAGATGGCCTGGTCCCAAGCCCAAAGTCAGCATCCCCCTCCCTCTCTGTCCCCTCCTCCCACTCCTTCCTCTTCCTCCTCTTTCTCCTCCCCCCTCCTCCTACATCTCCTTTTTCTCCCCCTCCTTTTCCTTTTCATCCCCCTCTTCCTATACTTCCTCCTCCTCTTCCTTTTCCTCCTCCTCCGTCACCTCTTCCTCCTCCTCCCCCACCTCCTCCTTCCTCCAGGGCTCACACTACGCTACGCTCCGGCTAAAACCAGCCCTTCCCTGTGTCCCCTTAGAGTGGATCACTGTTCTGGAGGGAGAGACTGAGCACGTGAGAAGACCCCCTCACACAGAGACATGTCATGACAATCACTTCCTTTTCTCCAGGGTCTCCCTCAGTCCCATCCTGGGGGGTGCTCGGCAGTGATGGGGCAGAGGGAGTGAGGCAGAGACCCAGAGACAGAGGTGGAGGGTGAGACATACAGTGACAGAGATATGGCAAAGGGACCCAGAGATGGACAGAGACATGGAGAGACACACAGTCCTCTGCTGGGGAACATGACAATGAGGAGGGGCTAGGAGAGACATAAGAGAGACTGGTAACCTAATCTGGGGTGGACTGTGGGTTGGAGTGGCATAAGCTGGGGTGCTGGATGGGAGGGAAAGGGCTTATTGGGGATGTGAGAGCAGCATGAAAGTCATAGAGCACTCCCCTTTCTGCATCCCCCACCCCTCTGTCTCACCAATCTTAACCAGGGACAGGGCAAGGCACAGAACCAGGAACCACATGGTGACAGAAGTGTCCAGAGGCAGGCAGCTGGTGAGCTTGGAGCTGAGGAGCCTCCCTGAGGAGGCTTTTAAAGCCTTCATCCACTGAAGGCTCCACTTCTGCCCCCCTGGTACCCAGATGCTGGCCAAGGCCATGCCTTTGCTGCCGGAGGCTGAACAACCTCCTCCCAATCCCAGAGCTGTGGAAGCTGTTCTGTCACTAGTAGATCACCCTGGATGCATTCCCAGGGAATGAGGGCAGATGGGGGAGAGCTCCTATAGCTCATGAACCTTGATATAGAGGACAGAGCCAGAGAGGAGAGGCCCAGCATAAACAGGAAAAGAGGGTAGGATAATCGCTGATTCTCAATACAAAGCTTCAAATGCCTAAACTCCAAGTAAGTCCTTTGCACCCCAAGACCTAGTGTGTTGTGTTCTGAAATGCCAGCACCACTGGGCTAGGAGACTCCCCAATCCCTGCACAACTATGAGCCAAACTGTCAGCACTTTAACTTCTCAAGTTCCTGATACCAAAGCTCTGGCATTCAGAACTCTTACACCCAGAATCTAGTTCCCCAAAACTCTTGTTCCTCCCATAATAAAATTCTGTTGTAGTCCCAGAGATCCACATGCCTAGCACCTCCTAACCCATGACAGTCCAGGAGTCCGCCAAAACTATTTCATTTAGTTCTTTAGCATTTCAAAATCCAATGTCCTTCAAATAATGTGAGATTACAGTAACCCCCCAGTCCTCATTCTCCAGATGTATGCACTCAACACTCCAGGAATGATTCCTGTTGATGTGCCCTTTCCAAATCAAGAATATCCTCACACAACATCCAATTCCCCCTCCCCAATGAAGCTATTGAGATCTCACGAACCAGACTCAGACAATTCAAGATTAAGTGGCATTGGAAATTATCTTTTGAGTTTCAGAAGTGAATCAGGAATGAGACCCTTGCAGCATCCACTATTAACCCTATAAGATTCCATTTATTTCCAAGAAGTAGGTTATTTCAAATATTCAGTAGCCACAGCAGTTAACATAAGTCCACCTCTAACTGTGTCTCAAGAATTTGATAAAAATGAGCCACCTGGGTGGCTCAGCTGGTTAAGTGTCAGACTCTTAATTTAAGCTCAGGTCATGATCACATGATTCATGAGATCAAGCCCCCTTTGGGCTCTCCTCTGATAAGATGAAGCCTGCTTGGGATTTTCAATCTCTCTCTCTCTCTCTCTCTCTCTCTCTCTCTCTCTCTCAAATAAATAAGCATTAAAAAAAGAATTTTATGGGGTGCCTGGGTGGCTCAGTTGGTTGAGCACCCAACTTCAGCTCAGGTCATGATCTCACGGTTCATGGGTTCGAGCCCCGCGTCAGGCTCTGTGCTAACAGTTCGGAGCCTGGAGCCTGCTTCAGATTCTGTGTCTTCCTTTCTCTCTCTGCCCCTCCCCTGCTCACTCTCTGTCAATCTCTCTCAAAAAAAATAAATAAACACTTAAAAAATTTTTAAATAAAAATAAATAAATAAATAAATAAATAAATAGAATTTTATAAAATCTTCCCCCTTTCCCAGGTGAGAAACTCCAGTATAATGAGCTCAAATAACTGAACTCAAATAAACACAATTTAAGACCATGAGGTCTAAGTTAAGATATATACTAAGCCAGTGGACTGACCTCTCACACACAGAGATCAAGGATTCCCTGAGACTCTCCTGTGAAGGGAAGTTTGCCTCAGCTTGCATGAGAACCCACTGGATCCAAAGACCTCTAAACCATCCTAATCCCTGTTCACAACCCCAATCAAAACCTGACCTAACCAAAACCCAAACAAACTTAGCCTAACCTCGTTCAGCCTAACTCAACACAACCCTCAGCCTAACTCAACTCAACTCAACTCAACTCAACCGAACTTAAACTAACCCAACTCAGCCCAATCCAATTTAACACAATCTGATCCAGTCACAGCCTACCCAACCCCAACCCCAACCTAACACTATCCAATCCAACTGCACCTGACATCTCCAACCCAACTAAACCTAACCCAAGCCAACCCCCACATCTGCACTCATTTAAAACCAAGCCCAACCCTTATCCATTGTCACAGTCAACACAACCCCATACCTAGCTCCATGCTTTTCATATCCCAAACCAAACCTATCTACATTCCCAATTCAGTGTGCACGTATTTTCCATCTATCCGCAAACCAAACCCACTTCCGATCGCAGTCCAACTCATGCTATTCCTAAACTACCCCGACTCCGTCAATCCCAAACCCAACCCAAGCACAATCTTATCCCCATGTTTAACTCAATTCCAGCTCCACCCTCTGTTCTAAGTGATTGTCATATTCTATCTCCAAATCTACACCTAGCATTTTCTCTGCCCAATGCAGGCAAACCCAATTGCATTCCAACTCTTAAAACCTCCCATATTCCTCTTCCCCTCCCCACCATGATCCACTCTGCTCTGACTTCACAAGAATCCGTGCCTCCACCTTCCACACATGCACACACTTTGGTGTCCATCAGGTGCCCTGGATAGGCACAAGATGTGGCTGAGATAATGCTGATGTTGGCACAATGTAGCATATTTGGGAGACTCACCGGGGAGGACATAGACTTGGAGCAAACTCATAAGATCAGGCCCTTGCTCACTCTGTCCAGAAGTCCTTGAGACATCCTGAAAGGCCCAAATCTAAAGCACCCTCAGCCCCCTAAGGTCCCATGCACACAAAGGGATAGATGTGAGTAGTGCACAGTGGTGGGCACATGACTGGAGAAGTGCACAGGCTGGTGGTAACAGCATGACATTTTGGCGGTGGCTACGCCCTCCCTTGTAATGGATTTCCTGGAGGATGTGGGATACCGACCACAGTTGTGCTGGGACACCTCACACACACAGATTGTACTCACCCAAGTGGACCCTCATGGGTCTGCTCATGCAGGGGGGTGAGTGTTTGCAAGTGGAATGAGGAGTAGATGGGAAGATCAAAGAATGGGCAACTCTTATTCCCTTGACCCTTTGGGAATCTGGATATCCCATTACCTTTCCTTCTGACCCTGGAGCCAATGGTTCCAGCCTCCTGGGACCAACGAGTCTTAAACCACACACACCTGGAGCTCAACTGCCAAGTTCCAGCCTTTCCTTCCTCAGGATACAGGATTCTTAGACCCCCTAGGCCATTCCCACATGAGAACCTCAGGGGATGGGCCCTTCCCAGTCTCCTCACTCATCCCTCGGGGACCTAAGATTAGGGAACCCACACTCCTCTTCACCCAGGACCTTAACCTCCAGCCTCATCCTCCATCAGAACCCAGGAATCTGGGGGTGTCTGGGTAGCTCAGTTGGTTGAGCATCTGACTTTGGCTGCGGTAATGATCTCACAGTTCATGGGTTTGAGCCCTGCGTCGGGCTGACAGCTCAGAGGCTGGAGCCTGCTTCCGATTCTGTGTCTCCCTCTCTCTCTGCTCTTCCCACTCACACTCTATCGCTCTCTCAAAAATAAATAAATATAAAAATTAAAAAAAAAAGAGGGGTGCCTGGGTGGCTCAGTCGGTTGAGCATCCGACTTTGGCTCAGGTCATGATCTCACAGTCTGTGAGTTCGAGCCCCGCGTCTGGCTCTGTGCTGACAGCTCGGAGCTTGGATGCTTCGGATTCTATGTCTCCCTCTCTCTCTGCCCCTCCCCTGCTCATGCTCTGTCTCTCTCTGTCTCAAACACACACACACACACACACACACACACACACACTAAAACAAAACAAAACAGGGGCGCCTGGGTGGCGCAGTCGGTTAAGCGTCCGACTTCAGCCAGGTCACGATCTCGCGGTCCGTGAGTTCGAGCCCCGCGTCGGGCTCTGGGCTGATGGCTCAGAGCCTGGAGCCTGTTTCCGATTCTGTGTCTCCCTCTCTCTCTGCCCCTCCCCCGTTCATGCTATGTCTCTCTCTGTCCCAAAAATAAATAAAAATCGTTGAAAAAAAATTAAAAAAAAAAAAAGAACCCAGGAGTCTGGGTTCCTTTCCCACTCAAACCCAAGATTTTTGATCTCCAACCACACACCTCAGGATCCTGAGCCTTGCCCTCATCCCCAATTTGACAGTGTGCTGCAAAAAGCACAGTGTTGGGGAAAGCATCTCAGTTCAAGTGTCTGTGTTTGCATATGGCCAGACCAATCTCTGACATGTTCAGGAACTAGATGGGAGGTGGGAGAACCAGGTTAGGCAGGGGGAACCAGCGAGTGGTAGATAGTGTTTAACAATGGAATGATGTGGTTGTCCTGAGGCTGACCAGTGTTGACAGACAATTCTCCGTGGGCCTTTCAGGGCCTTTCAGGTGTTTGCACGTCTTCTTGGCAAAGGTACTCACGCTTTTTTTTTTCTGGACTGTCTTTTCAAGGATGTTTGGATAGAGGCAGGCTTGTGAGATAGTATCTCCTTGAGAGCAGGTCGTCTTATTGTCCTAGATAATGAAGATAAGGTCTCCCTTACAACAGATTTGTCTGCTGTCAGAATAGCAAATATGTCCCTCCAGAGCAAGTCTGTTTGTGGTCCAGGATGATAAAGAGAATATCTCTCTCCAGGGCAAAGGTCAGGCAGGTTTGCTAGCAATCCCATATATTATGTTAAAAAAAAAAAAAAAAGCTCACATTCTGGAAATGGGTAAGCATATTATTTATTAACTATTCAATTAAACATAAATCAGAAAAGGAATTTTGAAATTCCTAGAAACGAATGACAATAAAATATGTAAAAATTTGTGGAAAACAGTGGAAGTAACAATTAGAAGGAAGTCTTAAAAGAAATGAGCTGAGTGTTCATAAGACAGAATAGAAAAAACCCAAAGAACCAATAGGTTAGCAAATAATCGAAAGAGGGGTGGAAATCAAGGAGGATACAGAGAACAACAGCAAAAATGTTGAGATAATTCTCTCAACCAAATATTAGCTCTCTTAAAAAGATTAATGAGAGGCAAATAATAAAGACAAAGACACAAGAACATTAATTTTAAAAAGCAGAAACAGGGTGCCTGGGTGGCTAGTCGGTTAAGCATCAGACTCTTGATTTCAGCTCATGATTTCAGCTCAGGTCATGATCTCACGGTTCACAAGTTCAAGCTCTACTTGATCAGAATGTATCATTTTGTTTTTTATTTATTTTTTTAAGCTTATTCATTCATTTTGAGAGAGAGAGAGAGAGAGAGAGAGAGAGAGAGAACTAGCAGGGGAGGGACAGCGAGAAGGGGGTCAGAAGATCCTAAGCAGGCTCTGTGCTGGGAGCAGAGAGCTCAATGTGGGGCTCGAACCCACAAACCTCGAGATCATGACCTGAGCAGAAGTTGGGCACTTAACCAACTGAGCCACCCACGCGCCCTAGGATGTATCATTTTAAGACACACAGTTGGATTTGGTTAGCTTATATTTAATTTTTTTTTCTCATCTATATGCAAATTGAAACCAGCCTATAGTTGTCATATTCTATCATTATCCAGACTTCAAAAAATAAATCGAACTTCAAAAATAAATTGCAGCTTCCTGCCTTTCTCCTTCTTTCTAGAAGAACTTGTATAAGCAAGAATTATCTGTTGCTTGAGAGTTTGGTCACAACATTTTTCAGATCGTCATTTAAATATCTTTAATGATTGTAATCCATTCAAATTTTGTGTTTCATGTAGCGACCTTATGTATGTTTTCCCATTTATTGGATACATTTGTTTTACTATTTTTATGATTAAAAAGAATTCTATTATAGTTGTTTGCTCTTTTATTTCTGTATTTTTTTAAATTTTATTTTAATGTTTGTTTATTTTGAGAGAGGGAGCATGTGCACATGAGAAGGAAGGGCAGAGGGAGAGAGAGAGAAGAATCCAAGCATGACTTTTTAGTCTTCCACGTCCCAAGCTCAGAACTTCAGACTTTAGATTCCAGACCCCATGATTACAGACTCAGATCTGTGACTCCAGGCCTCACAATTCTGCCTTGGGATTGCAGACACCAGGCTTCTGATCACAGGCTCTAGAAGGCAGAACCCAGAATAGATACACTCAGCTAGAGATAATAGAATTCAGACCAGGCCACAGACTCCAGATTCCAGACCCTTTGAGGCCAGATTCCAGAACTCCAGGCAGACAGCAAGCCTCAAAGCACAGACCCAGCATGTCAGATCTGTGTTCCAGAATCCAGCCTTCCAGCACTGAAGCCAAGCCTCACAGCTTAACTCCAAATCCCAGATTCTGGACTCCGGAATCCAAGCTTTGGGTCTAGAATTCTCACACTCTAGGCTTCAGGTGAGGTTTGCAAACATGTTCATCTTAGAACACCTTAACACACTTGAAATTTTTGTTTATGTGGATTGTATGTACCAATATTTATCATATTAGGAATTAAAATGGAGACATCTTTAAAATATTTATTCATTTAGAATATTTAGAGAGCACCCCCTCCGACTCCCTGCGGGACAGGTGGACAAGATTTTGTAGGTCTTCAGCTTCTAAAGAATACTAATATTCTAATACTAATACTAATAGAAAATTTTTTCAATGTTTATTTATTTTTGAGAGACAGAGCATGAGTGGGGGAGGGGCAGAGAGAGAGGGAGGCACAGAATCCGAAGCGGGCTCCAGGCTCTGAGCTGTCAGCACAGAGCCTGACGCAGGGCTTGAACTCACGGACCGTGAGATCATGACCTGAGCCGAACCAGGTCAGACGCTTAACCGACTGAGCCACCCAAATGGCCTTCATTGATTCATTTTAAAACAATTACAGGGGCGCCTGGGTGGCTCAGTCGGTTAAGCGTCTGACTTCCGCTCAGGTCATGATCTCACGCTCCGTGAGTCCGAGCCCTGCATCGGGCTCTGTGCTGACAGCTCTGAGCCTGGAGCCTGCTTCGGATTCTGTGTCTCCCTCTCTCTCTGCCCCTCCCCACATTCATGCTCTGTCTCTCTCTGTCTCAAAAATAAA
Organism: Neofelis nebulosa; assembly: GCF_028018385.1. Taxonomy (NCBI): domain Eukaryota; kingdom Metazoa; phylum Chordata; class Mammalia; order Carnivora; family Felidae; genus Neofelis; species Neofelis nebulosa. The sequence goes on from NC_080798.1 coordinate 7,714,501, forward strand.
TAAACATTAAAATTTTTTTAACAAAAATTAAAAAATAAAACAATAACAAATATATGTCAATATAAATAATGTATCTTAATGAAAAATAACTATTTTCTGAGACAAAAAAACCATTGAGAAGATAACAACGTTTTTACATTTTTGCAAGTTTCTTTAAAATGTGGCAACAGAAGACAGCTGGGTTGATTCCCCTATCTGCTTCTGCATTTAATTTGCTGTGCTATCACTTTCATGTACACTCATGAAAGTCAGAGCGAGAAAGGTAAATAGTGCATTAGGATTAACAGGAAACTAGTTTTTGACCTCACAAGACCCCCTATAACAGTCTCAGGAACCCCTTCAAGTTTCTACTAACTACACTTTGAGAACCACTACACTGGAATACAGATTTCAGGCCCAAGACTCAGACCTTAGCCTCTGGAGAACACAGTCCACTTCCACAGCCCTATTTTCTTTTCTTTTTTAAACTTTTATCTATTTAAGTAATCTCTACGCCTACTGTGAGGCTCGAACTCAGGACCCCGAGATCAAGAGTCGCATGCTCTTCTGACCGAGCCAGCCAGAGCCAGGCACCCCCTTTGTCCTATTTTCTGAGTTCAGATTCCAATAGCAAATTCCAGAATCCACTTCCCACACTCAGACCCCAGGCCCAGACCCTGGAGTCCAGACTTGATGTTACAAACTCCAGAATCCAGGTTACAAACCCGAGATTGTTGGTCCCAAGTTTCTGGCTCCAGACTTCAGTGGCAAGTGCCCAGCTGCTATTTCTGGATGTTGGTCACTCTGACCCATCCACCGTGATTCCCAACTTCTTCCTTCGGAACTCTGCCTCTCTCAATACTGCCTTTTGACTACCAGGTGTGCAAAACAGCAGGATCTCGGGGCCTGGCTCCTCATCACCACCAAGTCCTTGGGCTCTTTGTCAGCCTCTCCTGTTGGTGCCAGGGCACAAGGGAGGGGGTGGGTAAGGCAGGTCTGTTAATATGCAAAGGGGTGGAGACATGGGTGGAAGATCAAAGAGAGAAATGGATAAAGGAAGAGTCAGAAAGGAGGCAGAACCAGAAAGACAGAGAGAGAGAGATCTAACTGAAACAGAGCTGGGCAGAGGGAGGAAGACGGAGGAAAGTAAGGAACAGACATAGAAAGGCAGAGGGGCATCTGGGTGGCTCAGCCAGTTAAGCATCTGACTTTGGCCAAGGGCATGATCTCACTGCTCATGAGTTCAAGCCCCGCTTTGGGTGAGCTCAAGCCCCACTCCAGGCTCCGAACTCTCTTTCTCCCTCTCTCTCTCTGCACCTCATGGGATTCTCTCTCTCTCTCTCTCTCTCTCTCTGCCCCTCGCTCACTTGTGCTCTCTCTCAAAAAATAAATAAAATAAAGTTATTAAAAGAAAAAAAAGAGACAGAGAGGAACCCAGAGAAAGGAGGAGGGAGGAGGAGGGAGGGGAGGAAGGGATGGAGGCAGAGAGGAGGGAGGGAGGGACAGAGTCTGAAATGGCCAGAGAGCACCCCCTCCGACTCCCTGCGGGACAGGTGGACAAGATTTTGTAGGTCTTCAGCTTCTAAAGAATACTAATAAAAAATACAAGATTACCGGTGTAAACTTATATATGAACCTGATTATCCTAATGAGAAAAGAAATAAAAAATATAAATAGCAAATCTACAGGATAAAAAGAGTAACAGCAAATGACATGTTTCAAATCATCTCGAGGCACCTGAGTGGCTCAGCCGGTTAGACGTCTGACTTAGGCTCAGGTCATGATCTGGAGGTTCATGGGTTCGAGCCCCGCATTGGGATATGTGCTGACAGCTCGGAGCTGGATTCTGTGTCTCCCTCTCTCTATATGCTCCTCCCCCGCTCGTGCTCTCAAAGATAAATAAACGTTAAAATTTTTAAATACAAAATAATAAATAAAAAAATCATTTAAAAAAATTTTAAACTATTCCTAGTAAAAGAAAATAGTATATCAGGAAGCTATTATGAACCCGGGCACTAACTGTGCGCTTCCCTCATTTCCCCACGGGGGCGCTGCCTGCGGCCCACTGCCGTTACGGTATAAAAGGCTCCCGCGTCCCAAGGCGGTAGGGCTAGGACGCCAAAACGCTCGGAGTGGGGACCTGAGGGAATGGGGGGCTGGAGGGTTTGCACTCTTGGATCTCGTGGGACTTGACGGACGGGGTTCTGGATTCCTGGTCGGAGAGGGGAAGAAAACGGCGGGTCTGACTGCCGCTCGAGCCATCGTGAGCGGTTTGGGACTTTTAGGTAGCTGAGAGGCAGAGTCAGGGATGGTGCCCCGGGGTCTGGGGAGAGGTAATGGGATCTCCAGATTCCCGAAGGGTCAGAGGGCTCCAGGTCGCCCACTGGTTGATCGTTCTGTCCTCTCCTCACTCGGTGTGCGGGTAACCACGCGGGCGCACGCCTCCATGCCGGTGCCCCTGGACAAGCATCATCAGCGCAAAGGCAATGACTGAAAGCACCAGTGGGGGGCTCCAGGCGTCGGCCACAACCGCGCCGAGGTGCGCGCACGACGTCCCTCGCAGCCACTAGCCTGACCGCGCTGCTCCTTCTTTGGTGCCTCCCGGCGTGCTGCTCACGCCTGCCCCCTTGTGGACGCCCTCCGCGTGGCAGCTGGCTGAGCCCTGGTGTCTGACGAAGAGCCCGGGGCCACAGGGAGCCCTGAGTTGGAAGACGTTGAGAAGAGCCAGATGCCCACAGTTTATGAAGCCTAGACTCCTCGGCTTCTGGGCGGAGGGACCCGAACTTAATGGGTCCACTGCAAGTCCACCGGTCTCCCCAGCGACTCTCCTCCATGGTGCATTGTGCCAACCCGTATCACGGGCTGGGCATCATCGACCCAAATAATACATGCCAGGGCGACCTCGCCGACTGCATCCAGGACACCTGGGTCTGAAGGAGGAGGAGGCTGGAAACTGACACCTCTCGGTCCTCGGGAGGAGGGACTGAGGAGCCAGATGATGTCGCCCGCACCCCTGTCCCTCCATTGCCCGTAGCCAGAAAGCCAAATGATCTCCACTGTGTGGACCTCAAACCTGTCTAAAGACTTGTGTGCCAGATACCTCGCCCAGAGGGTGACAGACTTCATGCTGTGTGGCGGGGAGTAAGAGGATAGTAAGGACACCTGCCTGGAAAAATGGTTAAAATAAAAGGAGTCAAGATGGCGGAGAAGTGGGGGGGGGGGGGGGGGGAAGTTCCCTCCTCCCTCAAACTCGGCAGTATTGAGGTCAGAGCACTTGGAATTCCAGGAATCCGGGCTACAGAGTGACAGAAACGTCTCCAGGGGTCCACGGAGACAGCTTGGCGGGACAGGATTTCTTCAATGAACAAATCAAAGCACACCTAGTGGAAGGTCCAAACCACCACTCTGAGTAGTGACATAAAGCAACCAGAGACACAACAACAGAGAGCACACAACACTGCAAAGACACCTGCCTGCTGGCCATCTGGGCTGGGGGAGGGGACCAGATTCAGAGCTGGGGTGGAGGGTTCACCAGGCCCAGCTGTAGCCCCGCCCCCCAAGGCCTCCGCGCCTGCCCTACCCTATCCCACACCCCATCCGGCACTACCCGCACCTCCGTCCACACCACAGTCCACCCCCTTCTCCGTGCAGCACATATCAGCTCAGCATCCATCACGTGCCCAACACCAACCTAGCCCCTGAGAAGCCCGCAGTGACCAGACAGAGAACAGCGCCCCTCCTGGGGCCCCACTGTACCAGGGGACACAGGCAGAAACAGTGAACCTGACCCAGAAGGCATAGTGCATGTCAGGAGGCGACCCAGTGGAGCTGGGGGAGACAGCAGGTGTGACGGGGGAGGAGAAGGCGTGCAGAAGGGGAGACAGGGAGGAAACACCTGCAGCAGGTGAGGGTGAGCCGTGCGGAACGTGGGGGAAGAGGAGGCCGGGGAGGCGGGCCTGGTGTGTGTGAGGGTGTCAGCGGGGCCAGTGTGGATGGAGCCCAGGGAGCAAGGGGAGGGGGGAAGGTGACGCCAGAGGGAAGAAAGGGGCCTCACCTGGCACCACGGGGAGGACGCGGCCGTTCCTCCGAGGGACCCAGGGGCCGTGGGCGATGTTGAGCAGAAGCAGGACAGGGCCTCACCTCAAGGGTCCCTCAGGCATCTGTGCGGGGGTCAGACCACAGGGGTGAGGAGAGGCGGAGTGAGGACTGGGCTAGCCCGGGTGCAGGCAGGGAGGGAGAAGGGGTCCACTCCTGATACCTCTAAAGGGAGCCCTCAGGGTTTGCTGAGCGAGTGCGAGTGAGGAGAGGGGCAGAAGGGACTCAGGATGACCTGAGCTCTGACCCCAGTCTCTCAGCTGAGCAGCTCCAAGGAGACATCTACACTCACGACGTCCCCCCCTCACAACACGCAGGTGGGAGCCCAGCCTCTCACCTCCTCAAGCCCCACTTGAGCCCAGCATTTTCCACCAAGAGCCCTGCTCTTCCTCTTCCACCCCCTGGGTCTGTGAGTCCCCCAGTCTCTGGGGCACACCCCTAACTTCCCCTCCCCCAACCCATCCCTCCCCAAGCCTGGCCCCTCCTGCCTCCCGGCTGTCACTGACTGTCCCCTTCTCTGTTCCTACGCCCCAGCCCAGATCAGGCCTGTTAGCACCTCCAGCCTTCTTCACCCGCCTCTGTCCCTCATTCTCCCCCTCTATCCCATCCCCGTCCTGCCCCAGTAGGTCAATCTAAACTCAGAACTGACCTTGCCCTTGCGTGCTCACTTCAGGGCAGTGCTACAAGCAGTGAGCCCCTTGCTCAAGGAACTTGAGTTCACTCTAGGAGCTGCCCTCCAAGAGTTGGACACGGCCAGGATTTGGGGCGTGGTCTCTCTGCTCCTTGGGGGGGTGGGGGTGGGGGAACTGGATGGCGGCGTGGCCTTACCTCCGGGGGGCGGGGCGGGGCCTAGGCCGGATGTTATCTGGGCAGGTCTAGCCGAGGGCTGTGGAATTAAGTTAAAATCTCTATTCGGGAGAGGGCTGGTCGCCCGGCTATGGAGACTTAACATGGAGGGATGATTAGAAGCTGGACAAGAGGACCGAAAGGGTACGGCAGAGAGTGGGGTCTGTTGTGATGGGAGATTCCTTCAGCCCTGGATCCGAATCCCAAATCAGCCTCTCAGGCAGTGCGTGAGATCAGGAAGGTTGTCTTTGAGCCCGGGTCCTCATCCTGGGGGTCCAGGATGGAGAGGCAATTGAAGATGAGTCTGGGATTGAGGGCGGAGCCAGATTAGCAATGGGGACGGACGTGATGAAGCAGTTGCCCAGAAGCTGACCTGTCCCCTGGTCCTTCTTTGTGCCACACCAGAGAAAGCCGTTCCAGCAGTAACAGCCTCACGCTACTCAAGCTGAAAGCACCAACCACCAACTCCGACGCCTCCAGCTCCACCGGCAGCGCCCCAAGTGTGCCAGCCCAGGTAACCCTGCCTCATCTCCAGCTGGGTCTGGAGGAGGGAAAATGAGCCCTATCTTTAAGTGTCACTGTGTCTCCATCCTTGACTGTCTCTGCTCTCGTCGTGTGTCCCAAGCCAGTCCTCCAGTGCTGTGGCGTGGCAATGTGCAAGAGGTGACTGAGGAGGTCAGCAAAGCCACCTGCCGGTTGCAGTACCCTCCCCGCACGCACATTCTGTTCCAGTGGGGCCCCGAGGCGCAAAGAGAACAAGATGGGAGACAGCGGGCCATGCAGAAAGGAGGGAAGGTGACAGAAAAGGAGGAAGGAGATGCCCAAATTGAGATGAAGACGGGGGAGGAAGGGAAGCACTCAGAAAGGCAAGAAAAAGAGTAAAGAAAACAAAGAAATAGAGGGAACCAGAGGGGAAGAGAGAGAGATGGAGAGAGGGGCAGGCTGGGGGACACCCAGAAGGGCTGGACTGGATGTTGGTCCCTCCCCCTCTGTCCATGAAGGACGGTGGGAGCTCTCTGGTCTGGGTGGAGGGACACGGCCTTGCGTCCACCGTCCACGGCAGTCCACCCCTGTGGGAAACCAAACGCCTACACAAACCCGTCCCATCACTGATTGGATCCCGAAACTCCTGTAGACCAATTAGGGACAAATCCCGGGACAGGTCTCCACCCCCCACCCACCTCCATACCTGCCCCTGCAGCCGCCAAGATTCACCTCGTTCTTCAGTCAGAGTTCCAAGATTCTGGGTCCTTCACCCAAACCCTCCTCCCTCAGACCCAGGAGCAAACCCTCCGGCGGACAAGTGCACATTGGCGCCACCTAGCGGCGGGAGCCTCCCAGGACAAAAAGAAAAGAGGCAAAAGTCGCCAGGCACGGGTTTCAGGCATTCATGCCTCAAAACACTCCTGTGAGGCAGAAGCAATTATTCTCGTCTTACAGATTAGGAAACTGAGGCACAGAGAGGCCAAGCGACTTTCCCAAGGATGTGTTATGTGCTCGAGGCAAGATTCCAACCCAGGCCCCCTGGTTCTGGAGTCCACATCTGAATCACACCCTGTGTTAACCAGTCTTTCAAACGCCAACCTAATTTTGTGATTTACACACCTGTTCCATGCGTATTACTTCATCCAACCCACAGACCATCCCCATCCCTTTTCTACTCCTACCCCACACTAAGACCCTGATAACCAGAGAAGTGACGCTTTGCACCCAAGAGGTAACAGGATCCCTTGGACCATTCTCTTGCTCTCCTCCCAACTTCTACAGCCTGGGTGATCTTGAACCAGTGGGGCCCTCCCCTTCCCCCTATCTGTTCCTGTGTGAAATGGGGCGAAATTAACAGTCATGGTTTGCTATGGGCTCTTAGCTCCTGACATGCACTAGCTCTTAGATACTCCTTGGAAAACTCTATGATGGGGTCCTCTGAAGACCTGATTTTAAGGATGAGACTCAGAAGCACAAAGAAGCGAAAATACATAACAGGATCTCCCAAATTAGCAAATGGGGGAGCAGGGGCCTGAGCCCAGGCTGTCTGACTTTAGGGCCAGCACCCTGAAACACCACCTTCGAGTGGTCCCATAATGAAGGGGAAGGGGGAGCTTCCAGCACCAGGAATCCAGGGTTATTCCAGGGTGGTCAGCATACAGTGACTGTCTCCCTAGGGGAGGGATTCAAGGTGAGTCTTGTTCAGACAAGGGGGTCCCAGCCTCGAACGTCCCACTGAGGGCAGGAACCTTGTCCAGTGGGATGCGGAGTCACCACAGAAGGGCTTGTGAGCAGGAGGAGAAAGGGGTCAACTCTGAGTGTTAAAGAGACCTTCAGTGTAGTGAGACCTTCTGAGGCCACCTGGTGATGGATGGGAGGGAGGCTGGAGGCAAGGATCTAGAAGCTGCACCCAGGCCAAGGGAATAGAGAGAAGGGGTGGGGCTGGGGACCGCGGAGCTGCAGGGCCTAAGGGAAAGGGAGGGGCTGGGACAGTGCCTGGGGGAACTGGGTGGTGGGTGGAGCTGTCCCTGAGATGAGAAACAAGAGAGGAGGAGTTTGGGGAGAGACAAAGGAGTTAGGACGCGAGTGAGAAGGGCCTGGGGACACTGGGGGCGGGAGGATGCCAAAGAGCGAGTGCCTCCAGAGGCTGGAGTTCAGGGTCAGATGAAAGAGACCTGGGTGGTTGGCGGTTGATCCACAGGAGTCGAGGAAAGAAAGGCTCCGGGGAGTGTTCGCAGGAGGAGGAGGAGGAGGAGCAAGGCAGAGGGCGGAACTCGGCCTGCTTTTGGAGGTGAAGGACAACTGGAAAGATGCCCAGGAGGACTAGGATCGATAGCCCAGGTCTGCCGCGGTCAGAGTGGGCGGGAGGAGGGGCGCAGACGTCACCGCGTCGAGGGCGGAGCCAGGCGCCCTCCCCGTGAGCCCGCGAGCTTGGGCTGAGCTAGGTGTCAGTTCCCTCGGGGTCCCCATCTGTGTCACATGCCTGCGTGACTTAGTGGGAGGAACACATGCGATCACGATGGAAAGCGCTTAGCCTGGCACCAGGAAGTTCTCATGATGATTAAATACCCAGGGGTTCACCTCCTTCCCCTCGCCACCACCCACTCAGGTCCCACAAAGGAAGGTGGCTCAAGACCTCAAGTCTTAGATTCCAAACACCAAATTCCAGATTCCTAGTCTGGACTCCAGATTCAAAGGCTTCTAGTATCCAAGACTAAGAACTGTCACTCAAAGACCAGACTCTAGGATCCAGATTCCAGACCCAAACTCCAGAATTCAGACTCTAAAATCCACACTCTATACTTCAAGTCATAAATGCCTGACTCTAGACCTCCAAACTCAGAGTCCAGAGTTGGAGAGCCACAGAAAAAACTGCAAAACCCAAGATCCAGAATCTAATATCCAGAATCCAGAGTTAGGAGGCCCAGGCACCAAGATCCAGAATCAGAGATCTGAATCCAGAAATCAAGATCAAGTGGGGATCCAGATCCAGAATCCACTGTCCAGAATCAGAGATCCAAGGTTCAGAATCCAAAACCAGGGATCCAGATCAACATCCAGAATCCAAGATCCAGAACCCTACTCCAGGCACAAGAAGCATGACTCTAGAATCCAGTTTCCACACTCTAGACCCCAAATTCCAGGTTCCAGACTCCTGGTCCTATGTGTTGATCTCTGATTTGGGGTTCTTGCCCTCCTACTTCCTCTCCCTTGAGGAACTGTCCCTGGCAGGGAATTCTTCCTTACAGACTCAGACAAAAACTTCAACCTAATAAATGCTTATTAGGCCTTGTCCCCCACCCCACTAGCCACCTAGGCATCCCCGCCTGTAAACCTGAATCTCAACCACCTCCCACCCCACCCTACCCCCTAGACCTGGGTGGGGCTGGGAACTTATAAATTCAAGTATTCAGATACCTGCTCCCATTCTTCTGGCATCCAAGCTGCCCCATATGAAGCTGGGGGAGTGGAGGGGGTGAGATCTTTTGAGATAAAAGTCAAGGTTGGGGGGAGGTGAGAGACACTAGAGGAGACACAGGTCTGCCCTGATCTAGAAGAGACACTGGGTGCCCTATCCCCGGGAACAGACATGGACTGCCCTGAGGGAGCTGAGTTTCAAGGGCACCTGTGTAATTTCATGTGTCCTTTACTGAGGCTCCAAGTTGAACCTGAACCAAGAAAATGTCCCGGAGATGAAAGAAGGAGCTGCGGGGAGTGGGAGGGGGGGGGACGGGGAAGGGGTGGGGGTGGAGTGAATCAGGAGGATGTCCCCAAAAACACTTGTATCAGAGCCAAGAACAAAGTCAGGAGTCATCAGGGGTTCAGGTCAACTCAGCTCAACCTCCCCAAGGTGTCCCGTGTGACAGGCTCCAGGCTGGGCAGTGCTGGGGACACAGAGAAGACCTTGCCTGAGCATGTCTGGGGATCTGTGATGTGGTGGAGGCAGAACCAGGGCTCAGCGGCCCCAGGGCCTCCCAGAAGAGGTGGGGGCTGAGCTTTGGGGGCGGAATATGAATTTGGAAGATGAGAGGAAGGCTTTCCTCCATTCCCTAAGCTTGCTGGGGCCTCCCATGGACTAGACCCTTCACTGGGCAGTGCTGGGGATCCAGATTCCAGTCAAGCCAAGCCTGCCCTCAGTAAGTTCCCAGTCTGGTGGGTAAGGTAGACACCATGGACCAGAGAAGGTCAGAAAAGGCCTCAAGGAGGAAGTGGACCTTGAAGGGAATGGCATACCTGCCAGGAGGAACAGCCTGAGCAAAGGCAGGGAGGCATGAAATCACAGAAAGGAAAATGGGAGAATGAGCTATGCCTAGAAAGGCAAGGTCATGAGACACCTGATCAGAGGGGCTGGAAAGGGAGAAACCCCCATATCCTCAAAAGTGAGGCTGGGGAGCGAGGACTTTATCCTGAGGGTGCTGGGGATCTATGAGGGCTATAGGCAGGAGTCGGACAGGGCCAACTCTGGGCATGGAAAGACCCTGAGGGGGCATGTAGGGGAACGAGCTAGGGGAGTGGGAACTTGACCGGAGGGACAAATGGGGGGAAGACACACCCCCAGGAGGCCAGACAGGAGGCTGGGATTAAGGTCTGGGGGGAGAATGTATCCTGAACCAGAGCCTCAGGGTTGGAGAGAGATCCAGGGGCAAGTGGGATGGTGCTGGGGGCTGACGGGCTGTGGGGCACCTGAGGGCCTGTTCTGGTGCCTGGAGAAACAACAGGAACCCTCAGAGATGGAGAACCTGGGCGGGGCGGGGGGGGGGGCGGCGGAGAGCAGTCTGGGGTGGGGGTAGGGGGGACCAAGATGGTGAAAGAAGTTTCTCAAGCAGCAGGTGGAATGGATGTGTTTGTGCCTGGAGGGATTCAGGGGAGGGTGGAAGTGTCCAGGTTCAACTCCATTCACTCTCTCCCCTCCCCAGACTTCAGCAGAACCCTCATCCCTTCTCCATAATGTGGCTTCTCACCTTCTCCTTCCTGCTGACGCCTGCAGGTGAGGTGGGCCCAGGTCAGGTCTGGGTCTGTGGGGGTGTGGTACCTCTCCGCTACATTAGGAGCAAAGCCAGGGCTTACGATCTGCCAGCACCCCCAGCCCTGCTCCGCCCCACCCCACCCAGCCACCCGATGCTCCTGAGTGCTCACCCTACCCCAAGAACTTTCAGAAACCTGGGGCTGCTCTGGAGTCCCCAAGCCAACTGGGTCTCTCGCTGCTCCCGACAGCAAATCAGCTCTGGGGATGACACAGACCTGAGTTCAAGGTCTGGGGCCGCCCCTTCCTTGCTGTGTGACCTTGAGGAAATGACTTCGCCTCTCTCCACCTAGAGTGCCTTCTCTAGAAGACAGCACCTACCCATGACAACCACGGTGAGGTTTCAATAGCACAATGTAGATAAAGCTCATAATAAGCATTCAACAAGTGTTAGCAAGGTCAAGAGCACAGACTCCAGGTTCGAATTCGAGCTCACCATTTTTTTTTTTAAATTTTTTTTTTTTCAACATTTTTTATTTATTTTTGGGACAGAGAGAGACAGAGCATGAATGGGGGAGGGGCAGAGAGAGAGGGAGACACAGAATCGGAAACAGGCTCCAGGCTCCGAGCCATCAGCCCAGAGCCTGACGCGGGGCTCGAACTCACGGACCGCAAGATCGTGACCTGGCTGAAGCCGGACGCTTAACCGACTGCGCCACCCAGGCGCCCCTCGAGCTCACCATTTTGCAGTTACTGAACATCTCTGCGACTCGAGATCCCCAACTGTACCATGGACATAGGAACTGATGCCCCCAGGGCAGGATTGAATGTGGTCCTGTGTGTGGGGCACGAAAAGGGACTTAGCCCAGGGCAGTACCCCGTGAGGGTGTTGTTAGCACTGCTGAGTCCTGGGTACATGCTACAGCTCATCTAATTCTCAAAACATCTCTGTAGGGTGGGCTCTACCGGCCTCACTTGACAGGGAAGAGGGCTGAGGCTGGAGAGGGGTGGCCACAATGTCAAGGTGACCCTGGGTAGCAGGAAAACTCCAAACCATGTTCAGCTACCACCCATGGAGAACTTAACTGTAACCTGACGCCTCTACCTGGAGAAGTTGAGGGTGGACTTTCATTATGTCCCCACGTGACCCTCGCCTCTGGGGGCCCCTTGAAGCTCCCCCCTGCTGCCAGCCTCCCCTCAGGCTTTCTCTGTGCTCTCTCCTCCCTGCCTCCCGCCTGCCGCTGCACCCAGCCAGGGCCTCCACCCTCCTCCGGCTTGGACTGGCCAGATGCAGCCTCGATGCCCAGCTGTTCAGCCTGCACCCTCTGTCCTTCTTTGCAGGACAACCCCACCCTTCCCTTGTTAAGCCCCCTGTCTACCACATCCGCATTCCCCCAACCTTGCCAGGGCCCTTGGCCCAGTTCTTGACCCTGGCAGGCAGAATGTGGGTATTTTGTCTAGCTGTGCAAATTCCTGCCCCAGTGTGGGTGTCTGTGTGTTTGGCTGTGATCTTGAGGGCTCATATCCCCATTGCCCAGTAGCGGGTCACGGTTTTGTGACTTTGAAACATCGCTGTTTATGTCCTTGTGCATGGTACAATGCTGCAGTGCCCTGCGTGTGTGTGTGTGTGTGTGTGTGTGTGTGTGGTGGGTTTGCAAGGCCCTGTGTGTCCACATCCTGCCCACATGTGTGAACCAGGTCCCCTATGTGAAACGCAATGAGTGACCTTGAACACCAAGTGACTGACGAGGCAACAGGTCTAGAGATGGGAAAACAAGTCCTGTCTTGTGCCTCTGGCTATGTCTTTGACCTTGGATGCCTAGCCCTGTGTCCTTTGTTTCCCTGGGGTGTGATCTAGTGGGGCCACATCTAAGTGTTGGCCCTCTGGGTCAGTGTCTATTACTCTGAATCCCCACAAAGTGACTTGAGGATGAATCATAGTTTTGACCTTGATTATCTTCATTTGAGCCTGGTCATTTGAGCCTGGAGTTACTTTGGCTAAATTTCTGTCCAGAACCTGAACATCCACATGTACATCTGCATAAATAAGTCTACGTGTCCTTTGTTTAAAATAAGTAGTATTTATTAAGCAGCTATAATAAGCCAGACATCTCTCTCTGTCTCTCTTATTCATTCCTTACAACAATCCCATCTTACAGATGAGGAAATGTAGGCTCAGAGAGGTCAAATAATTTGCTCAAAGGCTCACAGATAACATGGACACAGGGGTTTTACTCTAACATTCCGATATAACCACTATACTCAGAATCACGTCTGCGCACAAGTCTTTGGGGGACCGAGTGCATATCCATGTCTCTCCCCATGTACCCTTATTAAGGACCCCACCTTGCTGTCCAGCCCCTGGGTGCTAGACCAAGTGCAAGTCTGTGACCTAGTACGTTCAGACCCACACAGGAGACTGTAAATTTAGATGTGAGCTTGTATGTCCAAATCAGTGTCTGTGCATGTGTGTGCGTGTGTGTGTGTGTGTGTGTGTGTGTGTGTGTGTGTATCCACATGCACACCCACACTGGAACTGTCCAGACTCATATATACCTATGAATCTCTGTGCTGTGATCCTTGAAGCTGCAGCCGCAGCTGTATGTTTGCCCATGACCTTATGTGGCCACATCTGCATTTGGCTGAGATGTCCAGACTCTGGAGCCAAGACTGGGTGTCATACACTGAGTGGCCACATCCCATCCATCTGATGCCTGTGGCAGCGTGGCGACCTCGAATGGCTGGTCCCAAGTGACCATCTTTCTGGATCCTTATCCAGTGTCCCTGTCTCCACTTCTAATCTCAGACGACTTCTTGCCTTCTGGTCCTTCCCCACATACCCGCTCTCCCAGAATCCTGTAGTAAACGGGTGAGGGTGAAGGGCAAGGGGACAGTCCTGGAGAAAACAAGCAGCAGTTGTCAAAGCCCGAGAGAAGACAGTACTTGAAATTCAAGGATGGGGACGTCCTAAGACATTGGGGGAAAGCACAGGTGAAAAATACATACTATGGGCAGGGTGTAGGCAAGGTGCCACAAGAGAAAAGACTGTGTCCTGAGGGATCCTCCTCTGCTTCCTCTCCCAGCGGCCCAGCACCACTCCGCCAAGACGCTGAAAGGTGAGGCGTGTGAGCCCCACTCCCAGCCGAGGCAAGCGGCCCTCTTGGAGCGTGGACGCTTTACCTGCAGTGTTTCCCTCACTCTGCAAGCCGGATGCTGTCTGCTGCCCACCGCCACACCGGGTATGAAGGCAGGGCTCAGGGTCCTCAGGGGCAGGATGCCAAGGGCCTAGGGATCTGAGAATCTTGGATTCTGAGGAGGAGAGAGCTGGAGCCTGGGGGCTGAGTTCCAAGTGTGCGCACCTCCGTGGCCCCGGAGGGGCAGGGGCTAGAACTATTGGCTTCAGCGCCTCGGACACAGAGGGTAATGGCATCTCCAGATTCCCCGAGGGGTGAAGGACCCCAGCTAGCCCGCTCTTTGGTCTTTCTGTCCGCTCCTCACTGCCCTTGCGGATAATCACCCGCGCACGCGCACAGCTTCATGAGCGTGCACCTAGGCGAGCACAATCTGCGCAAGCGCGATGGCCCGGAAGTGCTGTGGACTGTGGCTCGCCTCGTCCCACACCCGTGCCACGAAGCGCGCAGCCATCGCCACGACGTCATGTTGCTACGTCTAACCCGGCCCACGTGCCTCTCCTCGCCAGTGCGTCCCGTAGCGCTGCCCACGCGTTGTCCCCAACCAGGCGAGGCCTGCGTGGTGTCCGGCTGGGGCCTGGTGGCTGATGACAAGCCTGGGACCAAAGGGAGCACAAGGTCACAAGGTGCGTGAAAGGATGGCGCTGGGTGTCGGGCCTCCAGGGACCCTATTCTCCAGGGTTCGTGGGCGAAGGACACAAGGGCCTGAAAGTATGGATTCACTCCAACCCACTGTCCTCCCCAGTGAGTCTCCCAGATATGCTGCATTGTGCCAACATCAGTGTTATCCCGGCCACATCTTGTAGCAAGGACTACCCAGGGCGCCTTATGAACACTAGGGTGTGTGCAGGAGTAGAAGGCGGAGGCACGGACTCCTGTGAGGTCAGAGCCATGGGGGAGGGGAACAGGCTTGGGTGTTGGGAGGGGGTCGGGTTGTGCTTGCTTTGGGCCAGAGAAGATGCTAGGGATAGATTTGGGGGTGGAGAAGGAAGAGCAGTTAGAACGGGGGTGGAGTTGGAGATGGGGTTGGAAATGCGGGTAGGGGTGGGTTGTGTTTGGGGTGGATGACGTGGTGGTTGGTCTGGAATGGCCTGGCTTTGATTTGAGAATAGGAATGGGCTTGGTTTGATTTTAGAAGGAAAATATGCTGGGTTGAAATGCGGATGGGGTAATTTTTGTCTGGGATGGGAAAGCCATAACAGCTGGGATTGGCTGTGTTGGCAGTAAGGATGGACACAGGCCTGGCTCGATTTTGAATGGGGACGACGTGGGGGTTGGGTCGGGTTGGCGTTACACGGCGGGGATTGAACACGGATTGGCTGAGTTGTATTGACTTGTGTTAGGTTGGGGTTGAGTTGGATTAGATTGGGTTAAACTGGGTTGTATTGACTTGAGTTGGAGAGGGATTGCATGGGGTGGGGTCGGATTGGGTTTTGACTGAGATCGTGCCCGGTGATTAGGCTAAGGATGGGGGCACTGGATCCAGAAGTTTCCCACTCCGACTTTCTCTTCCCCACACAGGGTGACTCCGGGGGACCCCACACAGGGTGGCTGGTCTGTGGGGGAGTCCTGCAGGGAATCGTGTCCTGGGGTGACGTCCCCTGTGACACTACTCACAAGCCTGGTGTTTATACCAAAGTCTGCAGCTACTTGGGGTGGATCAGGGTCACCATGAAGAGGAACTGACTATTTTGGTCCTACCGCCTGTGTCTCTGACTGAGCAGAAACTCCTGTAGCTGGCCAGCCACCCCATCCTGACCTGGGACAGAACTGAGCCATCCCTTCACACCCCATCTGTCCACGACGCACATGTTGGCCAAGGATTTGTCCCATGTCAAGCCAGAGCTGGTGCTCAAGGTCACCTGTTTAAACACTGAGATAACAGTGCTGATGCAAGTTTCTCTGTAGGAGTTGCTGTGACTTTCTTCTGGGGATGAAGGGAAGTGGGAGCCAGAGACTGGGTGGGGAACCCAAGGCCACTGTGCGTTGCTCCGTTTCACTCGCTGCCCCGATGCCTAGGTGAAAAGAAATAGCTTGAAGCAGGGCTCTTCCTTCACATACACAGGATTAGCTGTGCAGTCTTGAGGAAAAGACTCGATGCCACTCAGCTTCGGTTCCCCCAGGTGTGAAACAGAGATCTTCATGTTGCTTACCTCACAGCGTTGTAAGGATTAAATGAGGAAGGTTATATGAACTCATTCCAATAGTGCCTGGCACAGGGCAAATATATCTCTGGACCCCAGCGGAAAAGACCCCCAGCACACGCTAGATGATCAGGAATGACTTCATTGTCTTCGAGATTCAGTTGTGGGCCTCCTGGCAGCCAAGCAAGAAGGCAAATGCTCTCCTTTTCCTTAGGCAGTCTCCCGACATGCAGCGGAGGCTGGGCTACCCTGTGGCCTACTCTGATTTTGCTGAAGAGCTCAGAGAATGTGCCAGAAGCCCAAGAGTTTACCGTTGAGGTTGCAGAAATCTCGTTCCTGATTCTCTACAGAGATTCTTCCCAAAATGTGGTCTTCAAGGTCACTGAATGTTGAACCACATGAACCTGGCTCCTGAGATCTAAATATTCTACTGGGGGAAGGGGAATTACAGTTTGTAGACAGGCCTCTCTTGACCTTGGGAGGCAGATAATCTGGAATTCCTGGGACTTTAAAGGACCTAAACTTGAGCGTCCAGACTTGGACGCTCAAGGAGTAGTGGTGGGGTGTGATGAGATCCCAATGTTGTTCTGGGAGGGGCGGGGGGACATTGGATTTTGGAATGCTAGGGGACTTATTTAGGGAGACCACTGACACCTCGTTTCTGGATCTGGGGGCACTAGGTGGTGGTGGGTACCCTGAGATTTTATTCGGAGAGAAACAATAAATGGATTTGGACCTAGATCCTGAGTCTGGGAGTGCAAGAATCAGGGTGTTCTGAAAGCCTTACATTTCGGAGGCAGCTGAAGCTGGGAAACTGGCGTGTTGGCCCCAAGTGGTACGGGGAGAAGGGAATCGGAGCCCCTCAGCTGGTGTTTGAGGATACCCTGGGTCTTCAGGTGTGTGACCTTCCTTGGGGTTCAGGTATATATCGGACTTTGTATTGGAGGTCATTGATTCTTCCGTGCTCCTGTTTCTTCTCACCACCCCCCCCCCCAACTCCCCTCACCAGCTCTGTCTCCAAGAGCAGGGGCCTGGGAGCTCCAGGCCCTGCCCTGTCTGGCCTCAGGCCCCAGGAATGCTTCCAGCACAATCAGGGCCCGCAGAACAACAGGTGCTTGCTCTCCCGCCCCTTCCACAGCTCTGGGGTGGGAGGAGGTGTCCAGCCCCCAGGAGGCAGCAGGGGCAGGGCCTTGGCCAGCATCTGGATGCCAGCAGGGCAGGGGCGGGTCCTCAGGGTGGGGAGGGGGTGGATGAAGGCTTTAAAATGCTCCTTGGGGAGGCTCCTGAGCTCCAAGCTCACCACCTGCCTGCCTGTGGTCACCATGTGGTTCCTGGTTCTGTGCCTTGCCCTGTCCCTGGCGGGGGCTGGTGAGACAGAGGGATGGGAGGGGGAGGGGGAGAGTGGACCCCACTTTCATGCTGCCCTCACCCCCAATAACTTCTTCCTCTCCCACAGTCCATCCCAGGCCGGGTCCCCGGCTCTCTCCCAGCCCCTCTTCTGTGGTCACAGTTCCCACTATTGTGCTAGGTCCTGCTCCCTCCCAGGAACCCCCCAAATTTTCTCCTCCTCCCCACTCTGACCCCTGCCCTGAGCCACTTTACCAAAGGGGCAGAGGCTGGGCCATCTGTCTCTCTCTTTGGGGGACTCCTGCTCTTGCAAAGAGTGCCCCCAGTCCCAGCAGATCCTGGGACCCCGACAGCCCCCTTCTAGTCCTTAGTGGTTCTCTGGCTCTAGGTCCTGAGTCCCCAAATCCTTCCATACCCTGGTGACTTTTCCCATCCAGCTGTCAGTTCTCAGCTAGGTCCTCCAGTCCCTGGCATCTGGTTTCCCTCAAATCTTCCCAAGACTCCCTAAATTCCATCAGACACCTACACTTCTCCCCAAACAGACTCCATGACTCCAGGTGGACCCGCTTCCCCTCCTGGTATGAGGATTCTACAGATGTCTCTTCCTTCCCCACCTCTTTGCCGCTGAACCCCAGTCCAGCACCCCCAGCCTTCTCCCTGAGGAAGAACACCCAGAACCCCCAACCACACGCTCCTTTCCTTGTGGAATTTCCTTCCCCTGACCACGCCGCAGCCCTCCCCAAATGCACCCCTCCTGTGAAGCTCTGTTCTTCTAGACTTCCTTCCAGAATCCCAAGTACCTTCAGAGCCCAGCTGTCCTCCCCTACCTCCCGCAGGACCCCAACATGTGATTCTAAAACCCCACACCAAGTGGGAACGCAGGGAGGACCCACAGCTGCTTGGCCCCAACACATCTCCACCTTCCTTCCTCTCCGACACCACCCCCAGGAGAACCCCAGATCCCTCCAACACCCTCAGACCGTGACCCCAATCTCCATGAATCACCCAATCCCAGAAGAACTATCATCTGGCTCTCCCTCCTCCTGAGCCCCATCCCAGTCCTGACCCCAACCCTAGTTCCAGGACCCCAGACCCCCAGAGGACCCTCTCCCAGTCCCAGTCAAGAGGCACCAAATCACCCCTGTATCACCTGACCCCCACACCACATGCTGCCCCAGATGCTGCCTTCTTGTCTCCTGCCTGATCCCTGCGGTTGGCTCTGCTCTCAGCAGTCTCCCCCGCCAGGACCTGCCACCAACCCACAATCCCAGGGCAGGCTCCAGACTTCCAGGCCCTTCCCATACCCCTTGCCCGTCTCCCCAGACCTCCAGCCCTGCTCCTCTGGACCCATGTCCCCCCAACCCCGCCACACAACCCCCTCTCCTAGCCCAGGCCTTCCTGGTGCCACCTCCCCACCTGCTCTGACCCGGCACCCTCTCTACAGGTGCTGCGCCTCCCATCCAGTCCCGGATCATAGGAGGCTGGGACTGTAAGAAGAATTCCCAGCCCTGGCAGGCAGCTCTGTACCATTACAGCAAATTCCAGTGTGGGGGCGTCCTGGTGCACCCCCAGTGGGTGCTCACAGCTGCCCACTGCATAAATGAGTGAGTGGGGGCAGAGGGTCTGGGGGGGGGCCGTCTGTGCTCCCACAGGAATAAACAGTGGGCACTGTCCCGGATTAACCTCAGGGGAGGCTGGAGGACTGAGAGAAAGAAAGACATTCCTGGTCTAGGTCATGGAGAGTGGCAGGGACAACCCCAGGAAAGCCCTCCGCTGGTACCTGTGTCTTTTCATCTCTCCTTGTAAATGTCTTCTTGTGTCTCCCCCTCCTGCCTCCCTGTGTCTCTCCATAACTGGCTCTGTTGTGTGTCTGTCTGTATGACTAAGATTCTTCTCGGTCTCCCTCTCTTTGGTCTCAGCGCCTCCGTGTCTCTCCAGGTCTCTGTCCCTCTCTGGGTCCCTCTGCCGCATCCCTGTCACTGTATGTCTCACCCTCCACCTCTGCCTCTGGGTCTCTGCCTCACTCCCAATGCTGCTGAGCACCCCCCAGGATGGGACCCCAGAAAGAGGAAGGGATTATCCCCATATGTCTCTGTGTAAGGGGTCTTCCCATGTGCTCAGCCCCTCCCTCCAGGACAATGATCCACTCCAGGGGGACACAGGGAAGGGCTGGTTTCAGCTGGAGCCTAGTGGGAGCCCTGGAGGAAGGAGGAGGCGAAAGAGGAGGAGGAGGGGGAGAAGGAGGAGGAACGGGTGGGAAGGTCTGGGGAGGGAGGGGGACGCCGTCCTTGGGCTGGGGGCCAGGCCACCCGCTCCTGGGGAGCCAGCCCCACAGCCCCCGCTGCAGCTGAGCAGGTCCCAGGCCCTCCCCCCACTCCCATGCTCCCTTCCTGTTCTCTCTCGTTCCGCCCCCCCCCCCCCCCACTGCCTGTGTTCCTCACTCTCTCCCTTTGCTTCCTCTTCCCTCAGTCACGTTGCCTGCTGCCCCTGCTCCTTCCAAGTCTGTTCCTTCACTTCTTCTTCTTCCCCGGGACCCTTCCTTCTGTCTCTGTCTCCTTTGGGCTCTGTTTCTGTCTTCCCTCTGCCTCTCATTCCCTCTCTCCTTTTCTGCTCTCTCCTTTTCACTCTCACTGTCTTTGTCTCTGGCTTTGATCTTGTCACATCCTTCTGTCTTTCACTCACTGTCTTTTCTTCATAGCTCTTTACCTTCCCAACTGTCTCTCTCTCCATGGTTACTCCTTGTTTCTCTCTCTCTCTCCCCGCGACACCCCCCCCAGGCTCCCCATCGCCCTTTCCCCCTCCTCTCTCCTCATTCCCTGGGGCCCCCTCTCTCCCCAGCAATTATCAGCTGTGGCTGGGTCGCTACAACCTGTTTGAGCACGAAGACACAGCCCAGTTTGTCCAGGTCAGTGGTAGCTTCCCACACCCTGGATTCAACCTGAGTCTCCTGGAGAACCACACCCGCCTCCCGGGAGAGGACTACAGCCACGACCTCATGCTGCTACGCCTGGCAGAGCCCGCCCAGATAACCGATGCTGTGAGGGTCCTGGACCTGCCCACCCAGGAACCCCAAGTGGGGAGCACCTGCTACGCCTCCGGCTGGGGCAGCATCGAACCAGATAAGTGTATGCCCGGGCCAGACCCTGCAGCCTGGAGCCCAGACCCTTGGGTGTAGGGAGGAGGGGCTGGGGACCCGGACTCCAGGGTCTGAGGGAGGAGGGGCCGAGGAGCCACTTGGGGTCTTTTCATCTCTGTTCTGTAGTCACATACCCAGACGATCTCCAGTGCGTGGACCTCAAACTCCTGTCCAACGATGTGTGTGCCAAAGCCCACTCCCAGAAGGTGACAGAGTTCATGCTGTGTGCTGGATACTTGGAGGGCGGCAAGGACACCTGTGTGGTGAGCCAGTCTGTCCCCCCTTCCCCTCCCTCCTGGGCCTCAAGGTGCTGGGGGAGGGGACTCGGGCTCTGGACTGCTGCTGAGAGCTAACTGGGCATCTGTCTTTGCGGCTTCCAGACTGTATCTCCCCCCAACCAAGCCTCAGCGCCCTCTCCCTGCCCCCTTTCCTTCCCACACCCCCATCCTGGTATCACAGGCACCTCCCTCCACCACATCGGAGTTCACCTGTCCCTCCCTCATATTTACTGTCTAGTCAGAGAAAGCTGTTTGGGAGAGGTGACATCAGAGGGGAGTCCTGAAGGTAGAAGGGTCCGGTAGATGGATTCTGCTCCTCTCCCACTGACCTGTCGGCTGGGACTGTTCTGGACCCTGCCCCCTGTGCAGAAACTGAACCCTGAAGTCCCCTCCCCGTTGGCCATGACTCCAGCCGCTGTCTCCTCTGTTGGAATCCCGCCCGCCCTCTGGCAGTGGACTGTGGAGAGAACCGTGTCCTCTCCCGGGCCTGGGGAGTCACCGTCTCGAGCTCTGTGAGCCCAGGTGTGAGAGCTGGGGCTCCACAGGCAGAACCCCGCCGCCACGGCTGACCTTTGTCATTTTCTCCCCCTTGTGCTGCAGGGGGACTCCGGGGGGCCACTGATCTGCAATGGCATGTTTCAAGGAATCACGTCCTGGGGCCACATCCCATGTGGCAGCCCCAATATGCCTGCTGTCTTCACCAAAGTGATTTCGCACCTGGAGTGGATCAGAGAAACCATGACAGCCAACCCTTGAATGCCCCCATCGTGTTTCCTACCCCAGTAAACTCAATACGCATCAGATTCACCTCACGTTTGCTGTCCTCTGGCCTTCCAGGCCCTGCGCACCTGGAAGCTGGGGACCACCCCGCCCAGTCTAGAGCCCAGTCCTCTCAGTCTCTTGCCAGGAAGCTTATGAGCTGGGGGAAAGGAAGGAGTAAAGACAGGTGTAGACAAACCGGCACAGAGAGAGGCTCAGACCCTAAAGGGCCAGGCAGGGACTCAAGACCGGTTCGCACACCGGTTCACACACGCTGGGCCCGACCCTGCCCTGGGGAGAGAGGACGCCACGGAGGGTCACACGTGGAGGTTGTGAGGCACCCAGGTTTTATTGTGGCAGAGAAGTCAGGAAGTGTGTGTGTGGGGGGGGGGGGGGGAGGGGAATGTGGTTGCAGGCCACGCCTTTCTGGGAGGGGCCTGTTCCGCAGAAGGGCGGAGCTACATCCAGAGGCGGTGAGTGTTGTGACCGGCCGGGGTCCCGACTGGGTATCCAGGGGCGGGGCTCCCCCTCTGAGGGGTAGGTGTCGAGACCATGGAGTGCAACTTCGGGGCGTGGCCTAAGAGGCCCAACCACCCAGGGGCGGGCCCTAGCTAGGCTCAGGGGCGGGGCCACACCAGCCGGGAGCGCGGCACGCCGCGCACAGAACTGGAGGGGGCGGTGTCGCGCTGCAGGAGGGAAGGCAGGTTGAGGACTCGGTGCGCGGGAACAGAGCCGAAAAGGGAAACCCCAAGCTCGAGGGGTGGGGGTTTGTCGCCTGTCCTCAGAAGGCACGGCCTGTTCTTTGGGAGCGGGCCCTCGAAGGGAGGTCTATTCTCCGGCGCGTTGCCACGACGGAGGGGGCGGGCCCGGTATGCGGCTGCGGTTACCGGTCAGTTTCCTGCGAAGCTCGGGTGCAACTGTTTAGAGAGGCTCGAGGGGGCGCCCCTCGGGGGTGAATGCACTGGACAGGTCCCGGCTGAGCTTGCGGTCCGCGTCGGACTGCAGTTCGGACGCGCGTCTCTGAGCGTTCTGCTGCGAGACCCACCGACGGCAGCTCAGACACCGCTCCATGAAGGGCGAACTTCTGCCCCACATGCCCAAGTGGTTTAAGTAGTTCAGCACTCCTGGGGGCCGGGGGCTGGTGAGCGGCTGAACTCCGGGCCCCGCCGCAGGCCCCGCGCCACCCCTCGAGGCGGCCTCCCCTCCGGTCCGCCCTTATCCGGCCCCAGGCCCTGCCCCGAGTCCTCTCCCGGGCCCCGCCCCCTGCCCTACCGAGGCACCGCCCCTTTCTCCCGAGGTCCCGCCCTCACCGGCCAACAGCATCAAGGCGCCGGCGCCCCAGCACAGGTAGGTGGTCACCAGGTAGGATACTTGTGGCCTCGGGTGTAGCGTCTCACAGTTGACTACAAAGAGCGTCAGACTGAGAACGATCAGGAACCCTGCACTGGGGTGGGGCCGGAGAGACGGACACAAAGGCTGGACAGGAACCCCAGGATACCCCCATAAAGAGAAGAGAGACAGAGACGGCCTCTCTCCTCCCACCCTCCATGACAAGCAGGTGTGTGTGCATACACAGGCACACAAACTCCTGTGCAGACACAAAGACACCCGGAGAGAAGCAGGAAGAAAAAGAGGGAAGCAGGAAGGAGAGACAGATGCCCCCGACACTCACCCCGACTGAGATGAAAGAGCTGAAACAGTGGGGCAGAGATCCCGAGAGACGTTCAAAGACAGAGTCAGCAGGACAGAAATCTTGAGATACACCTCCCCAAAGCCAAACAGAGAGTCCTGGGGCAAGACACTGGGGGTATCTCCCCTTCCCCCAGGCCGACACTTACCAGTGCTGAAGCTGAGAAAACTGAAGACAAGGTCGATCTTAGTAAGGCGTCGGAACACTGGCCGGAAGGAGAGGCACATGAAGGGGAGGAGGATGAGACACAGGGTCAGGGCCAGCATCATGAAGCCCATGCTCATATGGATGAGAACTGGAGGGAGAGGAAATGCTGCCGAGTCATCCCCAGATGCTCTCCAAGGTCACCCTCCAAACTCACCCTACCGACAGCCCATGAGCAGCCCAACAGACACCCCCAAAGTTTGGCTACAGACAACCTCAACATCACCCCATTTCCACCACCAAAGTCCCTTCTAAAAAATCCTAAAATCTCTCTCTCTCAGAGTCACCCCCAGGCACCTGTAAAGTCAAAATCATCCCCAATGATACCCTCAAAGTTGTCCCAATCACCCCCACCTCCTCCAAAGTCCACCCTCGTAATCAACCCCACCCATACTTCCAAGGTGACCCCACAGATGACCCTTAAGCCATCCCCACTCACATCCTCAAAGTCACCCCACGGAATCATCTCAATCTTTTCTAGAGTCATCCCCACAGACACCTCCAAAGTCATCCCACTCATACTCCCAGAAGGCATCCCACAGCATCTCACAGTAATGCCCTCAGTATCACACCCAGACACCCCCAATAGCACCCTCAAAATTGTCCAAGACACTTTAGTTCCCCTAGTCTCCAAAGACACCCTGCTTCTGCTCAGGCGTCTCCCATTCACATCCCAAGGTCTTCTAGTGATCCCATTTTTACACCCAGAACCTCCCCCCATTATCACCCCCATTCACACCGCAGAGCCCTCCCACAGACATTCTCCAAATCACCCACCTCGATCCCCAGAGCATACACACTCTGATGTACACACAAGAAAAACTTCCAGATACTTGAAAACCACAGAACCACACTCAGTTTCAGTGAATATTTATCCAATGTACATTTCAGAACAAGAGTTTTGGCCCCTTCTGAGAATTACATCTCTTTTTAGCCCTTCTCTACATTGCCTACTTTTGAACAGTGCAAGACTGTCTCAGCCAAATGAGCTAAGACTCCATCCGCTTTGTTTCTGGCAAACGGCATATCTCTAACACATAATCAGAAAGCAAAAGCTGGGACATATATACAGAATAGCAATAGTGCTCTGGGCATCAGTCACATAATCCTGGTTGAGAGATTCTCATGACATACCCTGCTTTCTGGGGGCCACCAAAATAGTCATATGACTCCACCTGAGTCAATCACAGTGCCCCATACCCCAGACCACGGTGATTGGCCCAAAGATGGGCATATGACCAAAATCAACCAGTCAAGCTCTGCCCTGGGACTTTCTCTGACTGAAGCTGCCAAGAGCCCTCGTTCCTCTAGTCAGGAGGTTTATGAGCTTGGAGCTTCCTGGCCTTGGACCTAGCCTCATGGGGGATAGGAGATCTGATAGGGTAAAACTAAGAAAGAAAAGCAGACGAGAGGAGAAAGAGAGTTGAGATGACATTCAAGTCCCTGGCTCTTGTCAACCCAGAGATGAGCCCACTTGGTGGTTTGGTCAGAAGTAGACATTTGTGGCTTACCTCTCCGACTCACCCTCCTGCCTGTTCCCCACTCTCAGCCCCAGTTATAAGCTAATCAGTGCATTGCATCACTCTGGCTGCTCTACTTGGTTTGAGGTGCTCATGTGACCCAGCCACACAAGACTTTTGCAGGAACGTTTTGTGTTCTTTTTCCTGCCAGGCTTGAGCCCACATCGTTAGCAGTTCTACCAGCTGTTTGTCTTCTCTCAGATCCATTGCCCATGCTTCCTTATTCTGTGTCGCAAAGGCTACATTTCCCAACCTCCTTTGATCACTGGCTTATCAGTACATTTGGCTAATGGGAGGCACTGGCAGAAGACTGGCTCTGGAAGAAGAGAACAAGCCAGTGTATTTATTTCCCTCTCCCCAACCCCCACCTCAGCTGGTGTCTTTAGCAGTAGATTCATTTTTATTTTTTTTTTCTGTGATTCTAGCCACCTCTAAGCAAATAGCACTACGAGTCTAAGCCTTCCCGATGGCTCCAGCTTCCAGGCTCTGGTAATACCACCTCTTTTCTTTGTTCTTCTGGGCTAAAGGGTGTAGCAGCTTCTTGAGTTGCTAATCTCTGCTTTGCCTCACCATTACCTACTCAGCTTCTCAGCTATTCTGTTACCCATGAAATCAATCCCCTATATTTACTGTCCTCTAAAGCACCTAGAATGATTTATTTTCCTAACTAGATCCTGACTTGCCACTAGGGGGAGCCTTGAGAATGAAGCCAATCCAAGTAGCCAAGAAACAGACAGATAGTAATGTGTCTGATACTATCACTTGGACTCTTGAATTCAGCCATGCCTGAAAGCATTCCTACTCCCACTCTTTTTCATTTAGGTGAGACCAGAAGTTCCTTCACTCAAGCTACTTCACGTTAGAGTTTCTGTTACTTGTGGTCCAAAGACTCCTGACTAATTCAAATCCCTTCCATAAGTTGGCAAGGAGTGCAGGATTCAATGCTGCCTACATACCACCCACTAAAATCACAAACTGTAACACACACACACACACACACACACACACACAACCAGAATTGAATGTTCATCAACAATCTAGAGGGAGAAGAACTCCTCAAGCTGAGAAGCAATTGGTAAAGTCACAGAGGCAAAGCTGGATAAATAAGAACATAAAAATTCTGAATTTCTACACCTTAACAAAAGACCCTCATAACCTGTATGTTGTGTCTTTATGCCAACCATAAAGCATTGTACATTCTGAGCATTCAGTAAATGCTGGTTTACTTTTAAAAAGAGAACTGTAGGGGCGCCTGGGTGGCTCAGTCGGTTGAGTGCCAACTTCAGCTCAGGTGATGATCTCACGGTCTGTGAGTTCGAGCCCCGCGTCAGGCTCCGTGCTGTCAGCTTGGAGCCTGGAGCCTGCTTCCGATTCTGTGTCTCCCTCTCTCTCTGCCCCTCCCCCGCTCATGCTCTGTCTCTCTCTCTGTCAAAAATAAATAAACATTTTTAAAAAATAAATAAATAAAAATAAAAAGAGAGCTATAATACTGCCTGTGTGCTTTTTAAGTGATAAACACACACAGTATATACAGAGACATGCTTCTGTGTGTGTGTATATGTATGTGTTTGTATATGTTTATATGGTCATACCGTTTAAGAATAGCCATTTTCTCATATGTGTAGAAAATATAACTGGAGGAACACATAAGAGCTTAAAAATGGCTTAGTAGCAGGGCCCTGGGTGGCTCAGTAGATTAAGTGACCGACTTTGTCTCAGATCATGACCTCGAGGTTCCTCTGTTCAAGCTCTGTGTCAGGGTCTGTGCTGACAGCTTGGAGCCTGGAGCCTGCTTCGGATTATGTGTCTCCCTCTCTCTCTCCTCCCCTCCCCTGCTCACACTCTGTCATTCTCTCTCTCTAAATAAGCATTAAAAAAAATTTTTTTTAATGGCTCAGTAGCATCAGTCACCCCCCAGGAAGGGGAATGGGTGGGACGGGAGACAGAAATGTAAGGGAGACTCTTGCACTCGTTAAAGTGCTGAACCATACAAATATATTCCTCGTTCAAATAAAATAAAAGTAACTTAAATCTCAAAGAAAAAATTTTAAATCACACAAAGTTAACATTTAGGAACAAATGGGAAATGTAATGAACATTCACCTCTCTTTTTTGTCTTCCCAGCACCTTTGGAAACCAGTCCACATCTGGGGAATTTTCCCCAATGTATGCATCCACACTCTCCAGTAAGGAAACCAGCCTCCCTTAAGGCGAAGACCGCAGCACGTGACCAGGATCCACCAATAAAGAAGAGCCACGCTAGACTTGGAATTCACAGCCAGAGGGAGGCCTGGACTCTCTTCTGGTAGGTGTGGCCACTGCTACCTGCAGAGTCCCAGGGCACCCGAGAAAGAGGTTCCCCAGTGGAGTTCAGGTCTAGAGAGCAAGCTGTAGTATGTATGCCCAGCCAGCCAGTCCTCCAGGGAACTTTTTGGGCATGTTCGCCATCACTTGGCCCCCGGAGCCCAATTCTCTGGCCACACAGAGATTCTTCAAACTCCCGCAGCATTGTTTATAAATCCATTTCCTGCTTACACTAGGTTTAATTGGCTTCTGTTGCTTGTCATGAGAATCCTGACATATCAAAGCCTTACAAAGTCTCCTCAGCCCTTTAGAAACCCTGGTATCCCACCCTTGGGCGTCTACCCCAGGATAATTTTGCTCCATTAATGTATCATAAATATGGAAGAAAGTTGTCCACCCAGCATCCATTCCCATTCTTCTGGCAACAGCAACTTGACTTTGTTCAGAGGAACTCTGTGCCCACACTCTGTCCTTGTGCTTTCAGACAGAAATGACCCCTCCATTGACTCTTAAGAAAAGTGTGTGATCCAGACCCAGCCAATCACAGCATGACATCTTCCTGTTCAGTGTGGGTGCGGGAGGAGTGAGAATCCCAGGGAAGTAAATCTGATCCCATCAGAGCTCATCCTGAGATCTTTGCTTGAGGGTACAGAAGACAACTTGCTCTCTTTTCCCCACGGTTGTTCACACAAAGGACAGAATCTGGGTGCTGCTGATGCCCCATTACCACAGCTTGCCTGAGGGCCCTACACAGAGGAAGCCTTCATAGACAGATTCCCTATTGACAGGCTTTGAGCACCTGGATCCAGCAGTACCTGAACTGGACTTTACCTCTGGACTTTCCCATAACTTGAAAGCATGTTTGTCTTGCTTACACCAACTTGAGTTTGGGAGGTATACAAGAAAGAGATATTGAACATAAATAAATAAGATTAATACCACACAGTGTTCTGAAGTTTCATAAACTTATTTGAGATCTGAAGTGACGATAGGTGCATTGGCTGAAAAACGAATTCCCTAGGATAATAATAGCCCACCCTGGTGTAGCACCTAATATGTGCCAGGCACTGTACTTGCTAATTCTTCCAACAGCCCGTGAATAGGGGTTACTACCACTACCATTTTTTTTTTAATTTTTTTAACGTTTATTTATTTTTGAGACAGAGAGAGACAGAGCACGAGCAGGGGAGGGGCAGAGAGAGAGGGAGACACAGAATCTGAAAGGGGCTCCAGGCTCTGAGCCGTCAGCCCAGAGCCCGACGGGGGGCTCGAACTCACGGACCGTGAGATCATGACCTGAGCCGAAGTCGGACGCTTAACCGACTGAGCCACCCAGGTGCGCCACCACTACCATTTTAGAAATGAGGAAACTGAGGCACAGAGAGGTGAGAGAACGTGCCTAAGATCACCCAGCGACCAAATGGTTGAGCCAGGATCCAAACCCAGGCACCCTGGCTCCAGGTTCTGGACTGCCTCCTGTTGCAATGCTCAAAAGCACTGGAAACACACACAGAGACATAAGATAAAGCAAAATGTTTCCGAAGGAGCTGGAAATTTCCTTTTTTAAAAACAATCATCTTTTTGGGGCGCCTGGGTGGCGCAGTCGGTTAGGCGTCCGACTTCAGCCAGGTCACGATCTCGCGGTCCGTGAGTTCGAGCCCCGCGTCAGGCTCTGGGCTGATGGCTCGGAGCCTGGAGCCTGTTTCTGATTCTGTGTCTCCCTCTCTCTCTGCCCCTCCCCCGTTCATGCTCTGTCTCTCTCTGTCCCAAAAATAAATAAAAAATGTTGAAAAAAAAAATTAAAAAAAAAAAAAAAAAAAAACAATCATCTTTTTAAAGGAACTATTTTCGGGGCATCTGGGTGGCTCAGTGGTTGAGTGTCTGACTTCAGCTCAGGTCATGTTCTCGTGGTTTGTGAGTTCGAGCCCCACATCGGGTTCACTACTGTTAGCACGGAGCCCACTTCGGATCCTCTGTCCCCCACGCTCTCTCTGCCCCTCCCCCACTTGCGCTCCCTCTCTCTAAAGTAAACAATACGTTTAAAAAAACCTATTTTAAAAAGCGAGGGAGAAAATGATGGTGACTTTAACATCTAATCGTGAGGCAGATTGGTTTCCGGTGAATTGTAATGCTCTTCCCATGAGCTGTGACAGTCCTGTTTCCCTGTCTCCTCAAAAGCCATGTATAACTCCAGGAGACTTCTCCACAAGTCCCTTCAGAGAATCTCCAGAGACTCTCCTGAGAATTCTAAACATTTATCCCCAAGAACATGCAAAGAACTTCCCCCAGAGATTCCCACCCCTGATAACTTCCCAAGATGCCCCACTTCGAGTGCCCCATAGTCTGTCCAGCCTCCTACTGACCGGTGACTTGGCCCAGGCTGACACACTTGTGCTTCCTGCAGTCTGTCCAGAAGCCCAGGTAGCCAGTGTAAGAGCCCTGCAAGTACGCCAGACGTCCATCCACCACGCTGAGCATCATCAGGGTTGCGAGGATGCTGAAGACCAGAGACCAGCCCCGCAGGATGAACTTGCGGTCCTCCTCCCAGGAAGAGACCATGTCCGCTGGGAAAGAGTAGAGTTCCTCGGGTCCACATCCACCTGCACCACACTGCTGCAGCCTAGTCTCCATTTCCAGCCACAGCCACGTCTGCACCTCCACCCAGACCCCAATCCCAACCTCATCCCCACCTCTGATCCCAAATGCACCCTCACTCCCACCTCTAACCCTGACGTCCAGCCCAGCCTTCGCCCACAACCCCATTCGGAGCCCAAACCGACTTGTTTTGTCTCCACCCCCATCCTCCAGTCCCTGTTCCCCAAACCCCAGCTCCATCTCTGCCCTTGACCTCAACTGCTTCTCTAGACCCCTGTCACAAATCCCCATCCAGGACATGGACAACTGCGACGTGGGTTCCACAGTGTGCTCGTGAGGCCAAGACCCGTGGTGCCAGCAGAACGAAATGCCAGTGGCGTGCCCTGCGTTCACCAAGCCCCCTGTGATCTTACCAGACTTCCCAACTGGCAGGGAAATCCTGTCCCTCCCACTATTCACTTACCTCCAGCCACACGAGACTTCACAGGGTTCCTCTCACACCGGGAGCTTTCCTACCTCAGCAATTCAAGAAGCAGTCCAGGCTGCTCCTTCTGCCTGGGGCACCCTTCTCCCACCTGTGCCCAGACTGCCTTGGCCACCCTTTAGATCTCACCTCCCACGTCACTCCACCCACATCTCCCATCCTGAGCCCCCCAGCCCAGCCCAACTTCAATTCACCCTTCAACTTCAGTTCTTGGCAAGGTCGCCCACCAAGTGCTCCCTTATCAGTGCAACACGCAAGTCTCCTTCACTGGCATCCCTTATCTCACTACTTTCTTACTATCTCACTACTATCTTACCGAACAGACCCCCCTGAGGGTAGAGAACAGATCTCTTCTTTTTCCCACTGCACCTTCATCACCTGGTACAGAGCCTTTGCTGGTTGTTAAAGTAAAAAGGTAACAATCGAGGGGCACCTGGATGACTCGGTTGGTTGAGCGTCCCACTCTTTTTTTTTTTAATTTTTTATTTGAATGTTTATTATTTTTGAAGGAGACAGAGAGACAGAGCATGAGCAGGGGAGGAGCAGAAAGGGAGACACAGAATTCAAAGTGGGTTCCAGGTTCTGAGCTGTCAGCACAGAGCCTGACGCGGGACTCAAACTCACAAAGCAGGAGATCGTGACCTGAACCGAAGTCGGATGCTTAACCGACCGGACCACCCAGGCGCCCCAAGCATCCCACTCTTGATTTCAGCTCAGGTCATGATCACTGTTCGTGGGTTCAAGCCCCGCATCAGGCTCAGCACTGCTGGTGCGGAGCCTGCTTGGGATTCTCTCTCTCTCTCCTGCCCCTCCCCCTCCTCAAAAACGAAAATAAACATTTTTTAAGATGGTAACGATTGAATGCATGGGTGTATGAACTGGTAGACACATCCATGGTTATCTATGTATAGTAATTCCTTCCTGTCCTGTGGCATCTCTCAATTTGGATTTCAGAGAAGGTTGGGTCTAGGACTCAGGCACGAGCTTTGGAGGATGGAGAAAGTGTCTTTGAGAGTCAAAATCAGCATCTGTGAAGTGCAAAAAATTCAACAGGTTTCTATTACAATGGGTTCTCGATGCTTTTACACTTCGTCTTTATGACAATCCTGTGAATTATCATTGTCTCCTTTGACAGTTGAGGAGTTAGATGGGTATTTGTGTAATTAAAGACATAAAAGTTTGCGGGTTTCCTTTTTTCTTTTTTCTTTTCTTTTCTTTTCTTTTCCTTTCTTTCTTTTTTATTTGTTTGCTTGTTTGTTTGTTTCTCAAAAGTCTACCACACGAGCCAAAAGAAAGGATGGAGAGAACGCAAGCTTGGATTGGAGGTCTTTGAGGCCAGAGAATAGGTCCCTGAGGTCTCAGGAAAAGGTGAAGAAAGACAGAGACAGTGGAGAGACGTACTGAACTTGAAAAGGGAATAAAAGGAGGAAATCAATTCAGGAAAGGCCCCGGGAGTGGGGTGGGGTAGGGGCAGGTAGAAGGAGGGAATTATAAATTCAGATCTCAGGCCTTCCAGAAACTGTAAGAACTGATCTCAGAAATGCTGGTGCCCCAGTGCTGGTTCAGCCCTGCCCAACCCTGGCCCTATTCTGGCCCATCTCTGACCCTGCGCTTTCTCTACCCTGACCATTCTCTCCCCCTCTCCCCCACCTTTGCCCAGTCCTGACATCTCTCAGACCCAGCCATGACCTCTTCTTGACCCAATCCTGACCCTGCCCATACCTCACCTGGAACCCACTCTGACCCAGCCCCAGCCCCCATGTCACTCACACAGGGTAGAGCATGAGTCCATGGCCAATGTCCCAACCGCCTGGAATCTCTCCAACTGTCATGGAACCTCCCCCCCAACCCCAGATGCAGGCCAGACTGAAGCCCTGAGGCCTGCCTGTGGACAGCAGGAGAGACCAGAGAACACAGAAGAAGGGTCAGAGAGATCCAAACCGCCAAGGGCCAAGCCTGAACCTGGGAGGGAGACCAACAGACTTCCAGGTGGCCATGGAGGTGCCTGGAAAGAGGGGCTAAAAGCAGTTGGTGACTGTTTAGTGCATCTGGGGACTGGCCTTACGCTGCATCCCCACATGTCCCAGAGGTCCCAGTCTGGACCCCAGAGCACCCAGCCAGGTTTCCTTCCAGGAGCTCCCAGTAATACTCAAAATGAGACCGAAGTCTCTCCACCAATTACTTACAAGCCCCAGGTCAGAATCCAAGACTCTCAGCCCATTATCAACAGTGGCCGGGTCAGCATCCAAGAGCCCCCGCCCATTATCCATAATCGCCGGGTCAGCATCCAAGAGCCCCCGCTCATTATCCATAATCGCCGGGCCAGCATCCAAGGGCCCCCACCCATTATCAACAGTCACCGGGTCAGCATCCAAGAACCCTTGTCCATTATCCACAATCGCCGGGTCAGCATCCAAGACCCTCCACTAGTCCACAGTCGCTGGGCCAGTATCCAAGATGTGCCACCCATTATCAACAGTTGCTGGGTCAGTACTGAGGACATGCCATCCACTGTGAGCGGTCATCGGCTCAGTATCCAAGATACACCGTCAGTTACCTACAGTCAGCGTTTGAAGACCCAAGATGTTCCACCAATTTTCCAAACTCACCACTTCAGCATCCAAAACTCTCCATTACTTCCTCACGTCTCCCTGAACAATGTAGAGTCCCTTAACTACAATAGTAGTCAAGTCAGTAGCCAAGACCACCTTCCAACAAGTCAGAGTCCTTGTTTAAGTACTCAATGCCTCACATTGCCAATCCGGGCCAAAGTCGATGTCCCCCCTTCAATTACTCACAGCCCCACGGCCAGTGTCAAAAGCACTGATTCAATTATCTGGACCACCCAGGAGAGTTTCAAAGACTCTATGGACAGCTCCCTGTACAACCCAAGTACTCTAGACGACAATATCCAGAGCATACGTTCAAGCAGATCTGCTGAGATGGATTCTGGCGGGTGAGAGGCAGGGGTCCAGGCAGTGGGCCAGGTTCTGGGCTAGGATTCTGGGGGAGGGGCAGTAGTCAAAGGTCAGCGACCAGAAGCAAAGCCAGTCTACTGGAAACTAGAGGTTGGACCCAAGTGAGGCTGACCCTGGGTAGGGCATAACATAAAGGCTGGACCTGTAATTCAACCTAGGAACTGAACTTGGGGGTGGCAGGGTCTGGAAGTTAGATCTGGAGACAAGGGAGCCTAGAGGCTAAACATCTAGAGGCAGGACCTGAAGGATACAGGCCAGGGAGAATGGACGTAGAGAAGATAGTCTGAAGGCTACACTGGGTGGGTCATGGTCTGGTCTGGCAGTTGGACTGGGGTGACTGGGCTGGGTGGCTGGACTCAGTGGTGACACTTGTGGTGGGCGATCTGCTACAGGTGTCAGAGAAGGAGTAAATGCAGGTATTCACAGTTGCCCATGGGCTGGCGGCTGCTGCATGGAGCCAAGAAGATCAGCCGTCAGGTGAGCCTGGCACTGAGCCTGGCTGGCATGGTGATCATCGGTCTCATCACCCTGGGCCAGCCCTGGATCCACTTCCAGGTTCCATTGACATCCCCTGGGGATCCTGATGGCCCCTCGACCATCCCCATCAACACCATCTTCTTTGTGCAGTGCCCTGACATCTCCTGCCTTCATGAGTACGACCAGAATGCTTGTAAGGCCTACCCTATACTCACCCTTCCTGGGACTCATCTCTCTTCTTTGTCCCGGGGACCCTTCTCTGCCCTCTCTAGGATGGTCTTCACTGCCCAGGGTTAGTCTTCCCTTCTCTGGGATAGTTCTCACTACCCCCGGATAGTCATCCCTTCCTCCAGATGGTCCTCATTGCCCCAGGATCATCCCCATTGCCCTATGCTCACCTTCAATTACATGATACCCATCCCCACAGTCCTCTTAACCCTAGGATCTTACACATTATCCTGAGACTTTTTCACCCCAAGGAATCTTTCCTCATCACACAGAACTGGTTCCTCAATTCCCACCCCTCTTCTCACTGCCCAAGACACTGTTCTCACTGACCCAGAGGTGTGCCCTCAATGCTAAAGGCATCTGCCTTAATATCCCTTCTCTACAGCCCAGTTTCAATTTTCTTAAAATGAGAAAGAAAAATTTGCAAGGGAGAGGGTTCAGGAATACTCCCAGCCTCATGGGGGACCCTGTCCCCCATGCTCAGTCGGAGGGCCTCTTGGTGTTCTGATTTTCTTCCTTCCCCAGACTTGTTGGACTTTGCCTGGGCCTTTCTCATCCTTGCCAGTATTGCCGGCTTCTGCCTGTGCATCATGCTCATAAACATCATCTTCTTCACCAGCTCCAACTTACCTGTGCTGGACTTCTCCAACGTCATCATCAGCACCCTGACAGGCATGGCAGTGCGATCTATCCCTCAGGAACCGAGGCGAGGAGTACCTTGCCCAGTGCCCATGATGATACCCAACCCCCCCCCACCACATCCCAACACCATCCGCACCCTCACGTACATTGCCCATCCCAGTTCTATCTCCCTCCAAATCTCTGATCAATCCCAATAAAAAATATACAAGCTTCCAACAACACAACCTCACCTCCAGCCCCAATACCAGCCTCCAGTTCACCCGCCACCTCTCCACGTCCCCACCCCCCACTCCCATTTTATCTCTTTCCAATCTCCAAACCATCCTCACTACCGTCCCCAACCCCTTTCCAAATCTCAGCACTCATTCCAAACCCAACCCAACTCTAGCACCGGTGAACCTCACTCTCAAACTCAACCAAACCCCGTCCCCCACCTCACCCTCTGTCCTCACCACTCAAACTTCAACCTCTACCCAATACCCATTTCCAGTGCTGACCCAGCCCAAATCCTTTCTCCACCCCCCCCACCCCCCCCCCCGCCCCCTGTCCCCGGCTCGGTGATTTTGTTCAAGTTACTTAATCTTTCTGAGCCTACGGTTTTCTGTAGGGTGGGGGTGAAATTTCCTATCGCGTGGAGATGTAGTGAGGATCGGATTAGAAAATGTTGGCACCTGATGGAGCTATTTAACCTTGCACAATTCCTTACCATGATAATCCTTCCACGTGACCCAAATGTCTCAAAATTGATATGCTAATTCTAATTGATTAGAATTAGTCTAGTTTTCAATTTGCATTGCCAAATCACACTTTTTAGAAAAGGAGCTGGGTTGGCACATTAATTTGGAAATGAAGGATATTACGTTCCTATCACTTGTAATGATTGACCACAGCTTTTAGTTTTATCAGGAAAACATTTTTGGACAATGATAGCAAAGTCAAGAGTAGGAAACATTCAACTCCCTATTTCCTTGTTTGCAAATAGTATTTATCCAATTTGTCTGGTAGCTCTTCCCAACTGTTTACATATAAGGTACAAAGGGTAGAAAACACCTCAGTTTTATGTCATCTAATATAAGACATTTTTCTACAAAAAAAAAAAAAATTCTGCTCAGTCTTTTTAATTACATGAGAAACACCTCTTATATTATTTTTCAACAACATAAAGAAAAAATGACCCAGGTCTTCACTACCTGAATTTTTTTTTAAGTTGAAATATGCAGAATGAGTGGGTTCCTAGTCTACTTCTTCAGAAGCCCAAAATTAAAGACCCAATACAATCATCATCATCATCATCATCATCATGTCAATTCTTGTGGGCTCACTGTGTGCCAGGAATTGTGCCAATCTCAACAACTCCTCACGACAGCCCAAGGAGATGAGTCCTATGACTCATATTTTTTTTTACATACGAAGGAAGTGAGGCTCAGAGAGACGGAGTAGTTACCCTAAGGTGGGAGGGAGAGGCAGCACAAGAGCTCTGTTCTGGTTGGCCGCAAAGCCTATGGTTTTAGACACAACCCAATGGTCCCGATGTGCTCTACCACGACACTATCAAGAGCCTGCTTTCCTGCCTGCGCACAGAGGTACGGGGAGGCAAAAGACACTGGGAGAATATCGAGCGAGAGCCAGGCAGCCATACAACTATGGGCAGGGGTCTGCACACACCTGATGCCCAGCTTCCTAACACCTGTACTCACGCAGGGGCCAGCATGATACTGGGTATCCTGTTCTACCTGATGCAGGCCCATGGGTACCTGCAGGAAGGCATGACCTACACTCTGGGGCTCAGCTTCTACCTGGCGTGGACCGGCATCTTTCTCTTCCTGATGAGTGGTCTGGGCTGGGCCGGGGTTGGTTTTGGGCATGGGTTTTCAGGGATATGCGTAGGGACTGAGTGGGACAGCGTTCGGGATGAGGACGGGTTGTGGACAGGGCTGGACAAGCTGGGATTGAGGTGGGAGATGAGGGTGGGGTTGGGCATAGGGCTGGATGAAGGGATGGGGTTGGGTACGGGTTGGGAAATGGATTGGGGGCAGGGTAGGCGTGTGGCTGGGCTTGGGAAAAGAATCAGGATCTGGAGTAGGCTATGAATGCTGCACCTCACCCCCTCTGCTCTCTTCCTTCTTCAGGTTTCCTTTCCTGTCTGAACTACATGAACTTCTGGTCCATCCTGGCGCTCCAGGGCATCTGGACTTGATGGCGCTCCAGGACACAGGGATGACCCCACCGCTGGCCTGCTCCCACAGCTCCCTGCCAAGCACTTGACAACCCTACTCTCTAGTCCCCCACCCCCACTGAGAGTCTTGCCCTTTTCGGTCCCCTCTTAATCCCCCACTCAGATTAATAATCTGTATATTTAAATAATCTGTACCTTTTGCCCAGAATATTCTCTTAGCTCAGTACCTTCTAAGTGTTCTGTGGAAATGCCAACTCTCACGGGGGCCATCCCTTGGGCCCTCTGGGGTAGAGGGACAGGTGAGGGAAGCGATTCAGAGGAAAGAGACGCAAGGCACAAGGTCAACAAAGAGGCTGTGCCAATGGTTCCTGGTATACATACAAATGGTGTCAATCAATATTTGTTGAATAGCTGATTCTCTCCAAGCCCTTAGGGCTTCATCTTTTACTTCCCAGACCCCCAATAATGTGCCCCTCCTGAGGGAAATTCTCCCTGCACCCACTCCTCACCTCCTGCCCTCACCAGCAGCCCCTGTCATCACTTCCTCTTTCTTCTCGCCAAACTCCTCCAACACAGGGCTGTTCTTTTTAAAAATTGTCTATCTGTCTATCTATCTATCTATCTATCTATCCATCCATCCATCCATTTTTAAGGCTGTTCCATGTAGCATATTTTTGCTATCAGAGTCATTTGGTGAACAGGGCACGGTTGAAACTCAAGTACAAATTTATCTCACTACCTGGGTCCCCCTACAGGCCCTTGACCTGGGGGGTCCCCTCGACCTCCCTTTCACACAGTGGTTAAGCTGGAAGGGTTGAGTCTAGGCTCTGCCACCTACTAGCTCCGTGACCTGTGTCCAGGCATTGACCCATCTGGGTCTCAGTTTCCTCATCTGTAAAATGGGAGTAATGATAGTACTTCAATCTAGATAGACTTTAACATAACACCTAGTTTGTGCTCTTTAAGGGTTGCTAAAATAATCCGCTTCTCTCCCACAAAAGGCTCTCAAATTTGCTCATCTTTAATGAAAATAAGCTGCAACTATATGCCAGAGACTGGATCTATAGCAGTGATCAAACTAAACACACATCCTTGTTTTTATGGCTTCACATTTCCGCAGGGAGGCAAAACAGATATGTTAGGGATAAGTGCCATGAGGAAAAATAAAGGAGGGGAATAGAGATGGGTCTGGGAAGGGGCAGGGGCTCTATGCCAAGGTAATATCTGAGCAGAGACATGATTGAAGAGAGGAGAGCCATGGGGATAGGTTGGGGGAAAGGATTCCCGGCAGAGGGAACAACAAAAGTTCTGAGGTACAAACGTCCTTGGCAGGTTCCAGGAAGATTAGGGAAGCCAATTACTAGTGTACCCTGAGCAAGGGAGAGGGAGACAGGGACAGAGGGGGAACAGGGGCTAGGTCCCTCCGGGCCTTGTGGGCCACAGTGAAGACTTTGCTTTTTACTCTGGGTGAGGCAAAAGCCAGTGAAGAAAGGTCTCCTTTTGTTAATATAAGGATATGTTCCTTTTACATCAGACTATAAGCTCCGTGGGAGGTGTCTCCTCACCGGAAGAAAACAACCCAAATGACCAGGGAGACCAGCTAAACAATGTGTGTTCCACTCACACAGAAGGGAATATTTGGCCCCCGTTTAAGGAATAAGGTCACTCTGTACTGATCCGGGGGAGACTATTTAGGGGACAAACTGGAATGAAAAAAAAAAAAAAATCGCTACCCATAACATGTGTGTGTATACAGCCATAAAATAAAAAGTCCACACCACACTGTTGACAGTGGCGACTCTGGCGAGTGGGTTTGAAGTAGAGGAGTTTCCTTTTTTATCTCTGAAAAGAATGTTTCCAATCAAGTCAGCTGAAAGACACTCCTTAGAGCTTGAACCCTCCCTACCAAGAATCCAAGCCCCCAGGTCTTAAACCATCTAAACTGGGGGGTGGAGGGAGCACTTCCGGCCCTCACACAGCCCAGGAGTCCTGGCCCCCATCCTCCTCCTCCCTTAGAGCCAGAAGCCCAGCCTTTCGCCCCGGCGTCCAGGCACCGACCCCTCCTCTTGCTGCGCGGAACGAGCCTCTCATTCCGCGCCACGCTAGCGTTACCCCAGAACGTCCCCCCGTCGATCTCCGCACTGGCCCCGCCTCCCATTCCCGCCTGCGGACTCAGTGTGGGTCGGCCCCGCCCCTTCCAGCCAAAGCTCGCGCCACTGCCGCGCTGGCAATTCCAGGAGCCTCCCTTTCTGGCTCGGTCCGGGCTCGGGGTCCTTCCCCTTTGCCGCCCGCCTTTGGTGCTGTCCTCAGAGTTGCCTGACGCTCATGAGAGGACAACGGGCCCTGATATTCCCCTGCTTTTTTTTCTCCGCCTCTAGGGACAACATTGTATCGTCTGTTTAGGAAGATTTTTTGGAGGGAACAGGCATTATTCGCTACCCCAAGCACCAAAGCTGGATTTGCGGCCCCGGCGCGTGTGTTGGACGCCTCGGGGCGGAGCCCGGGCAGGGGCTTGTGGCGGGCCTTACAAGCGGCGCGCACTATAAAGCGGGACGCGAAGTCGCCCGCGCACACTTTGAAGAGAGTGAGGGTCGGGTGAGCTGTCTTTGTCTTATGGCTCTTTTCCGTCTGTGCGGCCGGGCGTTGGGGTCTGGGTCGCGCCTGTCGTGAGGTGCCCGGGGCTGCGGCGGGGCGGCCACGTCGTCGCGTGGAAGGGGTCAGGCCCTTGTGAGACCCCAGCGCGCGCTCCGAGGCGAGCCTGGGGATCTTGGCGGGGTGGGCAGTGGCGTCCGAAGAGGCAGGCTGGTGGCCCTTTAGGGGCCCTCAGGGTGGGGAGGACTCCTGCCCCCGGAGCGAATGAGGGTTTTCAAGGCCAGCGCTCCTTGGCCCCGCAGCTGGGCTGCGCCATTTCTGTTTCCCACGTCGCAGAATTCCGCCATTTTGTCCGTTTTTCTTGGGGGTGGGGGTGGGGGGGAGCGCGTGTGACCCTGAGTTTTTTTTGCTGAGGTTTTCCACTTCTGGCTGCATGAGCTTCCCTTAGGAAGTCGCTGTTTTTTTCCATTCCACGTGGCTGGCATTTTAATGCAACGTGGAATAAAGATATGGGGGGAGGTAGAGGCAGGATCTCCGGGTTTACCAAGAGCTAAGTGGGAGTGTGGAGTCTGTAGATGAATTACGGGGTTTCTGAGAACCACATGGGTGCGGTCTTAGGAGACAGCAAGTGGGGCCTTTATCCTCAGGACTCATTCGGACACGGTCCCTCCAAATACCAGAGTTTTGTATTCACCCCATGCACGAGTTTCGGGAAACGTTACTTCTGAGCTAATTGGTCCTTAATTCAGGTCTTGGACATCCGTTTCCCCATCGCCGAGGAAGCCCGGCCCCGGGGCAGCTAGCTGATTTTCTATGTCCCCACCGAGACCCAGCAAAAATCCTCCCTGAGTTTCTCACTTCAGGCAGCCACCTGAAAATCTGTCGAACTTCATCCCAAGTGTTGCCCTGTCACAAGTGGAAGGATTTTTTTCCTCCACCACTGGCGCGCCCTCTTTTCGCCATTTTCCAATGTATTCCTTTCTCATCCCCCTTTTTTTTTTACTTGTTAAAATCCTCACACATGCGGGGAAATACACATAAGTTTAACATTTTGCCAACAAATGCTTTATTTCTGCCTGGTGTTCTGAAAGCACGTCTTTAATTTCATCAGAAATAATGGGGTCTCCTGTGTGCTTTGTGTCTGTGGTTCCTGAGCCCTCTCCAAAATGTCTTCCTCTGGTCTGTTCCAAAATGGTTGCAGAAAAGGGTCTCTGCTCATCGTGAGTGCTGCTTCTATGTTAGGGTTGGGTTTTTTCCCCCTAGGAGAGCTCCCTCCTTCTGCCACCCCGGTAGGTTCTTCAAGGGATTTGCACCTTAGCAGCTTTCACTGTTAAGGGTTAGTAACAGGTGTAGCCAGTGCCAAAAGTCTGTAAAATTAGGCAAGGGGAGGTAGACACTGGGTTTGCTCCATGTAGGGGGTTTGATGACGGTCCCCTTGTGGACCGGTGACACTGGGGAGGTGGGGTTGCCTGGGGTCTGCACAGGAAGAATTGTGGACTTTGATACCCTCCTGGTGGATTTTGTGCTTCCCAGTCTCTTAAGTGCAGTTAGTTGGGCCTCTGTTCCTGAAGGTGAGTGGCCGTGGGGACCTGGGCTCCCGTGATGTCCAGCACTGGGCTCTGATCACCCCTGAGGATTCCGTGCGCCACGGGACCTTTGACACCTGGGGATCTGAGGAGCCCTGGTTTTGATGTCTCTGGACCCTCCCAGACTGTTCAAGTCCTTCCTGTGTTACAGGTGTGTCTTCAAGCAGGGGGACCGGCCACTAACATCCCCTGTCAGTGACAACTCTTGCCTCCGCCTGCCCCCCCTCATCTAAAATAACCTTACCCTCTTTGGGATGACTTCACATCAGATAGCTCTGGGACCTAATTTATGTGCCAGCATTTGTGCTGGAGATTTACATGCAAATCCCTGTTCATTTATAGCAGTGGAAATCCAGCCAGAATTGGGCCGGGTCCAAATCCCAGCTCTGCTGTTCATGGGCTCAGAGAGCTGGTCTCCCGAGCCTCAGTTTCTATATCCGTAGAGCAGGCACAGCACACCCAGCGGCATATGGGCCCAAATCCTCTGCATGGTTGGGGGTGGGTGGTGGTGATATTTCCTACCTAAAGGTAAGGGTTGGGCAAGATGGAGAATACACAGATTGTGGCA
Organism: Neofelis nebulosa; assembly: GCF_028018385.1. Taxonomy (NCBI): domain Eukaryota; kingdom Metazoa; phylum Chordata; class Mammalia; order Carnivora; family Felidae; genus Neofelis; species Neofelis nebulosa. The sequence goes on from NC_080798.1 coordinate 7,755,769, forward strand.
GGAAACACTGAACATGTATTTGGGTTTCAAGGAAACGGACTAATCAAAGCTAATTTTCAAAGTCAGAAGAAAAGAAACAAGCTGTCAGCACTTCTCACTGTTCACACTGAGGGGTTTGTAGATTGAACTTGGACAGCCGTCCTTGGATGGATACACTGATACAGTTAGTAAAGTTACCCTCCAGTTTGCACAGTAACCATTGTTTAAAGTGACCCTTTATCTAGAGAATGTTGCACAAATGTTTCAAAGCCCAGTCATAAAATGGGCACGGGACCTGTTGTCTGAAAAGAAGCCAGTGTTCTCTGGTCTGGGGCGATTTGTCCCTGGTCCTTGGATGTCGGGAGTGGACAGGACGATGGCCGTGGTGCAGTAGGATGCAGGCATGTTCTCTGGGAGAGCTCGGGGGTGTCCGCTCTCGCTGGCCGGTACTTTGGGGGGAGAAGCTCCTTTCCGTGATTGGGGGTGGGGCTCAGTCTGAGGGCCTGTGCTCTTCGCCTGAGGCGTCCTCTGCGGAGCTCTGAATGTTTGCTGCAGCGGAGAGGGCGTTTCCGGGAAGATGGGGTAGGAAGTTGCCGTTTGTGGAGGGACGTGTGAGGGGAGAGCAGAGCTGGAGGCTCTGGGAGGCAGCTAGGGAAGACAGACCTGGGGTGCAGGCTGAGCAGGTGTGGGGGTGTCTTCAGTGGGGCACTGCTTTGAGCTGGGCGGGGTGGGGGGGTTGGTGGTGCCGAAGTCTGTTGTGGCGGATCGTACAAGGTGACAGCCAAGGACAAGCCACAGTGAGGCTTGGTCAAGGGGCATCAAAAGGCACGTGATCAGGGCTTCTTGGCACCCCAGTGGCCAGGTATTGTGGTCATTTGTCCTGCCTGGGTGAGCTCTTGTCTGTCCTCCCCCTTAGGACTGGAGCCAAGTGGCTCTGTGACCTGAGTGAGGAGGGCAAGGGCACCAGGGCCCCCATGATGTCCAGCACTGGGCTCTGACCTCCCTTGAGGACATGGTGCCCGCCCCCCCCCCCCCCCCGGGACCTTTGACACCCAGGGGGTCTGAGGGTCCCCACTCTGGGGACAGAGGGCTGGGGGCCGTGGTTGCCTGTGCCCTGCTGACCAGCTCTTCCCCTCCGGCTCCTTCCTGTCTGCAGGTGGTTCCTCCAGAGTCAAACAGCGCCGCTGTCCCTGTCCTTGGTAAGAACAGAAGAGGCTCCTTACTGGCCATACCATAGCAATAAATCTATCGTGAAATATGTAGATTATGGTAATAATACAAAAGCAAATGCCGACTGGTTGCCCAGAGCTGGGCCCCCTGCTAAGCACTGGATGAAGTGTGGGGCAGTGAGGGGGAGGACACAGGAGAGATGGCAGCGACCCTGTCAGCGCTCCCGAAGGGGCTGGCTGGGGACCCCCGTGATGTCCAGCACTGGGCTCTGACCTCCCCTGAGGACATGGTGCCCCCCGGGACCTTTGACACCCGGGGATCTGAGGGGTCCCGGTGGGGGGGGGGGGTGCTGGGGTGTGTGGCTCTTTTCCCACCTGACGGCCTCTCCCCTTCCCTGAAGCTCCTGCCCAGCAGCACCCCTCCTGGCTTCCTGCTGCTCCTTGCCCGGGACAGCCATCGTCATGGCCGAGCGAGCACTGGCCCCCACCCAGTTGGGGCGGGGGGACCGTTACTACACGTACACCGAGCTCCTGGCCATCTCGCGGCGCTTCAAGCAGAACCCCAACGAGCTCATGGTCACCTGGATCCTGCGAGTGTACGACCAGGGGGGCCCGGCCCTGTTCCTGAACTCGGGAGAGCTGGCACTCCTGGGCGACCTGACCGGCGACGCCATCTTCAACTACCACTGCAAGACGCTGCGGGGCGGCTGCCAGACGCTGCTCGCCTGGCTGCTGCTGGCCTGGCGCCAGCGCTGGGAGTCCTTCCTGCACTTTGAGGCCACCGAGCTCCCCTTCCGCCCCTGGACCACCATGGAGGAGGGCGTCCAGCTGGTGCGCGAGCTGGGCATGCTCGACTGGATCTACCGCGAGCCGCCCTCACCCCCCGCGCCCGAGCAGGGGCCCTGGCCGGCGCCCGAGGACGTGCCCTTCACGCAGGGCCTCCAGCGGCGCCTGCTGACGGCCGCGCCCTCCGAGCTGCGGCTCTCGCTGGTCAGCCTGCTGGTCAAGGGCATGACGGTGCTGGAAGCGGTGATGGAGATCCAGACCATCGCCGACGTGGGCCTGCTGTGGCGCCAGAGCCAGCCGGGCCGCGCCAAGCTCATGTTGGGGCCCAACCCGACGCGCAAGGACCTCACGGGCTGGCTGCTGAGCCATGGCGTCCCCAAGGAGAGGGTGGACAAGCAGCCCACCAAGGTCCTCCTGGAGCTCTACATCAAGGAGGCCAAGCGCAGCCGCGGCCACCCTGCCTACGTGCTGGGGGACGAGCAGCCCCCGCCTCCCCCCTACTCAGACCAGGCCTGTGGGGAGGAGCCGCCCGCACCCGGGCGCCATGACTAGCCCCTCCCTGGGCACGGTCTCCCCGCTGCTACTCTGCGGGGGGTGGGTGGTGCTGGGTTCCAGGAGAGACAGAGTCCATGCCTCCTGAGCACCCCCAGGGGGGACTGAGGGGTGGTCCGTTTGCCCTTCTCCAGACTCCCAGGCCTCTCTGAGTGCTCGAGGTGCCCTTGCCTCCTGGCACCCTATCGGTGTCACCAGCCAGAGTGGTGGAGGGAAGCGAGCCGGCCAGTAGCCCTTGGGTGCCTGTGCCCCCATCCCCAGGGGCACATGCCATTACATTTCAGTCTGTTACGCTTCAGGCCCATTGGCATGGTGGGCGGGCACCCCCACCCTGCCCCACCAGCCCCCAAAGCACTACGGGCCAAGTGGGATCTCCCCACAGCCCACAACTTGAAAGCACCTTGAAGTTTGTACCCTTTTTCTTAAGCTATTTTTAAATGCAATGTTTTTACCTAATAATTTAAGCACGTACAACACTTTGGTTTTCCGGGTGCTTCTTTGTGGCTTGGAATGATTTTCTCTTGAGTGTGTGTGCGTGTGCGCATGCAGTGCCTGCCTTCTAAAGTGGACTTTTGCTGTTGGCTCACCTGGAGAAGGGGCAGCAGTCAGTCCTCTCTGCTTTCTAGCTGGATGTGTGGCATCTGGGCCGGGTCTGAAAGTGTTGGGGCCAAGAATCCCAGCTCCATGGGGACAGACCACCCGGATGGTCGGCACTAGGCACAGGGCGCTCATTGAGTATGCGTGTCACTGTGTCTGGGCTGTCCTAAAGGACAGAGTTTGTGGTGTGGTCCTGGTGTGAGATTGCATCCGGAACCCTCTCGGGGCAAGGGCAGGGGTCACACAGAGGAGCCCCCATCTTTCCACAGGCTCTCTCAGTATGCCGAAGGCTGGGCTCCTGTCATCCTGCTGGAGCCAGTTAACAAAGAACCTGCGAGTTCTGTGGGTCAATGTGAGCAAGAAAGTGCCCGCCTCTCCAGGGGTACATGAAGACCTTCTGAGGTGCCCTTACCGGTGGGTCTGTTGGTAGTCTCAACATAAAGGACGGGGGGTTCTCTGGCTTTTCCGAGCTGCGTAGACAGGGCTGCTGACCCCAGTGCAACCCTGCCCAGCCCTTTCTGCACCCTCCCCCCAAGGTCGAGGGGCTTGTACCTTATTCCCTCTGGGCAGGGGGGGTGGGGGGGGAGGTTTGGAGTCCCCGTGGCTAGGAGTAGCTTCTTGCTATGAGCACCCGCCTCCCACCTGTGATCACCTGCATCCCAGGCTCCCCACTGATGGTGCTGGTGGGTTCACACAGACCACTTGATGTAGGCGTGCTCATCAGTGTGATGCATGTGGGTTATGGCCAGTGAGGGGATTGGTGTCTCGGCCCAGGCCACCCAGGGGGAGGCAGCCCTCAGATTTGGCCACCCAGTGCCATCCGGTGCTACATTTGCGAGGATGGAAACGGCCGTCTGCCCAGTACGTCAGCGGCCAGCCACGTGTGGCCAGTGCAGCTGGGACCTGAATTTTCCACTTTATTTAAATAGCCCCATGGGAGCCATTGGGCACACAGGCAGGTCCCACCCCCTGCAAACTTGCAGCCCCCAGAATGACAACGTCACCGGCCCCGCCCGCTCTGCTGGCCTCCAGCAGGAGTTTAATGGCAAGGGATATGGGGTCTGAGGAGTCTCAGCTCTGCCAAAGGAGATGGGGGCACGGAGGCCAGTCACGTGCCGGGAGTCACAGAGCCTCAGGTTTGCCGGTGGCTTTGGCCCTTGCACCTCCTTGTGAGCTGTCCCTCTGCGCGCACGCTTGAACCCCCCCCCCCCCCCCCCGGGGCGGTGGAGAAGACTAAAGGTGACAGCTCAAAGCCAGGTTGGGTGACTGCCGTTCTCAAGGGAGTGTGTGACCCGCGGAGGGGCTCACTGAGCAGGCGCGGCTCCGTTGCCCGCCAGGTGCGCGCATCACGTGCTGCACCTACAAATGCATGTTCCCGCAGGCACTCACCTACCGTCCGCTCCCATGCACCCGCATAAATGCACCCACATAAATACACCCGCACATGCAGGCACACCCACACGCGTACAACATGCACAAATGGAGGCTGCGCACGCACCGCACGCACGCACAGAGGCCTGTCACACGGACACGCGCATTCTTGTGCCAACACGTATATGCAGACACCTCACAGGCACCCAGATAAGCGCAGAAACATTCGCACAAGTGTCTGTACGCACGTGCACGCACGTGCCATATACGTGTGCGCAAGCCGCCCTTCACGCAGGCCCCCACACACAGGTAACAGCACGCGCGTGCGTGCGCACGCAGACCCGCCCGGGGCTCCGGGGCCCGGGAGCCCTCCCCTCGGTTCCCACGGGGCCAGGCGCACACAGTAAGTCACGGGAGCCAGAGCAGCGGGTGAGCAGACATGTTGGGATGCAATGGCAGCGCGGGAAAGGGGGCGCCCGGTTTCCCAGCTCACACGGGGCCCCCCCAGGCCCGCAGGCAGCCGGGTCTCCAGGCCAGCAGGCCCAGCCCCATGCTGAGCCCCGCCAGCACTGCCACGGCCCCGGCCAGCAGGGGCACCACCGTGGCTGCGGGGAGAACACGGGAGTGTGAGTCGTGGGACTCGGGCCCCCCCACGCTCCCAACCCAACGCCCGTGGCCGTCACCTGCAGGGGTGGCAGGCTCGCGGGAGCCGTGGCAGGGGACCCCGTGAGCCGGAGGCCGGGCGGGGGCGGTGAGCTGGCGGAAGCGGCCTAGTGGGCAGGAGCCCGGGCACCCTGGGAGGTTGAGGGGCAGGGGCAGGCCGGAGGAGTCGTTGCGGTAGAAAAGGGAGATGGTGACGTTCCTGGAGGGAGACAGGAGGTGGTGGCACCCGAGCCCCTCCCCACCGCCCCCCTGCCACTGACTTAAATCTGGAGAAGAGGAGCCGAATAGGGAGACTGGGCTCCTGACTCCCACCTGTCAACCTCCAAGTGCCATCCGGGGCAAATACCCGCTCCGGGCTCTGGCCACGCCCACTGCCCGGGACCCCAAGTCTCTTCCCGCGACAGTTCTGTCCTGCCCCTTCCTGGGCGCCACCCCCTCCTTACCCAGCATCCTCGTCCGGGTCCCCGAGGTGCCTCCGGAATTCAAAGCCGAGGCAGGCGGCGTACGGCGGGGTGTGACCGTCATAGAGACCCAGGGCTCCCTGGAGGGCCAGCAGAGTGCTGTCGTGCTGCGGGTGGATCCCAGGGCTGAGACAGGGCTCCTCTCTCCACGTCTTGTCTCTCCTGAACTCTAGGCTGGTGCATCCAGCTGCCTCCCAGATGTCCCCCAGTTCCCTTTAGCGCCACCCCCCAAATCTGCTCACCTTGGAGGCAATCCCACTAATTCCAGGTAATCATTTAATGAAGATCGGTCAAGTAGACGCAAAAATATGATCGGGCCGTTCAGTTAAACAGCCTGTCCTTCCAGAAGAGCTAAACTCTCTTACAACACCATCACCTCCCTCCTTCCAGACTGCGTACCTCTAGTGAAACGGTCTGAGAGTATGGTTTGGAGATGAGCTACCCAAGGCAGCGGGCGGAGGTTCCACTGGGACCACCCCACCGGCTTTTCCTCCCCTCATCCCTGTGCCCACATGGCACTGCCCCCCTTCCCAAAGACTCACAGCTGAGTACATAACCATCTTGAGGGGCAGCCCCAGGCGCTGGACCCGAGAGAAGTTGGCAAGGATGGCCTCCAGCAGGATCCCTGAGGGGGCACGAACAGAGCGCTGGAGAAGCCCCCAGAGGAAGGCGCTTTGGCCTCCCGGCCTCCCAGCCCCACGACCTCACCCCCTGTCAGCTGGGCCTTCTCGGCTGCCCGGGGTGGACCCACATGGGCCCCAATATCCAAAGCTGAGATCTGCGCTAGCGTCCGTAGGACATTCGGGGAGGCCCAGGATGGGAGGGGAAGACCGTGGGCTTGCTGGAGAGAGACAGGGAGAGGAGACAAAGTGACCAGGACATCCTGAGCTCTCCATGCTCCCCTCAGATCCCCCCCCCCCCGCAGTGCCTGTGCTGTCCCGTTAGCTGCAGCCCTCTCCCCCACCTCCCTCATGGGAACCCCTCATGGGCCGGATCTGGTCAAAAAGCTATGGTGTGGCCGATAACAATCATTAATTAACAACGACCATCACCGTCCAGGAGCCCTCACCCACGGACCCAGAGGTGTCTCAAACTTCAGACGTCTGGGACTTTAGAAGGGTCCGATGGTGGCGTCACCGTCTACACCAGAGCACGCCCAGTGCAACTATCCCCACCGTGCAACTAGGATGATTTTCACGGCATGTTGGTTTCGGGCACTTTTCCCGCAAGGAAACTAACAGGAGGAATTACAAACACACAGCCTCTGGCCTCCCTGCGGGCCTCACTGTATGCCCGGCACTGTTCTAAGCACATGGCATGGATCTCGATCGTTACAGAAACCCCAGGAGGTGTTGATATGTGCGTTGCTGTCCCCACTGTGCAGATGCGCAAACTGAGGCAGTCAGGGTTAGGGGACTTGCCCGAGGGAACACAGGGAGTGAGCGGCAAACCTGGGATTTGAATCCAGGTGTCCTTGCTGCCTTGGCTGGGTGGGTGGGGCGAGGGCTCACCTGGCACATCAGCGTGTCCAGAACCTTCCACGCCCTGCGGAGCGGCTCTCCGACCAACGAGAGCCCCGTGTAGTTCTCCAGGTGAGTTAGGAAGTCCTGGGTGCACCGGGCTGGGTGAGTCTAACGGACCTCCTCACCCCTCCCTGCCCCGCCCTCCCCGCCACGCCCCTCCGGGCCCCGCCCCGCCGGCCCCGCTCACTGTCCAGCCCTCCAGGGCGGTCTGGTACTCCGCTGCCTCCGTGGCCTCCCTGAGCAGCTCATGGTATCGGGGACAGCTGCGCGTGGGGAACCTCAGCAGCTGGGGGAAACTGAGGCTCAGAGAGGACAGCTTGACTGGGACCCCAGTCACAGCAGAGGGCGTGGGGAATTGGGGCTGTGGAGGCCTTGTCTCTGGTCCAAATCTCTCTTCAAACTACGCGGTCCCTCCCAGATCTGGCCGCGCCACACGGGGATGGCGGGTCACCTCACCTAGACAGCTCTCCCCGGGGGAAGGGCTCACTGCCCCGAGACAGCACACGCCGCCCCCCCCCACCCCCACCCCCCGCCCCCTGGGAGCCGCTCAGCTGGGCCAAACTGCCTCTCCCAGCCACTGGCTCCCTCCACCCAGAGGTGTCTGTCTCTCTCCATCCCTCCCACCCCCCTGCACCTGCCCAGCCCCCTGACCTTGTCCTCGGTGACTGGCACTGTATGTACAGGGATGGGCCTCCAGGCAGCCTCTGGGCGCCCGGGAGCAGCCTCAGGGAACAGCCCTGCGAGGTTGGCCTGAGCGCTCTCCAATGTGCGGTCAAAGTCAGTGCTGCGAACATACACCTGGGGTGGCGGGGAGAAAACAGGCAAGGGGACCAAGATCGGGTCACAGGTCAGCTGCAGCAGCAAACCGAAAGCTTCAGATTCGGTTCCGGGTCGAAGGTTAGGGGTTGGGAGTCAAAACCCAGGGCAAATTGGAGCGTCTGGTTCTCAGTGTTGGAAGTTGGGATCAAGGGTCAGAGGTCAATGTCAGGAGCAGCCAGGTTGGAGGTCAGAGGTTGGGTGAACGTGTGGGACCAGAGGGGTCAGTGGCCTCATTGAAAGAAAGGAAGATCAGAATTGCTGGTGGCTGGAAGTTGGAGTTCAAGGTTAGAAGGGGAGGTTGAAGGACATGGGACCAGAATTCAGTACATGTCTATCAGGGATCAGAGGTCAGAGGTCAGGAGGAATGCTCCTATTGGGGGATGTCAAAAGACAGGGAGGAAATTCAGATTTGCTGAAGGGCAGAGATCAAAGATGGGAAGTTGGGAGGGCAAATTGAACCTGTAAGGGTCAAAGTCACAACCAGCAAGTTTTGGCATCAGAAACCAGAGGTCAGAAAATCTGGAGTTGGTGGGAGTCAGAAGAGAGAGGTGAGGGCAGGAAAATAAAGCCAGGGTTGGGGCGCCTGGGTGGCTCATTCGGTTAAACACACCAGACTCCTGGTTTCAGCTCAGGTCATGATCTCACGGTTCGTGGGTTCGAGCCCCGTGTCAGGCTCCGTGCTGATGATGCGGAGTCTGCTCAGGATTCTCTCTCTCTCCCCCTCTCTCTGCCCCTGCCGCTTCCCTGATTGCGTGCTCTCTCTCCCAAAATGAATAAATAAACTTAAAAAAGAAAAAGTCAGGGTTGACAGAGGTCAGAGGTCAGAGGTGAAACATATTCATGCTGAGATGGGGTCAGAGGTCAGCACGAGTAAGTCAATGGTTTGGAGGTGAGCGATCAGAACTGGGGTGCAAGTTGGGTTATGGGGGGGGGTCAAAGGCCAGAGGCAGAGGCCCACGGTGAGTGTTGGGGTCAGTGGAGGTCAGAGGTCAGGAGGCAGGTGAGGGTCATCGTGGGCAGTACCTCCTCCCGCCGGTACTCGGGGCTCAGAAAGGCCTCATAGCGGTTCCTCAGGAAGCGGCCCAGCTCCAGCTGCTGGCGGACCCCCTCCTGAGGACAGAGCAGGAGTCAGCAGACCCCTCCCTGCCCCGCCCACTCCCCCCCCATCGCCCCCCCCCCCACACCCCGGCCTCTCACCCCAGTCAGCTGGCCCAGGCCCCTGGGCCACAGGACGGTGATCGCCTCCTTGTGCGGGTCGGTGGGATAGGAGGCCAGCGGGGCCCGGTCGCCATGCCGGAACACCTGGGGACGGGACCAGGTCAGGGCCGGCCTGGGAGAGGCGAGGGGCCAGGCCGGGGCGGGGGACACCTCACCACAGCCACAAACACCAGGGGTCCTTCCGGCAGGGCCTGGGGCAGGAGCAGAAGCAGGATAGGTCCAGCGGGGAGGCCCCAAAACCCTGGCCCGGCCATCTCCACACAACCCAGACGCTGAGCTCAGCCCACTGTCTGTGCCGCAGCCCCACCCACTCATTACCCCTGCCTCAGCACCCCCAGAAACGCAGGTCCCGGCATGCCTGTCCCGGGAGCCAAGGCGGGCTCCTGGGATCGACTCCCCCCCCCCCCCCCCCCCCCCCCCGCCACCGCACCTCCAGGCCTTTGGATTAACCCATTTAATCTCCTCTGCGACTCTAGCAGGGGGTGATATGGTTATCACCGTCCCCATTGTGCAGCTGGGGAAACTGAGGCATGGCAGGGTTAAATCATTTGCCTGAGCGGGGCGCCTGGGTGGCTCAGTCGGTTGAGCTTCCGGCTTCGGCTCAGGTCATGATCTCACGCTTCGTGAGTTCCAGCCCCACATCGGGCTCCGGGCTGACAGCTCAGAGCCCGGAGCCTGCTTCCGATTCTGTGTCTCCCTCTCTCTCTGCTCTTCCTCCACTCGCGCTCTCTCTTTCTTTCTCAAAAATAAATAAACATTTTAAAAAATTTAAAAACATCATTTGCCTGAGGGAACACAGGCAGTGAGTGGCAAAACTGGGATTTGAACCGGGGGCCCTTAACCTGGGTGCAGAGGAAGGCAGAGAGACCCCCCACCCAGCCCCACATTCTAGACACATGCTCTGCCTTCTTCTCCCTCCCCACCACCACAAATCGGTTTTTTCCTCTTCTCACCCCTTAAATGTTGGAGCTCTTTGTAGCTCTCTCGGGCTTCTTGGAGATGTCACCCTCTTCCGGTGCTGCCCACAGCTGGCCCAAGCCAGCAGGGCTCAGTGGTTGAACACCCAGACCCCGGATTTGGACAGGCTGGGTTCCAACCCTAACCTCACCCACCATTTACAAGCTGTGCAACCGTCAGCACGTTACTGCGCCTCTCTGTGCCTCGGTTTCCTCATTCATAAAATGGGAACGAGTACAATCTGTACCCCCAGAGAGTTGCTTTGAGGGTTAACGAGTTCAAATATATTAGCACTTAGAACAGGGGTTTGCGGACCAGCTACTAGTTATTTCTTGCTGTGTGACAAATTACCTGAAAACTTAGTGGCTTACGACAGTAGCCACTTATTTCTTGAAGTTTTGGTGGCTCATGAATTTGAGTGGCATACCTGGGTGGTCTTGGCTTAGGGTCTTCACAAGATTGAAGTCAGGTTGTGGCTGGGGCTGCAGTCATTTGGAAACTTGAGCCACTTTTTTTTTTTTTAACGTTTATTTGGTTGAGAGAGAGAGAGAGAGAGAGCCCAGCCTATAAGTGCAGGAGCAGGGGAGGGGCCAAGAGAGGGAAACAGAGCATCCAAAGGCTGTCAGCGCAGAGCCCAATGCGGGGCTTGAACTCACGAACCTCAAGACCATGACCTGAGCCGAAGTCGAACGCTTAACTGACCGAGTCACCGGGGTGCCCCTAACTCGAGTCGCTTCTGAGCTCACCAGGGTGGCTGCTGGCCAGAGGCCTCAACTCACCACCACATGGCCGTTGGTTGCTCCCACAGTCACTGACCAAGAGACAGCAGTGTCTCTTGTAGACTAACCTCAGAAGTCTCCTCCACTATTCCCACCCTATTTTGTTGTTTTCGCAGAGCAGTCCTGTCGCCTAAGGGAGGAGCACCCACGAGTGGGATCAGTGCCCTTGTAATAAAAGACACTCCAAGAGCTCCCTTGTCCTTCCAGCACCAAAGGGCACATCCAGAAGCTGGCTGACTGTGAACCACCAAGCAGGCTCTCATTAGACACCAGATCTGTCAATGCCTGGACCTTGGCCCTCCAGCCTCCAGGAAAGTGTGAAATAAATGTGTGTTCTTGATAAGTCATCCCCTCTATGATACTCTGCTGTAGCAGAATGAATGGACTGACACCCTCTCCGTGTCAAGACCCCAACTTAAGCACCTCTGCAAAGTCACTTTAGCCATGTGAGAGAAGGTGTTCACAGGTTCTGGGGATTAAGGCATTTCAAGGCCATTATTCAGCCAACCACGCAAGTAAACATGGGGAAACACCCTGGTTCTTCACCCACTGGCCGACCCCAGCCCTTTGACCTACTTCAGGACCTTCTCCGTCCTATTCCATGCCCTTGAGACTAGCCCCTGTCTTCAGCTCGGTCCTGGTTCCCTGTCCTCTGGATAACGATTGGCCTCAGCAGGAACTCCAAAGATGAGATGATAGATAGATAGATAGATAGATAGATAGATAGATAGGAAGATGATAGATAGATAGGAAGATAGATAGATAGATAGATAGGAAGATAGATAGATAGATAGGAAGATAGATAGATAGATAGATAGATAGATAGATAGGAAGATAGATAGATAGATAGATAGATAGATAGGAAGATAGATAGATAGATAGATAGATAGATAGATAGATAGGAAGATCGATAGATAGATAGATAGATAGATAGATAGATAGGAAGATAGATAGATAGATAGATAGATAGATAGATAGGAAGATAGATAGATAGATAGATAGATAGGAAGATAGATAGATAGATAGATAGATAGATAGATGATAGATGTTGATGATAGAGATATAGATGATGATGATGATGATGATAGATAGATAGATAGATAGATATAGATGTTAGATAGATGATAGATGATAGATGTTGATGATAGAGATACAGATGATGATGATAGATAGATAGTTGATGATAGAAATATAGATGATGATAGATAGATAGATAGATGTTGATGATAGAGATATAGATGATGATAGATAGATAAATAGATAGATGATAGATGATGATAGAGATATAGATGATGATGATTGATAGATAGATAGATATAGATGATAGATATAGATAGATGTTGATGATAGGGATATAGATGATGCCAGATAGATAGATAGATATAGATGTTAGATAGATGATAGATAGATGATAGATGTTGATGATAGAGATACAGATGATGATAGATAGATATAGATGTTAGATAGATGATAGATAGATGTTGATAGAGATATAGATGATGACAGATAGATAGATGATAGATGTTGATGATAGAGATATAGATGATGAGAGATAGATAGAGATGTTAGATAGATAGATGATGATAGAGATATAGATGATGATGATAGATAAATAGATAGATAGATAGAGATGTTAGATAGATGATAGATAGGTAGATGTTGATGATAGAGATATAGATGATGATAGATGATAGATAGATAGATAGATAGATAGATAGATATTGATGATAGATACATAGATAGATATAGATGTTAGATAGATGATAGATAGACGATAGATGTTGATGATAGAGATATAGATGATGATAGAAACATAGATATATAGATAGATCCTGGGAGGTCCTATTTTCTTTATCTTACAAACTAGAAAATTTGTCTAAGGTCACCCCACTCGCAAGTGCCAGAGTTGGGATTCAAACTCGTCCAGCGGGAGGTCCGTGCGCTGCACTGCCCGCGCCCGGCTCCCTCCTCTGGGCATCTCTCTGTCTGAGAGCTGAAAAGGAAGGGTACAGTGTCACCTCTGCCACCTCGTCTGACCTTAGCTGGGAACATGGGCGCATCCAGCAACTGAAAATGTTACCGTTCTGCGCATGTCCATGGGTGACCGCGAGAGGGCGGGTCTGCGTTTGGGGGATTACAGATAATGTAGCGAGTAGGCGAATTCGCAAAGATGGAATCCGCTGGTAACGACGGGCGACTGTACTTGTTTCTTTACTCTCCCTATTTCTGGTGACCTGGGAGTGAGTTCTAAAGGCGTCACGGACGAAGGGTTAGATGTCTACGATACTAGCGGGGAGGCTGGAGGAGTAAAAGTCAGAGACCGCCAGGGGGCGGTGGGAGGCGCGGGCCCGTGGCCCAGAGGTGGGCAAATTGCGGCAGCCGGCGCTCCCACCCCTAGAACTGGTGGTGACGAGGCTCTGGGATGCCCCGTCCGACTGCTGCTTCTCCCACCCTTGTGTCCGGCAGCCACTGCTGGAGGAAATTTTGTCTGGGCCGCCTCACGTCCTCTCCAGGCTCCCAGCCTCCTCCCTGCTCCAAGACACCGACACTCAGAGCTGACTGGGTGCCTCCCCTGTTCACAGCCTCCCGTGGCTCCTCAGCACCCCGGGGTGGGGGGTGGGGGAACAAACTCCTCAGTGTTGGAGGTCTGGATTCTCCAGTCTCAAGTGTCCCGATCCCAAATTCAGACACTATAGGTCCTTTTCTGCCTCCGAGCCCCCCACCCTCAACCATCTGCCCAATGCCCCCCCCTACCCAGAATGCCCTTCTCTCGTCACCACGGCCACCATTCTGGTCTCCCAGGCAACCCCTCTGAGGTTCTGGTGGCTGATCAGCTGCCTCTGGCTCAGAGTCCAGGAAAGGAAGAGGGAGGTCAAACAAGTGTGCAGCTCAAGGCCATGGCCATGAACTTTCAGGAAGTGAGGAGGGGGCTGGCAGGGGGTGGGGGGAGGCCTGGGGAGAGGGAAGGGAGGAGGTAGGCCCTGACTTCTGACCCCTCCCCCCCCAGAACGTAACCCTGGCCATGGCCGTAATCACCATCCTTGCCTCCATCTACTTCTTCAACAAGGTGAGTGGGCAGAAGGCAGAGGTGGCCGACTGAATCTCTGACTCTGCGGCCCCTACTTTATTGTCTTAGCCTCTCCTCCTCTCCCGTGCCTCTGTATATCTCTGAGTCTTCCTCCCTCAGGCTCAGCGATGAGAAGACATGGGACGCCTAATCCAAGAGCATTCCACCCTGGATCATGACCCTGGCCTCTGAGACCAAATAAATGTGACTGCATCAGCGTATCCTGTTCCATGGTACCACCCTGGCTGGTGCACAGCCTCCCGGGCTCCATTGGAGTCTCCGAGTCAGAGGGAGGAGGGGCCAAGGGTCCAGTCTCCGGGGTCTGAGGAAGGAGAGGGCTAGAGGGCTGGACTCTCCCATTTGAGGCCAGGAACCCAGAATCTGAGCCGGGTTTTGAGGGACGAGTAGGAGTCTTTCGGGAAAAAGTAGAGAAGAGGAAGGACATTTGAACTTTGGGTGCAAAAGCACAGAGAGGAGAGAGAGCAGGGCTCATTCACCTGGCATCAGCACAGACTGGCGTACTTCAGATATACCCTTCTCTGAACCCGGGTTTTCTTCTCAATCGGACAAAGGTAAAAATCTTTGTCCAGTGGGCCCAGGCCACAGCCAGAACAACTTGAGATCAAAGACATGAATTTGTCAAGCTGCAAAAAGTCGGCAGTTATCATCTTCATTGCTGTATTGTATCAACACATCTTGCTCTTTTCTTAGAAAACTCCTATTCAACCTTCAGTACCCAATGCCAATGCCCCTTCCTGTGGAAGTGTGCAGACCTCCAGGCCGAGAGTCTGTCCCCGGCTCCCTTACGACCCTCCTCCTCCCCACTCCCTGCCTCATCCCCAGTAGACGGAATGCCCTGGGTGACGCCCCAGCCTTTGATGGAGCTTCCTCCTCCTCCTCATCTGGTAAACCATTGCATTTCAACGCAACATCTGAAAAGGCAGCTTCTGAATAGCGTGGCCGAACATCCTGGGCTTCTTAGCAAAGGCCTAACAAATTTTGATTAGGAACGGGTTTACAGCCCTGCTACCGTTTGGGCTCGCCGACGGCAAACACTTTGGGCCCGTTGCAACGCAAGTGGTAATAACGCCCTCTTCAATCCTCGGAAGCGGCCTGATAGTTTTACTTACAGGAGGCCCTGGTTGCAAAACCAGGAGTAACCACACGGAGGCGGTGTTGGACCACGTTCCCAGCCAGAAGCCAGTCCGCAGGGCTCCGTGAGGGAAAACCCGAATTTTGGAGACCTTCCTCCCCCTCCCGGCCCAGGGTTTCTCTCTCCCGGGATCTTCGCCTTGCTCCCTGTCTCCCTCTTCCAGCTCTTACAGGGATCCTGCTACACCCAGAGTTGACCCTGTCGCTCCCTGTTCACAGCCTTCCCGTGTCCCCCAGGTTCCTCGAGGACAAGAGTCCCAGCCCCTCAGCCTGACATTGGAGGCTGTATTCCGACCTGATTCCTTCTACTTTTTTTTTCTTTTCCCTTCTTTGGCTTTGCTTTGCTTTGCTTTCCCTTTCTTTTCTTTTCTCAATCTCACCTACCTCCTACACACCCCCGCTCCCCAGTATATCCTTAACCACATATAACTCAGAGATAGTAAAAAATGCCACTCCCCAGTGCCTTTGCACATGCTGTGCTTGCTGTCCAAATTTGCATCAGCTTCCTCTGGAAGGCTTCCTAAAACCCCACGTGATCCAAGTGAGGCTGCCTGCTCTCCCCTCCCATCCTTCCTGGCTGTGACTGGGAGCTTGAGGGTGGGGTGCACAGAATAGGATCTGACGCCTACAGGACCCCCAGCTTGGGTCTGGGCTGTTAATGCTTGTGAAACAACCAAATATAGACAAAGAAGTCGGTCTTTGCATGTGCCCCCCCCCCATCCCGGGTTTTCAACCACTTAGTGCTGGGGTTCTCAGTCCCCTGGGAGCTATTAAGCTTCCATTTCCACAACCACAGGCACTTGGGATAGATGGGGCTCAGCCCGTGGCCACGTGGGGGTCCCTGGGGAGCTTTTGAAACTCCCAGAGCCCAGCTCCACCCCGGACCACTTAAACCACAACGCCCTGGGGTTGGGGCCTGGACATCGATTGGATTTTAAAAGCTCCCCCGGAGAGTCTAATGTGCAGCCAGGGTCAGAGACATCTCTGTAATGTGTTTTCTGAAGACATAAAAGATAGATTTCCCCACACCCGCACCCGCCCCCTGCCCCGCCTCTTGGAGCTTGGTGCATTTCTGAGGCAGCTCCCGAAAGACCCAGATCCCGGAGCAAAAATTAACCTTTAGTTTAGAAACATTTGGGAGTTTTGAAAACCAAAGAAAGCAAGCTATGTTGTTTCTGCCCAGAGCAAGGGGCACTGGAAGTGTGGCTGTGATGAGGGAGCGTGGGGGAAACCGAGGCCAAAGTACAGGCTAACAGCACCCCGCCCCCAGGTCAGGTGTGTGTGATAGCCCTCGGACTCTCCTGGCTGTCCAAGGACATGGAAAGAAAGCAAGTGTCTGACTGATGGAGATCACAGTCATGCAGGACAGGCGTCTCCTTCAGTTTCCGGATGACCTAGTCACTGCAAGAAACGGTCAATCTTATCCAGAGCCTAATCTCCAGAAACCTATAGACTCTGTCTCCTGGAGCCCTAATATCACGCTTATCAAGATGAAGGGGGGTTTAAGTGCTTGCCGGGGTGATGTGGGAAACAAAGACCAGTGAAAACTTCCCTTAACGCCTACAGCCGATTGACAAAGCCCTTGACACAGGCAGAGTGACCTTCCTCTAGGAGCTCGGCTGCCTCAATGATGACACTTTGCTAGGGGCAAAAGGCAATCTTGGCTTAATATTATCCTGACCGCCACCCCCGCCCCCCCCCCAACCAGGATCCTGTGAGTCTCCTTAAATACATAAAGATTCCTTTGCAAACTTCCTTGATCTTTAGCCCCCAAGTATATGTTGGCAATTATACTCTAAGCATATGGTCCCTGATATATATCTGAGGGGTCTCATGACTGAGGTTTTACTAAACAGTAATAAATGACATTTTCCTGGTAACAGCTCGCCCCTCAAGGTCCTGGAAATCCGGCTTCCAAAATTCCTTAGAGACTTACGCTGTCCCTAAGGCCCTCCCAACCTGAGGGTATATAATCAGTCACTCTCCGCAACCCCAGTGCCCCTCTTTCTGCCCACGGGTCCTGTCCCCGTGCTTTAATAAAATCACCTTTTTGCACCAACGACGTCTTCAAGAATTCTTTCTTGGCCTTCAGCTCCGAACCCCACCATCACCCCCAAATCCCATCTGCTGGGAGGCACATTTCCCAGGGCAGCAAGAGAAGAGCCAGCGCCCCAGTGAGCCAGAAAATCTGGTGGCTCAGTGCTGCCCTGCGGTGCTCCGATCCACCTAGGGGACCAAGGCGTCCTGCTTCGCGTGGGACTTCCCAGTTTTAGCCCCCAGAGCCCCGTATCCCAGGAATCGCTCAGTCCGGGGATAATGGGGACGTCTGGTCACCCTCATTCCGCATTCCTACGCCATGTCCACAGTCCTGCCTTTACATGCAGCCCATGGCCCTCTCTCCATGTCTGTCCCCCTGTCTCTCTGTCTCCCCGCCCTAGAGCTCTCCGTGCTCCTGTGTCTCTCAGGGTCTCTGTGTCTCCGCCCTGATCTCTGTCCGCTCCCATCCCTGTCCCTCTCGCTGTGTCTCTGTCCCTCTCTCTACACCTCTCTCTCTCTCTCTCCGCCTCCTCATTGTACCGAATCGCCACGACGACGTCTCGTATTCTCCAGAGTCTGAGGAGACAGGACCCCCCCCCCATCCTCCACCCTCCCCCATACTGTCTCCAACCCCCAGGAATTTCCCTCCGGGTGCTCCCAGGATGGCTGGACCCCTCACCCGTGTCCTTCTCAGACTCTCCCCCTTGGCAGAACAAGAAGGCCTGGTCCCCGCTTGCGCAAGGCAGAGGGTTGAGGCAGCCGCCACCCCCACCACGTCCAGCCTGGGCTCCCCCAGCCCCCCCAGACTCAGCAGTAGCAGCAGTTGGAAGGGGAGCCAGCAGACAAACAGCATTGCCCTCCTCCGGGGGCCCACAGCACCCCCAGTCTTGCCAGCCGCAGCCTGGTCCTCGTGAGACTGTGAAAGGGGCTCGGCACCCCCCGCGGCATCCCAAAGCCAAGCGGAGGCTGCTTCGGAGCGGGGCTGGAGGGCGGGGCGGGGCCGGGCCCCAGCGGGGGTCCTGTTACCAGGGTCTGCCCGGTCCGTGGCACCCGAGGGAGGTCGCAGGGCCGTCCAGGACCAGCAGAAGGAGCCAGAACCCGCCGGCCCAGAAGACTGCCCCACCCAGCGGGGGCGAGCACTGAGGGTAGCCAGGGGCAGCCTCGTGGGACAGCTGGCAGCCACTGGAGTAGAAAGTCAGAGAGGAGAGGCAGCCGTCAGACCCGGAGGCAGGCAGCCGCCGGCCGCCTCCAGGAGGCAGGAGGTGAGGGTTGCCAGGGAGTAGAGGAGGAAGAGGGCAGCCCCAGCAGGCCCAGGGCTCCGGCCAGTGCCAGCCACCAACTCCCCGAGGGGTCCTCCGTGAACTGGATGGTGCTGTTGGGACCCACAAACCTCCATGTTAGCAAGTCCCGTCCCTGTCGCCCCCCCCCCCCCCCCAGCTTCCCCACGACCTTCATCTCAGGGCGGGACCCGCCTTCCACCCAGACCCCAAGTGAACTTGGGGCCCACCTTCCACGGAGACCCCAAGAGGACTCTCTCCCTCTCTCCCTCCCGGACTGGGGGACCGTTGCTGTGCAAACCCTATGGGGCAGCTCCTATGTTATTTTTAAGTTTATTTATTTATTTTGAGAGAGAGAGAGAGAGAGGAGTGCTCAAGCAATGGAGAGGCAGAGAGAGACAGAGAGACAGATGGAGAGGATCCCAAGCAGGCTCCAAGCTGTCAGCACAGAGCCCGATTGGAGGCTCCAACTCACAAACTGTGAGATCATGACCTGGCTAACACGGAGAGTCAGACGCTTAACCGGCTGAGCCCCCCAGGTTCCCCCTATGGGGAGGGGGAGGTGCTATTAACAGGTCAACCTTTCAGGTGGGGAAACTGAGACTCAGAGGGGGTGATTCACTTGCTCAAAATCAAAGACCAAGCAGAGACCTAGTGAACTAAGGAAATCCACATTGAGGCCCTGGTCCATTCACAGGCTTGCTGACCCACTCTGTTCCTTCATCGTCCTGAGCTCACCAGCAGCTCGGGGGCAGGTGTCTTTCAGGAACTCGTAGCCTGGTCTGCTCCCGAGGACTCAAAATGGGGTATGTGGGCACTCACAAGTGGCTAGGAAAGGAAGTGGAATCCTGGGCCTGGCAGGAAATCGGAGGGGCTTCCAAGCAGCGTCTGAGTATGGGCCTCAGTTTCCCCGTCTGTGAACTGAAGGATTAGCTTGTTAGCCTGGGCACTGCCTTCCTACGCCAACCCCCCCCCTCCCCCGCCCCCAGGACCAGGTCTGAGCCCTCAGCCTAGCATTTGCATCCCTGCCTGTCGTGGCCCCACCCACACGGCCAGCCGGGTACCTCACCGCTTCCTTCTCCTCTGGAGTCCCTAGAACAACCTACGTGCTTTCATGCCCACATGGACACACCCAGCCTTCGTTCTCATCTCCTCATCCTGGAGCACTTTACTTCACCTTGTCACTTCAGCTGGCCAACTCCTACTCATCCTTCAAAACCCAAACGAGAGCCACCGTCTCCAGAAACCCTTCTCTGACTTCTGCTCACCCTGCCAGACTGGATCAGGCATCACTTTCCTTGTATGCAGGGTCTCTGAGATGGAGTTCAAGCTAAGTCAAGGGCAGGAACTAAGCGTCAACAATGTACGGAGCAGTGTGCTATGCCCTTCACATGCACCCTTTTAATTTATTCTAAGAACCCTGTGAGGACAATGCCGTTACTGTCCTCGTTTTATCCAGGGGAAAACCTGAGGCATAGAGCACGGTTAAGTTACTTGGCCATCCAGTAAATAAAACACCTCAGAAAGAAGTCCAGGTTGACTGACTCCAGGATCTGAAGTCTCACCCATTGGATTATCTTTTTGTTGTTGTCCATTTTAAGTAGGCTCCAGGCCCGGCATGGAGCCCAACGTGGGGCTCGAACTCACAAGCCTGAGATCAAGATCTGAGCTGAGGTCAGATGCTTAACCAACTGAGCCACCCAGGCGCCCACCTGTTGTGTCTTGCTCAAATACATAATGAATGAATGAATGAATGAATGAATGTCATCTTTGAACAACCAAACAACCAACAACAACTCCAGCGGAGAACTCGGGACATGTATGTAAATGAATGTGCCAAGCCCATCTCCCCCCTGGCAAACTCCTACTCATATCTCAATTCCTAATGTGAATGCCCCCTCCTCTGGGAAACCCTCCCTGACTTTTTCCAGAGTCCCCCTACAGCCCCTCTCCCTCCCTCTGATTCCCTTAAAACCCTCAGGCTAGAACTATCTCCAGCACCAGGCTGGAAAACCTGTCACCCCCTTCCCAAAGGGCTGATTCTTATCTTTGTCCCCAAAATCACCCAGTTTAGGACCAGGCCCACAGGAGGCCTCAGGACATATTTCCCCCCAGGGAAGCTAATGGCCTGGAGACAAACGAGGAAGAAGGAGCTAGAAGCCAACAAGGAGAAAGACACCAACCCCTCCAGCTGGTTCTCCAGGAATGAGGTGGCCAGGTCTGCAGGGCACGGGGCAGGCTGAAAGAGCACTATACGAGGAGTCCAGAGATGACCCACCTTCTCGCCCTCACCCCGCTTCCCCTCCTTGAGTGGCGATCCCTTGCGCATCTCAGAGCCCCATTTGTCTGGCTGGAGGACGCGGTGTCCCATCAACAATTCAGTGGGGAACGATAGGGCGCACCACCAACGTGGCCATATTGGGGCCTCCTCAAGACCGTCCCCACGGTTGCTTAACCTCCTAGCTACCCCCACCTCTAGGCCGGGTCTCTACTCAGGGTTGCCTCTTCCGAGTCTGAAAGAGCGGGACCCTCGTAACACCGATGCTCGCGTGTTGTTTTAATTTCTGATTGTTTGTCTGCCCGCACCCTTCTCCTCCCCTTTGACTCGCCGCAACATTAGAAACTTGCAGCAGCCATTAGAAGCTAACACACTTATTTTATAGACCGGCAAATGGAGGGGCTCTGAAGGCCGCGCAGTCACTCGGTGAGTTTGCATCTGGAAGGGCAAGGGGGGTCGGGAGTCGAGAGGAGTCTGGACCCAGGATGGGCAGGAGAGGCCTGCAGGGCGTGGCCAGGCTGTGGGAGACAGGGTGGGGGGTTAGCCTTGGGGACCAGAGGAGCAAGCGGGAGCCACGCCCCATCAGCCTGTGAGGAGGTGGGGAGAAGGGGTTTCCTGGATGAGAGTCCACATGAGCCCTTCACTCTTGTCTTCTCTATCCGTGGCCTGGCTCCTACCCAGGCTCTCTCCTCTCCCCCAGGACCCCCACCTCCAGCTTGTCCTGGCCTCTCTGCATCCCCCCCACCAATGGAACCCCAGAGGGACCTCTGTACACTCAGTGTTGATCCCACAACTTCCCCTGCTCACACACCTCCCATGGCTCCCCAGTGCCCCTCAGCCTGGCCTTCCCCCCCGCCCCCACTCGTCCCCTCCAGGCCCCATCAAAGCCCTCCACCCCATCTCTACAGCCTCCCTCTTACACCCGGTCCCTGCTCGGTTGCTCACTGACGTGACGTAACAGCCTCGATTGCTCACTGACTGTGTCCGTCCTGTCTCTGTGGCCAGCCTGCCACCTCTTTGAGATCAGTGTCCTGGTCTGACTCCTCTGGGGTCCCCAGCATCACCCGCCACAGCGGGAGCACGCGGGAGGCCCCCATTTTCAAAGAAGTGCATCATGAACACTGCATAAACCCTGGCCTCGGGCAGCAGGCGACCCAAGGGGCGGGGCGGCATCTCATTCATGACAGGCACCGTCTCAGGAGCCAGAGACACAAGCAAATGAAACCGACAAGGGTGGAAGGAAGACTGTCACAGGGACCCCTCTCCGTCTGATTCCACATGGACAAGAATGGGAACCAGGAGACCCGGGGCACAGACCTGGGGCACAGCTGGGGGTGTGTCTTCCGGGGGGACTCGGGCTCTGGACTCTGGGCATCCTGCCCTGCACTGGGAGCCCCAGGCAAAGTGGGTCTGTACCCCAGCAGGGATGCACGAGGGCTAGGAAGCATTTGGGCACTCAGTCAACAAGAACAGAACCTACGAGGGGCGCCTGGGTGGCTCAGTCGGTGGGGGAGTCCGGCTCCGGCTCAGATAATGATCTCATGGTTTGTGAGTTCGAGCCCCACAGCGCAGCGTCTCTGCTGACAGCTCGGAGCCTGGAGTCTGCTTCGGATTCTGTGTCTCTCTCTGTCCCTCCCCCGCTCATGCTCTGTTTCTCTCTCTCTCTCAAAAATAAATAAACTTAAAAAAAAAAAAAAAGAATAGAACCTATGACTTTGCAGCCACAGAAGGAGGGCTTCTGGCGCCGGGAAGGGAGAGGTGTCGTGTGGTGTGTCAGGGGGTGAGGAGTCTCATGACAGCTATTTCCCGACATTTGATGACAGTCTGTCTGTCTCCCACGGCTGAGAACATCTCAAACCAGGCCAGATTGAGGGTGCCGCCTCCCCTCTCTCCGTGCCGAGAGAAACAGAGGTAGTGATTAAGAACGAGTAATTGCCTCCCTCCTGCCTGGGAGGTAAATATCCTTCTGCAGGATCTTTTCCTTCAGGACCGTCTTCCCCTAGGCTGCGGGCTCCGTGGAGGCAGAGGCCCTGTTCTGGTTCAGGCACAAGGATCCAGAGGGTGGCAGAGATTTGTACCGTGGGCTCAGTCAGCACTTGAAGGGACAGAGTAGGCTCTGAATAATATGGGACGTTGACCCCTCCCCCTGGGATGTCGGCCCCTCCCCGCTGGGATGTTAGCTCCTCCCCCTGGGATGTCAGCCCCTCCTCCTGTGGGTGTCAGCCCCTCCCCCAGAATGTCAACCCCTTTCCTGGATGTTAGCCCCTCCTTCAGAATGCTGTCCCCCTCCCCCAGAAAGTCAACCCCGCCCCTGCGATGTCAGCCCCTCCCCTGGGGTGTCAGTTCCCCCTCCTGGGACTTCAGTTCCTGCCTCCGGAAGGTTCACCCCTCCCTCTCAAATGTCAGCCCCTCTCCCTTGAATGTCGGTCTCCCCAAAATAGGGATCTTTGTCTCCGTCACTGCTCTATCTCCAGTGCCTAGAACCGTGCTGTTCAGCTCACAGGCATTCGATAATCACGACTGAATGGATTAGTGGGGTCAGTCTTTCCAAGTGCTGACTACCATTTACTCGCTGTGTGACCTTTGGTGACTGATTTTACCTCTCTGAGCCCCCAGCTTCCTCCTCTGTACAATGGGCATAATCTTAAAACCACCCTGGTCGGGTCGAGATGCCGATTTCTGGAGTCCACGTGTTTGTAAAGCTCCGGACAGGACCTGGTGCACAGGACACGATCAAAGCCTGTGAACTGATGAATGAAGGTGTGAATCGCCTTCTTGGGTCCTCATAGAAATCTTATCAAAGAGGGATTTTCAGTCCCCAACATCTGAGGCTCAGGCCACCCTCCACAACCTTCTCTTGAGAAGGTTGCCCAAGGAAATGCTGATTCCCTCCTTTGGCCTTGCCAAGAAACTGCACCCCCTCTGGGTCTCAAACCCACCTTACCAACCTTGCGGGCTTTCCCAAACCAACCAAAGACCACCATTTCCCAGGGGCCAGCCCTCAAGCGCTCTTAAAACCACAGAGACTCCTGAAAGGCTATTTAACCACATTCATTAGAAAATCAATACAAATTTAAAACTTCATTGGAATCCCACTGTTCTCCAGGAGGGGGTGCGTGGAAGGTAGTGGTTATGCTGGTGAGGCACCTTGTGGCACCCTCCAGCCCTGCCAGTCCCCTAAGAGGAATAAAGACAAGGAGAAAAACCTTTCTTTTTTTTTTTTTTTTAAGAAATCTCTACACCCAGTGTGTGGTTCAAACTCACAACCTTGTGATCAAGAGTTGAACGCTCTACCGACTGAGCCAGCCAGGCATCCCTCAAAGTGCGCAAAGGATGAAAATATCAACCAAGAATCTTTCATTTTCTTAAAATGTTTTTTTTTTTTTTTTTTTTTTTTTTTTTTTTTTTTTTTTAGAGAGAGACGAGACAGAATGCAAGTAGGTTAGGGGCAGAGAGAGGGAGACACAGAATGGAAACAGGCTCCAGGCTCCGAGTTGTCAGCACAACTGACACAGGGGGACACGGGGCTCGAACCCACCAACCGCGAGATCATGACCAGAGCTGAAGTCAGACGCTCAACCGACTGAGCCCCCAGGCACCCCACCACCAAGAATCTTCTACCTAGCAAAGTAATCTTTCAAAAGTGAAGGCAGGGCCGCCTGGTGACTCAGTTGCTTGAACGTCTGACTTCAACTCAGGTCCTGCTCTCACAATTTGTGAGTTCAAGCCCTGTGTCCATCTTGATGATGTCAGCCTGGAGCCCACTTCGGATCCTCTGTTCCCCCTCTCTCTCTGCCCCTCCCCCGCTCACACTTTCTCTCTCTGAAAAATAAACATTTTGGGCCCCTGGGTGGCTCAGTTGGTTAAGCATCCGACTTCGGCTCAGGTCATGATCTCACAGTCCCTGGGTTCAAGCCCTACGTCGGGCTCTGTGCTGACAGCTAAGAGCCTGAAGCCTGTTTCAGATCCTGTGTCTCCCTCTCTCTCTACCCTTTCCCACTTGCTCTCTGTGTCTCTGTCTCTCTCTCTCTCAAGAATAAATAAAAAATATTAATTAAAAAATAAAATAAAAAAACATTTTTTTAAAAAGCGAAGACAACGTAAAGACATTCCTAGATAAACAAAAACTGACAGAATTTGTTGCCGGCAGATCTGCCTTGGAAGAAATACTAAAGGAAATTCTTTGAGCTCAAAGCAAAGTAATTGCAGATGAGAATGCAAATCCACAGGAAAAACTAGTTATGGTAATTATGTCATTTTCTTTTATTTTCTGAAGATTTTATTTTTAAGTAATCTCTACACCCAAAGTGGGGCTTGAACTCACAACCCAGAGATTGTTAGTCACACGCTCCACCAACCAAGCCAGTCAGGAGCCCCGGTAATTATGTACTTTTAATTTTTTTTTTAATTTTTAAAATTTTTAAATGTTTATTTTTGAGAGAGAGACACACAGACAGACAGAATGCAAGCGGGAGAGGGGCAGAAGGAGAGGGAGACACAGAATCCGAAGCAGGCTCCAGGCTCTGAGCTGTCAGCACAGAGCCCCATGTGGGGCTCAAACTCACGGACCGCGAGATCATGACCTGAGCCGAAGTCGGATGCTTAACTGACTGAGACACCCAGGCTCCCCTTAGAAGACAGTATTCAGGCATCATTTTTCTCCATTATTCTCTTAACTGATTTTAAAATCGATTGTAGAAAATGGTATGTATATATTATTGGCCTATAACACATAGAGATGTAATGTATTTGGGTTTTTTTTAATTTTTTTCAACTTTTATTTATTTTTGAGACAGAGAGAGACAGAGCGTGAACAGGGGAGGGTCAGAGAGAGGGAGACACAGAATCTGAAACAAGCTCCAGGCTCTGAGCTGTCAGCACAGAGCCCGACGCGGGGCTCGAACTCATGGACCGTGAGATCATGACCTGAGCCGAAGTCGGACGCCCAACCGACTGAGCCACCCAGGCGCGCCGAGATGTAATGTATTTGTACTATACTTGTCATTAACAGCACAAAGGAGGTGGGTGGGAGGAAAGTTCTGTTGAGCGAAGGAAATGACTATGGATGGTAACGTAATAATAATTATTATTGTCGGGTTTGTAATATTGATATGTATGACTATAATACGACAGAAAGAGAGAAAAGGGAATAGAGCTCTAGAGGAGTAGTGATTCTCTATCTTATTGGAATTAGGTTCGTATAAATTGGAACCTGATTCTGATCAATTAAAATGTATATGGTAAGCCCCAAAGCAACAACCAAAGAAATAATGGAATATGTAAAGAACTCTTACAACTCAATATCAAAAACACAAATAACCCAATTTTTAAATGGGCAAGAGATCCGAATAGACATTGCCCAAAGGAGATATACAAAAGGCCAAAAAGCACATGAAAATATTGACATCACTGGTCATCAGAGACACGCAAATCAAAATCACATCCACTAGGATGGTTAAAATTAAAAAGTCAGAGTGAGGATGTGGAGAAATTGGAAACCTCACACACCGCTGGTGGGAATGTGAAATGGTGCAGCCGCTCTGGGGAACAGTCTGGTAGCTGCTCAGAAAGTTAGATAGACATAGGGTTGCCGTGTGATCCAGCAAATCCCCTTCCTGGGTATATATATCCAAGAGGCACGAATGTCCACAGAAAGATGTGTCAACTTATTCACGGAGCATTATGATAAACAAAATGTGACATATCCTTGTAAACGAAATGTTATTCAGCCATAGAGGGAATGAGGTGCTAATCCACGGTACGACCTCCATGAAATTTGAGAACATCACAGTAAGTCAAAGGAGCCAGTCACAAAAGATCACACCTTTACATGATTCCATTTGTCCAAAATATCCCTAACAGGAAAATCTACAAAGTCCAAAAATAGATTCTTGGTTTCTTGTTTTTTCTTTTTTTTTTTAATGTTTACTTATTTTTGAGAGAGCGAGAGAGCAGGGGAGGGGCAGAGAGAGAGCGAGACAGAGAATTCAAAGTGGGCTCTGTGCTGGGACACCTGGCTAGCTGAGGGGCACCTGGGTGGCTCAGTTGGTTGGGCGTCCGGCTTCGGCTTGGGTCATGATCTCGCGGTTCCTGGGTTCAAGCCCCGTATCGGGCTCTGTGCTGACAGCTCAGAGCCTGGAGCCTGCTTCGGATTCTGTGTCTCCTTTTCTCTCTGCTCCTCTCCCCTCTGCTCACACTCTGTCTCTGTCTCTCTCTCAAAAATAAATAAACATAAATAAAAAAAAAAGAAGAAGAAGAAGAAGAAGTGGGCTCTGTGCTGACAGCAGAGAGCCTGATGCAGGGCTCAAATTCATGAACCATGAGATCATGACCCGAGCCAAAGTCAGACCCTCAACCGACTGAGCCACCCAAGGGCCCCATAGGTTTGTGGTTTCTTAAGGCTGGGAGTGGATGGAGAAATAGGGAGGTAATAGCTAAAATATACAGGGTTTTTTGTTTTTGTTTTGATTGTTTTTGGTTGTTTTAAGATGGCCAAAATGCTTTAACATTGACCGTGGTGATGGCTGCACATGTCCGAATGTACCAAGAGCCACTGAATTATACACTTAAGCTGTAGGAATTGTATGGTATGTGAATCTCAATAAAACTGTTAAAATAACCCAAGTAGAAATTTGCTTACACCTGTATTACATCCATCAATTCTTTGTGAGGCATTAGCATCTGTATAATATTCAATCACTTAACCAAGAGCATAGAGTGTCTTTACTTTTATTCAGACCATCTTTTGGGTCCCTTATTAGGGACCCTTATTATTCTCCACGGAATCTCAATTTTTTTTTTTATTCGTTAGTTCCTAGATG
Organism: Neofelis nebulosa; assembly: GCF_028018385.1. Lineage (NCBI taxonomy): Eukaryota > Metazoa > Chordata > Mammalia > Carnivora > Felidae > Neofelis > Neofelis nebulosa. The sequence goes on from NC_080798.1 coordinate 7,783,275, forward strand.
ATTTCTAAATAGTTTGGAGAGATGGTGAATAGTATTTTTAATTACATTTTACATTTGTTTATTTTTGATGTAAAGAAATGGAATTGATTTTTGTAGGCTAAACTTGGTGTGTGTGTGTGTGTGTGTGTGTGTGTGTGTGTGTGTTTTAAGTAATCTCCACACCCAATGTGGGGTCAAGCTCACAACTCTGAGGTCAGGAGTCACGTGCCCCACTGACTGAGCCAGCCAGGCGCCCTCTGTAGGTTAATCTTGTAACTCGGGACTTTGCTGATATTTCTTACTTGTTCTAATAGTTTTTTGAGTAAACCATTAATCAGGATTTATATACAGTACTATGTTAAGCAATAGCCATGATGAAGATATTCTGATGTTATTCTTGTTCTTAAAAGGAAGGCATCCAAAATTTTTATGGTGTTTGCTGGAACCTTTATAAAGTTAAGAACATATCCTTCTCCCCGCCCCCTAGTTTACTAAGTTTAATTTTTAACCCTAAATAGATGTAAACCCTTATAAAATTATTCTTCCACGTTGACTGAAGTCATTACATTTTCCTCCCTGGTCTGTTAGTGAATCACAGTGAAATGATTTTTTTAATTTTTTTTAAGTTTATTTATTTTTGAGAGAGAGAAAGAGAGAGAGAGAGAGAGAGAAAGAGAATCTGAAGCAGGCTCCAGGCTCTGAGCTGTCAGCGCAGAGCCCGATGCAGGGCTTGAACCCACAAACCGTGAGATCATGACCTGAGCCAAAGTCAGACACTTAACCGACTGAGCTGCCCAGGCGCCCCTGAAATAATTGTTTTCTTTTTAATTTTGAACCACCCTTGCTAGTTAATGAGACAAATCCCACCTGATCATGATGAATTATGATACAGTATTGGATTTAGTAGACTATTAAGCGATGCCGAATTTTTGCACTCAAATTCCCAAGTGAAATGGACTTATAATTTTCTTTTCTTGTACAGTTTCTTTAACCGGTTTGGAATCAGCATTGCATTAGCTTCCAAAAATGAACTAGTCAGATTCTACATGATTTCTATTTTCCAGAATAATGTGTATAGGATAAGGATTAAGCATTTCTTGAATGTTTGATATCAGCCGCCTAGAAGACCATCTGTGTCTGTGGGGATTTTTTTTTTGAGAGAGAGAGAGAGAGAGAGAATGGAAATCCTTGACTATAAGTTCATATATTTCATTACTTATTGGTTTACTGAGTTCTTGATATTTGGGTAACTTTTGGCACTTTACATTTTTTTTTTACTAATTTAACGATTTAATCTAAGTTGTTTATTATTATTATTTAATGTTTATTTTTTTTTTTTAATTTTTTTTCAACGTTTTTTTAATTTATTTTTGGGACAGAGAGAGACAGAGAATGAACGGGGGAGGGGCAGAGAGAGAGGGAGACACAGAATCGGAAACAGGCTCCAGGCTCCGAGCCATCAGCCCAGAGCCCGACGCGGGGCTCGAACTCACGGACCGCGAGATCGTGACCTGGCTGAAGTCGGACGCTTAACCGACTGCGCCACCCAGGCGCCCCTTAATGTTTATTTTTGAGAGAGACAGCAAGAACGTGCAAGTCGGGGAGGGGCAGAAAGAGAGGGATCTGAAGTGGCCCCGAAGTGACAGCAGAGAGCCTGATGTGGGGCTCAAACTGGCAAAGTGGGAGATCATGACTTGACCTGAAGTCAGACAATTAACTGACTGAACCTCCCAGGTGCCCCTTTATTATTATTATTTTTTTGAGAGAGAGAGAGAGAGAGAAAGAGTGTGGAAGGGGCGGGGGAGGGGGCAAGGGAGGGAGAGAGAGAGAGACAGAGAGACAGAGAGATAGAGAATATTAAGCAGGCTCCACACTCAGCTCAGAGACCGATGCAGGGCTCGGTACCATGACCCTGGGATCATGACCTGAAGTGAGATCGGGAGTCAGATGCTTAACTGACTGAGCCACCCAGGCGCCCCATTTTCACTTCTTTATTTATTTTATTATTTATTGTTTTTTAATGTTAGCCCATAGTTAGTCATAGTATTGTTAATTACTCTTTTTAAGCTTATTTATTTATTTCTATGTAAACTCTACCCCCAAAGTGGGTTTCAAACTCATGACCCTGAGATCAAGAGTCACACACTCTTCTGACAGCCAAACAGGCACCCCTAATTACCTCTTGTATTTCAGTCCTGGATATAATTACTTGCGCTCACAATTTGTATTGTATTTGTAGCCTACGTCTTTTTTTTTTCTTTTTCAGTTTTGCCAAACGTCAACCGATCTTAGTAACTTTTTCAAAAATTAAGATAACTTCTTGTCACTCATCATCAGGGAAATACAAATCAGAACCACAATGAGATACCACCTCACACCTGTCAGAATGGCTCACGTTAACAACTCAGGCAACAACAGATGTTGGCGAGGATGCAGAGAAAGAGGATCTCTTTTGCATTGTTGGTGGCAATGCAAGCTGGTGCAGCCACTTTGGAAAACAGTATGGAGGTTCCTTGAAAAACTAAAAATAGAACTACCCTATGACCCAGCAATTGCACTGCTAGGTATTTATCCAAGGGACACAGGTGAGCTGTTTCGAAGGGACACAGGCATCCCCATGTTTATAGCAGCACTATCAGCAATAGCCAAAGTATGGAAAGAGCCCAAATGTCCTTCGATGGATGAATGGATATAGATGTGGTATACACACACACACACACACACACACACACACACACACACACAATGGAGTATTACTTGGCAATCAAAAAGAATGAAATCTTGCTATTTGCAACTACGTGGACAGAACTAGAGGGTATTATGTTAAGTGAAATTAGAGAAAGAAAAATCATATGACTTCACTCATATGAGGACTTTAAGAGACAAAACAGATGAACGTAAGGGAAGGGAAGCAAAAATAATATAAAAACAGGGAGGGGGGGCAAAACATAAAAGACTCATAAATATGAAGAACAAACAGAGGGTCACTGGAGGGGTTGTGGGAGGGGGATGGGCTAAATGGGGAAGGGGCATTAAGGAACCTACTCCTGAAATCATTGTTGTACTATATGCTAACTAACTTGGATGTCAATTAAAAAAATCAATTAAATAAAATAACTTCTTGTTTTGTTAGACTTTCCTCCCCCCTTTCATTCCATTGATTTCTGCCCCTCCCCCTTTAATCATTTCTTTTGCTCTGGCTTCTGTGGATTTGCTTTATGGCGTATTTTCCCACAGTTTGCATTAAATTGCTTGCTCATTGTAGAAAAAATTATTTCGTGGGTCAAGTTTTTTATCAAATGCTTTTTTCTCCATCTGTAGAAATCATCACCTGGTTTTCCTCCATTAATCGGTTAATGTGGAGAATTAATACATTTTTCTAATGCTAAGTAACCCTGCATATCTGGCATAAATACATCAAGTGTCATTGTTTTTTATATATTGATTATATCCTATGGTGGTATTCTACATAGGATTTTTTGATTAATGAGAGAAATAAATGGTGATTTCCCTTCTTTATGCTGTTCTTGACTATTTTTTGTGTTCACATTCTACAGTGTTACCTCATAAAATGAGTTAGGGAGCATGACTTCTTTTTCTAATTTCTGGGTGGGTTTATACAAAATTGTAATGATCCGTTCCTTGAACTGTTATAAATGTTATACAAAGCCATGGTTACTGAGACAGGATGGTCTTTTTTTAAAGTTTATTTGTTTTTTGTTGTAATCTCTACACCTGATATGGGCCTCGAACTCTCAACCCCAAGATCAAGAGTCCCATGCTCCTCTGAGGGAACCAATCAAGTGCCCCAAGACAGGATGGGTTTGATGCAAGCTTAAGCAAATTAATCAATGGGCAGAACAGAGAACCCCATAAAAGACCCCGAAATTCTAAAATATAATGGGGCAGGGACCACAGAGAATCGGGAAAGGGTAACTATTCAACAAATGCTGTTGAAATCATTGGTTATCCTTAGGGGGAAACATTGAAATTGGATCTCTACATCACACCTCACAAAACTCAACTTCAGATGAATTGGAGACTTTAATGTGGGAGAGAAAATGTTAAGAATGCAAGAGAATGTCCTTCACCTCTGGGGGCAGGGAAGGATTTCTTAAGTGACTCCCCAAAAGTACTGTATGATACTATGATGGTGAAGATATGTCCTTATACATTTGTCCAAACCCATAGAATGTACAATACCAAGAATGAACCTTAGGGAAAACTTTGAGGGGTAATGATGTGTCAATGTAGGTTCATCAACTATAGCAAATATACTACTTAGTGAGGGTGGTGATGATGGAGGAGACTACGGTGGGGGGGGGCATATGGGAAATCTCTGTACCTTCCTCTCAACTTCCTGTCAGCCTAAAATTGCTCTTAGAAAAAGAAAGGCTTTTTAAAAAAATGTTTATTCATTTTGAGAGAAAGAAGCATAAGTGGGGAGGGGCAGAGAAAGACAGAGACAGAGAGAGACAGAATCCCAAGTAGATTCCAGGCTGTCAGGCCAGGGCTCAAGGTGGGGCTTGAGCTCAAGAGCCATGAGATCGTGACCTGAACTGAAGTCGGCCACCTAACTGACTGAGTCACCCAGGAATCCCTAATTTATTTTATTTTATTTTATTTTATTTATTTTATTTTAGAGAGAGAGGGAGAGAAAGTGGGGGAGAGGGGCAAAGGGAGAGGGAGAGAGAGAATCCTAAGCAGGCTCCATGCTCAGCTCGGAGCCTGACTCCGGGCTCGATCCTACCAACATGAGATCATGACCTGAGCAGAAATCAAGAGTCGGATGCTCAACTGACTGAGCCATCCAGGCCACCAACCCCCCCCCAAAAGATTATTATTATTATTATTATTTTAACGTTTATTTATTTTTGAGACAGAGAGAGACAGAGCATGAACGGGGGAGGGTCAGAGAGAGAGAGGGAGACACAGAATCTCAAACAGGCTCCAGGCTCTGAGCAGTCAGCCCAGAGCCCGACGCGGGGCTCGAACTCATGGACCGCAAGATCGTGACCTGAGCCGAAGTCGGACGCCCAACCGACTGAGCCACCCAGATGCCCCCAAAAGATTATTTTTAAGGCAGAGCTGGTGTTCCACTTCCTGCCACCTCTATCTTCCAAAACCACCCCAGTTAAGGCTTCCTGCCCGGAAGGCTGCCAGGAGCTATCACTGCTCAGGGTCAGACCCCCAGGTCCAGTTGTGTTTGGAATCGGTGTTAACAGACAAGGAGAAGGCAAGGTTACTTGCCTCCTGCAGGAATTTCCAAAACCCGAGCTCACACAGCCAACTGGCCTGGCTCGGATAATCCCCTATGCTTTGAAAAGAAGCACTTTGCTGCATTTTAGGAAGAGGTGGTAGCCTGGGGCGGGAAGAGAGGAGAGGTTGTTCAAAGGAATGAAAGAAGACATGGGGCTACCACAGAAAAGACTGTAGAAGCCAGGAGGCAGTCGTATTCCAAGTGAACCACTGAGGCCAGAAACATGACTTAGAAGAAGTCATTCTAGGGCTTCTGGATGGCTCAGTCTGATAAGCATCCGAATTCAGCTCAGGTCATGATCTCACGTTTTGTGAATTCGAGCCCTGCATGGGGCTCTGTGCTGATGGCTCAGAGCCTGGAGCCTGCTTGGATTCTGTGTCTCCCCTTCTCTCTCTGCCCCTCCTCCACTCACACTCTGTCTCCCTCTCTCTCTGCCCCTCCCCCACTTGTGCTCTGTGTCTCTATCTTTCAAAAATAAATAAACATTTAAAAAAATTTAAAAAAAATCTAGGGGCACCTGGTTGGTTCAGTGGGATAAGCGTCTGACTCTTGGTTTCAGCCCAGGTCATGGTCTCATGGTTTTCATGAGCTTGAGCCCTGCAATGGGCTCTCTGCTGACAGCTCAGAGCCTGGAGCATATTTTGGATTCTGGGTCTCCCTCTCTCTCTGCCCCTCCCTGTTCGAGCTCTGTCTCTCTCTCTGTCTCTGTCTCTCTCTCTCTCTCATTCTCTCAAAAATAAATAAACATTACAAAATAATAATAATAATAATAAAATAAGTTATTCTATGCTCTTCATGCTTTCTGCAATGGACCTGAACAGGGACACACCTCACCTCATATATTCTGGTGGAGAATGTATAACCTGAATATTTTTTAAGATTTTTTCCTTTAATTTTAAGTAATCTCTACACCGAATGTGGGGCTCACATTCACAACCCCAAGATCAAGAGCTGCACAGTCCACTGACTGAGCCAGCCAGGCGCCCCAGACCTGAATCTAATCATCATAAGGGAACATCAGGCAAACTCAAGCGAGGAACTTCTGTTTAAAAAAAAAAAAAAAAAAAATGGCGGGCGTTGTTTTTCCAAAATGTCAATATCATAAATATGGAAATGTTCCAGATTCAAGGATACATGACAACAAAATGCAGTACCTGACCCCAGACTGGATCCTGAACCATAAGGGGAAAGTGCTATGAAAGTCAGCATTTGGACCAACTGATGAAATGGAAATATCACAAGGAGATTAGATTAAAAGTATTAAGTAAATGTTACATCTCTTGAGGTTGATTACTGTGGATAAGTAAGAGAGCATCTCTAAGGACATACACATCAAAGTAATCAGGGGTAAAGGGCAACAATGTGCGTAACTAACACTTAAATGCTTCAGAACAAAAACTAGTGAGGACTGTAGAACTCTGTCCACCATCTATCTGTGCATACAGATAAGGCCAGCTGCAAAGTTAACAGGAAGCATTTCTCCCAGAGATATGCTGCAGCTGTAAAGTGTCCTAACCACCCCCTTTGTGAGCGACTCTGCTGTCTTACTCCCTGAGAAAGTTTGTTCTTTAAAATCATAGGCTTTTAGTAACTTTGCTGTTTGAAAGTATATCCAGAAGGATTGGGGCGACTGGGTGACTCAGTCGGTTAAGCATCTGACCTCAGGTCAGGTCATGATCTCATAGTTCGTGAGTTCGAGGCCCATGTCAGGCTCTGCTGACAGCTCAGAGACTGGAGCCTGCTTCAGATGCTGTGTCTCCCTCTCTCTCTGCTCCTCCCCCTCCCCGCCCCCGTCTCTCAAAATTAAATAAACATTTAAAAAAATTAGAAAGCATATCCAGAAAGATGAAACTTATCTTATTCTTCCTGGAAGATCTAAGTCACTTTGACAGAGACAAGAAGCCCCAATTTCCAGCCCTGATGTAGAGCTTTATATAGAGTTTCTGGACATAGCATGCCACGTATATAACTTTGTAGTTTCCAAGGAAACAAGATCCTTAGTCCACTTTGCAGTCCATAACTGTTGACTCATTTATACACATCCCTGCTTTGCTCTGAAGCAAACACAGTTCCACTTAAATTTCACCCGAATTCTTCTCTTCCCCCGGATCCAATAAGTTGATCAGAGCTTCTCCTGTGGGATGTGGCCTTCCCTGCAATAGGTCAGTAACCCTGACTTTGATTTGTTCCTGGTAATTGGGTTAGGATGGGTGGGTGATGAATGCATGGATGGATACATAGATAAATACTGATAAAGCCAAAGCAATGGAGGAAACTGTTAACAATAGAGAAATCTGGGTAAATACTATTTGTATTTGTGCAGGTTATCTGTAAGCTAGAGATTACTTCCTAATAAAAAGGGTGTTGTTGTTTTTTTTCCTTCCTGTTTTTGGAGAAACTAAATTAGTATGGACCAGTATTTAGCAATTATTTTCCAGACCAAGGAAGGATTTTTATATTGTATTTTATATTGTAATTCAGTAGTACATAGTCAAGACACTCAAATTTTGAGAAATATTTCTTACCATTTTCTATGCATTCTGATACTTTCTATGCACTTATGTTTAAAAAAAAATGCTTCTTATCAATTTCCAATTATCCGTGGAGATTCAGCGGTATTTTTAAAAACTCTTGGACCGATCTGAGCACTGGTTACAGTCTAAGCCTCAGTGAATGTCAGACGGTGGCTTCGGGTTTTTCTTCCTTTTGATGTGGGACTACATTTCCCAAAACACCTTGGGGCGAGGCCCGGCGGGTGGGGAGAAGGGGGTGTCGGCTCTGATCCGAGACTGCCAAGCTCTGACCTTCTTGCGAAGGGCGTGGTCGTCCTGCTTTCTGGGAAATATAAGCGAGCCTCACGTGGGAGGAAAGGGCGGGGCTTTCGAGAGGATGGCATGGGGTTCCCGGTGGCTGCTGGGAAACGTGGTTCTGAGGAGAAGGCAGAGGGCCTGCCGCTCGGCCTCCTGGGATTTGTAGTCTTGGCAAACCGGTGACCGACCCGCTTCTTCTTCCACCGGTTGGGTCATCCCGGGCCGTGAGCCCTTCCTCCGCCACTTCCCCGGAATCTCTTCACGCATCGATCCCAGGCAGCTGCTGAGGCCTTCTCTACTCCGCGGCTCTGAGCTCTCAAACCGCAGGTGCTCCGCAGAGAGCCAGGGACGGGGCACTGGCAAACGCTGGCCCCTTGGCAGGCCTGGGAGGGCTTCTCCGCAGAGGTGGGCGGGGAGGGCAAGGTTCCCATAAACAGACCTGAGTCAGGAATCAGCCCAGAATGCAGCGTACAGGCGAGCTGATCTGATGCTTAAACAGTCCTTGCAAAATGCCCTCCACCTTTGACCTCTGTGTGGGCGCAAAAGACTACGTCCCTGGGCTTAGTATGACAGCGACGAGACAGTGGCACAGAGAGTAATGCACGGTGTGATGAGGAAAGCCCCAGACTCTGTGGGAGCCCAGGGGAGGCTCCTGACCTGGCCTGGGGAAGGCCGGGAAGAGAAGCGGAGATTGGATTCCTCTCAGGGTCCCCAACATGGCTCCACAGAGACATTTCCCTTCCTGCAAAGGGCTTCCCTGTGCCAGGGGATGCTGGGGGCACAGAGTTGGTCACACCCAGCTCTGACCAGCAAGACTCCCCGGTCTGGCCGATCAGGGCTTGGGTCAGAAGAGAACTCAGCGGTTACGGAAAATCACAAGGGGCACCTAACCCTGGGGGAAGGGGGAAGCAGGTTGTTCAGGGTGATACATTAGCCAGTTCTTCAAAGAACCTGTACATATGCAAAAACAGTGTCCAGAGAGAGGATGCAGAGGTGAAGGTGAGGTTCAAATTGCCATGTGAGAGTCAGATCTGATGTTACAAGGACGCCTTTGTGTTCAGCACTATTTTAGGAGGTAGATATTATTACCCCCCCCCCCCAAGTACAGATGGGGACACCGAGGCACAGCGAGGTTGTGTCTCCCTTTAGTTGCCTGGTAGGTAAGTACCCAAATAGGATTAGAACCTGAGATATATGGTTCCAGAATCCAGACAGGTAACCATTGATCTGTCCCACCCACTTACTTTCCAGAATGTTATGAGGTCTGTAATACTGGCCCCCTTCCAGGCAACAGCAGATACTCATCAATGTCTGCCTAATGTGCCCTCTGGTTGCCTATAAGACATCCTGCCACCCCTCCCCGACCCCAGTAAACAAGTTCACCGGGGTAAGAATCCTGAGCAACGTTTTTGGTCCTCTGATGGAAGCCTTCCTGACCAGGGCCTCCTTCCCCCAAGCTTGCTACCACCCTCCATTCTGTTACTCCTACAGGGGCTGTGGGGCTGAGAAATGACCGGGGTGGCTCATTCCTCCCACTGGTGGATCCAATGGTGACATTTTAGGCTGGTGGTACCACGGCTGAAGGAGAGGGAAGGGCAGAAGGACAAACAGCATCACAGTTCAGTTCCTGGGCTCCATGATGACGTTGGGGTCAGGACCATGTTGCCAGTGTTGGGGGAAAGACACTGGGGGGCTCCAAAACAAGGGCTCTGCCTTCAAAGAGTGCTGTCCTCAATGCCAATGCCCAAGCTGGCCCACTCCCGAGTGTTCTGACTCCCGGAACAAAGGTATGAAAAGGGGGGGGAGGGGGGCGCAAAGGGACCACGTGATGCACATTCAACCATTTTTCAAATGCTCACTTTCCTGGGCTCACCTGAACTTCCCAAGGGCTAATACAAGGTAGAGATGATTGTACCCATGTTCAATGGGTGAGGAAACTGAGGCTCAGAGAGAAGAGACTGGCTTATGGCCACATAGGCAGGGAGTAGGCAAGGAAAAATTGGGAGGGAGCCTCAGTTTCCAGGCTGCATAGGTTCCTAAGTTTGCCTCTAAACACTTGCCCCTGGGGCTGGGGGAAGGGGCAGGGAGTGGGGCAGGGCCTGACAGTACAGGATGCTAAGGAACCTTCCATCTGGTGGAACAAGTTTGAGATACACTATTGAAACAAAATTAAATGGGCTCTTTCCTGCAGGACTCATCAGAACCTTTAGCTCCTTTGTATTTCCCAGCTCTCTTTGACCACGGCCAAGGCCAAGGCCTGGACAATGATTGACAGGCCCTGTTGTCCCAAAGGCTGTGAGTGGGACCCGATGGGGGTGGAGGCATCAGCTCCGTGTGCAGAAGCGGATGATGTGAGCACATATGTACATGTGTTCTCCATCATTCTGGTTCTGGGGATCAAATAATACCTGTAAAAACAGAACGGGACAGGCATCCAAAGGCCAGGGTCTTGCCCTGCCAAGCTTGCCCCTCGACGAGCTAAAGACCAAAAGTGCCTCCACTGCCCGCTCAAGTCAGATTCCACACGTTTTTATTGGCGCCGGACTTAGCCTGGTGCCCGCCGCTCCCCCAAAAAGACACAGGAAAGTCAGGGCTCTCGGCCCCGCGGAAGGCCCCCCCGGGATCGCCCAGCCAGGGGGAACACGCTTCCATCCACGGGCAGGGAGAGAGGGAGGGAAGGGCGTTCTAGAAGGATGAACGGCCCAGCCAAAGGGCGAGTGGTGGGATGGACCGGAGAGGCGAGGACCGGCCCCGCTAGAAGGGGTACTCGCAGACGTAGTAGAGGCGGCGTTCGCAGTCGTGGTCCCACCAGGAGCCGTCATCCGAGGCCTGCGCCACGCAGTTCTCGAGCGTGCCGCCGTTGGGCTGGTTGGGGCTGAGCGGGTGCGGCGCGGTGCTGGGCCCGGCGCCGGGCTCCGGACTGGGCGCGCGGTGCCAGGCGAAGAAGGACACGCGCTGGCCGTTCTCGAAGAGGTAGAGTCCCTCGGCGCGCCGGTCGTGCACGCCCAGCCACACCGGCCAGTTGTAGGGAGCAAGCGTCGCGCGCAAGTAGCGGGTGAGCGCTTCCATCTGCTGGCGATCTGCCGGCTGTGCTAGGCTCCCGCCCCGCGCCGCGCAGCGCGCCTGCGCCGCCGCCTGCGCCTCGAAGTCGCGCGAGAGCAGGAAGCACTTGTGGCCGAGGCGCAGCCCCTTTAGGCAGCCTGAGGGGGGAACGGGGCGGGGTCAGGGGCTCCGGAGGCGGGGAGAAGGCGGGGTTAGAGCCTCGGGGGCCGGGCCGGGAGGAGGCGGGGTCAGAACCGCGGGGAGTAAGGAGGCGGAGAGTTAGGACGGCTCGGGGTGGGGCCAGACTCTTGGAATCTGTCTGTAGGGGGCGTGGCGCGGCCCGAGACGGGTACGCTTCACCGCGCGGTAAGGAGCGTACCTCCCCCTCTGCGCGCCAGCTCTCCGCATTCGCTCTCCCCGCTACTCTAAGCTCCGCAGAAGCCAACAAGTGACCTCCAAGTCTCTAGGAACCCGCTCGCCCCGGATACCTTAGGTCCTCACGTCTCCTCAGACGTTTCCGGGCCCCCTCCTCCCACCAGTCCTCCACTTGACCCGCATCGTCCCACTTTCCCCGCCCCGCACGGTGCGGACTCACCCTCTAAGCGGCCATGCTCGCGCTCCGCGCGGCTCTGCGCCTCCTGCAGGGCTTGCACGGCGTCGCGGGTGTCGCCCGCCGCCTCCCGCAGCTGCCGCAGCCCCCTAGTCAACTCGACCATGCGGGTGTCCAACGCGTGCAGACGGACGTGCAGCTGGTGCAGGCCTGCGTCCAGGCCGGCCAGGCGGCCCACTGCGGACAGACAGGGCACACGCTGGGCGGGGCCCGAGGGGCGGAGCTGAGGGACCAAAGGACCAGGGGGAACTAGGGCTTCAGGGGACAGAGTTGGGGTAGGGGGTACTCGGGATTCCTGGAATGTAGGGGCCGGTGGGCCTGGGCTCTTGGGAGGCAAGGCTGGACACCCGGAACTCCCAGGGACGTGGGGGGACGGGCACCGGCGGGGTGGTGGGCAATTGAAAGGTGCCGGGCCTTGAAAGGACCGTTCATTTTTGAGAAAATGACCACGGAGGCCTGGGGGCAGGATGGAGCTAATGATTACTCACGGATATACGTGACGGTGTCCTCAGGGGTGGGAGAGGGGCTAGGGCCTGTGGTGGGGTTTGTCGTTGTTTCCTCCTCCTCCTCCTCCCCCTGACCGTCCTCCTCGGTGCCCCAGGTCCCTTTGCCTTCTGGGGTTCCCTCAGGATTTTCGTCCCCCCTCCCAGCGGGCAGCCCCAGGGCCTCCTGCAAATGCTGAGGCAGGGGAGGGATGGTTACCAGCCCAGCTCTATTCTCACTGCCCACACACTCCAGCCACCCCTTTGCAGCAGTAAACTGGCTCTCTGCCCCTGAGTCCCTTGTCTGAACCCATCATCCCCATCCTTTGAGCCTGCCCCATCTCTCTCCCTGGCCCATTTCCCTAACCCTGGAATACACTCCCTCCCACACCCACAGTTCCCCAGCAGAGTCCTAAGCAACTCACCTTCAGCATCAGGGCCTCCCTCTCCCGCTCCTCCTCCTGGGCGCCTCCCCAGCCCCCCTCCCACTCCCTGTCTGCTCCCCGAGCCCCATGGCTGATGCCCAGGAGCTGAGGGACCACCAGGGCCCCGAGCAGCCAGGCTGCCTGCATCAGGCTGGGCTCCGCAGCACCCAAGGCCGCAAAGGGTTGTCTCTGGGGAGGGGGGATGTCTCTTGGGACTGGAGTGTGTGCAGATCACTAGTCCCTGGTCCCTCTCCCAGCTCTTGTCTCTGTCAGCCCGCCCGTCTGTTCTTCTGTCCGTTGGTCTCTGCTCCTCTGTGTGTGTCTCTCCCCGCCTCTCTTGGCTCCCCCGAGGCCCTGCCTCTGTGGCCGGAAACCTCCAACGTTCCAAAGCCTGGATCCCGCCTTGGGTCTCTCCACATACCCCCCTCTTCCCACTTTCCAGAGCTCACTTCCGCCCTGCTCTTTCCTTCCACCATGGCCAAAAGCTCAGATGGCCAGAAGAGAATAGAGCCGGCTCTCCAAGGGATCCTGGGGACACAGCCTCTGCCGAGGAACTCCCTCAGGGGGTTGTTGGGGCTTGGCCCTGCTCCCCACTCCTCCCCCTGGCCACTCCTTGGGAGCAAGGAGACTGCAGGGTCTCCATAAGGTTTTTATTACTCTGTGGCCACCATTGCCCACACACTCTGCCAGAGGAGGCTTTCCCACAGTTCTCAGGCTCTAGGGCGCCTCCTGCCCTCAGATCTCCCATTCTGGCCGGGAGCCCTTGCCCCAACCTGAAAATGAGTGTGTGTGCCTGTCTGCGGGGACACAGGTGAAGAGCGTGCATGTAGGCTGTGTATGCAACTCTAGTGGGTGGGGCTTTGGGATTCGTTTGCTGTACTTTCCTGGAAGCGTCCTGCAGGCCAGGCCCGGGGTGGGGCGATGCTGGGGACTCCAGCTGCTCCCAGACCTTCCCACAAGGTGGGGGGTTGGCGCAGAAGGGAGGCGGAAGGGTGGGGGTGGGGGTGGTGAAGGAAGCTTTCTCCAGGAGGTGGAGTAGACAGACGCAGGCTGGGCGCTGGAGCTCTGAGCATTCAGCCCAGTGCCTCTTCTCCCGCCTGGACCACTGCAGTGGCCTCCTCCTGACTCTCCACCTCCCTTTTCCCGAGCCCCTCCAATCCACGCCGCTTGCCGCAGCCAGAGCCATGCTTCCAAACCGTAAATCAGATCACGTCACTCCCCACTCCCCTGCTCCCCCAGCTTCCCATCATATGCAGGAGGGAAGCCAAACCCGGTCCTCAGCAAGAGCCTGGCCTGCCCAGCCTTGTGTGTGTGTGTGTGTGGGGGGGGGGGGTGCTGGGAAGGATGGGCCCTTTACACCTCTGTAAGCTCATCACCGCCACTCCCCCTGGACCCCCTAGGGGATCCAGCCACACTGGCCTCTTCACTATCTCCTGAATGCCAAGCTCCTTCCTCCCTCAGAGCTTTTACACTGGCCTTTTCCTTCTAGACGCTCTCATGTTCTCTCCCAGCTCCTTCTCCCTGCTGAGGTCTCAGCTCATCTGAGGCCTTCCCTGACTATCCTATCTAAAGAAGCTGCACTTCCACAAATTAACACCCCATTTTTTATCTTCTTGGTATAATCAAGACCATCTCCTGTTGTTTGTTTTCTTGTCTGTTGCCTGTCTCCTGCCAACAAAGGCAGTGTAGGTACGTATTCATTGCTGTATCCCTGGAGATAGCACATAGTAGGTGCTCAATCAGTCTGCTTAGCGAGGACAGAAACAGCCATTCCTGGCAGGGTAGCGGGTTAGCCAGAAGACTGAAGGCTTGACCACTGTGTTTTGGGGGCACCCCGAGTTCCCTGAGGCAGGTGCACGGGGGCACTGAGGGGTGATAGCCAGGGTGGTGATGAGGGCAGTGGGAGAGAAGCTGGAGAGGCACGGGAAACAGGAGGCCATGCCGTGCCCACTCTGTGCCAGACCAGTGAGTCATTCAGGGCTTTCCCAGCCTGGGCCTGGCTTGTTGTGCCAGCGAGAATGTGGAGCTCACCAGCCAGGGATGGCAGGGCCCGCTCTTCAAGGGAGGAAACTGAGTCTCCGAGAAGGGATGGGGCAACCTGCTGGAGGTCACCAGCATGGCAGCTGCTAGCTAAGGCTTCTGGCTCTACGCCAGGGCCGGGCATCTGCCCTCAGCTGCTGGGAGCCCCAGGAGGGGCCTGGGAAATCCAAGAAATCCAAGAAAGCAGAGGGCAATGTGACATCGGGCAGGCTGCTCACCACCTCAGAGCCTGGGCCTCTCGGGTGCCCATTAGGGGCCTGGGGAACCCTCACTAGCAGCTAAAGGCCTCGAGAGATAATGCACGAGCCAGGAAAGGCCTTGTAAACCGTAGAGGGGTACACAGCCTCTCTCGCTGCTGCTGCCAACATGGGCAGCTGTTCTCTCCCTGGGCCCAGATGCTCACCACCTGGGCTGGTGGGTATGCATCCAGAGCGGGGCCTCCTGGGGCTGGGCTGGCTCCTACCCTGGTACCCTGGAGCCCACAGCTGGAGGTGCATCCAGAGGCTTCTTAGAACCACCCTCTGCAGGTGTCTGAGCCCCAGCTGGCAGCCCTGGCGGAGCTGGAAGAAGGGTGGGAGCCTGGGCTATGGGGACACTCTCACCCTAAGGGACCTGCCCTGTGTCTGTGGTATGTCCCAGGCACCAGAGACCTGAGCGGCAAGGAGACTTTGGGCATGTCTGTGTATAATGAAGGCGAATACACAACCGTGGCGTGCCTAGTGGTGAACAACAGTGGCATAAAGACCGAACCAGCCTACCTGTCCCTGATCCTTGCTGCCACCTCTTTGTAGCTGGGTGACCTTGGGCGCCAAGCGACTTTGCCTCTCTGTGCCCCAGTTTCCCCCTCTGAGAACGGGGATGGTCCAAGTGCATAGCCCATAGGATTGGTGTGAGAAGTGGATGAGTAAATCCAGAGCAGAGACTAGCACACAGGAAGTGCTCAAGAAACGTCAGCAATAACTATGGAGGGGAGGCAGGGCCCGGTGTTGTGCATCCAAATGGGTGTGTGCACACCTGTGTGATGAATTCGGAGGTGGGTGGGTGTGGTGGAGCCGCAGGCACACGTGGTTGTGCGTCTCCGTTTCTGGGTTTCGTGTGAGCTGGAGATCTGAGCATGCACACCCGGGTGCGTGCCCTTGTTGGGGGAGGGGTGGGTAAATGCTGTGCAGCACGTATGCTCTGGCATGCGCGTGTGACACGTACGTGTTGTAGTGCAGTGTGTTTGTGGTGATGTACCCACAGGGAGGTTAGGTCATGCACGCCCGGGACAGTGTGTGCATGGGTAACGTCTGCACGTGCAGGGCCAGCTAGTGACTCTATGCACCTGTGCCTTGGGGGAAGATGTTTGTGTGTGTGCGTGTGTGCGTGTGTGTGTGTGTGTGTGTGTGTGTTTGGAGGGACAGGACGGCAGTCTATAGCTCTCACCATCCAATTTGGAGGAGCAGAGTCTAGCAACAAATATTTATCGCGTCCTACTGTGTGTAGAGGGGGTGGGAGACGCTCTGGGAAGGGGCGGTCCTGGGGTGTGTGTGTGAAGCGAACCCTTAGGGGGGCGGGGCCGCAAGGTCCGGGTAGGGGGGCAAGCAGGGGTAGAGCCGGCTTGGGCTAGCTGGTGGCGACGGGGAGTGGTGGGGGAGGGCAGGGGGAGGGGGTGGAGCCGGCGAGGGGGGGGGGATGGGCGAGGTTTGGGGGCGCGGGGAGGGGCGATGTCTCCTCCACCGGCTCCGGAGGGAGGGGAGAGGGCGGAGGGAGGGGAGGGAAGGAGAGAGGGAGGGAGAGAGAGAGACAGGGTGAGGGAGAGACGGTGAGAGCGAGAGAGCGAGAAGGGAGGCAGAGGAGGCGCGGAGCGGGCGGCGGCGGCGGCGGCCTGAGGAAGAGGAGGAGGAAGAACAGGAGGAGACGCGGCGCCCGGAGCCGGCCGGACCGAGCCGGGGGCGGGCTAGCTCCGAGGGGCGCGGCGGCCGCGGCAGAAGGGGGGGCGCTCTGCGGATGGCCAGGCCCGGCCCGCGGGGGGGGTGAGGTCCTCGGCCCCCCCGCCCTCCCCCCCGGCCCCCGCCCGCCCCCTCCCCGGCCCGCTCGCCCTCCGGGGCGGTGGGGCATGGCCTGAGGGTCCCCCGTCTCCGGGGGGGTGGGGGGGTGGGGGGAGGGGGGAGGGGCCGCGGGCGCCGCCGACCGGGACTCAGCAGCCCCGCCAGGCAGGTAAGGGGGTCGAGAACCCGGGGTTTGGGGGGAGCTGCGGGGCCGGGGCCGGGGCTGCGGAAGGGGGCGGGGGCGCCCCGGACGTCCTTGGCCGGGCGCCGGGCTCCGGGCCGGGGTGTGCGGTGAGGGGTGGGGGTAAGGTGGGGAGCGTTGCCCCGGGAGACGCCAAATTGGGTTACGCCCAGGTCCCCGGTGCCCCGTCCCAGATAGCAGACTTAGGAGGATGCGCCCCCCAGCCCCCGCCAGCAGACCCCCCCCCCCCCCCAGCCCCAGCCCAAACCCGCTTCCCCGCGCTCCCAGGCCAAGGGCTCGGCCACCTCCTGGCCCTGCCCGGCCACTCCCCCGCCTCGCCCACCCCGGCCTACCGGGGCCCCTAGACCCCTTCCGTAGACCCACCGCACGAGGCCCCTCCCCCAGGTCACCCTGGTCCCCCGCCCCTCCGTCGAGGGTCTGGGCCTTGGCCTCCTCCGCCCCCTTCGACCCCCTCTAGCTCGGGCTTCACCTTCTAGGCTCCTCCGATCCCTTCCCACCCCCTTCGCAAGCTCCCCCCCCCCCCATCCCCACCCGTCTCCGCTCCCTTCTCCACCGGCCGGCGCGCCCCCTCGGCTCCCGCCTCCGAGTCCCGCGCCCGGGTGCCCCCGCCCCCTCTCCCCGGCCCAGGGCTCTCCCCCACCAGTTTCTCGGCCCCAGCCCCGGCTCCGTTCCCCGCCTTTCCCCGCCTCTCTCCGCCTCCATTCATTCTCCCGGGCCCCGCTCTCGGCCACGCCAGCCGCCCTCTGTCCCCCCGCACCCTCCAGGGCACCCCCTCTCTCCCCTTCTCCACCCCCCCCACCCCCCCACCCCACCCCCCCCGCCGATTCCTCAGCCCGTCTCAGTACCAGCTGCGTGCCAGCTATTCTTAGCCGCGGAGCGTTTGATTCATGCCGCCCCGGCGGAGTGTGCCCGCTCCCTCCCTCGGGCCTGAGGGGGAGGGGCCAGAGCCGGTCTGGGGGGTTGGGGGCAGCCGCACGGCGGGGGTGGGGGGGGGGGTTGGCCGGGGCCAGCTTTGCTTTCATCCCACTGGCCACCCCATTAGTGCCCGGTTGAAGCCGGGGTCAGCCAGGGTCAGCCGAGGGGGAGTGGCATTGGGCTCCAGGCCCGGAGGTGGGAGGTGGAGTCCGGCGGGTAGGAGACCAGGCAGGGAGGGGGGGCTCCGCAAGGCCAAGGTGGGGCAGTTCCGCTGGGTACCTGGAGAGGGAGGGGGCTTCGCAGCCGGGCCACGCATGGGGGAGGGGTCGGCCGGCTGGTGGTTAGGCTGCTCGCTCACCCACAGCTCTTGGAACTGTCCTCCCCGAACACTCATTTTGTCTTCCCGCCCCCAGCCCCCCCAGCCCATCCCCACTCCCCCAAAGTCAGCAGTACCCTCCACTGCTTCCCATCTCCATGGCAACGGTGCAGGAGCTGGGCCTGGTGTGGGGGGGAGGGACCAGACCAGACATTCTGGTTTCC
Organism: Neofelis nebulosa; assembly: GCF_028018385.1. NCBI lineage: Eukaryota > Metazoa > Chordata > Mammalia > Carnivora > Felidae > Neofelis > Neofelis nebulosa. The sequence continues at coordinate 7,801,610 of NC_080798.1, forward strand.
GGTGCTGGGGTGGGAGACAGGGAGATGAGGGAGGCGGACCCCATTTGGAACCCAGGCTTCTAAGGCCACCTCAGGAGAGAACAGTGGGGATCTGGAGATGACCTCCCACCCCAGTCCCCCAGACCGGCACCCCACTTCTTAGCCTCCCTCCCAGCCCCCCCCCCCTCCAGTCTCCCTCAGAGTGGATCCACCTGTACTGGGCAATGTCCAGCCACCTGTCCTGTAGTGCCAGTCCTCAAATATGCCCACAGGTTATCCGCAGCCACCCTAGGCTGACCCAGGCCACCGCACTACGGTCTCCAGACAGCCCTCCCAGGCCAGTCTCCGCACCCACCCACCCCCGTCTCGAGATGCCCCCAACAACCTGCCTAGGCCACCCCTCGTGGCTCCCTTGGGGGCACGCCACGAATGATACTCTGCCCCATGACACCCCCATCTTAGCACCCCTGCTCCCCTGGGACACCGATTCCCAGCAGTCCCCTGCACACGCTGTCAGCCACACTTCGGTGAAGTCACCGGTTCCACCCGCTGCCGGGCACCACTCCCAAGCAACACGCGGCTCCCACTTCTGCCGCCCCAGGCTCTCGGCACCTCCGTCCCCCCATTACTACATCTCAGCCTCTCCCCAGCCCCCTCCGCCAGCTGGCCAGGAGGAGGAGGAGGACGGGAGGGCCTCGGGTGAGGGGCCAGGCTGGGGCCAGGAGGGTAGGATGCCGGTGGGTCGTCCACCTGTCTGTCCTCAGCTAATTTTAGCTGCATTTTCCGTGGCCTGCCAAAGTGGGCCAGTAGCTCCCGCGGTGATTCTGCGGTTTCTGGGACACTGCCATGCTGGGTCAGCGGCAAAGTGGGGCGCAGGAGGGGTGGGGGGCTGCGAGCAGGGCCAAGGGCAGGGAAGGAGACGCGCTTGAAGCATGGCAGCGATGGGCGTGTGTGTGAGGAGAGGCAGCTGGAGTATCTGGGGGTGTGTCCAGCCTCCTTCCTGCCGACCTGGGGCATGTGGGGCGGCTGCCCTAGACCACTTGTCCGTGAGGGTGCCTGTGGCCTCCGAGGGGTCCCGGGTCCCTCATCTGACAGCCACCCTTGGCCCCGGCAGCCGCCTGTGATGCTGCTGTCCCCTGTCGCCCCGTGGCCCCACGATGACCCACAGCCCCGCGTCAAGCGAGGACGAGGAACGCCACAGTGCCAGCGAGTGTCCCGAGGGGGGCTCAGAGTCCGACAGCTCCCCAGACGGGCCCAGCAGAGGCCCCCGGGGGACCCGGGGCCAGGGCAGCGGGGCACCTGGTAGTCTGGCCTCCACCCGAGGCCTCCAGGGCCGCTCCATGTCTGTCCCGGACGACGCCCACTTCAGCATGATGGTCTTCAGGATTGGCATCCCGGACCTGCACCAGACAGTGAGTGACTGACTGCCTGCTGGCCGGCGGGGGACAGGGCCCCAAGCCCACACGACGAGGCTGCCGGTGCTGGGTGTCCTCCCACTTGGGCCCCATCTCCAGGTCCCCGACATGCTTCCCCCAGCTGCCCCTCCTGTCCCCAGAATCACCCCCAGGCCCTTTCCAAGCCACCTCAGGCTCTTCCCTGTCACCTCCTCAACCAGAAATGTCTCCGCTTCAACCCTGATGCCACCATCTGGACAGCCAAGCAACAGGTGCTCTGCGCCCTGAGCGAGAGCCTGCAGGATGTGCTCAACTACGGTCTGTTCCAGCCGGCCACCTCCGGCCGCGATGCCAACTTTCTGGAGGAGGAGCGGCTGCTTCGAGAGTACCCCCAGTCTTTTGAGAAGGGGGTGCCCTACCTGGAGGTGAGGCCCACAGCCTTACCAGCCTGGCCACAGGGGAGAGAAGGCATGCCCCGTTTTTCTCCCAGTCAGGCCCTGGCAAGGGGAAACCCGGTGGGCTCTTCCAGATCCCTTAAGCATTAGAGTCAGAGAGGCCTGGGTTCAAATGACGATCCGTTCTGCCTCTGACCAACAGAGTGGCCTTGGGCAAGTCACTTGCCTGCCCCAGACTCCTCCTCGCCTTTCAAAGTGGGAAAGGATTCACAGTTACAGTAGGTGTTCTAGAACATTCTGTGTGGGGTCCAGGCTCCCTACTCCTTCACGTTAGGGGTTGCGGTCCACATACTCCACAGCAGCCCCGCACTCCTCTGCCTGCCCAGCCAAGGCTCCAGGGCCTTTTCCACCTTGACCCTGAGCTGACCACCTCCCCCTCCGTCCCCCGCCCCCCCCCCCCCCGCCCGCCGGCCCCGGCTCAGAAGGAGCCCAGCCTCCTCCCCAGGCCCCTGATTCTGAGTCTCTGTGTCTCTCCCCCCATACACCCCTGGCCACAGTTCCGATACAAGACCCGGGTTTACAAACAGACCAACCTGGATGAGAAGCAGCTGGCTAAATTGCACACGAAGGTGAGAGAACCCTACCCCACAGCAGCGCCCCCCCGCAGAGACCTGGAGCCTTTCCCGCTGTCTCTCTCACCTCTGTCCAACAGCCCTCCAACACTCCCTGATCCCCTTCTGTTCCTCTGCCAGGGTCCCCCAGTAACTTGAGATGCCGTGTGGCGTTGGGGACGGCCCCAGATGCCAACCGTGTTATCCCCTCTCTGGCCTGCATTCCCCCCGCCCAGGCCCCTGGCTCCCGCTTCCTTCATCCTGAGATGCTCCCTTCTCGTCTTCTGGGTCCCCCGTATCCACGCACGCAGGGCGCCTGCCTGCCCCCCACCCTCTGGCCTGAACCCTGACACCCAGGGTCCCTGTGCCTCAGTGCTGTTTCATACACAGCCCACGGCTCCCCCAATTCCGTAGCCTAAACCTCTCCCAGATCCGGGGATGTCCCCCGCCCCCAGCCACATCTGGCTATCTTGCCCTCCAGGACTCTGACCACATGTCCCCTGTGCCTCCCCCGGTCCCCTAAGAACTGGGAGGAAGCGGGGCGGGGGGAGCTGCTTTAGTCCGAGGTGAAGTGAAGGATTCTTGATGCTTGGGAAAAAAGCCTCCCTGTCCCCTCCTCCCCCCCCACCCCTCCCCCACCACGCATTTGTCTCTGTCGCCCCCCAAATATTCCATCCCTCCAGACCTGCGCCATCCACTCCCGGAGCCACCGGCCATACACGGCTCCCGAACACACGCGGTGTCGCAGGCCCAAACTGAGCCTCGCTGCGAGTGTGAAATGCACACCGGATTTCGAAGACTCAGTTCCCCCCCAAAAACGTAAAACGTCTCGTTAAAACACTGCCTATGGATTACCTGTCGATACGGTACTATTGCGGATGTGTTAGGTTAAAGACATACGTCGTCAAAACGAATTTCCGTGCGACCAACGGTGCCCCTTGCTTTTTTTTTTTTTTTTAAAGGTGGCTACTAGAGACTTTTCAGTGCCACACGCGGCTCGCTGTGTATTTCCACTGGACAGCGCTGCTCAAGACCCCAGCTTTTCTCCCCTTGCTCCCTGACTGGCCTGTCTTCTCTCTCTTGTCCATGGCTCAGACGGGGTTGAAGAAGTTCCTGGAATACGTGCAGCTCGGGACGTCTGACAAGGTGGCAAGGCTGCTGGACAAGGGGCTGGACCCCAATTATCACGACTCGGATTCGGGAGGTAAGGAGGAGAACCAGGGGCTTTGGAAGAGGTGGGGAGCCGAGAAACGAGGCATAAGGGCTGCGCGTGACTGGCCTTTTCTGCCCCTCAGAGACCCCCCTGACGCTGGCAGCCCAGACCGAAGGCTCCGTAGAGGTGATTCGAACCCTGTGCCTGGGAGGGGCCCACATCGACTTCCGGGCCCGGGATGGCATGACCGCGCTGCACAAGGCCGCGTGTGCCCGTCACTGCCTGGCTCTCACGGTGAGGTGCCAGACCCCGGGGACCCGCCCCCAGACTCGGTGTCTCCCCCAGTACGCTGAAGCCAGTGAGCTAATTGCCCCAGACCCGCCCCTTCCTCCCCTTCATCTGCCTTGACCCCACGAAGCCACCTGACCTCCACTTTGCTTCTCATCCCGCCTCCTGGATGTCCCCTGCCGCGTCCCCGTCCCCGTGGGGATGCCACTTCTGCTCTTTCCTCAGACTCCTCTCCCTTTTCCATTTGTTCTTTCTCGAACCTCAGGTCTTTAGGTTTGTTAAAAATAGTCTCTCTTCGTGTTTCAAATACAAAGCCCCTTTCCACAGACTGACACACAGTTCCCCCCCCCGCCCCCACCCGTTGTCACTCCTCCAGTGGAACCCGAGACCCTCTGGTGACCCCCGGGGATGCCCACCCTACAGCTGCTTGTCACACGGACCTTTCCCCTGGAAGGGCCCCAGTAGATCATAATACCTATACTCTCCCGACACCCAGACCTTCTTGTACCCTCTGATCCAGCTCACCACCAGCCCTGCCTCAGTCTCCCCAAAGTGTAGACCCTCCTCTGCTCCTTAAAATACAGAGTGAGCTCCAGACACAGAACCCTCAACACACACCCTGCAAACACAGCCTCTCGCCCTGTTTTCCCAGACGCACCGTATACCCGCAAGATACATACATGGAGGGGGCTTACATGGTCTTATTTTAAGCTCCTCTCCCTCTCTCCTCCCCCACCCCACCGCCACCCGATGGCACGTGATTCCCTCTTCATACACAGGCCAGGATAGACCGCCCCCCGCAAAGACACATCACTGTTGAGAAACACCCTAACTCACAGATGCTCCAGTTTAATGGACCCTCCCTTCCCTTTTCCAGCTCTTTCTTGAAGCCCCTAAATGCGGACACCAGCCACAAAGATCTGGCTTTATGCCCCTGGAATTGACAAACCCTCTATATGTACCCCCAGTGCACTCCCTTCCCCCCAAGACAGCTCCTGCTCTCACCCCGCACCCCCGGCCTCCAGACCCGTGCTGTCCAACCCAGTAGCCACTAGCCACACGGGGGCCGTTCGGATTTCAATGACCTACAATGAGCTAGGGCGAACGTGTCTGTTCCCCGGGCGCCGTAGCACGCTCGAGCGCTCGGGAGCCCACATGGGGCCGTAGATCGCTTCCGTCACCGCAGAGGTTCTGGTGGACAGCGCGGCTGTGGGCTCTTCACAGGGCTGCTGCCAACACCTCCCTCTAAAGATGCTCAGCTCCACCGGCCGCTGTGCCCGGAGCTGTTACTCAAGTGAGACACCCCCCCCCCCCGCCCCCGCTGCCGCCCCAGCATGGCTGGCGCGGCTCACCTTGGTCCCAGCTAACCCTTTCTCCCAGGTCTCCCTCTGCGTCCCGCTCTCGGGGATCCTGATCCTAACAACACCTCCTGCTTAGCCAGGGGTCCTCCTGCGTCCAGACTCTGTTCTCTCAGGTGGCCCCCCAACCATCCGGCTGCTGTGATGCACTGAGGCACCAGACTCCTTCAGTGGCTCATCCAAAGCCAGCCTCGGCGGGGGGGGGAGTGGGGGGGGAGGGTTGGGCAGGACGTCAGAGTGGGAAGGTCCTCTGGAGGAGGCATCTTCCCAGCCCCTTCATTGTTCCCTTCGTGGGAGAGGCCCTGAGAGGGGAAGGGCCAGGCTCAAGGTCAGACAAGGGCATTCGTGCAGACTCCCAAACCACCTTGGCCAGTGTGGGTCACCCGTGACTCCCTGCCCGACTGGCCCTTCAGAACAAACCAGTACTGCTAATGTGACCATTTTCTGTCTGGTCTCTCTCTTCAGGCACTCCTGGACCTTGGGGGCTCCCCCAACTACAAGGACCGCCGAGGCCTGACCCCTCTGTTCCATACGGCTATGGTGGGGGGCGACCCCCGCTGCTGCGAGCTGCTCCTGTACAACAGGGCCCAGCTGGGCATAGCTGATGAGAACGGCTGGCAGGAGATTCACCAGGTGCTCCAGACTCGGCCAGGAGGGGTTCGCGGTGTGTGCATGGGGGGGGGCACCTGGGCCCTGATCGGGTCTGGTGCAAAGGGGATCCAGATGCTGGGGATCTAGATGCTGGGGTCCTCATAGAGTGTGGGGGTGGGAGTAGCATGGGCCCCAAAGAGAAAAAGGTGAGGGAGTCAGCACCAGGGCCCTAAGAGGGCATGGGCTCAGGATTGGACATCTCGATCTCTGGCATGGGTGGGGGGTGGTCTCTTGAGCCTCTCAAGGAGCCTATCCAGACGCCTGGGTCTTGGAATGACTCATGAAGTTGATGGCCAGGGTCCCTGGGCGGAAACAGAGGAGGAAAGGAGAGGGGTTTCCTGGACTCAGGATCTAGACAAAGGCCATGGTTGGGAGAGTCTGATCCGGCCTCCTGGGTTTCCTGTCCTCCCCAGGCCTGCCAGCGAGGCCACTCTCAGCACCTGGAACACCTGCTCTTCTATGGGGCTGAGCCGGGAGCCCAGAATGCCTCGGGGAACACGGCCTTGCACATCTGCGCCCTCTACAATAAGGTCTGCTCTGGCAGAGCCCGCCCAGGCCCTCCTCCTGACTCTAGCCTCCCTGCCCTCTGTCCCTTCACTATTTCATTAATTCATCCATCCGTCCATCTATCCATTCATCCATTCATTCACTCATCCATTCGTTCATTCGCTCAGCAGATACTTGCTGAGCACCTTCCCCATGTTAGGCCCAGAGCGGGATGCTGAGGACCAAGCAGTGAGTGAGACAGACGTTCCTGTCACAATCCAGAGTGTTCAGAGGGAGGTCCCAGGGAATGCAGGTCCCCGGGGGAGGCCAGATCTGGGCTCGGCCTTGGGCCTGGGGTGGAGGTGGCTCTCTGGAAAATGTGCCACCTGTGCTAAGAGAAGCGGGAGTGAGCCAAGTAGGAAGGCGAGAAAAGGTATTCTCGGCGGTGGGCACAGGTGGAGGGGAGAGAGCATCAGGAGGCACCTACTGTGTGCAGTGCGTGCGGGGGCCACCGCAGGGGACAGAGGAAGGGCCAGACCACAGCTCTGAGGGGGACGAGAGCATGTTGCGGGTTGTAGCAATTCGGGGCCGGGTGGACAGTCCCCACCTCAGGAGCCACGAGTGGAGGTGAGCAGTAAAGGGCCGGGAGGGGCCTCGTGTACCTGCCCCCTTGCGGCTGTGACCCCCGCCCTCGGTGATCCTGGGTCAGCCCCCTCAGTCTTTCCACCTGTTGTAGGGGCTTCCTGCCCTCGGAGGGTTGCCTCGGGGACTTGGGAAGACGGGGCTTGGCGCACAGGTGCTGGTCTGTCAAGCCCTTCTTCCCCTCCTCCAGGAAGCCTTCCAAGACAGCGCCAGCCCCTTCTGCCGCATCAGAACTTGCAGTGCCGGGGACGTGGCAGGTAGCCACGTGCCGCCTTGTGGCAGCAAGCAGTCTGCTCTGCCGGGAGAGAACTCAGTGTTTGTCAAACCCGACCAACGCGGTGCTGTCACTGCCCCTCCCTGGTGGTTCCGTCTCTCCTGCTCCCTGACACCGGCCTTGAGCCCAGATTCCCTGATGGCACGGCTTATGTGCATGTCCCATGGGCAGACCGGGGTCCTCCTGACAAGCGCCGTGCCCTCTCCAAGGCTCCGTCCTCTCCCTGAAATGGGGGTAGGGCGGCTGATTGAAGGCGATGAGACATCATGGACGTTAAGCGCTCGTCCCCAGAAGGCAACGCCATTGTCATTACCTCTCTCAGTCAGGATCCAGTCAGGAGACACAAACCGTACCATTCATTTGAACGGGGAAGATTCAGTGTAAAGAATTATAGGGCGGGAACAATTACTCTCAGGGGGTCTGATGAGCCAGTAATTTTCCCTCCTTGAGGTTTCCCTCCCTGTGAAATGGGTCGGTAACACCTACTGTACAAAGGATCACGTGGGTGAATGTTGTGCTTGCTCTTGGCTAGATGCCTAATGAATCGGCGCTTGACAGAGTTCTTCGTCTGCTTTTCTCCCCTTGTCTTCCCTCTCAGACTTTAAGCTTCACCAGGGCCAGAGCTGGGTCTGACAGATTTCCTCCCTCCCTCCTCCCCCGGCCTCCTGACATGCCCGTCCCCCGTCCCCTGGTGGTGAAGGTCAGGTCCATGTTTAGGCTGGAAGCTCCTCAAGGGTAGGGGCTAAGTCTGATCAGTCACTGTGTCCCAAGGCTCCGGGACATAGTAGGGACTTTGTTGGATGAGTGAGTGAGTGAATGAATGAATTGTGAACCGGCCACCTTGAGTCTGCCCCAAGACAGCACCCTGCCCCCCTCAGAATATTCAACAGGTGTTGGCTCTGAGATAGACTGAATGATTCAGTGAATGAACGAATGACTTGAACAAAGGAATTTGGAATGACTCGGCTCCCTTCATCCTCATACGTCCCGTGCACGTCTCTTGAGTCCCTACTGTGCGTCCGGACGTGGGATGAATCAGACACGGCATGGCTCCCGGGCTGGGGCGGATCGGGGGACTTCGTGTGTGGCAAAGAGGCAGATGTGTAAAGGAGGAAGGGCAATACTGTAAGTATTGCAGGGGACAGAGGGACTGTAAGATAAGCGCCAGGACACCAGTAAATCGAGGTCGTCGAGGAGCAGGGTGGATTGCTGGTTGGGCTGCTGGGCATGCTGTGGCCCCGTGCTAGGCAAGGGGGCAGTGGAGGCGGACAGACACGCGAAAACACATGTCAGTGGCGGAAATTAACAGTCTAGTTGGGACCGGCATGTCCACACTTGGACACACACACACACACACACACACACACACAGAAAACTACCTGAGCTAACTTTGCTGGTTGAGTTGCATCTGGGGGAGCTGGAGAGAGGAGTCGAGCTGGGGGCCAGGTTGGGTTCATTCAGGCCGAGACAGAGGGTGAAGGACTTTAGCCGTCGTTGATTGAACAGCTCCAGCGGGCCGGGCACTAATCCAGCTGGTGGGTGCCACGGACAAAATCATGCACCTATAGAACTTACCATATGGTGGGGGAGAGATGCTAAGGAGACAGGTAAAAGAGAAACGTAATTTCAAGGAGACCGGGTTAGGAAGAAAATGAGCTAATACTGGCGTATAGTGGGCATCACGTAAGTAAAAACGAATAAATCAAAATAAAACAGGGAATGTGATCGGCAGCTATTTTTGACGAGGTAGAAGGAGAAGCCCTCTCCGAAGAGGTGGCATTTGAGCAAAAACCTGAATGAAGCGAGAAAGTGAGCCATGTGGAAATCTAGGGGCAGAGAATTCCAAGCAGTGAGAGCGGCAGGTGCCAAGGCCCTGGGGCAGGAGCATGCCTGTCAGAGGAAGAAGGAGGCCAGTATAGGGAGCGAAGAAAGGTGGTAGCAGATGAAGTGGGCGAGGCAGGGGGTGCCAGGGCAGGCAGATCGGGTGGAGGGGGAGCCTCTAGGCCATGCCCAGAGCACTGGGTCTGATCTGAAGCGCGACAGGGTGTGATATGGTCAGCATCAGTAGGGAATTGGTCTGTATGTGGATGGCATTCCTACCCCCACTGCCCAGCCCCGGCCCCCGTTGTCCCCTTTCTTCTGAGTCCAGCAGAGTGTGTGAGAAGAGCAGAGACTCCAGAGTCAAACCTTCGTTCAGATCCAACCACTGATGGTCAACCGCTGTGTGACCTTGTGCTCCTTTTGATGCCTTAGTTTCCTCGTCTGTAAAATGGGGAAGTGCTGAGCACCTGGCACGCAGCACAGTAAGCCCTCTGTGAGGTTTACATTGGTGGCTCTCAACTGGAACAGCCCGGGCCCCCAGGGGTCACTTAGCAACGTGTGCAGCCTTCCTTGGTTTTCACAGCCGGAGAGGAGAGTGCTACTGGCATCTAGCGACAGAGCCCAGAGATGCCGCTAGACGTCCTACGATGCACAGGACAGCCGCCACTACGAAGATTCTTTTTTTGGCCCTAAATGTCAGTAGCGCTGAGGCCCAGAAACCCGGCTTTAGATTAGTGCCACCCGGTAGAAAACAACACGGGTCGTGTGTGTGTGTGTGTGTGTGTGTGTGTGTGTGTATGTGTGTGTGTGTGTGTGTGTGATTTTAAGTATCCCAGGAGCTGCATTAAAAAAAGACAGGAAGGGGGCGCCTGGGTGGCGCAGTCGGTTAAGCGTCCGACTTCAGCCAGGTCACGATCTCGCGGTCCGTGAGTTCGAGCCCCGCGTCAGGCTCTGGGCTGATGGCTCGGAGCCTGGAGCCTGTTTCCGATTCTGTGTCTCCCTCTCTCTCTGACCCTCCCCCGTTCATGCTCTGTCTCTCTCTGTCCCAAAAATAAATTTAAAATGTTGAAAAAAAAATTAAAAAAAAAAAAAGACAGGAAGGCAACAGGTAACGTGGATTTTTGTGGCCCATTTTACTCGGCCCATGGTGTCCAAAATATTACCGTGTCAACTTGGAATCAATAGAAAAAGTATTAGAGACATTTGGATTTTTTTTCCCGTGCTATGTTCTTGCAGTGTGGGTTGTATTTTACAGACACAGCTCATCTCAGTTTGGACGGGACACATTTAAAGGGCTCTTGAGCCACCGGTAGTAAGTGACTGCTGTCCCGGGCAAGGCAGGTTTAGATCAGGCTGTTCCTGAAGTTCTCAGCACAGTGCCTGCGTCTGCTCCTGGTGACTTTAATGGTTTTCTTTCTTTTTTTCTCCCCCCCACCCCGTGCCACCGGCCGGCCGTCGCCCACAGGAGACCTGTGCTAGGATCCTCCTCTATCGAGGAGCTAACAAGGATGTGAAGAATAACAATGGACAGACCCCCTTCCAGGTCTGGAGCTGTCAGGGCTGGTGGGGGGCACAGAGGAGACAGGGGGTGAGGAAGGCAGGCAGGTAGGAGTGCTGGCCGAGAGGCTGGCGGTCCGGGAGAGGACGGAGGGCGCAGTTGCGGGGGTCCAGGTTTGAGAGGGGCAGGGGCGGGGTGAGGGGATGTGTGTGCAGCTGGCCGGGGACCTCACAGTGCTTCCCGCCCTCTGCCTGGGCCACCCCACCTCCCTCCAGGTGGCTGTGATCGCTGGGAATTTTGAACTGGGGGAGCTGATCCGAAACCATCGAGAACAGGATGTGGGTGAGCGAGAGGGAGGTGGGGCTGAGGGGAGAACCTAGCGTACTTGGGGGTGCATGGGGGGACTGGGGGGTCAGCAGACTGTGAGCGTCTGAGTAGTAGTGAGAGGGGCGATTCCAGACCTTCAGTCTTACATCTTTCTCCCTTCATGCCTCTCCCCCATCATCCCTTGCCTGCACACCCCCTCCGCCTGCCTGTCTCCCCTGCCCCTTCTGCCCCCTGCCACTGTGCCCTCTCAGTGCCCTTCCAGGAGTCCCCCAAGTACGCAGCCCGGCGACGGGGACCCCCAGGCGCAGGGCTGACAGTGCCCCCGGCACTGCTTCGGGCCAACAGTGATACCAGCATGGCCCTGCCTGACTGGATGGTGTTTGCCGCCCCGGGGACCTCGTCCTCTGGGGCCCCCGGCCCTACCTCAGGGCCCCAGGGCCAGTCGCAGCCCTCGGCCCCCAGCACCAAGCTCAGCAGTGGGACCCTCCGAAGTGCCAGCAGCCCCCGGGGTGCCCGGGCCCGCTCCCCATCCCGCGGGAGGCACCCTGAAGAGGCCAAGAGGCAGCCCCGTGGACGGCCCAGGTAGGGGAAGGCTCAGCCCTGGTCCCACTGACCCCAGCCCAACCGGATCCCATCCTTGGAGCCACACTTCCCCTCACCCAGGCTGGCCCCCCCAACCTCCCAAGTCCCCGGTCCTGCCCTCAGGCCTCCAAATCCCTCTCCGGACCCCTGAGGAAGGGAGGGGGAGGAAACCACAATCTTGCACCTGTCCCCAAATGGAACAGTTTAGCCAAGCACCTGCTCAATGCCAGGGGCTGGGGGAAGGGAACCCAATAGAATGTTGGTTCCAGCCCCTGAAGACAGACAGACAGACAGACAGACAGGGCAAGGTGAGAAGAAGCCACACAGGGTGGGGGTGGGCAAGGGGCTTGGGGGAAGGTGTCTGAGCTTGGAGATGGGCCAGAGGAGGGGGGGGGGCAGAGGAGCCACTCGGGGTAGAGGGGAGGATGCCAGGGGACTTTCCGGGGTAGAGAGGCCAGGCTGGCTGGAGGAGGGTGACAAGGGGGATGTGGCCGGCCAGTGTGTCCCAAGGACACAGGAGAGCGAAAAATCATGGCGGGCTGCGCACAGCGGGCAGAGAGTTGGACCCGCACCAGGAGGAAGCTGGGAGTCGCTGAAGGCTCGTGAGCGAGCTGAGGGATGACACATTCAGAGCCCCGCTTCAGGAAGCTGAATCAGGCACGTTGTGCAGGACCGTGGGAGGGGCAGAGCCGGAAGCCAGGAGGAGGCAGAGGAGGGGCCCAGGGGGCAGCAGTGGGCAGGCAGAGGGAGCCCCCAAATGCCCTCTTCCCCCAAGGATGCCAGAGCTGGGAAACCCACGCCCCCACTCTATGCTCCATCCTCCACCCCCATGGACCCCTGTTCTCCCAGAGGCTCCCCCTCCCTCCACTCTCCCCTGCCTCTCACACCCTCTGTGTATGCAGCTCCAGCGGGACGCCCAGGGAAGGGCCGGCAGGGGGCACAGGGGGCTCAGGGGGCCCTGGGGGCTCCCTGGGCAGCCGCGGGAGGCGCAGGAAGCTCTACTCGGCGGTACCCGGACGCTCCTTCATGGCCGTGAAGTCCTACCAGGCCCAAGCGGAGGGGGAGATCTCCCTGAGCAAGGGCGAGAAGATCAAAGGTAACAGGGCAGGGCCGGGCCAGGCTGGGGGGCGGGGGGCGGCAGGTGAGCTAACCCCTCAAGGACGGGAAGGCCGAGCACGAACAGTTCTCCAGGGCCTAGAATTTCCAATGCTCTGGAGACCTCAGAGAGCCCCTAGACACCCCTTACACTCTGGAGGAGCATGATGGGTAGCTGCGGCGATCCTGTCCCTCGGGAGGAGGTGTCGAGGCAAAAGAGTGGAAACTAGCATTTGGGGGACACTGACGCCACGCCAGGCCCTGTGGGAGTGCTCCCCTCGCAGGAGCAGCCTTTTGGAAGCGTGTCAGGAGCCCATCTTCTAGTTGAAGGGACAGAGCCTCACACAGGGGCAGCGACTTGCCCCGGGGTCTGAGCCCACGGTCTTCCCTGCCACCCGGTGTGAAGCGTGGAGGCCAAGCCACCTTGGCCACACCTCCTGCCCCCACCAGGTGCTCTCCTCCGAGAACCAGGGTGGGACCCGCTTCAAGGGGCTCTAATGAGACAGGTGTTCGAAGCCTGGCCCATGCGGGGGGCCGGTGCTCCCTGAGCGGCGGCTGCGGTTACTGGGGTTTGCCTCTCTTTGGTTTTCCTGTCTTCTTCTGGAAAATGGTGCCAGCAGCCCTCACATGCAGACTTCTCAGGGCTGTTGACGTGTGTTCTTGGATAGAATGAAGCTTGGAAACAGGAAGCAAGCAGACGCGGCGGTTAATGCAAGGCGGGGGAGCGATCCTTTGCCGACTCCAGGCTACAGAGGAACTGAGTAGTGTAGCGGGTGGAGGGCCAAGCTGCCTGAGTTCGAATCTTGGCTCCACCACCACTTTCCAGCTGGGCGCCCTCAGACAAGTGCCTGCTCTGGGCCTCAGTTTCTTCATCCGTGCAAGGGGACCCTGGGGAGGATTTTAAAAAGTCAGTTCCCTTAAGGCACCCAGGACACTGATTCGCACATAGTCAGCACCAGTTGTCATTATGCTAAGTGGGTCCCCACTGCAGGAGCTTAGAGAGGAGAGAGACAGACAGACAGACAGACAGACAGACCCCGGCTGCCCATGAAAGCTGGGGCGGGAGGGGTCCTCCCATGGGAGACAGGGTTTGAGTGGGGACTTGAAAGGTGTGCAGGGATCGGAGCATCAGGTCGATTGTGTATCGGTATCTGTTTTGCAGCATCTCTTGCCTTGCCTGAAGGCAAGGTCACGTGTCACTGAGCTTTGAGTTGCCAGGACCCAGTTGGATGACCCAGCACACAGGAGGCCTCAGTGCACATGCGCTGAGTGAGTGAATGAGTGCATGAATGGATGGCCAGATGCAGGGGCTAACTGTGGGGGCAGTGCCTCCAGAAGCAGGTGCCTGGAAGTGTGTGTGTGTGTGTGTGTGTGTGTGTGCGCGCGCGCACGCATACTCATGCGCAGAGGGTCAGGTCTGTGCTTTGAGACAGAGTTTGAAAGAAGAAAGGGAAGCTAAGGTCAGAGGGGAGACAACTTCCATGCCTTCTATGCGCTGTATCTTCCGCGTTTCTTTCTGAAATTCGAGCCCAGTACTTCTGTACACGGCCCTGTTTTTGTATCCTTCCACTTCCTTGAAGACACTGAATTGCTTCACAGGGGGCCAAATCCACAGTGCCCCTGAGGTCCTCCACAGCCTGATGAGGTAGCAGGCTCCCTTGGCCCTCAGTGCCTTAGCCCGGCCTGCAAGCACCTCCCCCCCATCCGGTCTCTTTCCTCCACCCACAGGGCACCAGAGACTTCATTGTTCTCTCCATTCCTCGAATGCCCAAGCCCCTTTCCACACCAGGCTCTTTGCACACACCCATTCCTTCTGCCAGGAAAACCTCCCCTTCCTCTCTTTGCTTCTTCTCCTCCTAGGATCCTTCCGGTCTCAGTCTGCATCGCATGTCCCCTGGGACATCATCCTGGCACCTCTTTGCCCTTTGCACCTCGACTTTATATACCCCCATGTGGCCTTTCTTCGGAAACCCTGTCCTTTTCCCCTAAAGTGCTGACCTTAATTTTCAATCATGCAGTCGCTTACGGAGCTACGCCTCTAACAGCTGCCAGCAGGGAAGATCCATGAAGGCAAGAATCACATTTGTTGTGTCCATGAGCCCTCTACCCGGCGTCTAGCCTGGGGCCTGACTCACGACCAGCACTAAATAAAATATTTGTTCAGTGACCAAACAATTGATTCCACGACCACCCAGCCGGTCACTGGAGAGCTAGCCAAGAACCCAGACCCCTCGTCACCCCATCTCCCACTCTCTTCCATGACCTTGAGTGTCTCCTCGATTTGGTTTCCCCAGATTCCGCCCCCCCCCCCGAGGGTGGCAGTGTTTAAGCCGGGGGAAAGCATCAGATGGCCCCAGCCCAAATCCTAGTGTGGCTTACGCCATCTCTGGGCAGGGGGCTCTTCTGCGTTCGTGTCTGTAAAATGGGAAATCAGTTGTTGCCTCCCCAGGTAGGTGCAAGGAGTGAGTGAGGGAAGTATGTGAAGGGACGGAGTGGAGACAGAGCAAATGACCTGGGCTCCCTGAGCCTCAGATTCCCCATCGGTAAAATGGGGATAGTAAAAGTGTCCCTTCTTAGGGCTCTGGCCACGAGTGAGAATTCGATAATCATTAGCTGTCCCTGATGCCCAGCTTTGCATTTCAGCACCCGGCACGGCCACACCAGACGCCGAGCAGGTAGTCAGGACACGTGTTCTATGGCTAAGAGATGAGGCCGGCAGGAAAGGGCTGTCAGGTACAGGTGGCGGAGAGAAAGAGGGGATTCCAATCTCTCCTCCCTTCCTTCCGGAGCCAGGGGAAGCAAAGAGAGGCAGAGGGAAGGGTCTGGGAGCAAATGACAGAGGTTTGAGTGGCAAGGAGACGGCGGCCAGTGGCAGAGGGCACTGATAAGAATGTCAAAGGGTTTAGGGAGTCTAGGAGGGTTTAGGAAAATTACAGAACAATCAAGCTGTCCCTGGCTACCAGGGGAGATGAGGGCTCTTTGTGAATGTGTCCATAACCCCTGAGGACCGTGTCACCAGACCCAGCCCTTTTTCCAGGGCATCCTCATGTTCCCATTGGATTCAGAAGCTAGAAAGCAGGAGCGATATGGTTTGGTTCCCCCCGCCAACTCCCTCATCCCTTCCTTGGGCATTTTTTAAAGATGCTCTTGGGCCAGGCCCTGTGCTAGGCGCCGGGCACTGTGGAAAGGCTGTGCATCGAGTACGTTGGGGGTGGGGGGCAACATGGAAACGTGGAAATGTTTCTGTGTCCCTGCTCCCCATCCAGTGCTTAGCATCGGGGAAGGAGGCTTCTGGGAAGGCCAAGTCAAAGGTCGCATTGGCTGGTTCCCCTCTGACTGCCTGGAAGAGGTGGCAAACCGCTCCCAGGAGGGAAAGCAAGGTAATGAAGACTTGCCAGTTGTCCCCAATGCATCCTAGGGTTCTCATGTCCCTTCCTTTCCCCCTCCCGATGGGGGTGGGGCACTGGGAGGTAGATGGGACAGCTTGGGCCAGGACCCCCAGGGGTGGGCTCATGGTTTCCAGAGCGAGGGTCCAAGGCCGTCCCTTGTCCCCCTGCAGAAAGCCGCAGTGACAAGGCAAAGAGACTCTTCCGGCATTATACCGTGGGCTCCTACGACAGCTTTGATGCCCCAAGGTAAATGTCCTACACCCTCGGGTGCCCCTCACCCCAAGCTCCCTTCATATTCCACCTTTAAATATTTCCACCACCTCTAAGCCTCCTTCCTGCTCCCTCCAAAGTTTGATCCAGAGGTGGGAGAAGGCAGAGGTAGCTTGAGACCACAAGCCCAGTCCCAAACCATCCTGGGCAGCCACTGAGACTGCCCAGTTTTGGGGTAGCCTGAGACCAGTGGGGTGGACAGCTGAGGATGGGGAAGCTCGTGTGTGTGGCTGGCTGGAGGCCTTTGTCTCCTTCATGTGCCCCATCTTTATGTGCAGCACAGGTGTGTACATCCCATGCCTCGCACCGGCGTGGGGAGGGGGGCGGGCAGAGCTGGGCCAGGAGGGGTGGGGGTGGAGAGACGGGCACACTGACACCTTTCCCCTCCCTGGCTGCTGGCTGACTTGCTTCAGAAGCTTGATGGATGGGATTGGCCCAGGGAGGTGAGAGGGGAGGGGAAGGGGGGGGCACGGGGTCAGGAATGGGAAGAAAGGGTGCCTGGGGATGTATGGACTTGTGTGTGCACGACCAGAGTTGGTTTCCCTGTGCGTGAACATCTTACACAGGCGAGCGTCCTTGTACGGATTCTCCGAGTGTGTTCTTGCCCATGTGTCTCTGTAGGTGCGCATGACACGTGTCTGTGTGCATGGGTGGCTCAAGAGGCCCCTAGACGTATAGCCCTGTGTATATACATGCCCATGACGGTGAAAGGATCTGTCCCAGTCTGTGTAGATGGGTGCTCTGTGGCTTTCATTTACGGGCACACGATTGAGGCTAATCGTGCGGCTGCCTCTGCACATCTGTGTTTCCCTGAATCTGTGTGTCTGAGAACGAGGCAAGTGTTTCCGGGGATGTCAGTGTGTCTGCTTACCTTGTATGGACAGGTGGGTTTCTGCACACGTCTCTGTCTCTTTCTCTGCATGTCACTGTGCGTGCGTGTCAGCCCATAAAATCGTGTGCATGCATTTGCATCTGTCCGATTGATCTGGAATTGAGGACCTGGGGCATTGGGGGAGGGGAGGGCAGAAGAGGGGAGGATTCCAGGCCTTGGGCTTCCAGGAGGGCAAGACTGTGGGAGAGGGAGGTCATAATTGGGTGTCTGAAAGATGACACCCTCCCCCACCACTCCCCCCATCCAGGGAAGGGTCTCCTTGTTTGTAGCATCCTTCCATTAAATGTGTCCAAACCTATGTGTCTGTGTTCTGGCCAGTGGGGACGGGCAGGGGGGGAAGGGGGGGACAAGATGGGGAGAGAGGGTGGGGCTGGGGTGCCACCCTGCGCCCGGAGTGTCTGAGGCGCTTGACCATTGTGTGTGTTCACCTGGCACGTCTCTGGCTCTGGGCACCGGGTGAGTATCGAGGTCCCCCCACCCCAAATCTCCCTATCAGCCTCTGCCTCCTGTCTCTGACAGTGTCTCTCTGGGTCTCTCCTTGGCCTCGGTCTGGGAGTCGCTTGCTCTACCAGCTGGAGGGGGGGGGGTGGCCCCTCTTACCCTCAGCTTCTTCCTTCTCCTTTCCCTAGCTCTGTCCTGTCAACTTCATTCCCTCCCCTTCTCTCCTCTTTGTGCCCACTGGCATGTGCTGCTCTGTGTGGTGTGTCTGAGGCTCTTCCCCTTCGGCCTCCCCGCTGCTCTCCCTGACCCTGTCTGAGGTGGCCCTGCCTGTGTTGTGTGCCCTGCATCCCTGCTGGAACTGTAAGGTCCTGGCCTGTGCCACCCTCTCTCCTCTCCTTGGGAGCCTACGGTCTCTCCTCTCTTGAGTGAGCTCTGGTGTGTGTATGTCCCTCTCCTGAGCTTCTTTGGGGGAGGGGTGTCTCTCACCGCTCTGGGGCCCAGTCTCAATGTTTCTAGCCTTCCCTTCCTGGCCCTTCCACACTGTGTTGGGGTGCGTTATGCGTCGGTCTGCGATGGGGGGCGGGGGAGGGGGCTGTGCGTCCCCTCCCGGGGCCTCGCTCACCGTGGTATCCCTGCCTGGGAAGTGGGGCTCTGTTCGCGCGTCCCCGCACGCGGTTGCGAGGCATCTTGTATGGTGTTGTGCGTCTCTCTCCGCTCTCCCTCGCTCTGCACCTGCGCGGGAGGGCCCTGGAGGGGGGAGGGGGTTAAGGGGGGGGCCCAGACCGGAAGTGCCTCCCCCTTCTCCTCCCCCCCCCCCGCGCCTCGCCCCTCCCCCTTCTCCCGCCAAGGGGGCCCCCGCGTTCCCCTCCCGGCCCCCTCCCCCCCCTGCCCGGCCCCCTCCGCCGCCCGGCGCAGGACGCCAAGGGGTTAAAGCCTCGCGCCCGGCGCCCGCCTCCGGAGCTGTCCGCGGTGCTGAAGCCGGCGCCGTCCGCGGTCCTCGCGCTCCCGCCGCGGCCCGACCCCGCGCCCCGCGCCCCCGCGCCCCCCGGCATGTGAGCCCCCGGCCCTGCCCTCCCTCCCGCGGGAGGGTGCGCGCCCCCTCCCCCTCCCCCCTCCCGGCGCGGGTCAGCATGAGGCGGGGCCTGGGGGCCCGGACACGGGGGTTCGGCCGAGCGGGGACGGGGACGCGGCGGCGGCGGCGGCGGCGGGGGCGGCCGGCACCGGGACCGGGGCCGGGGCCGGGGCCGCGGCGGCGATGGCTTTGTCTGCGGTCGGCGGCGGCGGGGGTCTCGGGGGCGGCCCCGGTGGGGGCTCCCTGCCGCAGCCGCCCCCCGCGCTCTCCTCCAGCTGGCCGGCCCTGGGGCCCCGGCGGCGCAGCGTCTGGTACATCTACAGGTAACGAAGCGCGCCGCCCCTTTTCTCCCCGGCAGGCTGGGAGGCCCCGGCCCGGCCCGCTGTGACGACCCTCCCCCCCGCCGCTAATCCTCCAGCCTTGGGACTCCTCCCCGCCCCCCCCAAGCCGCCCCTCTTCCAGCCCCTCTCCCCTCACCTTCTCTCAGTGGTAAACCGTTTTGGACCCCTCTTCTCAATCCTTCTCCCATCCCCGTCCCTGGGCCTCTCTCTCCGAGCCCCCCCACCACACACACGCATACATTCCTCAGCCCCCTTCCAGGCCCTTCCAGGCCCCCTTGTCTCTTCCTCCACAGCCTTGCCCCCAGTCAGACCCTCCAAACGGACCCCACTCGGGGATTTCGAACCCACTACCTCTTCCTGCCCCCCTCACCGCCCCCATTCTGTGGAGCGCTCCCCCTCAGGCACCTACATTCCAGGCCCCTATTCCTCTGATCCCCATCTCCCCACACCCCTTTGCAGAGTTGGCAAGTCCCCCCATTCATACCCCTCTCTCCCATTCACAGTCATCCCCCCCATCACACACACATCCCACCCCCGGCCTCCCCTCCCCTCCCCTCCTCTTTTTCCGCTGCGTGTCACTGTGCGACTGTGCATGTGTCAGTGTGGCTGTGTCGATGTGCGTGCGTGTGTGACTGCCTGCAGCTGTGTGCGCACGCGTGTGTGTATGTGTGTGTGTGAGAGAGAAAGAGAGAGTGAGAGAGAGAGATGGAGAGATGGTGGGCTCCCAGCCCCCCACCACAGCTGTGTCCATCTGTGTGTCCCTGCTTGACGGTGTCTGTCTCTGTGTGCAATTTGGAGCGATAAAGAGGCTGTCTGGGGACTGTGTGTGTGTGTGTGTGTGTGTGTGTGTGATGGAGTGGGCCTGTCCCAGGGACTGCGGCTGTGTTTCCCAATACCTCCCCTCCCATGCCAGGCCTGTCCCCTCCCCCACAGGCCCCCCTTTTCTACACTCTCCATGTGTCTCTGTCCCCATGTGCCCCTCTCCCTGCTTCCAGGGGGTCTGTGCCTGTGTGGGGCAGGTGTGCTGAGCCCCGGCCGGGCTTCTGCACCAGGGAGCTGCATCTGCTTGTGTGTGCTACTTCTCAGCACGGGAAGGGGCTGCTTCCCCGCGCGGGGGGCCTCTGTGCAGGCCATGGAGAGACGCTTGGAGCCGGGGACATAGGGAGGGACCCAGTACCCGAGGGGGTGCCTTGTACGGCAGCAAGCTCTGGGCTGTGGGATCCTGGGTGTGTGAGAGGCACCTCTGGGGTGGGGGTGGGGGGAGTGGATGCTGCTGCGGTCTCTGTGTGTGGGATCCGGAGAACAAGAGCTGGCCGCTGGGCTCCAGAGGCCACTCTGGGGTGGCCGAGGGATGGCCTGGGGGGGAGCATTGTGCGTGCTCCTGCAGGGCAGGTAGTCAGTCAGCAGTAGGAGCGCGGATGGGGCTTCGCGTGGGTAGCGAGTACTGGGGCAGGGGTGGGGGCAGGGGGTCTCCGTCGGAAGGTGGCCGAGGAGAATGGAACAGGGGAGAGTGGGGGACCCTGAAGTTGGGGGGAACAGGGGTGCTGGAGCAGAGAGGGTGCGTGGGGTGTGTGGGGAAATGGGGTGAAGAGGGAAAGGCAGGATCTGTGAGGAGGGTTTGGGGGTGGGGATCCAAGGCGGCACAGGGAGAGCACGGAGAGGATGCAGGGAATATAAATGAAATGCAGCTGCAAGTATCAGGAGGCGGAAGGGTGTGTGAGGAAGTGAGTTGAGGGTGCAGAAGTGGGAAGAGGCTTCCACGGATGAGAATGCGGGGGACTCGGGAGTATGGGAGGGACCTGGGGTGCTGTAGGGGACACAGTGGGGTTGCCTACTGAAGCGTGAGAAGACCTGGGAAGGGTGAGGCCAACGGAGGGGGAGGGAGGTCCCGGAGGTCTGCGGAGGACCCTTTGGGGAAGGGGCTGGCGGGTGTGCAGAGGCCAAGTCGGAGGTGGAGGGGTGGCCCCGTGGCGTGTGATGAGGGCTGACAGAAGCGAGAGCTAATGAGGGGGGGCCGGGACAACGTGGAGCTTTCAGATGGCGTGGAGGAGCAGGGGGCGAGGTGCAGAGGGGTGAAGGGGCATCCACAGGAGCCGAGGATGGGGGACATTGAGCTGAGGGAAACTGTCGGGGCAACAGGACAGTTGGAAGGCTGGAGGAGGACGCGGTGGCATGGGGGAAACATCACGGTGGCCGGAGACTGGGTGAGAAAGTCACGGGAGTGGGGACAGAAAGGAGCACATCCGGATGGGGACGCTTGAGAGGGAGGGACAGAGGTGGCATTGTGACGATCTGAGGGGGTTTGGACATCGCTGGGGTGTATGGGTTGCCTGTGAGGAATTCAGATCTTGGCTCTGACCCTTTTCCAGCTGGCGTGGTCTCGAGCATGTACTTCCCTGTGCCTCAGTTTCCTCGTTGATAAAATGGGAACAGTAACAGCCACCCCCATCCAGGGGTGTTGTGAGGCAATGTGAATAAATAAATGTAAAATGCACGCAACGGCATCTGGCATTCAGCAATGGGTCACTGGATGTCACTCATTGCCGTGCTACTGGCATAGCCTGGGATACGTTTCAGGCACTGAATGGGGGCGGTGGGGGGGGGAAGCTCATGGCCAATTTGGGGCAGATGTATGTGTGTGGAGGTATCTGAGTGCAGTCAAGTGGGGGATGTTATACCTGCATTTACCCAGGTGTTTCCTTCTGTGTTTTTGAAGATTACTCACCGCGTGACCTTAGGCAAGTTACTTGACCTTTCTGTGCCGCTCTTTCCTTACCCATAAAGTGGAAATAGCACTTATGCCTACCTCAGAGGCTGGCTGTGAGAGACACTTGAGTTATTTAGCTGTGAAGGGTTTCAGATACTGACTTGCACATGGCCAGTGTTTCTTCCTGGGATATGATGGATATGGGAGTTTTATTGAATCACATTGGGGGCTGGGGGGTTTGAGGAAGGCTTATGTCTGGAGTGGGAGGATAACGTGGGGGTAAAAGAGGGATGCCAGGGGCCGGGGAGAGGTGTGGGAGAATGTAGGGGTTGGTAGCAGGAACGGAAGGAGAAACGGCTGCCAGCGAGGGATGAAGGATGGGCACTGGTGGCTGCTGGGGACCTGGAGATCCAGAGCGGATATGGACGTAGCAAGGGCAGAAGGGCTCCGTGGAATTTGTCGGGCCGGGACGGCGGTGGGCATCCCAGAGTGCATGGGCGGGAGCAAGGGAGCCCCGACCTCTGAACCAATTTCTGTGGGCCTTGGCCTCGGCCCCTTCCTTCTGCCTCCCGTCTCTTCCCCTCTCCTCCCTCACTCCTCCGAAACCTCGTCCCTCCGCTCTTCCCACACCCCTTCCACCCTGCTACAAGGGCGACCTATCCCTGGCTTGAGGAGAAGATCAAGAAGACCTGATAGGTAGGGTGTGGCGCGTTTAATGGACCGTGGTGAACTTGGAGCGAGAGCGGTTGCTAGGCGTGTCTGCGTGTGCACACGCAGGTGCAGAACGCTGTCTCTGTGGTCCAGATGTATGGATGTGACAGCGACAGTGGAGGTCGTGGGGTCATGAGAGCGCACAGGGCTGCCGGTGTGGCGGGGGATGGTGCCGAAATACAGTAGGAGCACAGTGGGTATTATTGGCGTGTGCTGGGATGTGTTCAGGGGGCGGGTTATGGGAATATACTGAGATCCAAGTGAGGGGGAGTTATTATTGGAGCATACTGGGATGTGTGGGGGTGTTACCGAAACCTACTGGAGTATGCGTGGAGGGCTGTTTTGCCGAATCCGTGAGACTCGGTGATTAAAGTGCGCGGGGAGCACGCTTGTTGCTGGAGTGTGTTAGGGCTGGTGGATATTATTGGGATATACTGAGGGGTCTGCGTCTGTGCTGGAAGGGTCTCAGACGTGACCACAGGCCGCCCGGGGTGCAGCGGGGCGTGCGTTCTGGGGGACTGAGGGTGTTCCTGGGGCTGCCGAGGGGAGTGGGGCTGGATCAGGGTGCTTGGGTATTTCCGCTGTATACTGGGGTTCCTGGAACGGAATGGATATGTCATCTTGAGGCGCACAGTGGTGATGTCAAGGCTTTGGGGCTGTTATCTGAGCGAGCCCAGGCAGGGGTTGAGATTCGTGGAATATGTTTGGGTTTCATTGAACTCTCCTGGGTACGTGACCATTACCTAAATGTGCTGACAGGCTTTGGTGGCGGTAGGGGACTATCTGCGTATTCACGGGTCGTTTGCATTTGCATTTTACTGGAATCTATCCAGCGCGTGAAGGAGATGCATTTGAGGTAGACCAGGGAACAGAGAAGTCACTGCTGTGCGCTAGAACTTTCTCCAATGATAGAAATGTTCTGTATCTGCACTGTCCCGCATGGTAACCACTGGCCACATGTGGCTACTGGGCACTTTGAAACGTGGCCAGTGAGACTGAGGAACTGAATTTCCCTGTTTGATCTTTATCTATTTTTAAATTTGTTTAAGTGTTTTTTTATTTATTTGGAGAGAGGGAGGGCGCGAGCGGGGGGTAGGGGCAGAGAGGGAGAGAGAATACCAGGCAGGCTCCACACGGTCAGTGCGGAGCCTAACGTGGGGGCTCGATCTCCCGGACCGTGAGATCGTGACCTGAGCCGAAATCGAGAGTCAGACGCTTAACCTCCTGAACCACCCAGGTCCCCTCTCAATTTAATTTTTAATCACTTTGCGTATAAATAGCCACATACATGTAGCAGCCACCATATTGTGCCATGCTGACTAAGCGATAATACAATGTGCCTGGGTACCTGGGGAGGTGTTACTGTAGGATATATATAGTCAAGGAGTTGGGAGGGGTATTATGGAAGTACACGTGTCCTCTGGACCTAGTAACTCGACCAAAGGCATTGAAAGAATCCTACCCAGCATGATGACTATGTGCCCGGCACTGTGCTTCTTAACTATTTTGGTACGGAACCCCCATAGCGACCTCGTCTGGTAGGGCCTTTTATTGTCTCACATGGTAGACAAGGAAACTGAGGCCCAAAAGGTTAAAGTCTTGGGCTCAAGGTCACCGACAGGAAGTGGCTAGCAGGAGCTCAAAGCGGGCTGTCTGGTGATCTGGCGGCTTACCTCCCTGTCCCTCACGCTGTGCCGGCACACAGTGGGCTTGGTAGCCGCTTGCTGAATGGATGGGTGGATGGAGGCATGGATGGATGAATGAGGAAAGGCTGAGTGGGAGAGCAAGCAGCCCGGGCTCTGAGGGGGAGGCCTGTCAGGGCTGCTGCAAGCAAACACTAGCGGAGTGGGTGAGGAAGATCCTCGGGGGGGGGGGGGTGGGGGATGAATGGTTCTGGAGCAGGGGCTCAGGTCGCCGGGTTGCTGATGGAGCACAGACTCCGTGTCTCATAATCCCTTCTCCACCCCACCCCCCTCGCCAGCGATTACATCATTAAGGAGAAGACAGTCTTGCTGCAGAAGAAGGACAGTGAGGGCTTTGGGTTCGTGCTCCGGGGGGCCAAGGGTGAGTGCCGGCCGGGGAGGAGATGGGAGAAGGGCTCTCTGACCCAGGGGGATGGACAGGGGAAGGGACCCCAGCCCACCCACCACCCCACCCCAGGGTGCCGGTCCTTCAGCTACGATGAGGCCTCTGTGACTTGGGTCTGAGCCCCATCCCCTGCTCGGCCTCTCCACCCCCTCCCCTCCGACCCCGCCGGCTCCTCCCCATCTGCAGCGCAGACCCCCATCGAGGAGTTCACCCCCACCCCGGCCTTCCCGGCGCTGCAGTATCTGGAGTCCGTGGATGAGGGTGGCGTGGCATGGCGAGCTGGACTGCGGATGGGAGACTTCCTCATCGAGGTGAGTCCTGACCCCCGGCCCCAGGGGCCTTCCCAAGTGCCAGCCTCAGCATACCTTGCACAGATACTGCTTCCCCCTCCCCCACGCCAGGAACCCTGGCGACGAATCCCCAGGCCCCTCCTGATTCACACCAGGATCTGGCTGCCCACATGTAGACTCTTTTTGCACCAGGCCTCCCAGCCCCCCAGCCCGCACCCCAGCCAGCCTCCTCCTTCTCCAGGGGTTCCTTCTGAAGGCCTCTCTGAAGCATCTCAAAAGAAAACAGAGCTGTCCCCCGGTGCACGCGCGCGCGCACACACACACACACACACACACACACACACATTGCAAGGGGGGGGACAAGGAGGGAGAGAAAGGTGAATCGGGTGAGCCCAGCCCCTTAACCCTGGGGCCAGGAAAATTAGGGTCTTGTAAGGGGAAGGGTGGGGGGGGAGGGTCAAGGGGAGGGAGGAATGACCAACAGTGCTGTAAAGCGGGCAAAGCAGGAGGTCACTCAGCTGGGGACTCTGAAGCTGAAAGCATCCCTCGCCTCACCTACTCTGTGTGGTTTGGGGGCATCTGTGCCACAGGTGAACGGGCAGAATGTGGTGAAGGTCGGCCACCGACAGGTGGTGAACATGATCCGCCAAGGGGGCAACACGCTGATGGTCAAGGTGGTGATGGTCACCAGGCACCCGGACATGGATGAGGCTGTCCATAAGAAAGGTGCTTCTCCTCCTCATTTGCGTGGCCAGACCTGGGCACCCCACTGCCACCAGACTAAGGTCTTCAGAAGCCCTAATGGCTTAATGGTCCCCACCACTGGCCTTCCCTTCCCCAGGGCTGCTTGTTTGTGACCCTTCTGGGGAGAAACTGATACGGGGAGGAGGGCTCAGCATGCTGGTGGCAGCTGTCTCTGGTATCCGGGAGCACTGGTGGTGGTGGTAGGGGTCACGGGCCTTCTGTCCATGGTACTGATGCCTCGCCCCCGCCATCACCTTCCAGCACCCCAGCAGGCTAAGCGGCTCCCGCCCCCAGCCATCTCTCTTCGTTCCAAGTCCATGACCTCAGAGCTGGAGGAGATGGGTGAGCCTGTGGGGCTGCTGGGGTCCAGGCGCTGGGGAGGGAGAGGGGCAGAAGGGGGGCTGAACCAGACCTTGAGTTTGTTAGTGTTGTTAGTGACCAGGGGTCCTCGTCCTCAACCTGTCCCCCAGTCCATGGGTCAGACTCTCTGTGGCCTGCGTGTGTGTCGCTGGGAAGGGGCGTCTGAGAGTCGACTTTCCTCTGTCCTCTTATATCTGTTTCTCTGTCGAGTCTCTCTCTGGGTCTGCACGTCCCTCCCTACGGGTCCCTATTTCCTTTCTGGCTTCTCTCCACCTGCCCCACCTCACGCCCACCCCCATTCTCTATCTCTTCCTCCACCAGCTTCCCCACCCTCCCCTGACAGAAAGGAAGGCCAGCCCCTCCCCAGACAGGGCCGAGTGGACCTGGGGGGTCCCGTTTCCCCTGACAGGGGGCAGATGGGGCAGCTGACCACCCCTACCCTGAGGGAGGAGGGTGTTCCAGAGAGGGGGCCCCTCGCCTCCCCCCTGAAGTCCTAACTCTTGGCTCCTCTACTGCCTCTCCCCCGGGCTAGTCTCCCCCTGGAAGAAGAAGAGTGGTGAGTGGGCACAGGACTGGCGGGGGGGGCCCCCCCCCGTCCCCATCCCGCCGGCGGACTCGCCCCTCCCCGACCCGGGCCCTTCACTGCCCCACTCGCGCTTGCGCACGCCCGCTGGTCGCACCCGCTGGCCACGCCCACTGGCCGAGCCCGCTCCGCCCCGTCCCTCGGGGCGCCCCTGGACTTCATCCGCATCCTTTGCCCACAGAGTACGAGCAGCAGCCTCCGCCGGTGCCCAGCATGGAGAAAAAGCGGACCGTGTATCAGATGGCTCTCAGTAAGATGGCCCACCCCGGGCTCCCCGGGCTGCCCAGGACCCCTGACCCCACGCCCCCTGGGGTGCAGGAGCCACTCCGACCCTGCTCCCGCCTGTGCACCCTCTGGCCATCTCCGAGCTGAGCCGATCACCTCACACCCCAGCCTTGCCCCAGCCATCAAGTATGAGCTCCCACTTCTGTCCGCAGCCTCTCCCTCAACTTCTTCTTGCCCCACCCCCACCCCTCCACCTTCCCTCCTAGGACGATTGTCCTATTTGCTGCCCTCACCTCTTCCCACCGCTGGGCCCTGCCTTCTGGGCTGGAGACTGTGTCCATGGGGATGGGTGCCCTTTTCTGGTCCACACAAAACGTTGTCTGGGCTCCCGGCAGCTCCGTCTCTGGTGAGGCCAAAGCAAGCTTCATTGCACTGCCTCTTCCGCCTCCCCTTAGACAAACTGGATGAAATTTTGGCGGCAGCTCAGCAGACCATCAGTGCAAGCGAGAGTCCTGGACCTGGCGGCCTCGCGTCGCTGGGCAAACACCGGCCCAAAGGCTTCTTTGCCACCGAGGTGAGCTGCCTGCACTGGGGGACGGGGGCGTAGTGGTGAAGAGGCTGGGGGTGCACACGCCAACCTGGCACCTCTGTCCTGTTCCTTGCAAACCCTTCCTGACCCCACTGTGTTTACCGTCGATCCAGGAGGGGCACCGCGCTTCCTGGGTCCCTTCCTTTCTCCCCATTCTGGGGGCTTCCTTTCCTCCCTGCCCATCCTTTTCCTGATTCTCCTCCTAAATCTTGCTTCCTGTTCCCTCACCCCCTGCTCCTCACACTCTCTCCTCCATCTCTGTCCCACTTCAAGAGTCTCAGGGAAGGCAAAACGATGTCCTGGATGGCAGTCCCTGGCAGAGGCCCAGCACACGATAATAGGTGCTCAACAAGTGGGGGTTATTCAAATATTAATTATTAGCTCTGTCTCCGCTCTGCTTTTCCCTGTGACAGAGTGTCGTGGGCGCTGATCATATTTTGGACACTACATTTCACATGGGTTATCTCATTCATTTGTAGGATCGGTTATTAGCTCATTTCCAGAGGGGAAACTGAGGCTCAGAGAGGGAGGCAGTATTTCAACTGGATCCATGGCCCTGACTCTTCTGGTGGGCCTGCTGGTCCCTCCGTGGCAGGCTTGTCATTGGGCCGGGCCCCTTCATGGGGCCACCAGCCCCGCTGGTGCCTCTTCCCACCCTCCAGCCTCTCCTCCAAAGGTCACACACCACCCTTCCTCTCTCTTAGCGCTTCCTACTTTTCTGTGCTCAGGCCCTGCCCTCTGACCCTGACCTCTGAACCCCTCTTCCAATAGACTGCACCCACCACTCGGTGGCCAAGGGGCTATTTACTCTAAAACCAGATTCTCTGGCTTTTGGGGGACCATGGATCCCCCTTGGAAGGCTGGGATAGTCCTCAGAATAATGCTTATAAACATAAAATACATAAGGAAACAAAAGAAGCCAATTACACTGATACTACAGTTATCAAAATATTTTTTTTAAGTTCGTTTATTTATTTTGAGAGGCGGGAGAGGGGCAGAAGGAGGGACAGAGAGAGAGGATCCCAAGCAGGCTCCGCACTGTCCGCGCAGAGCCCAACGCGGGGCTTGAACTTACGAACCGTGAGATCATGACCTGAGCCGAAACCAAGAGTTGGACGCTTAACCGACTGAGCCACCCGAGCGCCCCTCAAAATATTTTGAAAAGCAAAATTCGTGGGGCGCCTGGCTGGCTCAGTCAGTCGAGCGTGCAATTCTTGATTTCAGGGTCACGAGTTCAAGCCCCACGTTGGGCCTAGAGCTTACTTAAACACACACACACACACACACACACACACACACACACACAGTAAAAGCAAAACTTGTGATACAGTAATATTGGTGCCTTTTTGTCAACACATTAGCCACCAAGACCTCGTG
The DNA here is from genome assembly GCF_028018385.1 of Neofelis nebulosa. NCBI lineage: Eukaryota > Metazoa > Chordata > Mammalia > Carnivora > Felidae > Neofelis > Neofelis nebulosa. Next base: position 7,830,243 of record NC_080798.1, read on the forward strand.
ATGGATCTTAACTCCTCTAACGTAAAAGTCATGAGGAGCATAAACACTATTTCAAGAAATCTGCAACCATGTGATGGGATATGGAAATATCTGTGATTTCTATTGGGGATACAGTCACGGGTCTGGCCAAGACCAGCTCCGTTTGTTGCCTCCATCCCTCCCCCGAAGGTCAGCACAGAAGTGCACAAGCAGTCAAGCCAGGCAGACCTGCCTTCCAATCCTGACCTCCTCTGACTTCCTGTGTTACTTGGACCACACTACTCCATTTCTCTGCATCTCAGTTTCCCGCTCCGTACAGTGGGGCTAAAGCCAATCTTGCGGGTCTTTCTGAGGATTGAATGAGATCAGCTCCTAGCACAGCAGGCTCTCAATAGACGCTGAGCCCTCTTAGGCCATAAAATAAACTGGAGACCCCACAACGACTTACCAGTGAGCCTTGTACGTGCCCCCCAGAGATCCTACAACGGCATCTCAGGTGCAGAGTCTCCAAAATACACAGAGGGCGAGTCCCGTTTTCGTTTACACAACAAACGCGTGGCTTATCCACCAAGTGCCAGCCAGCCAGCATGCCAGCCCCTCCCCGTGTGAACCGTGCTTACGGCCAGACAAGATCCCAGCCCTCACAGAATTCACCATCTGAGCTCCAGAGACATCCCCCAGGTGGGCCCAGACGTGGGCCAATAAGGTGGGGAGGGGGCGGTACTGAGGGACCTCCCGATGGCAACAGTGGGGGTGCAGACCCCAGGCAGGTCCACCGTAGGTCGGTCGAGGTGCCTCTTGGGCTGTCTCCTCCTAGGGTTCTGCTGCCCATCCATCTGTCCTCCCCTCTGTGAGGCTTTGGCTATCTCAGCTGCTCTCTCTCTTGCCTGGTCACTGACTCCAAGGGGTCATCCCACTACTGTCCCCCCCTTCTGCCCAGTCTCTGTCTGGGTGCCAGTTTCAGCCTTTCTCTGGACTCAGTTTTCCCCCTGATTATTGTGACCGTACCCTTTTGGTCCCATTCTCTGACTCTTTGCCTCCTGGGGCCTGCCTGGCCCTCCCCGTCTCAGGGCCTCTCAGGACTGCCTCTCTTCCTGCTTTGTTGGGGCGCTCTCTCTTGCCATCGCTGTCTCATTTCCCCTCCTGCCCTCCCCCAACCCCCGGCTCTGAATCCCCATCTCTGTCTCTTTCTCCCCATCTGTCTGCCTTTGCCTGTCTCTGTCTCACCGTCTGTCTCTCCCTCCGCTCTCTCCCCCGTCACCCCCTCAGCTCTCTCCCCCGTCACCCCTTTCAGGGGCTGTCTCCGTGGCACTCGTTTCTCAGCCCATCTTCAGCCTCCAGCCTGGGCACGCACTCTGCCCTTGAGGCCCCAGACCCACCACCGGCCCACGAGGTGGCACAGGAGGAGGGCTGGACCTCTGGCTGAGTCGCTGGGGAGGAGTCTGCCCGCAGCCGGTGACGTCACGCGCACCCGGGCACTCTGATTGGCTGCCCCCGCTGCGCGGGAGGGGACGCTCCGGCGTTCATCGTCGGAGGTCAGCCTGTCCCACCTTGAGTCAGTGTGCCCCTCAGGCAGTCAGTCCAACCGCCTCCTCAGACCCTATTATGATTTCTCCATCAGTCTGGCGTCTCCTCTGCCACGCTGACCCCTTTTGTGTCAAGCTAACCCATTATTTGATCCCTCCTCTTCCACTTAGAAGTGTCTTCTGTTCGTGTGCCAATCTGGCGCCTCTCCCTGCACTCTGCACTCTCTTCAGACAAAGGCACCCCTCCCCTCTCATTGTGAACCCCCTTTTGTCACTCTGCCCCCCACCCCTCCCGACTCCCATGCTTCCTGCCAGATGCTTCCCTCACCTTCCTTGCCACCTCCCCATTATCCCTTGCTTGCCCTCCCCAGCCTGGACTCTGTATTCAGTGTCCTGTCCAGGACTGCTTCTGCCCCCCGTGGTCCCTGCATCCTTTCTGACTGGGTGCTCCCCCCCCCCCCCCCATCATTTTGCACACATTTACTGAGCACCCGGTATACGCTGGACCCACTGCTCAGCCCTGGGGATGCGGGAGTAAGCCAATCCAGGCCACTTCTATTAGAGAATTTACATTTGGGGGCAGGGGGTGGATTTGGCACAATTGGGGTCCGCTACGTGTAAGAGAAACCCCGGAACAGCGGGGGCTGACAAGGCAAGTCCCGTCTCTGTGATATTGACGAAGGCTGGAGTAGGGAGTCCCAGGGGCAGGCGCCATGGTCACGAAGACCCAGGATCCTTCCCACTTTCCGCTGCACCATCCTGGCTTTCTTGCCAACCATGAGGTCACCTCACGGTCCAAGATGGCTGGCGGGCTAGCTGTGGCACCAGCCTTCCAGATGTCAGGAACAAGGAAGAACGGAAAGGCAGAAAGGCTAAAGAGGGCGCATTGTTGCTTCTGGGGTCACCTCTGAAGAGACCTCCCCAAAGAAACACGCAACACTTCCACTCGTGCATCTGTGCAGGCCTCACAGCTGCAAGGGAGTCTGGGAAATATAGTCTCAATAGGTGCTAAGGGAGATTTAAAAAAATTTTTTTAATGTTTTATTTACTTTTGAGAGAGAAAGAGTGCAAGTCGGGGCGGGGGGGGGGGGGTCAGGCCGAGAAAGAAGGAGAGAATCTGAAGTAGGCTTCAGGCTCTGAGCTGTCAGCACAGAGCGCGACGTGGGGCTTGAACCCACGAACTGTGGCAGTTGGATGCTTAACTGACTGAGCCGCCCAGGCGCCCCTGGGGTTTTCTTATCAAGGAAGAAGAGTAGAATGGGAATTGGGTAGGCTCCTTGCCCTGGGAGACAGACAATAAACAAAAAAGCAAATAATTATAATAACTCTCGTTATTAATACCAGAGTATAATTGGCAAGTTTCCCCAAGCAGGGATAAGTGGGTGCAGAGTAGTAAAAGGAATCCTCTCCAGGGAGACATCTGAAATTAATAGATGCCGTCCATTATCGCCCTTCTACAACCTGGCCGACCTCTTCTCCCACCCCTCAACACCCCTGCTCACCCAGTCCATACATGTCGGCCTCCTGCCGGTTCCTTGAGCACATCACACTCACTCCTACCTCAGGACATTTGCACTTCCTGTTCCCTCTGCCCGCAATACTCTTCCCCTGGCTGTATGCATGGCTCCCTTCCTCTAGGGTTTACTCAAATTACATCTTCACAGAAAGTCCTTCCTTGACTGCAGTACTTTATCTCATTTTTTTTAAGTTTGTTTATTTTGAGAGAGAGAAAGAGAGAGAGGGGGGGGAAGGGGCAGAGAGAGAGGGAGAGAAAGAATCCCAAGCAGGCTCCGTGCTGTCAGCGCAGAGCCCGATGCAGGGCTTGAACCCACGAACCACGAGATCATGACCTGATCCAAAATCAAGAGTCGGACGCTTAACCGAGGCACCCCTGCCCTGTTTTAAATTACAGTCCCCCTCTCCTCCATGGCACACCTCCCCCCTGGCATGGATCAGGTGCTCAATAAATACCTCTGGAATGAATGAATGAATGAATGAATGAAACACAGAGGTAGATAGTTTCAATCCGGAGTGGTGAGCACAGTGAGAGGGTAGCTTAGGCACACCCTATTAAGGTCTAGAGCTTTCTGTGTTGAAGGAACTGTCCTACCTCTGTGCTGTCCCATATGGCAGCCATCAGCCATGTGTGACGATGGATCCTTTGAAATGACCAGCATGAATGGAAGAAAGGACTGTTTAATTATAAGTTATTTTAATTAATTAAAATTTACATCCAAAAGGGCGGTGGCTACTGTATTGGGCAATGTAGGTTTAGAGGAAGGGAGAGGCCAGGCCAGGGTGGGGACGAGGATGACAAGTTTCCCCAAGCGGAGCAGGGGGAAAGGATGTTTCAGGCAGAGGGAACAGCATATGCGGAGGCACAGGAAAGGTAGGGGGGGGAGTACTTAGAGGAAGGGGGCTGGAGGGAGTGCGATGGGAGGTGAGGGTAGGGACTTCATCCAAAAAGGGTTTCCTTTTTCTGCACTTCTGGTCTCAAAGCCAGAGAAGAGAGACATATGGGGTCACCCGGCGGAAGGAAGGGAGTCAGCGCTTGATGCTGGCTCATTGTCATTTAGTTACTCTTCATGTGACACAGGCTTGTAGAACATCAGGTCCTGTTTGGGACTGGGGACCCAAAAGTGAACAAGACCAACAAAGTTGCTACCCTAACAGGCTGTTAGGACTTCCATGGGTCTTGGGCATTTTTGCCTTCACGAGCTCCTCCCCCTCCAACAAAAAGCCTTAAAATCTGTATTGTCTGGTTGTCTTGGTGCAAAGATGAATATTATCATCCAGGCTGGATTCTATTCATCCCCTCTCCAACCTCTGATTTTAAAGGAAATTGAACTATTTTCCCTGAAGGTATCCTGGGCCCCGGCTTCTGTACCTGTGGTCCTTCTGGGAGCTGACATTCTAGGCAGGGAGACGGAAAGTAAGCAAGTAAACAAATCCTTTCAGACGAGGATAAGCGCCAGAAGGACAACAGGACAGGGAGACGCAGTGGACAGGGACTGGGAGGGACGTTTGAGTGGAGAACGTGAAGATGGAAAGGAACGTGTGGCGATGAGGAGGAAACCGTGGCAGAGACAAAAACCCAGGTCTTGCAAGGGTTCTAAAGCGGGGATGGGCTTTGGGCCATTGGAGGGGCAGGCCGGGTGGCCACGGTGGGACCGGAGTTAAGGAGGCAGGAGATGCAGGTGGGGCCAGAGTGTCCTGGGTACCTGGGTCTCCCACAGTCGAAGCCTGACATAGGGATTTCTGCACCTCCAGCATCCTAAGGGGAAAATTGCGAGGGAGTGAGGGAGGCAGGATGGGCTGTGGAGGTCAGCAAACCCGGTCCCCGCTGGAGTCCCCTTCAGCCCGACTTCTACCAGAGCTTTGGAGCGTGCATGGCACAGGGAGTCAGGCCTACCTTGGACCTCCATGTCAGCCAGTCCTTGGCTGCAGGCCGCTCCCAGAGCTAGGGGGACGTGACTACTTGGGCTCACCAGCTCCTTTGGAGGAGGGCCATATTTCAGAGCGAGGGGCAGCAGCTGAGAGCCCAGGCAGGTGACACAGCAGCCGGGGATGGTCACGGCACCTCAGCCAGGAGGATCTGGGTGCACACCAACAGCGTCTACCACAGACGGCCCTGTAGACCAGAGTGGGGGATTCCGATCCCCTCCTAACTGATGGTGGGGCGGGGGGCTGCTGTAGGATTTTAAGCAAGGCGATGACATGACCTGGATTTCTTTTTGAAAGATCCCTCTGCCTCTTGCATGGAAAGCAGAACAGAAAGAGGCGGTGGGGACACGGGTGGCAGCAGGATGACAAAAGAAGCTACTGCGGCCCATGTAGGCAAGGAACGGTGGGGACTTGGACTTGGGGAGGGGCTGACAGCAGGAATGGAGAAAAGACCCAGACTGGTGATCTGGGTGGACTGAGAATCTGCTTTCTTTTCCTTTCTTTGTCCCCGCTGCCCAAACTCAGAAACCCTTCCCTTCGCCAGAATTCCCTTTTGCCTCCTCGACGCCTCTCACCCTTCCTGCAGAGGCCTGGAGAAGGTATGGGGGCTGGCTGTGCGGTGAAGCCATGAGACTTCACACCCAGACTCATCCTTCTCTGTTGTCTTTCCTCCCCGACCGCGACCCCGAAGTCAAGCTTCGATCCGCACCACCGCTCCCAGCCAAGTTATGAACGTCCTTCTTACCTGCCTCCAGGACCCGGGCTTATGCTCCGGCAAAAATCTATCGGTATGTCACGCAGAAGCGGGGGTATACTGGATGCCAGCAGGGGAGGGGGAGGCTGGGGAGGGTGACAGTTTACGGGAGAAATGAATGGGGCTTTGAAATGTTCTTTCCTACTTCCGCACGTGACCGCAGTTCCGTTGAGTTGGGCAAAGAGCTCAGGCTTTGTTGTTTGCGCAAATCTGCGTTTGGATCCTGGCTTTTGTCCCTCCTAGCTGTGTGACCTGGGGCAGGGGGCTTCACCTCTCTGGGCCTTGGGTTCTTCCTCTAGAAAATGGGCACCTTATTGTTCCCGCCTGGACGCAGTGGGTTGAAGCCCCCACCACAGACCCTGGTGTCTTCTCATATCTGACTTCATCCATCCATCCATCCATCCGTTCTACAAATATTTATTGACCCCCTACCATATGTCCTAGACTGCTGGTGATACATGGCAGTGAACAAAACAGACCAAAAGGTCCCGTCCTCGTGGAGTTTTCCTTCCAGCAGGGGAAGACAGATATTGCCTTATAAGGTTAAGAAACAAGACAATGATATAGTATGTTCACAGTGTTAAGTTCTCTGGGGGGCGGGGAGGAACAGCAGAATAAGAGAAGTCAGGAGTTCTGGGAGGCAGGTTTGAGCCAAAGCATGGAAATGAAGGCGCCTGGGTGGCTCGGTCGGTTGAGCATCCGACTTCAGCTCACATCACGATTTCACGGTTCGTGAGTTGGAGCCCCGCATCAGGCTCCGTGCTGACAGCGCGGAGCCTTCTTCGGATCCTCGTTCCTCCTCTCTCTGCCCCCCTCACTCCCTCCCTCTAAATTAAATAAACATTTAAAAAAATCTTTAAGACATGGAAATGAAGGGGAGAGCCATGTGGGTATAAGGCAGTAGGGCATTCCAGGTAGTGGGAAGGGCCGGGACAAAGGTCCTGAGGTAGGATTGAGCCACCATTTGCTCCGATGGGGGAGACTATGGGGTCAGAAGAGATCAGGGGTACAGTTGGGGGCCTGCTAAGTCTCAGATGCCAGCGGGACGTCCGAGTAGATGTGGCATTTGGATAGAGGAGCCTGGAGCTCAGGGGAGAGGACTGAGCCCCAGGACAGACACAGGCGTCTTCAGCAGAGACGGAGTGAGTGATGCAGGACGCGGCTCGAGGTGACCCCAAGGGAGAGAGAGTAGTCAGAGGTGAGGACACGGTCAAAGCCTGAGCCCTGGCAGTGATGAGTAGGCAAAAGTCTTTGCTCTCCCCATCCACTCTGAGGCCTTTTGCTAACCGGGTCTAGCTTTTCTCCTCCTTCCAGCGTCCACAGTCCACCCGTGCGAGTCTTGCGTTTGTGTCCCATCATGTACCTAATCTCGACTCCCTCTAAATCCACCCAGCACTGCTTACCTCTAAGGCGGCTCTGCCTCCTAAACGTTAGCCTCAGCCTAAGTCGTTCCGTCTGTGAAATCGCGGGTTTGATGTGCTGATGGCATTTCCTTTCTGCGTCTCCATGAAAAGAAACCTCCGGCGACGCGCGCGGACATGGCACCTCTCTCCCCCTCGCCTCCAGCCACTTTTGCTCACCCCCAGCCACCCCTGGCGCTTGACGTGCCTCCGTGCGCGTTAGAAAAAGGCGCCCCCTCCTGGCACGGGGCGGAAGTTCGGCTGAATTTCGCCCCGCCCCGCCCCCCTCGCTCCCTCTGCCGGTTGCTGTCGTGCGCGCGCAACCTGTGTGGTCGAGCGCGTTTGTCGCACCTGGGGAAGCTCTGGACTAATCCTTGCGTGAGGTCCTCAGCGTAGGCTTGCTAAGGGTCGTCGTACTTATCATCATTCTTTTTCTCCTTCTTAATGGTTTCGCTAACACTGCGACTGCAGTTTTGGTAGCCCTGTGACCCCCTCCCCCCACCCTCCTGGGTCCCTTGTGTCTTCCCAGGGGCTGCAGAAGATGACAGACCCTACCTGGCACCCCCAGCCATGAAGTTCAGCCGCAGCCTGTCTGTGCCCGGCTCGGAGGACATCCCTCCGCCGCCCACCACGTCCCCGCCGGAGCCCCCCTACAGCACACCTCCGGCCCCCTCCTCCTCTGGCCGCCTCACCCCCTCCCCCAGAGGAGGGCCCTTCAACCCCAGTTCGGGTGGCCCCCTCCCCGCCTCTTCCCCCGCGTCCTTCGATGGGCCCTCCCCCCCCGACACGCGTGTAGGGGGCCGTGAGAAGAGCCTGTACCACAGCGGGCCCCCGCCCCCCGCCCACCACCACCCGCCCCCCCCCCACCACCACCATCACGCCCCGCCCCCCCCGCCTCACCACCACCACGCCCACCCCCCTCATCCCCCGGAGATGGAGACGGGCGGCTCTCCCGACGACCCCCCACCCCGACTGGCCCTGGGGCCCCGGCCCAGCCTGCGCGGCTGGCGGGGTGGCGGGCCCGGCCCCACCCCGGGGGCCCCGCCCCCGTCGCACCACGGCGGCGGGGGCGGGGGCGTCGGCTCCTCCCAGGCCCCGGCCCTGCGCTACTTCCAGCTGGCCCCCCGGGCGGCCAGCGCGGCCATGTACGTGCCAGCGCGCTCGGGCCGCGGGCGCAAGGGGCCCCTGGTCAAGCAGACCAAGGTCGAAGGCGAGCCCCAGAAGGGCGGCGGCCTCCCGCCCGCCCCCTCGCCCACGTCCCCGGCGTCCCCGCAGCCGCCGCCCGCCGCGGCCGCGCCCTCAGAGAAGAGCTCCATCCCCATCCCCACCATCATCATCAAGGCTCCGTCCACCAGTAGCAGCGGCCGAAGCAGCCAGGGCAGCAGCACCGAGGCGGAGCCCCCGACCCAGCCCGAGGCCGCGGGCGGCGGCGGCGGCGGCGGCGGCGGCGGCGGGGGCTCCTCGGCGCCCAGCCCCGCCCCGGCCATGTCGCCGGTGCCGCCGTCGCCCTCGCCGGTGCCCACCCCCGGCTCGCCCAGCGGCCCGGCCACCCTCGACTTCACCAGCCAGTTCGGAGCGGCCCTGGTGGGCGCGGCGCGGAGGGAAGGCGGCTGGCAGAACGAAGCCCGCCGGCGGTCCACGCTCTTCCTCTCCACCGACGCGGGGGACGAGGACGGCGGCGACGGCGGGCTGGGCCCCGGGGCGCCCCCGGGCCCCCGGCTGCGCCACTCCAAATCCATCGACGAGGGCATGTTCTCGGCCGAGCCCTACCTCCGGCTGGAGTCCGCGGGCGCGGGGAGCGGCGTCGGGTACGGGGGCTACGGGGCCGGGGGCCGAGCCTACGCGGGCAGCGGGGGCAGCAGCGCCTTCACCAGCTTCCTGCCGCCCCGACCCCTGGTCCACCCGCTGACCGGCAAGGCCCTGGACCCAGCCTCCCCGCTCGGGCTGGCCCTGGCCGCCCGGGAGCGGGCGCTGAAGGAGTCCTCGGAGGGCGGCGGGCCCCCCCAGCCCCCTCCAAGGCCCCCATCGCCCCGCTACGAGGCGCCGCCGCCCACCCCGCACCACCACTCGCCCCACGCCCACCACGAGCCCGTGCTGCGTCTCTGGGGGGCCTCACCGCCGGACCCCGCCCGCCGGGAGCTGGGGTACCGGGCAGGGCTGGGCAGCCAGGAGAAGTCCCTTCCGGCCAGCCCTCCAGCGGCCCGACGCTCCTTGCTGCACCGCTTGCCCCCCACAGCTCCCGGGGTCGGGCCCCTCCTCCTGCAGCTGGGGCCCGAGCCCCCGGCCCCGCACCCCGGGGTGAGCAAGGCGTGGAGGTCGGGGGCCCCCGAGGAGCCGGAACGGCTGCCCCTCCACGTGCGGTTCCTCGAGAACTGCCAGCCCAGAGCCGGCGGCGCGGGCGGAAGGGGGCCCCCCTCGGAGGACGGGCCGGGGGTTCCGCCTCCCAGCCCGCGCCGGTCCGTACCGCCCTCGCCCACCTCCCCGCGGGGCGGCGAAGAGAACGGGCTCCCCCTGCTGGTCCTGCCGCCCCCCGCTCCCTCGGTGGACGTGGAAGACGGCGAATTCCTCTTTGTGGAACCGCTGCCCCCGCCTCTGGAGTTCTCCAACAGCTTCGAGAAGCCAGAGTCGCCGCTCACACCCGGGCCTCCCCACCCGCTGCCGGACCCCCCCACCCCAACCACCCCGTTGCCCCCCGTGCCGCCGCCCGCCGTGGCCGCCGCGCCTCCCACCCTGGACTCCACGGCGTCCAGCCTGACTTCCTATGACAGTGAGGTGGCCACACTGACCCAGGGGGCCCCCGTGGCTCCCGGGGACCCCCCTCCGCCAGGCCCGCCGGCCCCGGCCGCCCCTGCTCCCCCGGCCCCACAGCCTGGCCCCGACCCGCCGCCTGGCACGGATTCTGGTATCGAGGAGGTGGACAGTCGGAGCAGCAGTGACCACCCGCTGGAGACCATCAGCAGCGCGTCCACACTGAGCAGCCTTTCTGCCGAAGGCGGTGGCAGCGCCGGAGGCGGCGGCGGCGGCGGCGGCGGGGCCGGTGTGGCCAGTGGGCCGGAGCTCCTGGACACGTATGTGGCCTACCTGGACGGCCAGGCCTTCGGGGGGAGTGGTGCTCCCGGGCCACCGTACCCCCCGCAGCTCATGACTCCTTCCAAGCTCCGGGGCCGGGCTCTGGGGACCAGCGGAGGCCTGCGGCCCGGCCCTAGTGGGGGACTCCGGGACCCTGTCACTCCCACCAGCCCCACGGTCTCCGTGACGGGGGCTGGAACGGATGGGCTGCTGGCCCTGAGCGGTTGCACAGGACCCTCATCGGCGGGTATGGCCGGGGGTCCGGTGGCTATAGAGCCAGAAGGCCCACCGGTGCCCTTGCCATCAGCCTCCTCTCTGCCTCGGAAGCTGCTGCCCTGGGAGGAGGGCCCGGGCCCACCGCCACCACCCCTGCCCGGGCCCTTGGCCCAGCCTCAGGCCTCAGCCTTGGCCACAGTAAAAGCCAGCATCATCAGTGAACTCAGCTCCAAGCTTCAGCAATTTGGGGGCTCCTCGGCAGCTGGTGGCGCTCTGCCCTGGGCCCGGGGAGGCAGCGGGGGAAGCGGGGACAGCCACCACGGGGGAGCCAGCTACGTCCCCGAGAGGACCTCTTCCCTGCAGCGGCAGAGGTGAGCAGGGGGGCGGGGGGGGGGGGCTGCTGGTTGGTGACGGAGGCCAGAGGGGCCGATGCTGTGGGCAGCAGGGTCTCCCTTCCCCCTAGCTGTGTCCTTTGAGGGTCCTAGGTGGCAGAGAGAACACAGAAACCAGGCTGGCTTGTCGAAGTCTGTCCCCAGAGAAGCATGCTTTCACAGCTACTTTATCTCAGGAGCTTTTGTGGTCTCTTCCCATCACCGTGGCAACCCACGTCCCATGAGGAACAAAAAAAGTTACTGACAAAAGAGACCAGAGCACGACTTGCCGATGTCTCGTTTTCATGGTGGGTTGTCAGTTCTGACAGTCCCTGAAGTCTTGGAGTCCCTTGAACCCGGCGCGGCTCAAGATGAGATGCTTTTAGGGGGCAGCGTGTTTGGAGTGTGGCCCTGGAGCCGGGCTTCTTGGGCTTGGGTCTCAGCCCCCGACTCCCAACTGCGTGACCTTAGGCAAAGGCGTCCACCCCTCCGTAGAAGGGGGACGGGAGAGTACCCACCTAAAAGGGTTTTTGAGACGATTGCTTGTGGGCTGTGGTTAGAACACGAGAGGGGGGAGGGGAGGGGCCTCTCACCAGAGCCCAGCGAGTAAAACTGGACAACTGCGGGATGGTGCGCAAGTTTCCCAAGGCAGCTAGCTTAGCTAGGATCACCGCTGAGTTCGAGCTCGTTCGAACTAATGAGCTCAGTTCGTCCCTAGGAGCTCCTAGTCTTAGGGAAAGTGGAGTCACATTCCTGAACCGGGCCCACGGAGAGAGTGACGAGAGGTTTCTTAATCCAACCCTTGCCCTTGTCCATCTGCAAAGCTCACTCGAACTTGGAGGGTCCGATGCCCTTTTGGCGATAGTTGAATGTGGTTTTACCAGGCCTTTGAGATCCCAAGGCAACCTGTTGATTCTTTTTAAGTATTCCGGGTAGAGGAGAGGACGCTCTATTTAGTCGACAGGCGCCTCACTGACTATCACCTGCTATGTGCTGGGTGCCCTTCTGGGTGACGGGGACCCCACAGTGGACAAGACAGGTGGAGCCCGGCCCTCAGGGAGCTTGTAGTTTCAGGAGGCAGGGATGGGGGATGGTTAGAGAAGGCCTCTCAAATAACCAGCTAGAAGAACAGAAACTAGAGGACGGGAGGGAGCAGATCACATGGCCACCTGGGGGAAAGTGAGCTAGGCCAGTTCAAAGGCGCTGAGGCAGGACTGTCCCCGAAGGGAGCGAAAGGGATGAGGGGAACCTTTTTCTCCCCTTGTTTCTTCTCTCTTTCATCTCCCTCTCCTCATCTCTCCCCCCCTTTCTCTGTCCCCTGTCCCCTTCCATCTCTCTCCCCTGAACGCTCACCTTCTTTTTGTTCCCCTCTCACCGTCTCCCTGTCTTCCACTCTGCTGTGACTGGCCATACCCCCAAAAGGCAGTATAGAGTAGTGGTTAAGAGCTCAGACTTTGGTGCCATATAACCGGGCTCTGCCACTTCCTGGCTGTGTGTCCTTAGGCAAGTGGCTTAACCTCTCTGTGCTGTTGATAATAATAGTAACATGCATCAGGGTTGTCCTGGGGAATAAACTGAGATGCGACCTGTAAAGCACTTGGAACAATGCCTGGCACACGTGAGCATCAGTGAGTGGTGGCGATTATTATTATTAGCACTTAATGTCTCTTTTTCTTTCATCTCTCTTGACTGTCACCCTCTCCCTGACCTCTCGTTCTTCTCTCCCTTCACTTCTGTCCTGCCATCTGTCTTGCCCCCGTCGCCCCTTCTATCTCTTCCCATCTCTCCGCCCTGGCTCCGGTGTCTCTTCTTCTCTCCCCTGTGTCTTGACCCCTGCCTCTTTCTCACCCCGCCACTGCCCTCCAAACCCCCTGCCTCCCCCCCCCCCCCGCCCCCTTGTCACATTCCAGACTCTCCGAAGACTCCCAGCCCTCGCTCCTCTCCAAACCCGTCAGCAGCCTGTTTCAGAACTGGCCCAAACCACCTCTGCCGCCACTCCCCACGGGAACTGGGGTCTCCCCTTCCGCCGCTGCAGCTCCGGGGGCCACGTCACCCTCAGCCTCCTCCTCCACGTCCACCCGCCACCTCCAGGGCGTGGAGTTCGAGATGCGGCCGCCTCTGCTCCGCCGGGCCCCCAGCCCCTCACTGCTGCCCGCCTCGGAGCACAAGGTCAGCCCTGCGCCCAGGCCCTCGTCCCTGCCCATCCTGCCTTCTGGACCCTTGTACCCGGGCCTCTTTGACATCCGTGGCTCCCCAACCGGAGGGGCAGGAGGCTCCGCTGACCCTTTCGCCCCCGTCTTTGTGCCACCACACCCCGGGATGTCCGGGGGGCTTGGTGGAGCCTTGTCAGGGGCCTCCCGCTCCCTCTCACCAACCCGCCTGCTTTCGCTGCCCCCGGACAAGCCCTTCGGCGCTAAACCTCTGGGGTTCTGGACCAAGTTCGACGTGGCTGATTGGCTCGAGTGGCTGGGCTTGGCTGAGCACCGAGCACAGTTCCTGGACCACGAGATCGATGGCTCCCATCTGCCCGCCTTGACCAAGGAAGATTACGTCGATCTGGGCGTGACCAGGGTGGGCCACCGCATGAACATCGACCGGGCTCTCAAATTTTTCCTGGAGAGGTGATGGCTGGCCTGGACGGACCAGCCCGTCCACAGAACCCTTGAGCCTACTGGCCTCTTAACCTCTGACCCCTGACCGTCATTATCTCCCCTGGGCCAGGGACTCTGCTAGAACTGCGCCCTGCCCTCGTCTCCCAAGGCCGGAGGTCACCGGTTGGCCAGATCCCCGGCCAGACATTTGCACCTCACAGGAGGGGGCAGCTGACACAAGACTGTGTGTGAAGCAGGGAGCAGGGGGGGTGGTGATGGAGGAAATCGCAGAGGGGGATGGAGAAGGAGGGAAGGGTCGGTTCTGGGGAGGGGGAACAGACAGAGCCATAGGGGGTCAGCCCTGAGCCTGATTGGATGGGGTTTGTCCCCCGGCCGCAGGGGAAGGGGGTGCCCTCAGATTCCACCACCTGCCGCTCCTCTAACAACCCTTCCCCCCCCCTCCAGGCCCCTGGGCTCTCCCCACCCTCCCCCCTCCCCAGCACACACACACAGCAGCCCCCCACCCCGGCCTCTTGCACGCCCCTTTGCACGCCTGCTTGCCTCTCTCTTCTCCCCGGGCTACAATTTTGCACAAATTTGCCCTCTCGCTGTCTTGCACACTCCGCCTTCGCTTCCGGCTCGCGAGGCCCTCTCAGCGCTCAAACACCGACCCCCCCCTCCCCCCCCCCGCTTTCCCTAGCCCACATTGCATTTCTTCTCTTCTGCCACATTCCGTACCTTTACTCTCTCAGACTCTTGTCCTTGGTGCCCTCCCGTGCACACCTCACTTCTGAAAATCTCTAAACCCTTGCTGCAGACACACTTGGGACACCCCTTCCCCCACCCCCTCCCACACTCTGTGCACGCATACTTATTCTCCGGAGCACACCTGCCTTTGTTCAGCTTTTGCACACTTGCTGTCCCGTGCACTTTTCCTGACACGCTTCCATCCATTCTGTTTAAGCATTAGCCCCTTCTTGAACCCCCACGTTTCTACTCCACCTGCCTGTCCCTGTTGCAGGGACACTCCCCTGCACCTCCCTGCCCCCCCCCCTTCTCACACTGTCATTTCTTGCACATCTCGTACACCTCCCCCCCCCCCCCCCCCGAACTGCTTGTCTTTCAAATGCTCATTCCCTTCCTCTTCGCCAGCCAGCCCCCGCCCCCCGCCCCGTTCCCTTGCACCCTTCTTTTCCAGATCTCTGTCCTGCTTCATTCTCTTTTGTGCACTTTCTCCCACCCTCACTCTTGCACACAGCCTCTGCAGCTCTCTCACTGCTCTCGCGAAGCCGGGTCCTTCCTCTGACAATGTTCCTGCACGCCGTGGCTTTGCTGCACACTCATTCTCGAATGTCTGCTTGTCCTCGCCGGCTCCTGGGTGACTTTTTCCATCTCCCCGGGGGAACCCTACCACCTCTCTCCTTCTGCACACGTGTCTCCGTCCACACACTCTGGGGCTGAGCTATCCCCGCTTTTCCGAGCATCCTTACTTCTTGTTCCTGTGGAGGAACAGCTCGTGCAGACCTTCTGACCCTGCCTGTTTTCTTCCCTCTCCACACTCCTTTCTCCTTCTGGCCAGAGAAGACCCTAGGCAAGCCCCCTTGTTGCTCACTGTGGCCTCCATTCTTCCTCTTCTCCCTGCTCCAGTCTGTGACTTCTTGTACACCCTCTCTCGTCTCGCTCTTCCTAGTTCTTCCTGGACCATCTCTCCATCCATTTTGCACGAAGACCCCCCCCCCCCAACCTTTCTTTCTCTCAGAGAAACTCCCTCTCCCTCCAGCATGGCTGTTCCTTCCTGCACGCTCCCCCACCCCCACTCCCTTTATTCCTGGGGCTTGGGAACTTTAAGCCACCCCTTCCCCTGAGAAGCCCCCTCTCCTACTGTGGGTAAAGGGGGGAGGGCATCGCCCTCAGGTCCCCCCCCCCATGTTCAGCTGCCAAAGAAGGGAGCTCCCCCTCCTTTCCCCAAGCCCATTCCCCCTCTGCTGCCCCCTACCCCCCCAGGGGGGGGCGCTCCGTCCATGGGGGGAGGGTGCTTGCAGCCCTCTCCCCTCACCACGTCAGGGATCTGCGGGGAACCATGTGGGAGGGTCGTGGGAGGGGGGAGGGATGGCAAGGAGGGGGGCAGAGGTCGCGCTGGACCCCTACCCGCCCCCTCCCCCTTGTCGGATGCCCCCCGTCCGCAGGGGGCCTGCGCGGCGCCCGTCTATCAAGGGCTTGTTCATTCTGGATGGGTGCCGCGGGGTTGGGGAGGGTGTAGGGGGTGGGGAGGGGGGGAGGAGAGGTCGGGGTGGGGGGTGGGGAAGGGACTGGATGGGGCAGCGCGGGGTGGAGAGGATAAAGCAAAAAGAGGAACAATAATGAAAATACAAAATACAAAAAAAAAAAAAAAACCCTAGAACACACACACACAACAACAACAACAACAACAAAAATCCAGAAAAAAAACCTGAAATAAAAGCCCGAGAATTGTCTTCCAAGGGGGGTGGGAGAAGAAGAAAGGAGGGGGGAGGATGAGGACGTCAGGTTCTCGCTGAGACAGGGATTGGCATGGGTTGAAAGCCCCCGGCGCCCACCCGGGTCTTCCCTCTCGCGAGCCTCTCAGTTCATCCCTCAAGGGATCGGGACCCAGGCGTCCGTTCGCAGGGACTGGGGGAAGATGAGGGAGGCGGGATTATACTACGGGGGTTCATCCCTACCCCCCCCCCCCATCACCTCCCTCGCCCTGACTCCCCACCAAGATTTTGCAGAGAGAAATGGCTTTTGTACCAGGTCATTCTTTATAATTAAACTCACAGTATCCACCCCCCTCGAGCCGGCCCCGCCTCCTTCCTGGGGAGGCAACGCCCCCTACCCTCGAGGGTTCCGGGTGGGTAGCCCGAGCCAGCCGGGCGGCGTGCGAGCGCAGCCGGGGCCCGCCCCCCGAGCGTTAGACTTCCGCGGTCGGCTCCGCCCCCAGGGCCTCGAGCATGCGCCGCCGGACCAGGGAGCGGCGCAGGTGCAGGCGGTAATCGGCCAGCAGCAGCTCGTCGTGGCGCACCAGCGGGTGCCCGAGCCCGCGGAGGCGGAGGCCGCAGCGCAGCAGACGCGAGCGAGTCTGGAAGTCCGCGACCGTGATGAGCCACCTGCGAGGGGTGGGGCCAAGAGGACAGGGACGGGGCGGAGACCGAAGGGAATCGCTGGTGGTCCCTGCCTGGTCCCTGTTCGTTTACCCACTCGGGTTCCTCATCCCGTCACTCTGTCCCGAAACCCCTCGGCAGCCCTGACCTCTCGCCGAGGTCCACCCGGACTTCGACCCTCGCACGGGTCGTTCTAGGTCCCGTCTTCTCTCAATCTAATTCTGTCCCCTGGTCGTCGTCTGTCGAGGCTCCCCGTCTTTTCGAACCGCCGCTCCAGGGCCCGTCCCTTTCTTTGTCCGGTCCCGCCCCCTCAGTGAGTCTCAGGCGCGTCCCCAGATTTAGGTGTCTCCCGGTCCCGCCCCCAACCCGACCCTCCAGGTCCCTTGCCCACCCGATCCCTCCTGGCCCCACTCTTCCAATGTGCTCGGCCCAGGCTCCGCCCCCTCATAGCCGCCTTCCCAGGCTCCGACCCCACGCTTCGGTTTTATCCGTCCAGGTCACCACCTGGGTCCCTCGAAGTCCATTTCCTCACTCCAGATCCCGCCTGCTCTCTGATCTCACCTGGCCCTGCCCCCGCCCTGCGCTCACTCTCGGCTCCGCCCCTTCCCGGTTCTCACACTCTGCCCCGTCGTCCCGCACTTTCACCACCAGCCGGACCCAAATCCGGTGCTTCCACACTCAGTCCGGCTCTCCTTCCCTTCCCGGCCCCGAGTGGGACTCGGCGCCTTGGCTCTGGCTCCGCCCCTCCCTCCACCTCCCTAGGCCACACCCCTCACCTCCTCCACTCCAGGCGGCGCAACCTGCTCCCCGCCGCCAGGCCCTTCCCGGTCGCTCCCAGCCTGGGATCCGCCACAAACTCACCTGTCCCGGCACCCCGCCGTCCCACAGATGACGTTCGTATTTTCAAAACGGATACTGGTCACGCGCCCGCTCTCCATGGCTCCGGGTAACTCGGCCTCCAGAGCCTCCAGCACCTCCAGATGGGTAAAGTCCTCCTCTGGCTGGAGGAGTCAGGAGAGAGCGCCTCAGCATGTGACGCTCGTGGGCAGCAAGGTTCCGGAAGCCCCCACCTTAGACCCACCTGTAGAAGCTGCCAGAATCCCAGGTGACATTTGAGAGGCAAGCTTCACACTCTATCTCGGGAGCCTATCGCTCTAGTCAGACCCGGGAGAACAGGTATCTCTCAGGTAGAAAAGCATCAACTGTCATTCTAGGTCATTCTCCAAAAATATCAGTTCTCACCAGGCGGATTTGCCAGTAGTCAATGAGCAGTTGGCTTAAATAATTCGCCAATTTGGTCAACTTTACCAATCTACCAAAAACTTTTCCAGCAACCTGCATTGGATGACAGACTTTTAGCGGCTCTTAAAGATCCCGCAAGGATTTAAGTTGTACACGTTTCCGTTTATGTTCCTATCAGCATTTTAAGGAATGTCCGGTTGCAAAAAATAATAATAATAACAGTAAGGGTCATAGGGGGTTTGACTTGTCATTCGGAAACGTATTGATCACTAACCACATTTTTAGCGTGAGATTACCATCCAGAAGGTGATATCCCATCATCAGAACATATAAAATTGCTGAGAAAATAGGGTGACATCATGACATCGGTCACCTCCAGGAAGGCAAGCTGTGCCATGTATGTGAGGAGGAGGCGGGGTCCCCTGTCCAAAGCCACAAAGAAGAGGAGGGATGGGCTCGGAATGAGCTCCTAGAACAAGGACAACAATCTCTGTGTTGGGGTAAAGTCACACAGATCACCTGAGGGAGTGCGTCTGAGACCAGTGCCTGAAACACGGGAAGCGTCCCATTAAGGTCAGCTCTTCTCGGGTAACTTTTGAGCGAGAACCTAACAGATACCTCTGCTGACCGATGGCAGCGATTGCCAAAGGATTTGTACCAGGAATGACCGGTTCACCGAATCTGCCCAAGACATGGGTTTCATCTTGAGTCTCTGCTGTATTTGCAAACTTAACAGAATTGCATAGGATCGATTAGCAGGTCACTGGCCTTCCTTTGTTTTTGTTTTTTTTTTTTTTAATTTAAATTTTTAATGTTTATTTTTGAGAGAGTGAGAGAGAGGCAGAGCGTGAGCAGGGGAGAAGCAGAGAGAGAGGGAGACACAGAATCTGAAGCAGGCTCCAGGCTCTGAGCTGTCAGCATAGAGCCCAACGCGGGGCTCGAACTCACAAACCGTGAGATCGTGACCTGAGCAGAAGTCGGACACTTAACCAACCGAGTCACCCAGGTGCCCCTGGGACACCTGCCTTTCAGCCTCAGCCCTTCTCTGCCCCTTGTTCTCCCGCTCTCTCTGCCCCTCCCAGGTCATCAGTGACAAATGTGACGTCTGACCCTTTGACAAATTCATAACCAATTTTTAGCGACCTGTCCTGTGCCGAGCCCACAGCTGGCCAGCTGCAGAGCCTAGATTGAAGCCCTGCCCACCTCATTTCTGAGCCTGCTCCCTTTCTATCGTCCCACCCAAGCTGTGCAGAGACTGGGGGTCTGGGGTCCCAGGGGCAGGGGGCCACTCACCGAGGTCTCCATGCACAGACAGAGAGGCTGGGCAGCGGGCGGTGTGGGAAACCTCCGGAGGCATGGTAGCTCTCGGTCCAGCGCCTCGTATTCTGCAATGACCTGACGCAGGTACTGCTTCCTGGGGAGAGAGCGAGCGGGCAGGGACCTCGGCGGTCAGGGAGGGGGCTGTCATCGCCCCCCAGGGGGGCTGAGATCAGAAGTCATGAGACCAGGGGCCACTCACGAGGATCTGACAGGCCTGCCCAGGCTCCGAGTCTGCGTCTCCTCTAGGGTCTCCATGTCCACAAGGAGGGCTCCTGGGGATGGAGACCGGGTGTCAGCCGCCCTGCGCACCCCTCAGACGTTATTCGGCTTCAGCGGGCTTCCCCGAGTGTTGTCTGTACCATTCCCGAATGGCTCTTATGCCAGTTACCGGGCTATTTATTGACTCTCAGCTCCCAACGCCCCACTGCATCCACTCCGTCCGTGATCCCGGGGCGGGGACTCTACCAACCCCTGCTCTGCTCCGACTGCTGGGTTCCCGTTAGGCTCTGCCCACAGGGGGCGCTAGAGAGGGGCTGCAAGGCAGGAGGAAGAGGGAGGGAGGGACTCGCCCGGTTTTGCTTCCCATTCCGCAGCACCCCCAACACCATTTCAACCCGTGTGTGGTTTTCTCACCGTCTCAGAACCGGCCTCCTGAGGCCAACCAGACCGACAACAGCCGCCGATCGGCCCTTCTAGACGACCCCTCCCTCGACTAACTGGTCTCTCTTGTGGCCAACCGCTAGTTGTCCCCCATAATCCGTTTTCCCCTTCCTCTGCAGTCTTCGGGTTTTCCCCGGCACACAGCCGCCCAACTAGAGACATCAGTTCCCAGCATCCCTTGCGGCCGCGTGTGGCCATGCGAGCGAGTTCTCGCCGACGGTGTTGGGGGAGGGAGGGGTGCAACTTTGGGCTCATTTGTTGGACTCGCTGCCCCTTCCCTCGGACGGAAGCGTGACCGTGGCGACGAGCCAGCTTCCGCGAGGCTAGAGCAACAATGCGGCGGGAACCCGGGTCCCCGCGTCATCTCATGCGGCTGGGATGTCCCAGCAAGCCGGACCGCCTGATCCCCTGTCGCGCTCTCGTCTTAACGCCATTGCGTTTGGGGGTGTCTCTTTGTTGGGGCAGCCGAACAGAGAGCAGGTCGTGACGCTGATCACGCTCCTGCCGGCCATAAACAATTTCACGGAGCACCAACGTCAGCCGAGGCCTCTCTGTGACCAGGGCGGGCCGAGATAAAAATAAGGCCACTCCGGAGCCTCGTCTCAACACGACAGAACATGAACACCGCCCGAACCACAAAATGACCAAAGTGCCTCCGCTTGGTTTAGAGCTGATGCTGCTTCGTTCCCGCCCACGGTGTTAGCGCGGTTCATTCCTCCTGCGTCACAGACTTGCCTCCACTTCCTGCCAGCATCCCAAGCCTGCTCCCCCGAGGGCTCCCAAAGTCACCTAACCTAACAGCCCCTCCTAGGGCATTCCGTGTGTTAGGGACTCCCTCGGTACAAGCCAATAAACTCAGTGGTGTGCTGGTAAATGTTTAATTAATCTCTTTCTCGCTCTCAAATGTTTCATTAATGTCACGCTCCCTGTCTCTCTGTCTCTCTGTCTCTCTGTCGTCTCTCTGTCTCTCTCACACACACACAGATTGTAGCATTTGCCAGTTTTCACGCTGTCAATATACCCACCATGACCAATTTCATGCTCCCCGCGGTTTTAACAACCAGCTTGCAAACCTTAACAATCGGCTCTTGCGAGCAGGGACAGGCTGTCTCCAGCACACGGCTATGTCACAGCTATGCTCCTGGCGGTCTTTGCCTTTCGGGGTGTTGACATAGCTCAGCTTGTACCATCGGAAATCCCCTTCTCTGGTCCCCATCCTCCACCTTCCCATCTGTTTGCGCAGGGCAGCTGGGACGATCTTTCCATCTCCGCGCCCCTCGCTCACAAACCACCAGCGGCTTTCTCTCGCCTTCAGAATAAAGTCCTCCCCGAGGCAGGGACTTGCGCCTCAGTGCGTGATCTGGGGAGCCGCACCTTGTTTGAGACGCAGCATTGTGGGGTCCACCCCAGACCTATGGGATCAGAATCTGCATTTTAGCAAGATCCCCTTTGAGAAGCGCGGGCCCTGCATGCGGTAACCCCTGTTGCCTTCTCCAAGCTATACTGGCCTCCCCTACACCCCTCCAACACCGCGATCCCTACAGATCCATCCATGGAATAACAATAATAGCTCTATGTTTACAGGCCTTTTTATTTATTTATTTTTATTTTATGTATTTATTTTGAGAGACAGAGAGAGAGAGAGAGAGAGAGAGAGAGAGAGAGCAGGGGAAGGGCAGAGTGAGAGACAGGGAGAGAAAGAGAATCCCAAGCAGGCTCTGCGCTGTCAGCACAGAGCCTGATGTGGGGCTTGAACTCGTGAACCGTGAGATCATGACCGGAGCCGCAACCAAGAGTCGGGCGCCTAACCAACTGAGCCAGCCAGGCGCCCCATATATGTTTACAATCCCTTTTAAAAAGCCAAGCACTCAGGGCACCTGGCTGGTTCAGTCGGGAAAGCATGGCAATTCTTGATCTCGGGGTTTTGAGTGCAAGCCCCACATTGGGCGTAGAGCTTACTTTAAAATAAAAAGCCAACCACTTTCAAAAGTGTTTTCCGCTGCATCCTCACGACTACTTTCTGATGAAACGGAGGCGTAGAAAGATTACGTGACCTGCCCAAGGTCACGCAGCCGTAAGTGATAGAATCAGGATAAAAATCCAGGCGTCTGGATCCAGACCCTGTGTTCTCAGTCTCCCCAGTCTGCTGTCTGTCCTCCACTCTCATCTAGACAATGTGCTCTACCCTCCAAAAGGTCCCAGTCTGGTGGAGGAAGCAGTCAGTGCAAAGGGCAATACGAGCTACAGCGGCGGTGTCACAAGGTGAAAGGGAAGCCCAGTCTAGGGGCAATCAGGGGAGGCTTCCCGGAGGAGGTAATGTCTACAGTAAGACCTGGGGATAAGGAGGAGCTTGCCAAATAAAGAAATGGCAGGAAAAAGATGTCTATGCAGAGGACCACCAGGGACTAAGGTCTTTAAGCACAAGAGAATATGGCCATCCGCAGGAACTTCTCAGACTTCTCTTCAGCCCCAAGCTAAGAAGCATTTATTGCAAAGCGCTTGGGACCCACGGGCTGGCTTTCTTTCTTTCTTTCTCTCTTTCATTTATTTATTTTGAGAGAGACAGAGAGAGTGTGAGTGGGGGAGGGGCAGAGAGCCAGAGAGAGAGAGAGAGAGAGAGAGAGAGAGAGAGAGAGAATCCCAAGCAGGCTCTACGTGTCAGCACAGAGCTCTACGTGGGACTCCATCTCACAAACCGTGAGATCATGACCTGAGCTGAAATCAAGAGTCAGACGCTTCACTGACTGAACCACCCAGGCATCCTGCCACCGGCTTTCTGTCGGCTGATGCCAACCTGGTAAGTTAAAAAGTGTCACTCGTCCCAAAGTACCACCAAGAAAGCCACAAAGCTGAAATGAACAAATATTGATCTACAAAACTGGCCAACTCGTCAACTCAGTTCCACTCAACTTTTCTGGAGCCAAACATAAATTATATTTGTCAGGCCGATGCCTCAGTCCCGATTAGAGATGATGTGGGGCAGGGATCTCCAAAGGAAAACAGGCCTTCAAAGACACTAAAAAGACACCCACTCAGCCATTCCCATTCTTCTTCCCTCCCGTTTGAGAAGTGTCCATCCCTCGTCCATGCAGCTCAGGGGAGGCTCCCCACTCTCCCTTCTCCGAAGGCATCCCATCCAGTTTGAACCAATGCCTTGCAACTCTTACTGTTTGTTGCAATCACCTGGCAAGCATTCAAAAACTATGGGTGCAAGGACCCAAGTCCTAGAGATTCTGGTTAAGTTGGATCTGACGCGGGTTTGGGTATAGATGTTTTGGTTTTAAATCCTCCCACCTTATGTAGGGCCAGAGTTGAGGACCGCTGACTAAAATAATCATGATAATTTTTTTGCCAGGGGTCGAGACAAAGTGAGTGGGTGACTGAGTGCTGACCAAAAAGACGTGAGGAGGGATCATGTGGGGGCTTTTAAGACGAACAACCCTCTGCAAGTGATGCCTGGAGCTGTGGCAGCCATTTCGTGGCCATGAGGTAAGCAGGCTGGTGTGCAAGGGAGATACATCCTGGACTAAAACATAGGGAAATAAAAGCTGGGTTCTCAATGACATCATTGAGCTGCTGACTCTACCAGACCCAAACCCCACCCCACTTCCAGGCTTCCTTTTGAGTGATGGTGGCTCTCCTATTCTTTCTTCTACACTAAGTCCAATTTTTATTACATGCTAGCCAAATGCATCCCCAATACATATTGATTGAGTGAATGAATGAATGAATGAATGAATGAGTGAATGACGTGTGTAGGGGGCAAGTAGGGAGCCCTGGAGCACGAGCCTGAAGTTGTCAGCTTGTGGCCCACCACCCAGGGTCTGAGGCTGAAGGGCTGGGACTCCATCCCAGAAGTGTTGGAGAAGGAAGGGGGGGTGTGAGCAGAGGAGGGACAGGGTCAGTGCTGGCAGTCAGATGACCCCCCAGAAGCCAAATGGGGGATGGGCTTGAGGAGAGAAACCGGAGACCGGGAGTTAGATAGGGAAAGACGAAGAGGACAAGACCTGAGTTGGGGCTGTGGGGATGGAAAGGCAGGGAGACAGGGCAACGGGAGCGGGCAGGAAGATGGGGCTGGGGACCAAAGGCTGTGGGCGGAAGTGGGGGTGGGCAGTACCTGGGGTCTAGCCCACTGGCCATGTTGGCAGTGGGACCACTGAAGGTGGGCAGGACGGAGGAGGAGCGGCTTTGGGGTTAGCTGCTGAGCTCAGTGAGGGAGAAAAGGGGAGCGTGAGGGACCAGGGCAGAGCACCTAGGGAGACCACAGCCTCAGAAGAGTTGTTAAGGCCCCAGAGGCTCATGGGAAATGTAGTTCTGGGTCCAGACCATCGGCCCGGGAACCGCAAAGGTTCATGAGACATATGATCTAAGGGCCAAAGGGTGCCACCCAGGAATGTGGTCAACATCGGAGTCTGGGATGGCTCTCTGGTAGGCCAGTGATTCGCTTAAGGCCACACTGCAAGCCAATGTTACCACACAGTGCACGGACGAAGGAAATCCACCCTGCCCGCCCCCCCCCCCACCCACGCACTCACAAGGCTCAGTACCTGCCTCCCTGTGCATGCTGGGGTTGCCGGTGGTGGAGGAGCACAGGGTCTCCACCTCTTGCAGCATCCTGGGAAGGCGGGTGAGGGATGTCTCAGGAGGATGGGGAGAAGAACCCTGACTCGCCCACCCTCTCCAGCTCCTTCTCTCCACGGCCGCCTCCTCCTTCTTCTCTTTGAAGCCCCGGGGGAAAACCATGGAAGAACTGGAAGGCTGAGACCACATAGGAATGTGGATTCCCCTAACCTCTGGGAACCCAACGAGTTCCAAATGCTGTGTGCCCCAGTTCCTTCTCTGCCACTTTCCCGTGTCTTCCTCTGTCTCTCCAGATCTCCTTGGGACTCTGCCTCTCCCCGCCTCTCTCCCTCCCCGGTCCTCTTTCTCTCCCCATGTCTCCACCACCCTCCCGCTTTTACTCTCTCCCCATCTCTTCCCCCTGATCTCTCCCCACCTCTCCTCCACTCTTTCCCTTGATTTCCCTGCCCTCTTCCCGCCCACTTCTCTCCCCCTCTCTCCCTCCATCCCCCTGGACTCCTCGGCTAGTTTCCCCACCATCTCCCCAGCCCTCCGGCCCTCTTCAGAGTCTGCCTCTCCCCAAGCCTGCCTCTCTGTTTCCCTACCTCTCTCCCCACCTCTCCCCAGCCTCCTTTATCCATCTCTCTTCTCTCATAACTGGCTCCCCTGCCCTCTGTCATCCCTTTTCTGGTCCCACTTGCCCTCCGCTCATCCCTGTCTCACGCAGGAACTGGTTAGACACAGGCCAGATTCAAACAGAAATGGGATTCTATATGGGGTGGGGGGAAAGCTGGTCAGGGCACCTGGTTGCCATGGTACCTCCAGAGGGAGGGGGAGGGGCTGGAGGTTCCATCTCCTGGCTGGGAGGGAAAAAGGAGCAGGGGGTCGGGGGGCCTGGACCTCTGGGTCTAAGGGAGGAAGGAAAGAGAGCCTGGATTCCTGGATCCAGAGGAGAACGGTCTGGGGGGGGGGGCGCCTGCGCCTGAGTGCAGGAGTAAAAGGGCTGTGCCAAGCAGGTGTCCCTAAGGCAACTCTTTCTTCTCAGTCTGCAGAGGTCTCAGCAGGAACTGTGAGAGAAGAGACTGGGCTTGCTTAGTTATGCCGTCTGTCCTTCCATCTCTGTCTCTGTTACCTGTATCTCTAGTCCTCTGCTCTCCACTCCCAGATGGTCTCTGCCTTGAATGCCCATTATTCCTGCCTGATACGCATAGATTCTCTGCTTTCTAGCCTAGTGGCACCTTGATTTTCTCAGTGATTTCTTCAGGGGCGAGCTTAAAAATCAATCTAGAATGCAGAGTCAACCCCTGGACTTTTGCTGGATACAAGAGGATCTTTCTTTTTCCAGCACGGTTGCCAGGCTGGTCAGAGTCGAGGTTGGAGCTGCCGGGGGCTATCACATCACCTTACGGGGAGAGAACGTGCCTGGCGAGGAAAGCAGAAACCAAAGATGCAGACAGATTCCTGATGATGGTGATTGGGAAACCTGGATCCAGCCATGGCTGAAGCTGTCATCCACTCAATTAATTCCCTGTTATGCTGAAGTCCTTTGAGTCTCTGTCATTGCCAGTTAAAACATTCCTCACTTAGGGGCGCCTGGGTGGCTCTGTCGGTGAAGCATTCAACTTTGGGTCAGATCATCATCTCACACTTCATGGGTTCGAACCCTGCGTCAGGCTCTGTGCTGACAGCTCAGAGCCTGGAGCCTGCTTCAGATTCTGTGTCTCCCTCTCTCTCTTCCCCTCCCCCGCACATGCTCTCTCTCTCTCTCTCTCTCTCTCTCAAAAAATGAATAAACATTTTAAAAAATTAAAAAAGAAAACAATCCTCGCTTAAAGAGACTCAGTTCCCGTTCCTCTGTGGCCCTGACTCCCTTTAGTCACCCTGATGTCTTTATCTCCCATCAGGCTGTCTTTCTCCATTTCTGGCAGCCAGCCCCATCCCTATAGGACAGGAGACATCTTTCATTCCCATGACAACAGGCACAAAATCCCCCACAGCCCCTCGAGCTCTAGCTCTCCTGCCTGCGGACTCTCTCTCTTGCTTCCTCTCCTCTCCATTCCCACGGTTCTGACCCGCAGGCTTCGTCTTCTCCTGCCTGGACCCTTGCCCTCCCCCTCCTCATTCCTTCCCAAAGGGTTCCACACGGGTCTTTCTGCTCCCTGAGCTGACCTGCCCCTCCCCAGCTTGCAGCCCTCCCATGGCTCCCCAGTGCCCCCAGACAATGAGCATGTGAGATCTGCACCGTCTGGTCCCACCCTCCTCTCCCACCTCACCCCTCCAAACACTCTCCAATCCTTCCCGCCTTGGTCCTGTTTTCACTCTCCACCTCCCGTGCCTTCTGCCTGGAATGTTCTTCCCTGTCACTCCAGAGCGGGGTCTACCTATCCTGGTAGACCAGAAGCTCCTAATTTATCTCTGACTCTCCAGTGTCACCCCAGCTGGGATGCGTTGAGTGGGTAAATGAATGACTGTTCCTATCGCTGTGACCCATGCTCAGCAGTCTCAACCCCACTTGCCTGTGTGCCTTTTGGTCCTCATGAGGCGACATAGGGTGAAGAAGAGAACATGGAATGGACTCGAGTCAAACAGACCCAGCGTCAAATGCTACGTCCAGACTGTGCAACCTTGGGCAAATGCCTTGCCCTCTCTGAGCCTAGTTTTAGCTGCCTCTTCTGAAGCTCTCTTTCTGCCCTCTTTGGGTGTCATTCCATGTCTGTGTCTCTGTTTCTGTCTCTCTCCCCTCGAGCATCTGGGTCTGTATGTTTCCGTCTCCCTGTGTCTCCATTTCTCTGTCTCTCTCTGTCTCTCTCTCCCTCTTTTGTCTCTGGAACCCTGCCTCATCTCGCCCTGTGTCTGAATTTGAATTTCTACGTCGTGTGTCTCTTTCTGCGTTCATCTCTTATTCTCTGCGTCTCTGCAGCTTTCTGAGTGTCTCTGTCTCTGTCTCCATTGCCCTATCTCTGCTTCTCTGTTATCTCTCTATCTCTCTGTCCCCTTTGTCTGTCTTAGCCGCACATGCCTCCCTCTACCACTCACCTCGTCCTTCTTGGGCTACTCCTGTCCCACTCCCTGGCCTGGCTCCCAGCCTGGGACAAAAATCCCTGAATCGGCATTTTCTTCCTATTCCAGAAATTATGTCAGTGCCGCAGTGGGGGTGGGGCCCGTCTGTAGCCCTGGTCAGAGGGTTTGCCTCCCTGCGTCCTCATCCATACAGGCCCTGGCCAGCGTGGCCAACTTCTCCGTGTTTGTCCTCTCCGGGGTCAGCACCAGGAGAAGAGGTGAACCTTTGTTTACACACATGTGTGCGTGTCTCTGGGAACATTTGTGTGTGAATCCGTAGGGATTGATACAAATTCATCCGTTGACTCATCCATCCACCCATCCATCCATCCGTTGAATCATTCATTCACCCATCCAACTATCATTTCATCCACCCACCCACATAGATGCATCCTCCAGCCCACCACTCATCCATCCGTCCGTCTGTCCGTCCGTCCGTCCGTCCGTCCACACATACATTCCTGTACTTGCTCTTGAACTTGTTCACTCCTCCATTCAAACAGTCAATATTTATTGGCTGCTTACGGTGTGCCAGACAACGTGTCAAGCAGGAGGGATGCGACAATAAACAAAAGAAAGTGCTACCCGCCTCCTAGAGCTTAGGTGTTTGGCAGTCCTCCGTGAGCCAAACTCCCTCCTGCCCGGGACCCTGCATGGGACGGTCCTGCCCACTGGAGTATTTCCCCATCTCTTCCCCATCTTCACCCGGTGTATACCTACTCACCCTTCAGAGCTCAGTTCAAACGTCACTTGGTGAAATAAGGCATACAGAGAAAGACAGATACCATATGGTTTCACTCTTATGTGGATCCTGAGAAACTTAACAGAAACCCATGGGGGAGGGGAAGGAAAAAAAAAAAAAGAGGTTAGAGTGGGAGAGAGCCAAAGCATAAGAGACTCTTAAAAACTGAGAACTGAGGGTTGATGGGGGTGGGAGGGAGGGGAGGGTGGGGGATGGGTATTGAGGAGGGCACCTTTTGGGATGAGCACTGGGTGTTGTATGAAAACCAATTTGACAGTAAATTTCATATATTAAAAAACAAACAAACAAAAAAAAGTCACTTGGTCACTTCCTCGGGGAGGCCTTCCATGACCTCCTTCTTGGACACACATTGACTCGAATACATACAGATAGTTCTCTGGTGATTATCTGTCTCCTCCACTAGACCCTGGGCCTTCCCAAGGCTGGGGGTTTTGTGTGCTTTGCTCCTAGCTGGATCCCTGGTGCCTAGAGCAGGGTCTGGCACAGTAAGTGTTTCACAAATGGCTGCGTGGATGGGATTAAATGAACACGGAGGACTCTGTCTCCCGGTTCCCTGTCCAGCACTCTGTGCAATTCCACACTCCCAGGGGCTACAACAGGCAAGGTCCTCACACTTCCTGGATGCAAACATCGTAGTGGCGTCATGGTGGAGGGCGAGGGTCTAGATTCAGACCCACGTGGGTTTTGAATCTCAATACTGACACTTCCCAGCTGTGTGACCTCAGGCAGGGCATTTCCCTTCTCTGAGCCTCAATTTCCTCGCTTGTCAAATGCAGTTATAAAGAATGTAAGGGGTGCCTGGGTGGCTCAGTTGGGAGAGCATGTGACTCTTGATCTCTGCCACATGAGTAGCAAGCCCCGTGCTGGGTGTAGAGTTTACTTTAAAGAATTAAAGAGGAGCGCCTGGGTGGCTCAGTCGGGTAAGCATCCAACTTAAGCTCAGGGTCATGATCTCACGGTCCGTGAGTTCAAGCCCCGTGTCGGGCTCTGTGCTGACAGCTCGGAGCCTGGAGCCTGTTCTGGATTCTGTGTCTCCCTCTCTCTCTGCCCCTCCTCCACTCACTCTCTGCCTCTCAAAAATAAACATTAAAAAGGTAAAAAAAAGTTGGGATGAGCACTGGGTGTTGTATGGAAACCAATTTGACAGTAAGTTTCATATTTACAAAAATAATTAAAAATAAATAAATAAAATAAATAGGTAAAAAATAAAGAAATAAAAAGTATATGAGCAAATGCATATAAGTATTAATTATGACAATACTAAACAGGAACCTTTTTTTTATTTGTTTTTTTTTAATTTTTTTTTAACATTTATTTATTTTTGAGACAGAGAGAGACAGAACATGAACAGGGGAGGGGCAGAGAGAGAGGGAGACACAGAATTCGAAACAGGCTCCAGGCTCTGAGCTGTCAGCACAGAGCCCGATGCGGGGCTCAAACTCACGGACCACGAGATCATGACCTGAGCAGAAGTCGGACGCTTAACCGACTGAGCCACCCAGGTGCCCCCCGTTTTTTTTTTTTTTTAGCATCTCATGTGAATTGAATTTAATCCTCAAAATAACTTAATGACGTGGAATCTGGGTTTTTTAAAAACTACCCTCGTTTACAGATGGGGAAACTGAGGCACTGAGAATATAAGCAATTCACAGGCAATATTGAGAGCAGAACTTGGATTTGAACCCTGGCCCTGCCATGTCCCAAACCACAGGCACAACCGGGACACCACAGCTGCCAGTCTATGAGTCGATGTCTCTCTGGAAACGTGTCCCAGAAGTCTGGCAAGCCCACGTGTGTAGACATCTCTGGGTGTATGCATTGCTGCACACTTCCTTCTGTGTATCTCTTCCAGAACAGGGCTGCCTGTGGACTCTGGGCAGGCCAGCTGGGTGCGAAGGTCTAGTTGTGAGTGGGCTCATGGACTGCCATGTGGGGTCTGTGTGCACACATCTGGGCATGCGCCCCTATGCCAGCTTCCCTGGGTGCAAATGCAGGTCTATCGGGGAGAACGAAGAAGCACCGAGGATAGGATTCAAGGTGCACCAGGGAGGCACTCCTGGGGGATTCTACAGGGTGACAGTAACTGCAAATGTATACATAGGTAGCAATAGGTGGGGAGGGGGTGGGATCTAGTTAAAGGAAGGCTCTAGGGAACTTGTCTTAGAGTTGCCTTGGCAGAAGAAGAAAAATGTTTTTTAAACAAGGCTGAGCAGAATTGGAAAATTTGCCCCTCTTTTTTTAAGTTAATTCATTTATTTTTGAACGAGAGAGAGAGAGAGACACAGAGAGAGAGACAGAGACAGAGAGAGAGCTCGCAGGAGGGGCAGAGAGAGGGAGAGACAGGATCAGAAGCAGGCTCCGCCCTGTCAGCACAGCCCACAATGTGAAAGCTGGAACCACAAACTCTGAGAACATAACCTGAGCCCAAGTCAGACGCTCAACGACTGAGCCACCTGGAAGCCCCCAAAATATTTTTTTACCCAAGAGATTATATTTCTATGAGTGTCACTGGGAGTAGGGGAGGCAGCACTAAGGAAGCCTGTGGCTCATCCCAGCCACCCCTGCCGGCTGCTGCCTGTGACTATGTGGCTCTGGACCTTCTCCAAGGGATTTAAACCTCTACGGACCTCAGTTTCCTCCTCTGTGAAATGGGGATAGCATAATTGCACCCACCTAACAGGGCCAGTGAAGATTAAACAAGGAAGCGCTTTCAAAGCACTTAGCTCAGTCGCAGTGGCAATTATCATTAACCGCTATTAATATGGCAGTAACAATTACTTGGTGCTTTTGAGCAAGATTCATCACCTATTCGGTGCCAAGGCTTTATCTACGTTGCCTGGTTTTTTCAAACGTCTGGATCCCTTAGGGGACAGTTTTATTGTCTCTGTATTTTTTTGTGATGAGGAAACGACCTCAGAGAAAAGAGCGCGAGGGCACAAAGGCAGGAGCCGGCCCAGGCAGGGATCCAAACCCAGGTCCCTGCTAGGACCTCACACCGGGCTGAGATTCTCCACAC
This sequence comes from Neofelis nebulosa, assembly GCF_028018385.1. NCBI lineage: Eukaryota > Metazoa > Chordata > Mammalia > Carnivora > Felidae > Neofelis > Neofelis nebulosa. The sequence goes on from NC_080798.1 coordinate 7,861,333, forward strand.
CCGCTAACTCTGAGGCTCCGCCTCCCCTCCCACCGCCAGCCTCCAGAACTCCCCAGATGGGAGGACTCCAAGTCCCGGGTCCTGTGAAGGAAGGGCCAGGGGAGGAGTGGATTCCTGGATCTGAGAATGGAGGGGGCGTGGGAAGTCATTACCCTGGGTTCTGGGAGAAGTGACTGGGGTCCCAGATTTTTCCAGCTGAGAGAAGAGGGGCTGGGGGGCCTGGACCCCTAGATCCTGGGGCGCAGAGGGTCACGATCCCAGACAGCTGGATCTTCCGCTGTGTAAGAGAGCTGGGTCTCGGACGCCTCGGTCCTGGGAAACCTCCCTCCTTCCTCGCTGCGGCCGCGCGATTTCTGCTCTCAAGCCGCAGGTTCGGAGGGGAGGAAGGAGGGGGTGCAAGGGGAGGAGCCGCGGACCTGCGCCAGGGGCGGGGGGAGGAGTCGAGCGGGCACCGCGGCGGGCGCGCGGGGCTGCGGCGGCGGCGGCGGCGGCGGCGGCTCCGGGTGAGTCCGCTCCTCCCCCCTCCCCCCTGCCCCAGCCCCCGCCCCAGGCCGATCCTGGGGGGAGGCCCCAGCGCGTAGGGGCGGGGGTAGGTGCAGAGGCGCGCGGATCTCCTCCCCGCGAGTGCGGGTGCCGCAGCGCTTGCTGGCCGCCCCGGGGGAGGGGCACGTGGCCCTAGAAAGGGGGGTCCCGAAACACCCAGGTGTACCCCAACCTCACCCACCGATCCTCCGGAGGTGGGGATCGCTTACCCACTCCATGGCCCTTGAGGACTTAGGACTCCGCGGCCTCTCGGGGTCCAGGACATCATTCCTCCCCCCTGCAGCGCCTTGGGACCCCGGCATCTCATACCCACCCCCCCCCCCCCCACCTCCGAAAAAAATTCCCATCCTCTCTGCAGCCGGGAGAAGCATGAAGGACTTCAATTCCCAGCAGCCCATACAGCGCCGGGTCTGTGAAGTCTTTAGCCGCGGTAGCGCGAGGCCTGTCGGGAATTGTAGTCTCTAAGCTCAACGGGAGCTGGGGCCCCGGAGGTGGGAGGGGGTGGCTGGACCTCCCGGGGGTCGCCTGGGGTCGAGCAGCCGGTCCGAGGAGGACGAGACGTGAGGCTCGAACTGAGCTTTTTCTCCTGGCCACGGCCCCCAGATCCGGCTCCTCCTCCCACCACCTGGCGCGTGGGGACGGGTCCGCAGCCCCTTGTCCGCCCTACAACCCCCATGGGCTGCCGCCAGCCGCCGCCTCGGCTGCCACCCAGAACACGGCAGGGATAAGCGCAGGTGAGTCTGACCATGTCTGTCTCGGAGTCCTGGCCTTCTGCAACACCCCCACGACACCTGTCCATCCGTGAGCTCTGGTCTGCCCGTCCCTAATTTCCCCCTGCACTCTCCTTCCAGCCCATCTCTGATGTCTGCCTCCAGACCATGTGTGGCGAATTCCCCTTCGCCCCACATGCACCTCTTTCTCCCGGTCCCCTGTCTCTTATGCCCCCACCCCCATCCAACCTTCCTTCTGCACCCATGTCTGTCTGCCCAGCCCTCCTTTGTATCCTCGCCCATCTGTGATCTCTGGCCATCGCCTGTCAGTCTGTCCTTTATTCCTGCACCCCATCCGTTCTGCCAACCACTGTTTCTCTTTCAAAGATATTTCTGTCCTGGCGCTTCTAACTGTCCCTCTGTCCGCCCATCTCTTGCACTCCCATAAATTACACACTAGTCCATTCTTTATGGCTGGTCCATCCCAAATCGCAGTCCTTGACTTTCCCTGTGTCTGTGCATCTGTCCCTCCGTTCTGGGCCCCAGTTTGCCCTTCCCATTATCTCTGTCTCCCTTCCCCTTCTCTCTCCCTCCCTCAACTTGGTCCCTATCTCTGCATCCTGCACCTCCCATCCCACCCCAGCCGCCACCGCACACAACCATCTCTTCTCTCTCTAACCCCAACCCTCCCTTTCTCTCGGTCTTGTCCCTTTCTACCTGGACCTGGCCTGTTTCTCGTTCCTTGAACCGGCCAGGCCCCTGCTCATGCTGTTCCTGCTGCTCTGGATGCTTTACCCCACGCCAGCCCCACCACCCACTGCCGGTGGCCACAGAGAACCCCCCAGCTGCCCACTTCCTAGTCCCTTTGTGATATTTCCTCTGTTTCTTTTAGAGCACTTCTCACGGTGTGAGCACGTCTTGTTTGTTTATGTGGTGTTTGTTGACTTGCTTACTCCCTGTCTCCTCTCACTGGATTGTAACACCAGGAAGTCGGGGACTGTGTGGGGCGCGTGCTCTGCTGGCTCTGCAGCATCTGGCACAGTGCCTGGCATGTAGTTGGTGCTCAATGAATATTCGTCGAATGCATGAACGAAGAATGGCTGTCCCCTCGTCTGCCCACGCCTAAATTCTGTCCCTTTGTCTGGGCACCCCTAATCTCTGTCTCTTTATCTGTCCTTAATCTCTGCCCCTTGACTGGCCTCCCTAGTCTCTTCCTCCTTGTCCATTTGTCCCTGTTCTCTTTCCTCCTGTCCATTCACGCTGATCTCTGCCCCCTTGGTTGTCCAATCCGTTACTGTCTTCTTGCCTGCACCCCGAATTTCAGTCCTGTCTATCGGCCCCGGATTTCTTTCTCATCGTCTATCCCTCCCCAATCCACCTCCCCTGATCCACCTGGCCCCAATCTCTGTCCCCTCATCTGTCCTTCCCTTTCTCTCTTTCCCTTTTTATCCTTTATCCATCCCTCTCTCAATCTCATCTCTCATCTGCACCCTCGTCCGGCCCCTTCCAAGCACAGAACCCACCGGCCACCATGTCAGGAGACTACGAGGATGACCTCTGCCGGCGGGCACTCATCCTGGTCTCGGACCTCTGTGCGCGGGTCCGAGATGCCGACACCAGTGACAGGTGCCAGGAGTTCAACGACCTGCGAATTCGAGGCTATCCCCGGGGCCCAGATGCAGGTCAGCACCCCCAGCTGTCTCGGCCAGCCCCCTGTCTCTGCTACAGTCAATATTTTCAGAGATTCAGAGCAGACTCGTTCAGCTTTCTGTTCTCTATGCGGCCCTGGCCAGTCCCTCTTAGGGTCTTGCCTCCATCCTGCTTGCTGCTGGTCCCCACACCTTTGATCTAAGGAGAAGGAACTAGGTGGGCCATTTGATTCCTGACCTTTTTGTGTTTGGTCCTGTGAGCCTCCTGCCCACTGCCCCCCACCCCAGCCACATACATGTCCCTTTCACATATCTGTTGTGTATCTTGCATAGTACTTAAAAGCTCAGGCTTTTGAGTCAGCCTGTCTGACTTGCCTGCATTCAAATCCCACTCCCCACCCCCCCCCCCCATGCCCCACCCCCGGCTACTTACTAATGGATGGCTTTAGGCAAGTAGCTCTTTTTCTGTGCCTCCGTTTCCTCCTGAAAATGGGGATAATAAAAGTGACTACCTCATGGGGCGGCTGAGTGACTCAAGTGATGTAACACATGTGAAGCGCTTAGAACAAGCTGGGCACACAGTGGTCATTCAATAAATGCCGGGATGTACTTACTGAGCACCGACCGTGTCCCAGGCAGTACGCAAGGTCCTTTGCATTGTTCATCAACCACCCACAACGCCCCTTTGCGGTACACAGAATCCTCATTTTCGATGGCGGAGGGGAGACTCAGAAGGGTGAAGTGACTTGCCCAAGGTCACCCAGCTAGGAAGCGGCAGGGTTCTGAACACCAGGAAATATCATGAGTGGCCCTGAGGGACCCTGAGGAAGCATGCGTGTAGAAGTTATACCTAGAGCCACACTTGCCGAGTGCAGGGCGGAGCTCGACGCCTCGCGCGCCAGATGTCCAGGGACAGTGATGAGGAATGAGGTCCAGAGAGCTGCCAGTTTGTGCTCAGAGTCTCACAGCCTGTAAGCAGAAGAGCCAGATTTGACCCCAGGAAGTCTAGTACACTGTGGCAATTTGGGGGTCCCCAAGCCCACCCTCTGTTTCTATGATTCCCTAGAAGGACTCACAGAAATGCTGTTCTACTCCTGGGTACGCTTTATCCGGCAAAAGGATAGGGATGAAATTCTGCGAAGGGAAAGACACAGAGAGTAGGGTCCAGGAGAGACCAGGCGTGAGCTTCCAGTCTCGGTCACGTAGACGTGGCTGACCGCCCGTGTGGCTGACCTTCACCTCCGGCCCCTCCAGGGGCCGAGCTGATACGGCACGTCCTAGTCCCCCAGCGTCAATCACGCTGCGGACCATGTGGCAGGGCCCATGGTTCCACAGGTAAACAAAAACACTTTCAGGGAGGAAGTTCAAGGACTTAGCAGTTCCTTCCCAGGAGCCGATCCAGGGCCAAACATTTCCTTGGGCAAGGTTGATCTTTTACTGCACAGGTACATCACCTTGCCAAGCCCAAATGGCTCCCCAGACCAGGCGGACAGAAGTGAGAAATCTGTCAGAGTTTAGAGGATCGATGTTTTGACTTGGAGAGGGTCTGGGTCAGGCTAATGGTAGAGGCAAGCAGCTCTTCGTTTCTTCTCTCCTCGTCTCCACCTTGTCCTCCCAAACGGCCCCCTTTCCTCCATTCTTCCCGGGCTCAGGAGGCTGGCAAGCCCTTGCTTTGGTTTTTAGCAGGTTCCCAGAACTCTAAGCAGATGTTGGTCACTTGGAAAGGAACACCCTAAAGGGCGGAGGGGAGTAGGAATTTCAGAGTTTGGCCATCGCCAGTCGTATGGCCCCACAGGGTCACTTCCTGTCTCTCAGAGCCTCCTCGTCCTCGTCTGTAAAATGGGATCGATCGCAGCGCCGTGCGGATTCACACCACAGACTGCTGACTTAGATGCCCTGGTCAGTTCGGGACGGGAGGGCATCCCCTCACCACCCGGCGTCCCCTGCAGGGACAGGACACAGCCAGTCCACTCAGCTGTCCTCGCTGCCAATAGCTTAGCCAATAGCTTCTCCCCACCCGCCATAATCTAGAGTCCGCACGGTGCACGAAATACCCCTGTGTTCTCCCTCGCTGAGACCCAGGAGTCAATCCCAAAACAGATTCACGTTCCCTGGAGGAGCCCTACTCCTGGCACCACTTCCTGAATGACCCAGGAACCTCTGGCTCGAGAACTAGGCTGTTCCCTGGGTTTCTCTGAAAGGCACATCAGCACACAGGAAGCATTTGCAAGGCGTTAGCCGTGGCGGCTGCTGATGCTGGCTTACACACGGCGGCAGCGGTATCACCAAACGTAACAATATTTGTCAGTCGAATAATAACCCGCGTCCCAAATACCATTTCTTGGGAAATAGTGAAGCGTGACAGCTCTGGAGCCAGGCGCTCCGGGGTCAAGGTCTGACTCCAGCGCTGACCTGTGGGGACTCTGCACAGGAGACTTTGGGTCCATTGACCTCAGTTTCCTTTTGTGGAAAGCAGGTGTTAATAAGGTTGCCAAGCTCCCAGGGTGCCTGTCAGGCACGAGTAAACCAATGCCAATATAGCACTTAGGCGTCTGGGACATAGTAACCACTCAGTAGACATCTCAGCGATGGGTCCCTTTTACCTCCACCGTAAGAGGCAGGACTTCCTATTTGGCAAACGGGGAACGTGGGGCTCAGAGTGCTTAAGATATGCTCCCGGGGCCACGCGGCAAACACAGATTTGAACTCTTGTCGTGGGAGGAGTTACGCCGGCTCCTCTCTCCTTGGTCATCTCCGAGCATTTGGGGGGACGTTGGGTGTGTCCTCTTCTGGAGAGGCAGCACGGGCTAGTGATTCAGAATCAGCTCCGAGGACAGACCGCGCTTTCAAATCCCAGATCTGTCCTTGACTGCTTGCGCAGCGTTATTCAAGTCGCTCCACCTCTCTGTGCCTCGGTTTCCTCATCTTTAAAACGGTTATATAGAGATACCCAGCCTGTGGGGCCGGGGAGTTGAAGTAAACGGACGTCAGGTGCCTAGGACAATGCATGGCGAATGCTAAAGGTTAGCTCTTTGGGGACAGCAGTGGGAGGATAAGCTCTGACCCCACCCTGACCCCTGACCTTTGTCCTCACTCTCTCCAGACATCTCCGTGAGCCTGCTGTCGGTCATCGTGACATTCTGTGGCATTGTCCTTCTGGGCGTCTCCCTCTTCGTGTCCTGGAAATTGTGCTGGGTGCCCTGGCGGGACAAGGGAGGCTCAGCGGTGGGCGGGGGCCCCCTGCGCAAAGACCTAGGCCCTGGGGTCGGGCTGGCAGGCCTGGTGGGCGGTGGCGGGCCCCACCTGGGGGCCGGCCTGGGTGGCCATCCTCTGCTGGGGGGTCCACACCACCACGCCCACACCGCCCACCATCCGCCCTTCGCTGAGCTGCTGGAGCCAGGCAGCCTAGGGGGCTCTGACCCCCCTGAGCCCTCGTACTTGGACATGGACTCGTATCCAGAGGCTGCGGCAGCTGCAGTGGCCGCTGGGGTCAAACCGAGCCAGACATCTCCTGAACTGCCCTCTGAGGGAGGTGCGGGCTCTGGGCTGCTCCTGCTGCCCCCCAGTGGTGGGGGCCTGCCCAGTGCCCAGTCGCATCAGCAGGTCACAAGCCTGGCACCCACCACCAGGTGAGACAGGCTACTGGGCTGGGGGTCCACTCGGAACTTCTGTTCCTCCTCTGTGTCTCTTCCCCAGATACGGTTCTCCTGAGCCCTGCAAGAGGCCCAGAGGCCTAGAGGTCCAGAGTCCTGAGTCCTGGGGCAGGAAGGGGCTGGGGGGCGTAGACTCCTGGGTCCCAGGGAGAGAAGAGGCTAGGGCCCCGACTCCAGGGTCTGAGGGAGGGGGAGCCTAGAGACCTGGACTCTCAGATTCAGCGAGCACAGGACTGCAGAATGAAGATTAGACCCCCGAGGCCCTGAGACACAAAGCGACTCGTGTCTTTCACCCTAAGCCAGGATTGGTGGTGGGACTTGGGATCCGTCTGATCGCTATCCGTCTGAGCATGTCACTGAGCACCTAATATGAACTAGACCTGAGCTGGGTGTTGGAAAAACAGAAGTGAGCGTGGCAGCCAGACCCTGCCGTCATGCCACGTACAGTCCGGGGCAAGTGGGTCCCCAGAGAGGCCAGCCCAGCCCAGCCGGGCCAGTGCTGCAGGAAAGTGGCTTAGGGGGCCACTTTAGCTGTGGGAGTCCAAGGAGTCGCTGATCCCGTCTGGGAGGGGGCTGGGGCCTTCCAGAGATGGCTGAGACCTACAGAGTGAGGAAGAGTTAGCCAGGCACCTACCCAGAGGTAGGGGTGTGAGCCGGGCATTCCAGGAGGAGAGAGCGGCCAGTGCAAAGGCTAGAGAGGAAGGAGGTCACAGTGCATTGTGGGAACTGCCAGCAGTCACTATGGCCTGCGAGTACATGTGCGAAAAGGAAGCCGAGGAGATGTGGCTGTGGCTGTGGGTGGGGCCAGACCACACAGGGCATTCGGGGGGCCTCGAACGCCTGGCTGAGGGGTGGGGACTCTGTCCTGTGAGCAGGAGGGGCAGGGCCAGTTGGGGTGTAGAAAGACCTCTCTGGGGCCACATAAGGGTGGACTAGAGGGACAGACTGGAGGCCAGTAGTCCAGGCAGGAGAGGAGGAGGTTGAGCTGAGATTGTGGGCACGGGGAGGAAAGGGCAAGGTCAGGGGGCAGGAGAGATGAGACTCGGGGCGGATGGCTGTGGGGTAGGAGGGGTGGGGACAGGTGCTAACAGCACCCATCCTGGCCTGGTGATTGGGTGGGTGTCAGATCAGAGGATCTAGGAAGAGGAGTGGGTGTGAGGGAGACCTTGAGCTCATCTGGATCTTGTTGAGTGTAAGGCCTCTGGGGCAGTGTCCAGGGAAACTGCCTTCAGAAGGATCATCTTTGGCCCCAGACAGTAATGGGAGAAGGTGTTCTAATCCCAGGACCTGGCCAGGGGCCCAGGGGCTCATGGGAGATGTAGTTTGGGGTCTCTGGGGAAGCCCCTCCCCCATTACATACATGGAGACACTGAGGCTCAGAGGGTGTCAGTGACCTGCTCAAAGTCACCCCGGGAGCAAGGAGTGGCGGGGGATCTGTAGCTGGAGCCCCCACCCCCACCCCCACATCCCTTTCCAAGGCTGGAGCCTCCCGCTCCCCCCCACCCCAGGCCTGCCTCTCAGCACATCTGGGGCTGCCCGTCGCTAGGGGCCCTGTCACGCGGACTTCACCTCGGGGGTGATGGTCCACGCGGGACAGCGCAGATGAGCCGGGGCCACGGGGACGGGGACGGGGGAGTTCGGGAGAGGGGAGGGGCGGGCTTTAGGGGGTTGGGGGGAGGCGAGGATGGCTCCTGCGTCTGGCCTACAGATCTCAGTGGAGCACGGAGACCCGGGAGGAGGAGCGGGGACCCGGGAGGAGGAGCGGGTCTGGGAGAAGGCGCTGAGCCCAGCAGGGAAGGGCGTGCAGGGTCTGGTGGGAGGCCGAGGCTGGAGCGGGACTGGGCTGGAGCCCAGGAGACACATTTAGCAGACAAAAGGCTGTTGATGGGTGTGAAAACCTGGGACGCAGATGAGCCTGTCCAGGGAAAGCGTGTGTGTGTGTGTGTGTGTGTGTGTGTGTGTGTGTGTGTGAAGGGGAGAAGAGGCCCAGAGGGGCCCGAGAGGGGAGCTCTGGGCTTCCAGAATTTCCCATCGACACTAGGAACGGTGGAGAAGGGACTTGAGAGAGAAAGGACAGGCCAGGTGGAGCGGTGGTCAGGTGGGAAATGTGATCCTGGGGCTAAGGCAGGTTGGGGAGACTTGAAGAAGGTTCAGGAGGTCTGGGCTGTGTGGGGCCTCTGGAGTCCAGAGAGGTTATTCTGGGTCATGCACTTGAGGTCAGGGGAAGGCTTCTGGAAGCCGGTGCATAAGCAGATGTTAGCTGGAGCTAGTTTAGAGACCGGGATACCCCGCACCCCCCCCCCAACACAGGTGGAGAAACTGAGGCTCAAAGAGCACAAGTGGCTGGCTCGAGGTCATAGTGAACCAGGGTGGGATCTGTGGCCACCCAGATGCAGTGTTGGGGGAAGAGGCAGGGAGGAGTCTCCCGGGTCTTTAGATGCTGTCAAAGATCCCCACCTTTGTCAGTGGCCCCACCTTGGTCTTCCCCACCCCCCACAGGTACCCGGCCCTACCCCGGCCCCTCACCCAGCAGACCCTGACCCCTCAACCGGACCCTGGCAGTGAGGAGCGGCCGCCTGCCCTACCCTTACCCTTGCCAGGCGGTGAGGAAAAAGCCAAACTCATCGGGCAGATCAAGCCTGAGCTGTACCAGGGGACTGGACCCGGTGGCCGGCGCGGTGGCGGGGCCGCGGGCTCGGGAGAGGCCGGAGGGGGGGCGCCCTGCGGCCGCATCAGTTTTGCCCTGCGGTACCTCTATGGCTCCGACCAGCTGGTGGTGCGGATCCTGCAGGCCTTGGACCTCCCGGCCAAGGACTCCAATGGCTTCTCAGACCCCTACGTCAAGATCTACCTGCTGCCGGACCGCAAGAAAAAGTTCCAGACCAAGGTCCGGAGCGAGGGGCCTGGACATCCGGGTCCCACGGAGGAGGGGGAGGGGGTCTGGCTCCTGAGGTTGAGGGAAGAAGGGCTGGGGGTCTGGACTCCCGGGTCCGAGGGAGGAGGGGCTGGGGGCTGGACTCCTGGGTCTGAGAGAGGAGGGGTTTGGGGGTCTGGACTCCTGGGTCCTTTGCAAGTGGCTGATGGGTGTGGTGTCCCCCTCCCCCACCCCCTGCAGGTGCACAGGAAGACTCTGAACCCTGTATTCAATGAGACATTCCAGTTCTCGGTGCCCCTGGCCGAGCTGGCCCAGCGCAAACTGCACTTCAGCGTCTATGACTTCGACCGCTTCTCACGGCACGACCTGATCGGCCAAGTGGTGCTGGACAACCTCCTGGAACTGGCTGAGCAGCCCCCCGACCGCCCACTATGGAGGGACATCGTGGAGGGCGGCTCGGTCAGTGGCCCCTGCATCCCTCTTCCTGGGGACCCAGGACCCCTCAGTTTTCAATCTCTCTGCCCTTGGACTTCATAACCCTCTAACTTCTTGACCCAGGCTTTTCTTTTGAAATTTATTTTATTGCGAAATATTGCAAGCATGCAAGCAAAGTGTAGAGGTTGATATCATGGACCCCCATCCTCCCCCCCCCCATCAAATGCTGAGGTCATGCCTGGACCCCAGACCTCCCAACTTCTGACTCCCCCTTTGACATCTGATGGTAACAACTGGGAAAATTGTAACAGACACCCACCAACCACCTCCTCATAACTTCATGGTGTGATCCCTACGACGTTTGCCCTCTGACTCGAAATTCCTGACCTTCCACCGTCCTGACCCCGGAATTCCCAGCTTGTATTTTTTTGACTTCCTTCACCTTCCAACCTCCTGGCTTTCCAGTTCCCAGGCTTCCTGAAACCCCAGCCCCTCTGATCTCTGAACATTTTATGTTTCAAACCCATGACCTCCAGATCTAAACTCATCCTCTGGTCTCCGCCTGAATCCTGGTAGCCTCATCCCCCCAGGCCTCAGACATACCTGGGTCCCCAGTATCCCCACACCCCCAGTTCCTCCGGCAACCAGATTGTAGGGTCCACAACGCCCAGCACCGACCCCCCGCTACTGGCCGACTTCCTCTGTCCATCCAGTCACTCCAACATGCTCGTTGGGTGTCCTGACCCCTTCTGCACCCCCAAGCCTCAAACCCCCAATTCCTAGGCCCTCTCGGGTCTGATCTGTGCATGTTACAACGTTCCAGCTGTCTGCCGATGTGGGGCAGCTGTGTGTGCACTGGGTGTGAGCCCTGTCCTAGCTTTGTCCAGATGATGGCCACACTCGAGGCCCTGCCCTCCTCTGAGCCTCAGTTTCACCATCTGCATGATGACACAGTTAATTGGGTGCCCGCAGCTCTTCCTACAGTCCCCTTCCTCCTGCCTCCACCTTGTCTCCTTGTGTCTGTCATTTCTTCTTTCCTCCCCGCTCATTATCACCAGAGGCCTTCATTCATTTATTTGTGCCTTCATTCCTTAAACAGTTGGCTTTTTTCGTTTCAGGATCAGGCCCCGGGGACCCCACACAGTCCTCGGGGGCTCCAGGTCTAGGTGGTCACAGTTAGCTGTCAAGGGCAGGGAGTGGGGGGTCCAGGGACCTGGGCCTCATCAGTGTGGTAGGGAGGCCAGGGGCCCAGATGACGCCGAAGGACAGGGCAGGGCGGGTCCTGGGCCCTGGGGCCAACTCAGCCCCCGTTCCAGGTCTGTGTGGGGTGTGCGAGTCTCTGTCTCCTCTGTGGCCTCACTTAGGGCTGGTGTGTCCCCTGCCCTCCCTAAGACTGACTTCTCAGTGTCTGACACACTGTTTGGATCTCTGTCCCTCATTCTGGGTAGGTTTCTGTCTCTCTCTCTCCCTCTCTGTCTCTCTCTCTGGGCCTTTGCCCTTCTCCCCACCTCATTCTGGGTCTCTTTCACTCTGTCCAGCTCTCCATACCCTCCACCAAGTCTCTATACCCATTTCTTGGGATCTCCTGCCCCTTGGGGGCTCTGGCACCACCCCCCCCCCCCACCAACCCGGACTCTGTCTCTCTCCTCTGGGTCTCTGTCTCCCTCTCCTCCCGGTCTCTGTATTCTTCTTTCTGACGTCTCGCTTGTTGTCTGTCTGTATGTCTGTCTGTCTCTCTCTCTTTCTCTCTCTGAGTCTCTATGCCCCCTCTCTGGGTTTTCTTGCTTTAGGACTCTTTGGGTCTGCCTTTCAAGCTATAGCTCTCAGTGCCTTGGTCCTTGTCACAGCCTACATTTCACTGTGCGTGCGTGCTCTCTCTCTCTCCCTCCCTCTCTCTCCTGCTCCCTCCCTGCACTCGTGCCTCTTCCCATCCTCCCTGCAGAACAAACCAGCTTCGCTGGTGGCAGGCAGCTGCGACCAAGGAGTTACCAGGTTTCGCAGAGTCAGATTGTGAAGTGGGTGGGCAACCTGAGTCCTGGATGTCAGGGAGGAGAGCTGGAGGTTCCAGATGGGAGAGAACGTGAGGCAGAGACAGGGGAGACTGAGGCAGGGCACGGCTGAACCCCTTTCCCCAACTGCAGGAAAAGGCAGATCTCGGGGAGCTCAACTTCTCACTCTGCTACCTCCCCACCGCCGGGCGCCTCACCGTGACCATCATCAAAGCCTCTAACCTCAAAGCGATGGACCTCACTGGCTTCTCAGGTGGGTTCGTGAGGTGCTGGGACCTAATGGAGGAGCATCTGGGGGCCCGGGCTCCTGGGTCTGAGGGAGGAGGGGCTGGGGGTGAGGCCTCCTGGGTCTGAGGGAGGAGGAGCCGGGGTTCTGGATTCCTGGGTCTGAGGTAGGAGGGGCTGGGGGCCTGGACTCCTGGGTCTGAGGGATGAAGGGCTGGGGGCCTAGACTCCTGGGTCTGAGGGAGGAGGGGCTGGGGGCTCAGACTTCTGGGTCTGAGGGAGGAGGGGTTGGGCACAGGACTCCTGGGTCCGAGGGAGGAGGGGCTGGTGGCCTGGACTCCCAGGTCTAAGGGAGGAGGGGCTGGGGGCCTAGATTTCTGGGTCTGAGGGAGGAGGGGTCTGGGGACCCAGACTTCTGGGTTTGAGGAAGGAGGGGCTGGGGGCAGGACTCCTGGGTCTGAGGGAGGAGGGGTTGGGGGCTAGGATTCCTGAGTCTGAGGGAAGAGGGGTCTGGGGGCCCAGACTTCTGGGTCTGAGGGAGGAGGGGTTGGGGGCAGGACTCCTGGGTCTGAGGGAGGAAGGGCTGGGGGTGAGGACTCCTGGGTCTGAGGGATGAGGGGCTGGGGGCCTAGACTTCTGTGTCTGAGGGAGGACGGCAATGGGGACCCAGACCCATGGGTTGGACTGGGGTCTGAGGGAGGAGGTCGAGTCGGTTCAGGGCTCTCCATGCCCACCCCCAGACCCCTACGTGAAGGCCTCTCTGATCAGCGAGGGGCGGCGTCTGAAGAAGCGGAAAACCTCTATCAAGAAAAACACGCTGAACCCCACGTACAACGAGGCGCTCGTGTTCGATGTGGCCCCGGAGAGCGTGGAGAGCGTGGGGCTCAGCATCGCGGTGGTAGACTATGATTGGTGAGGGTCATGGCCCGGGCCGGGGGGCGGGAGGCCAGGGGATGGGACCGAGCCCGCCCCCTCCCTCCCGAAGTGCTCAACGCCCCCCCCCGCCCCCCCTCCCCCAGCATCGGGCACAACGAGGTGATCGGTGTGTGCCGCGTGGGCCCGGACGCCGCCGACCCCCACGGCCGCGAGCACTGGGCGGAGATGCTGGCCAACCCCCGCAAGCCCGTGGAACACTGGCACCAGCTGGTGGAGGTGAGCTGGGCGGCCTCCCAGTGACACTCGGGACGCCATTCATGCACTCATCTAGTCATTCCGGCCTAGGTTGGACTCTAGACCACCTAGGTTGGAATCCCTGCTCTACCAACTTTAGCTGTGTGATTTAGGGCAAGTCACTTGACCTCTCTGTGTCTCAGGTAATTCTACTGAGAAATGAGGTTGTTGTTATTGTTTATAAATTTTTTTAAGTTTATTTATTTCTTTTTGAGAAAGAGTGAACATGAGCAGGGGAGGGGCAGAGAGAGAGAGAGAGAGAGAATCCCAAGCAGGCTCTGAGCTCTGAGCACAGAGCCGGAGGAGGGGCTCGAACTCAACTAACCAGGAGATCATGACCTCAGCCAAAAATGAGAGTCGAATGCTTAACTGACTGAGCCACCCAGGCACCCCTGGGGTTGTTAATAGCATCTAAAGTTAGGACAGATAGGGGGATTCAGTGAGTTAATGCAGGATTCAGTGTCTGCCTCTCCTTGAGGGCTCAGCAAATGGTCAGCTACTGTTACTATTATTTCCCATGATACTAAGTCCAAAATAAAAGGGAAAAACTGAGTGAGGGAGCTGGGTTGGGTTTTTGGGGGGCTCGGTTTTGGTTCAGTTTGTTTTAAACAGGCTGTAGTTGAAAGTCAGTGGATTGTGGTGTGCTGGGTGGGGATCAACAACTTTTTCTTTCTTTTTTTTTTCTTTAATTAATTTTATTTATTTTTGAGAGAGATGAGGCGGGGGAGAAAGAGAATCTTAGGCAGGCTTCATGTGCAGCGTGGAGCCAGCTACAGGGCTCGATCTCAGGACCCTGAGATAGTGACCTGAGCTGAAATCAAGAGTCAGACTTAACCGACTGAGCTACCCAGATGCCCCACAAATTTTTTCTTAAGAAGAAAATAAAGTCTTGGGGTGCCTGGGTGGCTCAGTCAGTTAAGCATCTGACTTCAGCTCAGGTCTTGATCTCACGGTTCACGGGTTCAAGCCCTGTGCCTGGAGCCTGCTTGGGATTCTCTCTCTTTCCCTCTTTCTCTTCCCCTCCCCCACTCACGCTTTCTCTCTCTCCAAAATAAATAAACTAAAAAATAATAATAATAAAGCGATGTGCATTGCAGTATACTTCCTCTTCATTGTTTTCGACATTCTAAAAACTATTTTAACTTTCTGGGGAAAAAAATTAACCATAAAAAAGATGTAAAAAGAAGGCTGCTTATTTTTCCTTTCGTCTCAGTCTCTAATATGACACAAGACCGGCCTCTGTTTAAAATACGATATTTTTTTGGGGGCGCCTGGGTGGCGCAGTCGGTTAAGCCTCCGACTTCAGCCAGGTCACGATCTCACGGTCCGTGAGTTCGAGCCCCGCGTCGGGCTCTGGGCTGATGGCTCGGAGCCTGGAGCCTGTTTCCGATTCTGTGTCTCCCTCTCTCTCTGCCCCTCCCCCGTTCATGCTCTGTTTCTCTCTGTCCCAAAAATAAATAAAAAACGTTGAAAAAAAATTTTTTTAAATACGATATTTTGGGGGCATCTGGGTGGCTCAGTCGGTTAAGTGTCCGACTTCGGCTCAGGTCATGATCTCACGGTTCGTGGGTTCGAGCCCTGCGTCGGGCTCTGTGCTGACAGCCCAGAGCCTGGAGCCTGCTTCAGATTCTGTCTCCTTCTCTCCCTGCCCTTCCCCCGCTCACACTCTGTCTCTGTCTCTCTCTCTCAAAAATAAATAAACATTAAAAAAAAATTTTTAATTTGATATTTTGCACATCGTGGATTTTTTTTTTTTCTTGGGTTAATCTTGATTTTTCAAAATATCGCATTGCAAGAGTAGTTCCCTTGATTGCTGAGTTTGGGCACGGCTGAAAGTTTGCACCCAGGGTGGACGGACTCCTCCTGGGCCTGACTGTAGCCTAGCTTTGGACTTTTCTTTGAGGGGTGAGGAGGGATTTTAAGCAGCAGAGCCCAGGGCTCAAGCCTGAGTTTTGAAAAGACCATGGCTCTATTTAGAGGGACAGATCGTAGCTCCTTTCTCCTTCCACCGCTCACTCTTCCCCTAGTTTACTTGCTCGTTTCACCAACTTCTCCAGAAGCTTCTGTGTGCTGTGCTCATGCTGGGCAATGCTGGGAGCACAGAGAGGGGTGCAATCCGGGCTGAGTGAGGTCCTGACCCCGACTTTCAGCTAGTGGCGCACCATAGTGCCTGGCCCCAGAGGGTCTTTCTACCCCCCCCCCCCCCCCCACTGACTCTGCCCCTTCTCGGCCCACAGCCCTCCCTGGCTCCCCAGAGGCTCCAAGACAGGGTCTCAGCTTCTCTGAGGCGAGTTGAGTGAAAAGGGAGGTTTGATGTCTTATTGTGTTGCTTATTAGTGATTGTCTTGCCTCTCTCCCCCATATCTGAACCTTCTGGATTTCCTCATTTCAGGAAAAGACTTTGTCCAGCTTCACAAAAGGCAGCAAAGGATTGTCAGAGAAAGAGAACTCAGAGTGAGGGGTAAGGAACCCAGACCAGGGGAGGACGGAGGTTGGAGTCCCGGACTCCTGGGTCCGAGGGAGGAGGGGCTGGGAACCTGGAATCCTGGGCCAGATGACGGAGGGACAATGGGCCAGGATTCCTGAGTCCCTGGGAGTGTTGATGGAGCTACAGCAGGTCACGGGCCTGCTCTCTGCTGTCACTGACATCTCCTCCCTGTCCGGTCCTGCAGGTCTGGCCTAGGCCCAGGATCGGACCAGGCCCCCTCAGGACCCCATCCCTTCCTGCCCGGACTGTGAATTCATCTCCTCGAAGCCATAACGTCCGAGCTGCGTGGTGCGGGGCCGCCTGGGCCCACCCATCCTTCTACCCCGCGAGGCGCGAGGGTGGGAGGCAGGCGGGCCCAGCTCCCTGTTTCAGGGTTGGGGGGGGGGCATTCAGTCTCCACTGTGTCTGTCTTCCCTTCCCCAGGGCTCCTCTTCCAGGCAAGGGGCCATGCATGTCTGGGGGACCCCAGCCCCCCAAACCCTTCGTCTTTCTGTCTGTCTCTTTGCTGTTTGTCCAAGACTTGGCGTCCTGACCCTTGTTCTTGCTGTGAATGTCAACAGACCGATCCTCCGTATTCCCCCAGACACACACACACACCTGTGTCTACCCTTTCTGTTCAACACACCCTGCGTCTGGCCGATCCCCCCACTGCTGCTGCTACCAACACCGGAATAAACACACACCGTGGGTCTCACTCCACCTGGGGCTCCTGTCCTCTCTGGGACCGGGAAGCTGGGTTGGAACATCCTGGCTCTGGGTTCAGACCAAAGTTTTATTCACTGGCCGAGTGACCTATGGCAACTAAATTGGTCTCTTTGGAGCCTTAGTTTGTAAATGTTACGTATGCCATGACCCTTATGATTGTAAGACACAAAACGCAACCCAAACTACCATAAGCCACAGGCAGAACTGAAAGCTCTTTGTACATGGTGAGTCTGAGCATACAGAAGGACTTCAGGCATGGTCAGATCAAGGTGTTCAAGTGACTCTGCATTGCTCCTTATGAACTCATTCTCAGGCAAGCCTTTGCAATAGTAATAAGCTTGGAGCCATTTGGAGCTCCAAGCTTATAATGCTGTATCTGTTGTGATGGCTTCAGCTGCATAAAACAGAATTCCACCAGAAAGAGCTGAAAAGATAGAAATTTCTTTTGCTCACATAACAAACCTTTCAAAGACACGCAGGCCCGGTGTTAGTTCAGCTGCTCAGCAACGTCAGGCACAGGGTTGACATCTCTGAGATTCGTTTTGCCTTCCCTTCGTGAATACAGACCACGGCAGTACCTTGCATTACGTTCTCACACGGTGGCATCCAAAACAGGAAATGTGGGGGGGCGCCTGGGTGGCTCAGTCCGTTAAGCATCCAACTCCTGGTTTCGGCTCAGGTCGTGATCTCATGGTTCGTGAGTTCAAGCCCCACACTGGGCTCTGCGCTGGCAGCACGGAGTCTGCTTGGGATTCTTTTTCTCTCCCTCCCTCTGCCCCATCCCCCACTTGTGCTGTCTCTGTCTCTCTCAAAATAAATAAACTTTAAAAAATAAAAATAAAAAATAAATAAAGCGGGAAGTGTGGCAGGGCCCTCCCCTTGTGTGTTGGTCCCTAGACAGGTTCTCCTTATTTTTCATTTGCCAGAACCGGGAGCAGTGGCCACCCCGGGTTGCAAAGCAGCCTGGGAAACCCATCTGTGTGGGTTTTGCCAGCAAGGCAGCACGGAGAGGGGAGTGATCGTTGGGCAGGAAATTAACGGGACCTACTGCAATCGCCCTCAGAAGATCATTTCAGAGGAGACAAAATTGGTTTCCCTCTCTCTCTCTCTCTCTCTCTCTCTCTCTCTCTCTCTGCTTCCGTACCATTGAGGAACAGTATTCTGACTGGTCCTGTTAGGGCCTTGGATGGCCACTTCAGACCAGTCACGAATCCAGCTGGCAAGCTTCCTGTTGGCACCCTCTCCCATGACTGAGGCCCCCTCCCCTCCCCACCTTGCTGGGATTGGCTCAGGACCCCCTCAGGACCTCATCCCTTCCTGCCCAGCTGGGAACTCATCCCCTGAAGTCATAAGTTTCTTTTTTTTTTTTTTTTCTTCTTCCAGTTTAATCACTGGTTTTGAGAAAGAGCGAGAGCACTTGAGCATGAGCAGGGGAGGGGCAGAGAGAGAGAGAGAGAGAGAGTCCCACGCAGGCTCTGTACCATCAGTGCAGAGCCTGACATTGGGGCTTGAACTCATGAACCGTGAGATCATGATCCAAGCTGAGATCCACAGTCAGACGCTTAACCGAGAGAGCCACCCAGGTGCCCCCCTCTCTCCGCTTTTTAGAGAACATACAGCACTGATTTTTTTTTTTTTTCATTGAACTCCAGCTAGGGCTACATTTTACTCTCTTCTCTCAAGGAGTGAGCAGCACTTCTCAAACCCTAATAAATGTCAGGGTTATAAAGATATAATCGCACTTGTAAAGTTCATCCTGAAGGTAAATAGGGCAGCCTATTAGCATCTACAAGAATTGCAAGCTAATTTTAACTTAATAAATATCCTGAAAATTCCCCTAAGGAGACAGTCCATCATGCCAAAGAGACTTATGCTTTAAAACAAGTTTTTTTTAACGTTTATTCATTTTTAAGAGACAGAGCGTGAGTGGGGGAGGCACAGAGAGAGAGAGGGAGACGCAGAATTGAAGCAGGCTCTAAGCTGTCAGCACAGAGCCCGACGCAGGGCTCGAACCCACGAACTGCGAGATCATGACCTGAGTCGAGGTCGGACACTTAACTGACTGAACCACCGGGCGCCCCCAAAGAAACTTATGTTTTAAATTAATGTCACGCTCTACTGGTTTCTTGGGCGTGCTGCTAGTTTACTTTTCTTGCAATCTGTGATGATGCCAGTATCTTCCACAAGAGTTTGTCTGGTACCCAAGTGAGCTCGGAAGTCAGACGACCTCGATTCAAATCCCTCCTCCACGCCTATTAGCTCTGCGACTTTGGGCAAAGTGTCTAACCTCTCAATGTCTCAATTTCTTTAACTGTAAGATGGAGAAAGTGATAATGCCTACTTCCCAAGAATGTTACAGGGATTGCGCGCCTGAGTGCCTCAGTTGGTTGGGCCTCTGACTTCAGCACAGGTCATTATCTCACCTGTTAGTGAGTTCGAGCCCTGCATCAGGCTCTCTGCTCTCAGCACAGAGCCCGCTTTGGATCCTCTGTCTGCCTCTCTCTCTACCCCCTTCCGCTTGTGCTCTCTCAAAAATAAATAAACGTTAAAAAAAATAAAAGAATGTTACACAGATTAAATGAAAGGCTGTACAGCATTTAGCACACATTGGATGTGACCTGAATGTTAGCTATTAACATTGATAATGATGATTATACTTGCTAATAATTATCATATATTATTAGAATATATCTGTGCATTAAGAAGCTTCATTTTATTTTATTATTTTTACAATATTTAATTTTTTTATTTGAGAGAGAGCAGGGGAGAGGAACAGAGGGAGGGGAGAGAATTTTAAGCAGGCTCCATACTGAGCGTGGGGCCCAACTCGGGGCTCGATTCCACAACCCTGGGATCATGACATGAGCCAAAATCGAGGGTTGGGTGCTCGACCAACTAAGCCACCCAGGCGTCCCCATAATCATTTTAACACTGACTGACTTCATATATGAGTGTCAGCTGTCCCAGAAGGCAGCAAGATGTTTCAGTGCAGGAAAGTGTAAACAGGACAGTTTTTTTCACCAGTTTGCTTTGAAAAGGTATAACTTGGTTTTAATTGTTCCTGTGTCTTTTTTTTTCCTGCCCTTCTCTCTCTCTCTCTTTTTTTTAATATATGAAATTTATTGTCAAATTGGTTTCCATGCAACACCCAGTGCTCATCCCAAAAGATGCCCTCTTCGATGCCCATCACCTACTCTCCTCTCCCTCCCTCTCTCTCTCTCTCTCTTTTAATGTTTATTTATTTTTGAGAGAGAGAGCACAGGGAAGGAGGGAAGGAGCAGAGAGAGAGAGAGACAGAGACAGAGGATCCGAAGCAGTCTCTGTGCCAACAGCAGAGAGCCCCATGCAGGGGCCCAAACTCACAAACCATGATATCATGACCCGAGCCACGCCAGCATTGGAGGCTTAACTGACTGAGCTGCCCAGGTACCCTTCTGCCCTTCTCTTATAAGGACACCAATCATTGGACTCAGGGATCACTTTTTTTTTTTAATTTTTAAATTTTTATTCATTTTTGAGAGAGAGACAGAGCACGAGCAGGGGAGGGACAGAAAGAGAGGGAGACACAGAATCTGAAGCAGGCTCCAGGCTCTGGGCTGTCAGCACAGCATCTGATATGGGGCTCAAACTCACGGACCATGAGATCATGACCTGAGCCGAAGTCAGACGCTCAACCGACTGAGCCACCCAGGTGCCCCTATCAGTTTCTTATAAAGTTAACACAGGGGCGCCAGGGTGGCTCAGTCGGTTGAGCGTCCGGCTTCGGCTCAGGTCATGATCTCACAGTTTGTGAGTTCCAGCCCCATGTCGGGCTCTGTGCTGACAGCTCAGAGCCTGGAGCCTGCTTCGGCTTCTGTGTCTCCCTCTCTCTCTGCCCCTCCCCTACTTGTGCTCTGTATCTCTGTCAAAAATAAATAAACATTAAAAAAAATTTTTTTTAAGTTAATACAAACTTACCATGTGACTCAGCAATCTCACTCCTGAGTATTTACCCATGAGAAGTAAAAGCCTATGTCCCCACAAATATTCACAGCCACCTTATTCATAATAGCCCCAGTCTGGAACACTGGGAACAATAGAAATGTCTATCTACAGGAATGGATCAACAAATTGTATGTCCACAGGATGGAAGGCTACTCAGCAGTGGAAAGAACTACCTACTGATACGTGTAGTGGATAAATCTCAAAACCAGTATGTCTTGTGAAAAAAAAACCAGACACAAAAGAGTACAAACAGCGTGACTCCATTTATGTGAAATTGCAGACAAGGGAGCACTAATCTATAGGGACAGAAATCGATCAGGATTGCCTGGGGCTGAGGGAGTGGGGGTGGGAGACTGATTACACACTGACACAAAGGAACATTTGGGGATCACAGAACTGTTCTGCTTCTTTTTTATTATCATCATTTTAGTGAGGGAACATGAGTCGGGGAGAGGGACAGAGGGGGAGAGAAAGAGAGAGAAAGAGAATCCCAAGCAGGCTCCACACTCAGCACAGAGCCTGACACAGGGCTCGATCCCATGACCCTGGGACAATGAGCTGAAATCAAGAGTTGGATGCCCAACCCGCTGAGTCACCCAGGTGCCCCAGAACTGTCCTGTAAGTGAGCAGCTTATTAGTGTCACGTACATTCACGTTGTTGTGCAACCAATCTCCATTTTTTTTAAATTTAAGAGACAAAGAGCACAGTGAGGGGGAGGGACAGAGGGGGAGAGGGGCAGTGCTCTGCAGCAGGGCTCAATCCCATGACCCTGGGATCATGAGTTGAGCTGAAATCAAGAGTCAGCGGCTCAACCAACTGAGCCACCCAGGCACCCCTTTCCATAACTCTTTTTACCTTGCAGAATGGAAGCTTTATACCCATGAAACGATAACTTCCCAATCCTCCTCCTCCCAGCCCCTGGCACCATTTGCCATCCTACTTTCTGTCTCTCTAAATGTGACTGCTCTAGGGGTGCCTGGGTGGCTCAGTCGGTTAAGCGTCCGATTTCAGCTCAGGTCACGATCTCGCGGTCGGTGAGTTCGAGCCCCACATCCGGCTCTGGGCTGATGGCTCGGAGCGTGGAGCCTGCTTCCGATTCTGTGTCTCCCTCTCTCTCTGCCCCTCCCCCGTTCATGCTCTGTCTCTCTCTGTCTCAAAAATAAATAAATGTTAAAAAAGAAATTTTAAATGTGACTACTCTAGATATCTCATATAAGTGGCCTCATACACTACTGTCCTTCGATTGTAACAAATGTACCACACTAATGAATGATGTTAATAACAGAGGGAATTAAGGATAGGCGTAAGAGGGTGGAGGGAATTAGGACCATATGGTATATGGTCCCCTCTAATGGTAAATGAGAGCTCTGTACTTTTCGTTCCATTTTTTTCTGTAAACCTAAAACTACTTTTTAAAAAGGCAATTAGGGGCACCTGGGTGGCTCCGTCGGTTAAGCGGCCGACTTCGGCTCAGGTCACGATCTTGCGGTCCGTGAGTTCGAGCCCCGCGGCGTCGGGCTCTGTGCTGACAGCTCAGAGCCTGGAGCCTGTTTCAGATTCTGTGTCTCCCTCTCTCTCTGCCCCTCCCCTGTTCATGCTCTGTCTCTCTCTGTCTCAAAAATAAATAAATGTTTAAAAAAATTTTTTTTTAATAAAAATAAAAAGGCAATTTTTCAAATCGTGGGTATCAGCTGAGAAAAACAACAGGTGTCCGCTTTACGGGTCCATAGCTGCAGTAGGTGTCGACGCTAATAACAGCTTGCATGTCTGGGTGTGATTATTAGAGACTAGAAGACAAAATAAAGGTGAATTCCCTTTGTGTACTTAAGTATTTGAGGCCAAGGTCATTCATTATTCCTAGGCACACAGTTGCTCTCTTTCCCCTCTGATAGAGTTCTCCAGGCCTGCCTTTTCCACTTGGCTGGTGGAGAGAGGTAGCCAATCAAGAGTGGCTCACTTGTGACGTCGCCAGTCACCAAGGCCTCCAAGGACCCGGCGCACCGTGGCGCCCTCTGGCGGGCAAAGGGAGTCTGTGTCTGAGAGAGCCAATCTGGTCCGCTGACTCCGGCCGGGTGCCATAAACCTCACGCCCCCTGGTGCCTCAAGTCACCTTCCGTCTCCACGTTGCCAGTGCCTGGTGGGAAAAACCCCGGCCGAGAGAGAGAAATGCTGAGGGGAAGGGAAGATAAAAATTCCCCGGCAGCCAACGAGATACAGGCATCCAATCAGAGGTGCGGATCCAACGAAATAGTGCAGGTATCCAATTAGATGGGGCAGAGTTGCCATGACGACACGAGTCTCCACAGGGTTTGCAGAGTTGGTGAGCTCAGGCACTGAGCGCCACCTGGCGCTTGGCAACGCTTGGCCACTTGCTCCAGCAAGCGCGTGCTGGTTGAAGGCAGCCCACAGAGCGGGACAGCGCCCCCGTGACGTCACCAGTTGCCGAGCAGGCCCGTGGAGCGCGTGAGCACGGGCGCGAGTTCGCGCGAGCTCCCGCGAGCCCGCCTGCAGGTCGCGCGCTCTCCCCCCACCCCCGCCCCGCCCAGTGCGTCGGTGGGTGCGCATGCGCTCGCGTTTGTTTCTTTTTCCTTTTTTTTTCCTAGCGCGCGGAGGCTTAAAGGGCGGGAAAGGGCTGGAGGCGCGGCATGAGGCGAGAGGCGCGAGGGTGACGGCCAGGGTGAGGCCAGGCAGGTGGACCGAGGTGGGCTCCTTTGCGCCAGAAAAGACCCGGGAGGGGATGTGGCCCCATAAAATTCCTTGATGAGGGTCAGCGCCCCGAAGGGAGAGACGGCCAGAGACGGGCCGGAAGGAACGGAGCCCTAAAGGGACAGAGACCTGCCACACCCGCAAACCCACGTGAGCAGAAGACGAAGCAAAGGTGTTAGAAAGTGAGGGGGAGGCCGGAAGTGACGGCGAGGCGGCGAGGGGAGCCCCCGACCACGATCAGGATGCGTGGAGGAGGTTGTTACAGAGCCGAGGTAGAGCCCGTGGTCTCACAGGCAGGGTCCGAGGACGGCCGCAGAGAAGGACAGAGTTAGGGAAGACAACAGAGGGGACCGCCTCAGAAGTGGCATCACACCAAGGGGTCGTCAGGGGCAAAGGGGCAAGTCGGACAGACAGCGGCGAAAGCTGTAGAGGTGTTGGAGACGGAGCCAGATCAGAGGCCGAGAGGGGAACAGAGACAAGACCCCCGGGGGGGTCTGCACAGAGACCAGGGAGCCTAAGAAAGAAGAGAGAGACCAAGAGGACAGTAATAGAGACAGAGAACGGTGTCAGGGAGAGAGAGAGAGGACAGTGACAGAAGGGACAAAGACCAAAGGGACAGTGATGGAGAGGGAAGAGATAAGGGGGACAGTGGCAGATATGGAGAAGGTGACAATCATAGAGACAGGGAAGACACATTCAGGCGACAGAGACAGAGGACAGCGACAGAGAGAGAGAGAGAGAAAAGACAGAGATAACAGACAGAAGTAAGATAGGGACAAGTGACAAAAATAGAGAAGGGGCCGGAGCCAAAGTTGGAGGCCACAGTGACAGAGGCAAAGAGAGAACACCTGCAGGCAGAGGGGGCAGAGATCAAGACAACAACGCTGGAGATACAGGAAACAATCTTAGATAAGGCGCACACCAGTACACGGAGGGGACAGAGAGAAAACGGAAAGTGGCCGAGTAATAGAGGGAACAGAATGGAGGTGACAGAGACAGAGCTGGAGGCTTCGGAGGCAGAGAGGGGCCCATGACGGAAATCGAGGAAATGGACGCAGAGTGGGGGGGCAGCGTTGGAGGATTCAGAATGGGAGGGGACAGGGCCGGAGGAGTCAGAGACAGAGGAGACAGAGACAGAGGAGACAGAGACCGAGGGAACCGCAACGGTGCACAAACGCAGAGAGCATAGCGATAGCCGTGACAGTACCACGGTGCGAGTAACAAAGCACACTCCAGGACACTGACAGATGAAGAAACAGAGGCAGAAAGGATGGTGACAGAGGGACCGAGACAAAGGGGGTGGAGACAGGAACAGAGCGTAGAAACATGAAAGGTATAGAGACCAGGAAGGGGAGCGGGGCAGAGCAAGGGATTGGTGACCCAGACGAAGGGTGGCCTGGCAGGCATCCTGGAGATGAAGCCTGCGGGCAGAGTCCGGAAAGAAACTGGCATCGCATCTTACAGAGGAGGACAGAGGGAGAAGGAGAACATGACCGAGGCACAACAGGGGACGACGGGGACAGCGAGACAGAGAGCAAGTCATAGAGGTGAACAGAGAGACCAGAGCAAAGAGGAAGAAAGCAAGGGCTCGGTCACCTGAGACTCAGCGGGAGGGAAGGGCGACAGGCCGAAGCAAAGAGGGGTGGCGAAGCGAACAAAACAGCAGAGAGGGTGAAAGGGACACCGCAGCCTGTGGCTACCAACTGAGCGAGACTCACTCCCCGGCCCAGCACCTCATCCTGGCAAGCACGGGAAACCATGGAGCCTTGAGCTGTCTTCTTTATGCCGCTTTGGTAAGTTGTGACCTTGATTTGGGATTGTGTTTTGAAATGTCTCCACACGGATTCTGGAGTTGGGACCATGTTTCTGAATCCCCCTAGCCGTTTTGCTTTGGCCCACTGTAGCCAGAGCACGAGTGGCAAAAGCGCTTTTTTCATTCATTCGTTCGTTCAACATATATTGAACACGCACTATATGCCAGAGGCTATTCTGGATGCTGGGGACACAGCCGTGAACAAGACCAAGTACACGTGCCCATGTAGCTTTCAAAGTGGTCGGCAGACAAAGACATATTTATTTATTTATATAACGCCAAGTAGTATTAAAAGCCCAGAAGAAAATTGGGGTGCCTGGGTGGCTCAGTCGGTTAAGCGTCCGACTTCAGCTCAGGTCACGATCTCGCGGTCCGTGAGTTCGGGCCCCGCGTCGGGCTCTGGGCTGACCGCTCAGAGCCTGGAGCCTGCTTCCGATTCTGTGTCTCCCTCTCTCTCTGCCCCTCCCCCGTTCATGCTCTGTCTCTCTCTGTCTCAAAAATAAATAAAACGTCAAAAAAAAAAAAAATTAAAAAAAAAAAAAAAGCCCAGAAGAAAATACTAACAAAAATTTTTTTAATATTAATTTTTGAGAGAGAGAGAGAGACAGAGCGTGAGCGGGGGAGGGGCAGAGGGAGAGGGAGACACAGAATCCAAAGCAGGCTCCGGGCTCCGAGCTGTCGGCACAGAGCCCGACGCGGGGCTCGAACTCACGAACCGCGAGATCATGACCTGAGCCCAAGTCGGGCACCCAACTGACTGAGCCACCCAGGTGCCCCAAGAGCCAAGAAGAAAATTTAAGCAAAGCTGAAAGGACAGAATAATTGAAGTTGTTGATAATAGCAGGCTAGGTTGGGGCGCCTGGGTGGCTCAGTTGGTTGGTCATCCGACTTCGGCTCAGATCAAGATCTTGCGGTTTGTGAGTTCGAGCCCCGCATTGGGCTCTGTGCTGACGGCTTAGAGCCTGTTTCAGATTCTGTATCTCTCTTTCTCTCTGCCCCTTCGCTGCCTACACTGTCTCCCTCTCCCTCAAAAATAAATAAACATTAAAAATTGAAAAAAACATAGCAGGCTAGGTGATTCAGACCAAGCCTCCCACTGCAACAACTAAACGTGTTGGCTAAAAAAAAAAAAAAAAAAAATTTTAAGTCTTAAAAGCATTGAAGGTGTCACAAGATTTATCAGGCCGTAACTGAAGGGAAATCAAGAACCCAGAGAAGTAATCAGAATACTTCTGCCCTGAGGGGATTTTACAATCCTGGCAAATTTGAACTTTTATTTGGATGGCTTCTTAGGTGAGGGCAATAAAAAAAAGCTCAGGCCCAACCAAGGTGGGGAGTCCACACCACACTGGGAAAGCCAGGGCTATACCCTCAGGGAGGGGAGGGAAACAAGAAGTAAATTGGCCCCCGTTTGTGAAGTTGCGGTCATGACCTCAGATTGTGAATTTAATTTAGTCTCCGACTAGCAGTGTTTTTAAAGTCTTGACAATAGCACACTCAGAAAGTTTTCTCTGCTGAAAAGAACTTTCATGAGAGGCCTCAAATCATTCTGGTAAACGTATTTTTAAGGAAAGCGGGTAGCACAAGTCTGACATCAACAAGTAGGAAAAGTGCCAGGAACAAAACCCAGTAGAAGTAAGAGGCACTAGAAACCCACTAAACACTTGGGATACTGGAATTATCAGACCATGTGGTTTGTTTATATAAAAATCTAAGACCGCCGTTTTTTACAGGGGTGAAGAAACTATAAATATTACCTAGATGTTTTGAAAATGAAAAACTAGTAGCAACTTAAAACTTAGCGAATAGGCTTAAAATTAAAAGCAACAACTGGAGGGGCGCCTGGGTGGCGCAGTCGGTTAAGCGTCCGACTTCAGCCAGGTCACGATCTCGCGGTCCGTGAGTTCGAGCCCCGCGTCAGGCTCTGGGCTGATGGCTCGGAGCCTGGAGCCTGTTTCCGATTCTGTGTCTCCCTCTCTCTCTGCCCCTCCCCCGTTCATGCTCTGTCTCTCTCTGTCCCAAAAATAAATAAAAAACGTTGAAAAAAAAAAAAAAAAAAGCAACAACTGGAGAGAGAAATAGTGAACTGGAACAGAGGTCACACAAAATTACCCATAACACACCAGGAAGAGACAGGGCAGAGACCATATAAAAGAAGTTGAGAGGGGTGCCTGGGTGGCTCAGTCGGTTGAGCGTCCGATTTCAGCTCAGGTCACGATCTCGCGGTCGGTGAGTTCGAGCCCCGCGTCGGGCTCTGTGCTGACCGCTCAGAGCCTGGAGCCTGTTTCGGATTCTGTGTCTCCCTCTCTCTCTGACCCTCCCCCATTCATGCTCTGTCTCTCTCTGTCTCAAAAATAAATAAACATAAAAAAAAAATTAAATTAAAAAAAAAAACTGAAGTCTAAAAAAAAAAAAAAAAAAGAAGTTGAGACACGGAGCATGAACCAGAAGGTCTTATCTTTGCATTTATTCTGAGTCCTCCAAAGAGAGTGAGAATGTGACAAAAGGAACAGTTAAAGAAACAATGGTGGATTTTTCAAGTTTCCAAAATTGGTGAGAAACTCTAACTGAAAGATTCAAGAAGCCCAGTGAGTAATAAGCAAGATAAATAGAAAGAAATCCACACCTAGAAACATTATTACATATTTGAGGCATACTAGAGGAAAAGGGACCTCAATAACAGAGAAAACAGATGCCTTTCAAAAGATCAATTCCTAACAACTGACTTCTTAAAAATAACAATGGAAGCCAGAGTAGGCTCAATGCACTGATAGAAAATAGCTGCCAATTTTATACCCAGTGAAAAATAAATTTCAATGAGATCAAAATACATTTTGGGATTTAAAAAAGTGAAGAGAGTTTACCACTAGCAGCAGATCCTTAGTAAAAAAAATATTTTGAGGACTCCAATTTAGGCAGGAAAAAAAAAAGTGATCCCAGATGGAATATCCGAGATGCAAGGAGAAATAAAAAGCAAAGAAAGTGATAAATATGTGAATAAATCTGAACAGATTTTGACTGTGTAAAACAATAACAGCAATAATAATAGCTTGTACATTAAAGAAAGAGAATATAAATGCATAATAAAACACATGTTAGGAGGGGCTATATGGTGTTACTATATTCTAAAGTCCTCGTATTGTCAAAGAGGTAAGTAAAGGTGTTGATTAATATTTTGAGGGTGTTGGTTAACTTTTGTTATTGAAATACATTTGATATGCAATATCCTATTAGTTTCAGGTGTACATCATAGTGATTCAGGATTTTTGTACACTATGAAATGATCCCCACCATAACTCTAGTTACGGTCACCATCCATGTTTTATAATATGATTGACTATTTCCTACTCATGTTGATTAATTGAAGCTTTTTAAGTTAGTTTGTAAGTTTCCCTTTCTAGGATAAGCACTAAAAGAAATAGATAAAATATGGGACACCTGGGTGGCTTAGGCAGTTGAGCGTTGGATTTTGGATCAGGTCATGATCTCTCGGGGTCATGATTCTCTCGGGGTCATGATTCTCATGGTTCATGAGTTCAAGCCCTCCATTGGGCTCACTGCTGTCAGTGCAGAGACTGCTTCAGATCCTCTGTCCCCCTCTCTCTCTGGACCTCCCTGGCTCATGCGCTCTCTCTCTCTCTCTCTCTCTCAAAAATAAATAAAAACATTTTTTAGAAATAAAGAAAATAGAGAAAAAGTACAAATAGCCAATATCAGGAGTTAAAAAGGGGACATTGCTACAGGTGCTACAGATATTAACAAGGTAAAAATTAGATATTAAGAATAACTTAATATCAATACATTTTCCCTAGAACCATAACCTACCAGAAATTACTCAAGAAGAAACATAGCATTTGATTAGTTCTAAAACCATTTAAACAAATGAGATAGTAACTGAAAAAAAATTAACCACAAAGAAAATTCTGGGTCCGGACATTGTCACTGGCAATTTCCACTAAACATTTAAGGATGAAATAATTTGAATATCACACATACTCTTCCAGAGACTAGAAGAGAGATCACTCTCCAGCTTGTTTTGTGAGGCTGGCCTAACTTTGAGACCAATACCTGACAAGGAGAGTATGAGAAAAGAAAATTATAGGCCAATATTCGTTTTTAAAAATATTAAATATTAAGATCAATGTAAGGGATCCATATTCTGGTTTTTCCCGTAATGGCTTCATTGCAATATTTAATTCTTTCCCCAAAAGCCTTTGGAAAGCCCTTACTTTGCTGGTCCTTGAACATGTATCTCGTCTGACTTGTGGATTATCCAGTATGATTCCAGGCAGAAGGAAGAAACAGGGACACATTTGTCATGTTTGAGATACAGAAAGAAAGCCAGAATCACCGGAGGGAGCATAATGAATGAGAGGGAGAAGAGTTCAAAATAAGGGCATGGAGGCAGGGGCCAAAATGTATAGGACCTCATGACCATAGGGACATGTTTCTTTTCTATTGTAAAAAGAAAAGGAAGACTTGGAAGGGCTCTTTCTATATAAAAGAGCTAACTAGGCCAAAATGCAAAACCTTTACCCATTTGCCGTGTATCTTGGGCAATTCACTCTACCTCTCTGATCTTCAGTTGTCCCAAGTGTGGGAAGACAGAAGAAGGACGTCCAAGAGGTGCTGAATTTCCCCCCGTTTTACACCCTTCCTCCAGTAAATCCTAAAAGAGGCAGAGATTTCCTCAAGGAAGCGAGCAAAGTGCTCCCAAAGAACCTTTTCGCATCTTCCACAGAGAGCTCCCATCTTTTATTCCTCGATCCAATCGTTTGTCTATGACCCATATCAAAGCTCCTCTACAGAAATAGAAGGAGGGATCCTGGACTCCCTGAAGACTTTCTCTCTTCTCTCCTTCTCTTTGATGCCTGCTGGCAGCGATATGTTTAGAACAGAGCAGGACTTCATAACCTGGGGCCTGACTTCAGGGGGTCAAAAGTTTCCCGGGAATTGTATACAAAGGTTTGTCTGCATGTGTTTTTCTCTAGGGAATGAGTTTCTAGCTCATCAGAGTCTCAAAACGACCATTTCACTTGCAAAGAGGAAAATGCCAACTCAAATTGGCTGAAAAAAGGGGAGTGGTTATTGTCTCATATACAGTTGACTCTTGAACAATGCGTCTGAAGTGCGGGTCCACTTATAAGCAGTTTTTTAAAATAAATACAGTACAGTATTGCAAATATGTTTTATGATTTTCTTAATAGCATTTTCTTTCTCTAGCTTTATTGTAAGAACACAGTGTATGATACATATACAAAATATGTGTTCACTGACTGTTTATATGTTATCCGTAAAGCTTCTGGTCAACAGTAGACTGTTAGTGGTTCAGGTTTCTGGAGGCAAAAGGTATATGGAGATTTTCAACCGTGCAGGGGATGGGGTCAGCGCCCTACCTCCCTCGCTGTTCAAGGGTCAACTGTAAATGAAAAGTCATGGCTAGCTCCAAACTTCACACATGGATCCAGGCGCTCACAGGATGTTCCCAGGAATGTGTCTCTTTGAATTTCTGAGCCCTCTGATTTCCTCTAATTGGCTTCATCTTCGTGCAGGCTCTGCCCTCCTGGTGGAAATATGACCTCATGATTGCATGGGACCCACCTAGATAATCCAGGCCACCTTCCTTATCTTAAAGTCAGCGAAGAGCCACCTTAATTTCCTTTTACCATCGAACCTGACATAGTCACAGATTCTGGGGATTAGGACGTTTTGGGGGAGCCATTATTCTACCTAGCACAGAGGGGATAAATTCTGAGGTACCCACAAAGCCATCATCTCAGTCTGACTCCTGGGTTAGAAGCAAGGTTAGAATTAGATGGGGCTGGGAAATGGAAAAGAATTAACTTCTAATTGAACATACACTGCCTGTCAGACACTATTCTTGGGACTTTACATACAATATTATTTACTTTTCGCGACAACCCTATTAAATATAAATTCGCATCCCGGTTTTACATATGGGAAAACAAAAGTTCAGAATGATGGAGTGACTTGTGTAAGCTGGTGACAGAGACAGGACTTGAATTCAGGTTTGTGTGCCTCTAAAGGACATTTAAAATAAAAGCTTAGGTTTCTATTTGCCGTATGCATGTACACATACTCACATTTCTTCCCTTGTGAAAAATTAGTTTTCAAGTGTGCAAGTAATGTGCGGATAGATTCTCTTTGCTTTTTAAAGACAGTGTTACAGATCAAGCGGAAGTCCCCTTTGATCACCTCTTTCCAAACTAGGTATCTCCTCAGGAAGTAACTACTATTATCATTGTTATGGTGGGTCCTTCCAGATCTTTGTCTTAAAGTGTGTATATATATCTAGTAATATAGTATATGCATAGTATTGTATAGTAAATGAGTAGTATTGTTTTGAGCAACCATGTGAGTGTGTTTTAACATAAATGGGATCATACTGTACATATTGTTCTGCAGCTTGCTTTTTTAACTCAACAATATGTCTTGGAAATCTATCCAGATTTACTTAAATAGCTCTGTACCATTTCTTTTAAGAACTGCAATGGTATTCCAGAAAACTCATGTTTATTTATCTATTCTCCTGTCGCTGGACATTTGGGTTCTTTTTTGTTTCTTTGCTCTTAAAAACAATATTGCTGTGAACATCTTTATACAGATTTCCTTGGGTAAATGTCTGTTTCCTTAGGGTCAATAAGGACAGGTGAAATCACAGGTCATGTGGGTGTATTCCTTTTATTTTAATAAACATCTCCTGTAACTTTCAACTATTGCTATACATCGAATACCAAAAACGCAGCAACTTCAAATAATAATCATGTGTTCTGGCTCATGTGCTGGCTCATCTAGCTTGGCTTGTCTGGAGCTGCTCTGCCATAGGCTACAGGGCTGGCTGGCTCCGATCTGTTCCAGGTGTTCCATTCTGGGGCTCAGGCGGAGGGAGGGTCTGCTCCTGCGGAAAGCCTCTGGTGGCCAGAGCAGAGATTCAGAGGATTAAATGGCAACACACTAGGCCACTGAAGTCCTAGACTCAGAATTGGCACACTGTCGTTTTTTCACCCACGTGCCCTTGTCCAAAGCAAGTCATGTGACCCCGCACAAAGTGAAGAGGTAGGAAAAGGTACCCTGCGCACGTGATGAAGCCACGACAAGGTGGTGGCTGTGCTGTGCGGGTATACCGAGTTTCGTTTCTGCGCGCCGTGGGGCTGAGAGCCCATCTTCCCACATCCCCATCAACACGGAATACAGCAGTCAGCTTAGTTTCACCAGTCCTATAGGGAAATATATATTGACTTTTTTTTTCCAAAATGCTTTTATGGCCACTCTCAGCCAAGAGGTAGCACTATGTGGGGGGGGGGGGGGGGGTGGGAAGCACCAGGTGGAAATCAGAAGAGCCTGCCACTAATTGCCCCTCTTCCCATTCCCTGTGATTTTAAAGTTGCTTTCTCTATACGGATCACAGCTTCCCCACCTGTCAATGGAGCACAGGACTTGGAGCCAGACAGCTCAGTGTCCAAATCCCAGCAGCTCCGTGTACTTGTTTTATGTAACTTTGAACAAATCACTTAATTGCTCCCAACTGCCGTTATCACAGCTGTAGGATGGGGTCAATAAGCTCAACCTTCCCTACTTCATGTAACAAGATTTCTCTAAAATCACGCATATATAATCAGCATTGAAATAGGAAACACTGCTGACTCATTTCTTTCATTTTAGAGTTAAGTAAACTGACGGCCCGTAGAGGGGAAATGAGAGAGTGCTGAGCAGTATGACCAGATAGAGTTAACAAGCAGTCCTTCATGGTATCGGTCAGTTCTGTTACACTTGGAAGTAACAGAACCCCAGTGAAAACTGGTTTACGCAAAAGAAAAAAAAAAAGGGTGGGGGGGAAGCGGCAGGGGGAAGAGTGTACATTTCTTGGTTCGTGTAACTGAAAAGTTTAGGACTAGTGTCAGCATCAGGAATGGCTGGCTCAGGCACCCAAACATTGCTGGCAGGAACGTGTCTCTTGGTTTCTCCCCTTTGCTTTCCTCTGCGTTGCCTTTATTCTCAGGCAGCCTCTTCTCTATTATGGCAGGGTCACCGGGTGCCTTGAGGGAGAATTATAAAACAAAACAAAACAAGAGGCCCCTGGACTGGACAAATTACAAAAAGCCGCTAACTCTGGGTGGACAAATTTCAAAAAGGCATCCCTTCCGTCTGGCTGTACAGTCTTGTATCCAGGACATAAGGTTTGGCAAGCGCTGGCTGAATTTGTGCAGAATACAGATTGCCCAAACATGTGCAGCAGCCCCGAGTGTAGCAAACGGTCACCGGCAGCTCCAGGTTTCATTTCTACCAGCTAACCAGCCCCAGGGTCAAGCCAACACCTTTTCCCTGGTAACCCCAGAAAAGGTGCTGAGATTGGTTTTCATTCGTTGGGAGACGCCAGGCCCGGGTCAGGCACCTTCTCCTAACACCTGTGATAGGTTAGCTGTACGGAAGTCACGTAAAGGCACAGTGGGCCAGAAGAGGCCCCAGAGGGAAATGACAGTGCCACTACCTGAAAGAGGAAGACGTGCCTGCTGGGCTGACAAGAGGGCAGATCCCCCACTATACTCCCTCAAGGAGATTTCAGTCTAACAAGGGGAATAAGAAGTAAATGAAGTAGAGACCTAGAAACTGGATTTGGAAGGCCACAGACGGTATCTGTTCCGACCCTTCCGCCCCCCTCCCCTTTGTCTTTAAAAAAAATTTTTTTTTTAACATTTATTTATTTTTGAGACAGAGAGAGACAGAGCATGAACGGGGGAGGGTCAGAGAGAGAGGGAGACACAGAATCTGAAACGGGCTCCAGGCTCTGAGCAGTCAGCACAGAGCCCGATGCGGGGCTCGAACTCACATACCGCGAGATCGCGACCTGAGCCAAAGTCGGCGCTTAACCGACTGAGCCACCCAGGCGCCCCTCCCCTTTGTCTTTAAAAGGACAAACAGAGGCGAAGAGATCCTTCAGTAAGGTAGGTCAGTCTACGAGACAACACTGTAAGCTTCCTGAGTGCAGCCTTTTTGTTTCCCACTGTTCTGTTCATCACTATATCCTCAGCTCTCAGCTCTCAGCACAGAGTTTAATCCATGTGTGAGATGGATGAATTTATGAATGATTAATAAATAGGACAATGGTGATTAGAAATGAAAACTATAGGATACAGGTACAGTGACTTCCCCAACGTCACCCATACTCTATTTTTAACATTTTGACATTTTCAAATTTGCCATCACAACACACATCTTTGAGTACATTTTTTTTTTTTTTTGTCTACTTGTCTGGGTATTTCTTTCATATAAGTTCCTATGAGTTGAATTACTGAGTCATTAACAAAACTTTGCAGTGAACTGTTCATTTTGTTCCTTTTGATAAAGCCCAAGGTCATAGCACTGAAACAACTCAGTGATTCTTTTTTCTGCCCATCAAATGAGCAACAAACATTTTAAGGTTCCACTCAACACTGGTGAGAGCGCAGTGAAACAGACATCATTGCCCACGTGCACTGTTGGAATGGAAATTGCTGCCACCCTTCTAGAAAGCAATTTGGCGGTAGGTTGTCAACCACAGGAAAAATGGTCATGCTCTTAAGGCCTGGGAATCCACCTGCAACTCAAACAGACTTATATACAAAGAGGTTCATCATGATGTTATTTGTGATAGTTTTTTTAAAATGGAATTGCCAGGGTATCCAACTAGCAGGGAATGGTTAAGTTAACTATGCTGTATCCACTCAATAGAACATTACACAGCCATCTTAGATGACATTTTGAAAAATATATTTTAGCATGGAAATGTTGATGAGGTAATGTTCAGTGAACAAAAGCAGAATGCACACATTTTACATGAAGTATGAATGTAACTATGCTTTTGAAGACTAAGTGGAAATGTACCAAACTGTTAGAGAGCGATCGTATTTGGAGGGTGAGAGTGTGGACATTTTTTTGCTACTTTTTCTCTCTTTGACACCTGTTCTTTCACAGTCATTATGGCAGACAGAATAAAGAGGCCCACATCCTAATCTCAGGAACCTGTGAATATGTTGATTTACATGGCAAAAAGACTTTGCAGATGTGACCAGGTTAAGGATCTTGAAAGGGGGAGGTTATCCTGGATAACCTTGTGGGCCTAATGTAATCACAAGAGGGAGACAGAAGGATCCGTCAGAGAAGGTGATGGGACAGTGGTAGCAGTGGTTAGAGTGATGCGGCCATGAGCCAGGGAATGCAGGCGCCTCTAGAAGCTGGAAAAGGCTAGGGAACAGATTCTCTCCTGGAGCCTCCAGAGACATAATACACCTTTTTAGCCCAGTGAGACTGACTTTGGACTTCTGACCTCCAAAACTGTTAAGATAATAAATCTGTGTTGTTTTAAGCCACCAAGTTTGTGGTAATTTGTTATAGCAGCAATAGAAAACTAATACAATCATGAATTACTTTACTCCAAAAAAAAAGAAAAGCTTAGAGAGATATATCTATATATCGATATTGAATAGATAGGTAGATATTCGATAGATATATCGATTTATAGATAGATATCGATATCGATATATAGATATATAGATATAATATACACAGGAAATATACCATTTGTATATTGTATACCATACATATACAATATACCATATTGTATATTTGGAAAATACACCATTTGTAAGTGTCCAGCTCAGTGAATTTCTGTAAAGTGAACATATCCATGTAATCAGCAGCCAGATCAAGAGAGAGAACATTCCCAGCCTCCCAGAAGCCCTTTCACGTTTCCTTCCAGGCACCATGCTCTTTCCAAGAGAGGGTATTCGCTACCCTAACTTCAAACCCCATAGGTTAGTTTTGCCTCCTTTGGGATGAGCTTCTTTTTTCGTTCCATCTAATTGTTTCGAGATCCATCCATGTCGTTGCATGTGACTGTCGGTCATTCATTCTTATTTCTGTGGGGACGCCATTTGTGGCTGTAGCACCATTTACTCATCCATTCTGTTGTCAATGCACTTTGGGATTATATTCAGATTTTGGCTATTATGAGCAGTGCTACTATGAAAGTCCTTGTACGTATCTTTGGGTGAACACATGTATGCATTTCTGGTGGATATATCCCTGGGAGTCGTAGGGTGTGCGGACGCTCAGCTTTCAAGGATCCTACCAAACTGCTTTCCAGAGTGGTTATACCAGTCTGTGCTCCCTTCAGCAGGGTAAGAGTTTGCCCATTTTTCCATTGGTCTGTCTGACTTTTCCTTATTGATTAGAAGGAATTCTTTTTATCTTCTAGATAAGAATCCATCTTGTCTGTAGCTTGCCTTTTCACTTTCTTCATGGTGTCTTTTGATGAACAGAAGTTCTTACTATAGTCCAGCTTACCATGTTTTCCCTTTATGGTTAATTTGGTCTTGTTTAAGACATCTTTTCCGCTCCAAGTACATGAAAATGGTCCCCTCTGCTTTCTTTTAAAAGCTGTATTGTTTTACCTCTTAGATTTAGATATATAAAACACCTAGAATTTACTTTTGTAACTTCTATGAAATAGAGGCCAATGAATTATTTTTAGGAACAATTTACATATGCAGAGAAATGCAGATATTAAGGTTACAATTCACTGAGTCTTGACAAATCTGTAGACGCATGTAACCAGTACTGTCATTCAAGATAACAAAATATTTCCATCAACCCAATAAGTTCTCTTGTGCCTGCTTCCAATTAATCCCCAACCCCATAGGCAACCACTGTTCTGATTTCTATTACTAAAGGTTAATTCCGCCTTTTCTTGAACTTTACACAAAGAGAATCATGTCATGTATTCTTTTGTGTCTTTTTTTTCTTAACATAATGTCTATGAGATTCATTCATGTTGTTGAAAGTATCAGTAGTTTATTCTTTTTGTTGCTAAATAACATTCCATTTTATGAATACACTGCAATGGATTTGTCTCTTCCGTTATTCATGAAAGCTGAGGTTGTTTCCAGTTTTATGTTATTATTACTATATATATATGTAATATATATATATTATAAATATATATATATATTTAATATTTTATTTTGGAGAGAGAGAGAGAAAGTGGGCACAAGTGGAGGAGAGGGGCAAAGCGGGGGGAGAGAGAGTGAATCCCAAGCAGGCTCCACACTCAGCACAGAACCCGACCTAGGGTTTGATCCCACAACCCTGGGATCATGACTTGAGCCAAAATCAAGTGTTGGACGCTCAACCAACTTAGCGACCCAAGCACCCCCAGTTTTATGCTATTATTAATAAAGATTCTCCAAACAGTCTTCCCCGAGTCTTAGTATGAGCTGTGCAGCTACTTACGGTACCTGTTTTCATTTCTCTTGGGTAAATACCCAAGACTGAAGTTACCGGGTTATATAGCACAGGTTTTAGGATCACAGTCCCCTTCTTTCTTGCTTGTTCCGCGCCTGGAAACAGTGGCCTCACATATGTTGTCCACACAAGTTGTTTGTCACAGGAGGGCGAGTCTGGTATCAGTTATTTCATCACGGCCCTAAGCAGGAGTTCCCTGTGTGTCACACCGGGAAGAAATTGCGATTCAATTATGTCCCAAACAGTAAAGCAGAGTAGAAAGAACATTTGCTCCGAAGTCAGATAGAGCAGGTT
This sequence comes from Neofelis nebulosa, assembly GCF_028018385.1. Taxonomy (NCBI): domain Eukaryota; kingdom Metazoa; phylum Chordata; class Mammalia; order Carnivora; family Felidae; genus Neofelis; species Neofelis nebulosa. The sequence goes on from NC_080798.1 coordinate 7,898,893, forward strand.
TGGCATCCAGTCTAAACTTGCTTACTGTGTGGTCTGGTATAAGTACTCACTTCTTTGAACTTGAGTCTTCTCTGTAAAACAGGGAGAATAAGGGGACCTTCCTCGTGGGATCGCTGGGAGGGTTAGAGATAACGTGAGCCCCTGTCTGATGCACAGCAGGCGCAACAGACACGGGTAGTGTTTCATCATACTGAGGGACGGTTTTGTTTCAAGAAGCACATCTGAAGGACATAGAAGACCGGATGGATGAAGTATCGTATTCAACAAACTTAATGAAAACACACAATTTTTCTGACACTTTCCATACACTGGGGAGGTAGTAATCACTGAGAATAGAGCAGGTCTCTGTTCTCAAGGAGTTTGCCTTCCAGTGAGGAAAAACAGTCAGTGAGCAGTAGGTAAACAAACAAACAAGAAAATTTCAGCTATGAATCAATGCTATGAAGAAAATAGAACAGAGTCCTGTTATAAAGAGTGGCCAGGAGTGAGTAGGATGGTTCCTTTAAACAAGTTGGACAAGGAAGGTCTCTTGGAGGAGGTGGTATTTGAAGGGGGATCTGAGAATCTGAAGGAGCCAGCCATGTGAAGATCTGGGAGAAGAGTGTTGCAGGCAGAGGGTAGCTGGTGCTAAGGCCCTGAGGTAGGAATGAACTCACTGTCTTGGAAGACGCTGGAGCGTAGGGAGTGAAGGGGAGGGTGGTAGGAGATGAAATGGAGTGCTTTCAGGGCCCAGCTGTGCCGAGCCCTAGAGGCCACATTCGGGAGTGCAGAGTTCATTTGAAGCAGGGTGGGAAGTCCTCAGAATGTCTTAAGTAGACGGATAATATGATCTAATTTACATGTTAGTAGGACCACTCTGGCTGCTGCGTGAAGAATGGGTTGTAGGGAGGCAGGCGTGGCAGCAAGGCCTGTGAGGTGGCCTTTGGCTGGCCGCGGGAGAGAGGACGGTGGCTGCTTCTGTGGTGGCAGAAGGGATGGAAAGAAGGGACTGTCTGCAATGTATTTTAGAGGTAGAGACACAGGACTGGATGATGAGTTGGACGAGGATGAGAAAAAGAGCACCATTGAGAACAACTTCTACATTCTTTCGACAAATAAATTCTGGGTGTACAATTTGCTGAGATATGAAAGACTAGAAGCAAAACAGGCTGTGTGTGTGTGTGTGGGGGGGGATGGGGGTGGCCGGAAGTCTAGAGCTCTGTTTTGGACATGTTGCATTTGAGAAATAGAGGTGTCACTAGCCCTTTGTGTGCATGCAGGGAGAGCTCGGTGCAGAGGTTAGGGCCGGAGACCCACAGTCACCAGTGTGGGGGGGTTAAAACTGGGTGAGGTCACCCAGGGAGAGAGAGCAGAGCACCAGGGAGGGCCTGGTCCCTGCGGCTGTCCTCTCACATTGAGAAGCCAAGCAAAGGTGGAGAAGCAGACAAAGGAGTCTGGTAAGGGAGAAGGGAATCAAGAGGGTTTGGAGTCACTGAAGCCAAGAGAGGAAACCGGTTCAAGAAGGTACCTTATCAAGTGCGGCTAAGTGGATGACTAGGGTAAGGATGGAGAAGTGGCCCCAGGATTTGCAACGCGGAGGCCATGGTTGACCTGGAGGAGGGCAGTCAGGCGGAGTGGGGGCAGCGTCCCAGCTGGCGTTTGAAGAGAGATTAGGACATGACGAAGTGGAGATGGTGAGTCTTCCCAACTATTTTAGAAGTTTTGCTGAGAAGGACAAAGAACAGGGTGCATTGCAGGGAAATGTGGCAGCAAAGGAAATTTGGGGAATTCTTGTGTCTCGTGATGAGAGATACTAGCAAGATCTTAAGTGCAAAGATCTGGTGCAAAGAAGGAGACATTGTTTATGCAGGAGGGGGAGGGGTTAACTGCAAGTGGCAACCTGCCCTAAATGTTCCTTCTCTCAGCTGAATCCCCACCAAATTTACAGAAAATTTGAAAAAAAAAATTAATGAGCATCTATCTACCCACCACTTAGACTCAACAATTATTCACGTTTCAAATGCTGAATTACTTGAAAGTGAGTTGCAGACATAAATACTTCAGCATGAACCTCCGAAGAATAAGACTATACTCCTACATAATCATAATATCATAATATCACACATAATAAAATTAACATTGATTCCCTAATGTTTCTAAGATCAAGACCAAATTCACATTTTCCCAGCTGCCCCAGAGATGGTCTTTTAGGGCTTATAAAAAAATGTTTCAGCTCAGGATCCAAGCAGGTTTCATGCATTGCATTTGGTTGTTACATCTCTTTAATCTCTTTTAATCTGGAGCAGCTACTCCAACCTTGTTTATCTCCTCCATAATAGTAACTTTTTAAAAAAGTAGTCTCTATGCCCAGTGTGGGGCTCAAATTCATGACCCAGAGATCAATAGTCACATGCCCTACGAAGAGCTAGCCAGGTGCCCCATGATACGGACTTTTTGAAGAGACCAGGTTACTTATCTTGTAAATGCTCCACAGTCTGGATTTGTGTGATTGTTTCTTCATGGTGCCTTTTAACTTGTTCCTCTATCCTATTTTCTATAAGATGGAAATTAGGTCTGGAGCTGAGGTTCCCATTCTCACTCCACAGTGCCTTTAGTGGCTCAGTAATTTTTTCACAGTGCACTGAGGCCTCAAAGAAACACCTAACTAAAATACCCATTTATTAGAGTGCCTAGCTGGCTCAGTCAGTGGAGCATGGGAGTCTGGATCTCAGGGTTGTGAGTTTGAGCCCCACGTGGGGTGTAGAGATTACTTTAAAAATTAAATAAAATTTAAAAATAAAATAAGGAGCACCTGGGTGGCTGAGTCAGTTAAGCGTCTGACTTGGGCTCAGGTCATGATCTCGCGGTTCGTGGGTTTGAGCCCCACATCAGGCTCTGTGCTGACAGCTCGGAGCCTGGAGCCTGCTTCAGATCCTCTGTCTCCCTCACTCTCTGCCCCTCCCCCACTCACACTCTGTCTCTCTCTCTCAAAAATAAACATTTAAAAAAATAAAATAAAATAATTAAAATAAAATAAAATAAAATAAAATACCAGTTTAAGTGGTTATACATGTGCAACTTAAATATTTGTGTTCTAACCACTTAGCACCAGTTGAAAAAGTATTGCACAGAAATTAAAAGAAAAATATTTTATTTCATTCTTAACACGGATTACTGAGTAACGGAATGGCAATGTACAACATCTCCAACTTCAGAATCACACTGGACACCACCACCTTCATATCCTGTTCCTCAGAGATTTTCCGGGCAGTGCTTGCCTTTAATTACAGAACTACTAAAAACCTGGTCTCCCCAACGACCTATCGTCCCCCAAAACGCAGCGCAAATCTACTGCTGAAACAGCAAACTGCCTCTGAGTTAGCAGTCAGGTGGTGTCTAATAGATATCAAGTATCACTGTTTCCCTGAAAACTTGAAATATCATATAACCAGGAGGCCGCCAATACTGGCTTTCCAAGAAAGAAGAAGGCATGGTGCATCTCTTCGTACCTGAATGTTGATGTCACAGTGTTCAGTGACCACTCTTTTCCAGAGAACTAGTTGTTAACCATTCCCCAGCACATTGTGGCCCCGCTGTGAATTTGCTGCAGTTCCCTCAGGGTGCCTCAGCATACAGTTTGGGAACCAGGGGTCTTGAGGCTTTAGTAGATTCAATTTAAATATTCTTGGCAAAGAAACTCCATAAGTGATGCTGGGCTCTTCATTCTGCTTTACTTCAGGAGGCACATAATGCCAGGTTGTCTCAAGATTAATGATGCTTTCACCTTGTTAAGGTGCTGAGCACGGTTTCTCTCCATTAGACAGGTATGAGTAACCTGCACGTAACATGTGAATATCCTGATGATCCTTTGCAGGAGCGAATCTGGGGCTTCAAACTAGTGATCTCATTCTATCATATATCATCATATTTGTCATATCGAGATGCGATAGGTACATAGGTACATTTATGGGTGTGTATGACATACACACAAAACGTGTTACTGTCACAGCCATTCCTTTTGATGCTCAAATCGTCCCAGTTTTTGCCAGGAGAACCCCTTCAAGCTGGCTCCTGTGTCCTTGTAATATGATCCCATCCGTCTCTGAGCACTTCCTTGTCTTTCTGGTACAAAAGACGTCCCAGGTTTATTTTGTACTTGCCCCACCCCAAACCCGGAAGCAGTTGCTTTGCCAAGAAGTCTGGCTCTTTTGGGGTGGGGGGTGGAGTATATCTAGAAACTAAGCCCAGCGTGGTCCACGTGCTTATTTCAGGCAAGCTTTCGGTGGAAGCAGATGGTTTGAGATGGTCAGGTAAAGAACCATAGTGTGAGGGGTCCGTGTTGCTGACTGTTGCACTTATCTATTGCTGTGTAACAGATCACCCTCAGTTATTAGTGACTTGAAACAACAAAGTCATTTTGTTATGTCTTAAGGTTTCTGTGCGTCGAGAACTTGGAAAGGACTCCTCTGGGCAGTTCTGGCTCTGGGTCTTTAAAGTAGACACGGTGAGATCGTGGGGAGTGCTATGACAGGAGAACTAAAGCAGCTGTGCACTGGCCGGGCACCTTTCCCTCTTCAGATAGCGTCAGGCCTCTCTCCGCGGTCTCTCCACATGGCTTCGTTTGCTCTTCCTCCGGCATGGCAGCCTCAGGGCACAGCATGCACGTATATAGCCACCAGAGGCTCAAGAGTGACTATTCCAGCATAAAGCAGAAGCTTCATCTCATTTATGACCTAGTCTTGGAAGTCACGTGGCTTTGCTGCTGCCACGCTCCGTTGGTCATAAAAAGTGAGAAAAGCTGTGCCAGGCTGAGGGATGGGACGCAGAGGAGGGTCAGAGCACATGGGGTGGGGGATGTTGTTGCAGCCACTTTTGGGAAATCTGGTCAGCCACCCTGACGCAGGACGAACCACAGATGTTTTGGAAACCCGACAAGCAGACAGCAAGAGGTTACTCTGCTGTGAAAGCTGAGCATCCGACCCCGTGTTCACTTTCCAGCGGTCACCATCTCTCCTAAGAATTCAGGTTAGGGTTTGCATTGGAGATGTCGTAAAGAGCAGAATTGGGGGTAAGCTCTTGGGCCTAGCTTAGCACCCACTATGATGTTTCCCCCTTCCTAGAACTTTCCACCGTTGGTGATGATCCTAATGATTTACCGGCAGAGGTGAAGGCCCACAGCAGTTGCTAAGTGTAGGATATTGGATAAAATACATGAACAGTGGGGGCGGAGTGGGGGTGATACCCCTGTCCCCCATGGATCCCACTTGGAAAGACTTTTTTTTTTAATGTCTATTTATTTTTGAGGGTGGGGAGAGGAGCAGAGAGAGAGGGAGACACAGAATCAAGCAGGCTCCAGGCTCTGAGCTGTCAGCACAGAGCCTGTTACATGGCTCGAACTCACGAGCTGTGAGATCATAACCTGCGCCAACGTTGGACACTTAACCTACTGAGCCACCCAGGTGCCCCCGGAAAGAGTTTTCTGAGCAAACCAAAGTAAATTAAGGGGCAATTTCCTTTGCCCATATTTTATTTATCAGAGTATACCTAACTACCCATCAGAGCTTCCGATCCAGGTAAGAAAAGCGGTTAACACACTTGAGTGGATTAAACACTTTTTTCTTTAAAAAAAAAAAAAAAAAAGGTTTTTTTTTTCTTAGCAGCCTGAAGCAGAGAAATTTGATGTTTGGGTTAGCCTCTGAAACGCCATCCCAAAGGAAATATGCAATTTACATTTGGCTTTTTGAAATCGTAAACATACCTTTCAGTCTCCATTGTGACAGGGGCCCCCAGGTCACTGCCACCCCTTCTGAGGTAATATGGTTTCTGGTACATCATAGGCCCCAGTGAGTGTTGCAAATGTGGAAGAACAGTGGGGGTCAGGATGTAGGTCACTCACGACTGCCACCTGAGCTAAGCTTTAGGGCAAAGTTTGGGGGGCAGAGGAATACTGTGGAGGTTTGGTGTCGCGTTTGAGCCAAACTTGGCACTCTCACCCTCTTCCACTTTCCCTGTCTCTCGCATCTTCTGCCACACTAGTTTCCTCTCTCACACGGCCCAAGCTTGCTGTCCTCGCAGGGCCTCTGCTCCCCATATTTCTTCTTCCTGGGCACCCTTCTCTGTGCACCCTCGCGGCTGCCTCTTTCTCATCATGGGGGTCTCGGCTCCAAGGCCACATCCTCCGGGAGGCCTCCCCTGACTATCTCAAGTCTGTCCTCCCAATGATGCCCGACCAGCCCATCTCCTGCCTAGGATCCCCTTTTAACGTATCCTATCTGAAATAGGTCCTTGGGTTACCTATCTTCTGGAAGGTACGCTCCAGGAGAGCAGGGACCGGCTCCAGCCCGTTCTCCAGCTGATTCTCAGGGCCCTGACCAGCACCAGGTACCCAGCAGGTCCCCAGTGAACTTAATGGCAACACATTTCTCCTTCGGCCACACAAGGGTGATTATACCCTCCGGGCAGAGCTCCAGAGTATGGACCAGTAGGTGCACGGGTTGGAAGATACTGAAATTCTTCCCTGCACTGGCCTCTCCCAGGGACCCTCTAGTAACTAAAGGGTTAATGCTACCCTGCTCCCCCTGGGCCTGCCCACATCCCTAGGAGTCAAGTTCAGGGTAGTTGTAAGGAGCCAACAAGATGTTCATGAAGTGCTCAGCACCGCATCTGACCACAGTAATAGTACGCCTGGAACACGCTGGCTGCCATTATTAATTACAGTTTTGCCCTTGACCTTGGGCCTACGCTATGCTGCACTCTGGGGTGCACACGCATTCACTCCGCCCTTCACCTGAGCCAGGTTTGAGCAGCACTCAGGTGGGGACCCAGAGCTCCACACCCCACCTGTTGCCCTGTGGCCCTAGCCTGTCTCTCCTCTCTTGGCTTCCCCTCTCTGTAGCTCTCAGGTCTGTGGGTTGCCCATTCCCCACCCACAGATGCCTCTACTGCACCCAAATGTGACCTCACTTGTCACCTGTGAACTCCAGGTCTGTCTCCTGCTCTGGCTCATTACAGATGTCTGTCTGGGCCACTTTCCTATCCCGCCTCCCAGCCCCCTCCTTCCCCAGACCAGCCTCCTCCGCTGTGCCCCATTTCTGCCTGTGGAGTAGAGGGGCCACCCTTCCTCCTCTAGGGGCTCTGAGAAGAAGGACAAAGAGAGAGTCTGGTCTCTCTAGGACATCAGCAATGAGGAAAAGAACTGTTCTCTTTTCTCTCTCCTCTAAGTCCCAAGTTAGTAGTAGCCTGACTTCTTGGGGGTGGGGTCGGGGGGACAAGGAAGAGGTGAGATTTCTGCCCTAATTTCAGAAACTGGAAGGAAATTCTGTGTCCTGGATAGGGGCTGCCTCCTTTCAGCCCCCTGCTGGGTTTCTTTACTCCCCATTTTGAGTGGACAGGGAAGTTGGTGGGGCAGGGAGAAGGCAAGGTGACCTCTGGGCCTCTGCATTCCTCCCCCCCCCACCCCCCCCACCCCCCACCCACTCCCTGAAGTGGAGGTGCAACGCCCCTTCACAACTCTAAATGTGTCCCCGCACCTGCTGCCGACACCTGGGGGAGGTGAGAGGACGAGGGTGGGGAGGCTGTGGGGCTCTGTTCTCTGCCCCCTTCCAGGCGCCTGCACCTGACAGGTCTGGGCCAGGGGCTCCATGCCTGGGCCCGACCTCTTCTCCAGCTCCTTCAAAATACCCTTTCCAGAACCCAGGACTCTGCATTTGGATCCTGCCCTTGATCTTCTGAGAGCCCAGTGTCCTCATGATGAAAATGGAGGTGAGGATCCTTTTCTCTCAGTGACGGGGTGGGGGTGGGGAGGATGAAGCAGGGACACGGTGGGATTCAAGGACCCCACCTCCCTGCTCTTCCTCTGCCCCACCCCCTCCTCAGGCTCCCTGCCTTCCTCCAGCCTCTGTCCTCTCAGCTCCCCACTCTGCTCCTCCTGGCCCTCTTTCCTGTCCTGCCGGCTTCCCCCTGGGCTCTTAGCCCTTAGAGGTAGCTCCTAGCCCCCACTCCCCCTCCCCACATTGTCCCCAAAGGGGACCTGCCTGCCTTCCCCCACTTCCCTGCTCCTGGGCCTTTTCCTGTTCCGGCTCCCTGGCTACTTCCCTCCTTTGGGGCCTCTTTCCTCCCCCTCTGCCTACCCCCTCTTCCCTTCTATCTCCCTCACCCTTCCCTCCCGCATTCATTCTGCAAATATTTACCAAAGGTGTACCAGGACTTTCTCCCCCTCTTGCTTCCCCTCAGTCCAGGACACTGACTCTCTCTCTCCCCTTTTTCCATCTCTCCCCTCCGCTCCTCCCCACCTTTCTCTCTCTCACCTCCCCTCTTTTCCTTCCTCTCCCGATTTCCTTCCTCTCTTCTTCCCTCTTCTTCCTTCCTTCCCTTTTCCTCCCTCCTGTGTTTCTTCCACCCCTCCACCCTTCCCCCCCTCCACCCTCTCGTCCCTCCCCTTTTCTCTCCCTGACCCATCCTCTGCTTTTTTTTCTCTCTCCCGTCTCTACCCCCTCTTCCTCTCCCTCTCCTCCTCTCTGCCCTCCCTCCCCTCTCTCCTCTCCCCCCTCCTTTCCTTCCCGGGCAGCCTCTCCCCCCCCCCCACACTCCCGGCGCCCTCCCTCCCCTCCCTCCCGCTCCCCCTCCATCATCAGTATTCCGCTCCCGTCTCCGCCGCTCTCGGCTGCTCGCGGTCGCTGCCGCACCGTCCGAGGCGGGGGCCGGGGCCGGGGCCGGGGCCTGGGGGGGTGGGGTGGGGGGAGAGCGGCGCCGGCGGCCCGAGGAGGGAGGAAGGAAGGAAGGAAGGCTGGAAGGAAGGAAGCAAGGAAAGAAAGAAGGAAAGAAAGGAAGGCAAGAAGGAAGGCGGGCGGCGGGCCGGCAGGCGAGGGCGCCGGGCCGGGCGGCAGGCGGGCGGGCGAGCGAGGAGGCAGAGCGGCCCCCCGAACCCCACCGCTACCGCTGCGGAAGCCCCCTCCCCATCCAGGAGCCGGGGAGGGGGGAGAACTCGAGAGACCCAGGCCCGGCCGCAGCCCCGCCCCCCGCGCCTCCCCGCAGCGGGCCTCGCACCCCAAATCCCTGTGCCTCATTGGGGGGGTCCTCCCCCCGCGGGCCGGGCATGCTGCCCCGGAGAAGGAGCCCCTTTCCTCGCTGTGAGTAGCTGCCGAGGGGCGCCGGGTGGGGGCGGGAGGCCGAACCGCGGAGGGTGGATGGGGGGCATTCTCTTAATTAGGGGACCGTGGTCTAAGGCCTCCTCCGGGATGGGGGGGGGGGGGGTCGGCGGCAGAGGACAGTGGGCGGGGCCTGATGGAGAGCCGAAGCGGGTGGGGGAAGCAGTCGGGTGGGGGTTCTCCGGGCCGAGCGAGTTCTGTGTTGGGGGGTCGCCGCTGCCTTGGGGACGGGCGGGGGGTGGTGTACGTCCGGCAGTCGCTACGCGTATCCAGCTGCGGGGTTGAAGATGTAGGCTTGTGGGGGGGCTCACCGGGTGTAGACCTGGGGCCCCCCTTTCTAGGGTGGGAGCCTGAGTTCTTCCCCCACCATTGCCCCTCCCACCCTCCACACCGCTGCTGCTTGGGGTGGGGGGGGCACGCCAGTGATGGGGAAGGGGGAGAGGCGGGCACGGGGTTTCCTTGGTGACCGCGCCTGGCAGGAGCGGTTGCCTTGGCAACCAGGGAGAACCGGGGAGTTTGGGAAGTGAGAATGGGAAAGACGGAGGGGGTGACTGGGGAGCGAGACAACCCCCTCCCCAATCTTCAGCGCTTCTCTCTCTGGGGTCCCCCAACCCCTCCTGGTGGGCAGTGAAACCCCTGCCCCTCCCTTTTCCCCGAAACCCCCTTCCTTGACCCCATTCTGCTTCGGGGCCTTCTATCCTTGGGCATGTGTCTCCACGGAACCACTACCTCCCTCCCACCGTCCTTAGCCCTCTCCTCTTGGGGACCACCCCTCCCCCCATTTGCTGGCTTTCCACTCTCACACCCGCTCTTCTCAGACCTAACTGCACCTTGCCTTCCTTTCAGGGTCTTCTCACCCCCATCTCTGACTCTCCCCCCCCAATATCCCCTCCCTTGACCTTCTCTCCAGGAGACCCCGACTTTAGCCCCTCTCTCCTCTAGCCCCACTCCCTACCCTGTTCCTCCCCGGAACCCTTGTCTTCTCCCCTCTCTGCTTGCGATCCTTGTATGGGGAGGCAGGGGGCTTCTCCCTAGCACTACCACCAGCCCCTCTCTCACTCACACCATCTGTGTCTGGGACCGCCTTTTATGACCTTTCCTCACTCAGAGCCCCCCCATCCCTGTTTCCTCACCTCGTGGGATCCCCAGCCCCCGACCCCCCAGTCCTGGAGCTCTCTTCTCTGAAATCTCTCTTTCCTGCCGATCGCCTACTTTCAACTTCTCTTCAGTCCCGGAGCCCGAGGCCCAGGCTCTGTCCAGGGTTCCACCCAAGTTTGCAAGCCCCCACTTCCACGGGCTCCTCCCTTCTGTCCTGCCAGGGTCCCAACTGGTCTCTCTCCAGGGTCTGAGTCACCAGGCCCCCCGATGCCCCCTCGCCCACCCACCCCATCCCTTCCTCTCGGCCACTCCCATCTTGACCCTTCTCTCCCCGCCCCCACCTCTGCTGCTCTTCACGAGCACCCTCTCCTCCTCCCTGCCCTGCTCCCCGCAGCCTCAGGCCCGGTTCTCCCGTCGCCACTTTCTCAGGGTGGGGAAATCCCCTGGGGAGAGCCCAGCTGGGAAGGGGGAGGGGCAAGGGAGCCTCAGGGCTGCCCCACAGCCCCCTCCCCACCCCCCGCCCCAGCTGGGAGCTGCAGTCGAGCCTCCGCAGCGCCCCATTGCTATGCGCCTCACATCCCTAGTCCCGGCCGGCGCAGCCGCCAGACAGGAACTCGGGCTCCAGCGGCAGCTGGGAGTAGCCGGAGTCGCTTCCCTCCTGGTCCAGGCAGCCGGCAGCATCCTCTCCCCCCTAAAAACTCCCCCACTCCCCAGGACCTTGGCCAGCATCGGCCCCTCCCTCTTCCTGGAGCATCTTCTGTCTCCTGGCTCCTTCCAACCTGCATCTTGCAGCCTCCGCTTCCCGCCTTCCTCCTGCTCTTCGCTGGGTCCCCTCTAATCCTGGCCACCTGGCTGTCCACACAGCGGGCGCACTCAGAAAGGAGGGGCAGGGAATGAGGCAGCAGAGAGGCGCTGAGAGAGACCCTCCGACAAGGCAGAGAAGCGTGGGAGCCAGAGAGATAGAGGCACAGCCAGAGTGAGAGAAGACTCCCAAACACACACACACACACACACACACACACACACACACACACACAATTAGGGTGCATCACCACCGAGCCAGACGTACACAGAGTTACTCACCTAATTTCTGAAAGAAAGCAAGAGTCAGACAGGGGAACCCACAACCATCCACACGCACAGAGGAGCAAAAGGCCTAGGCAGAGACACAGGGAGCCACAGACTCAGGGAGGGTGTGTGCAGACCCACAGAGCTGGCACGAAGGAGCCAGAGAACATTCCACCACCAGAGGTGCAGGGGGGATTAGAGGCACAGTGAACTGCGAGGGACCTGAACCAGCCATGGGCAGAGGGTGGGAGAGTGTGAGAAAGACACAGAGCCATGAGTGGGCAGAGGTGTGCGAGAGCACACACATACGCACGCACACACACACACACACACACAGTTATTCACTGGCAGCCAGAGACCCAGTTACAAACAGGGCTGCGGTACCCAGAATCAGCCAGAGGCCAGGAGAAAGACCCGGAGTCAAGTGCACGTATAGAGACACGCACAGCCCTTCACGCACAGAGACCCGGAGGGAGAGACAGAGGCAGCACCCTGTGGAGAACCATGCTGGCCAGAGAGGCCCTCAAACGCGCGGTCGCCTCATGAACTCACGTGCGCCAAGAGACACAAAATGAGAGGCACAGAGGTGGCCTCGGAGCTCTGGGGATGTCACAGAGCTGCGCGCACACAGTCAAGCCCAGAGCCCAGTGTGAGGGGCACAGGTGTGTGCTGACTGGAGCCGGCCATCACCCTTAATTCCACCCAGAGGCGGTTGGAGGAATGCCCTCCGCCTATCAGAGTCCGAGGGCTCCTGGAGTCTCCTCGCTGTCGGAGAGGACAGCAGGATTAAACCATCGGGTGCCAGAGGACCACTGACACATCCCTCCAAGGTAGAGCCATGGCCAAGTGCAGGCGCGCAGGGACTCGTGCACAGTCACAGAGGCCTCAAGGGGAAAGGCAGGTCTTTGGGCAGAGGTGGGCAGAGGGGCAGGAGGCGGAGGGGAAGCACTGAACTCCTTCCGGCGCCCTGGCTCCATTCTCAGGCCACGGTCCCCATCTCTGTCTCCCTTCCTCCCCACTTCTCTCCACCATCCTGCCCCATCTTTCACGAACCTCCCCCACCTCTGTGGCCGGGCACCTGTCACTAGATGTTACCCGGACCTCCTGTGTCTATCAAGCCCATCTCCCACCGTCTCTCCCCTGGCTCTCCCCTGGGGCGACCCTCTTCGCCCTACAGCCCTACAGCCCAGTGTATGGGTCCACACAGATGAACTTATTCATCAGTATTTCTTTCTCAAAGCCCACCTGCTGTGAAACCTGCCTCTATTTCCCTGTAGGCTCTGCTCTCTGCTCCTCTGTGTCACTCTCCCTTACCCCCACCAGCCCGTAGGTTCCTCCCTGCCTCCTGCTCTGTCTTCCCTGCACTCACTCTCCCACATTCCTGAGTGCTTCTCCTGCGTCCTGTGGGCCCTGAGTGTTATTTCCCCCCAGTGCTTTCCAAGTATTTAATGTGTTGTCAACTTAAAAAAAAAAAATAGTGATTTCACGTAAAAATCCATTCTCATCATGAAAAAAAATTGTAGCTACGTGTGGTGACGGATGTCAACTAGACTTATTGTGGTAATCATTCCACAAATACTGAATCATTATGTTGTACACTTGAAACTCATACAATGTTATATGTCAATGACATTCCCCCCCCCCCCCGCTCCAAATCCAGATTACCCGCTTCTTTTGAAAAATTCCCCTTCTGGGTTAGCCATGGGCTGTGCTCAGGTACCTGCTGGCCATCGCTCCCACTCTCTATTAACCTGCTGTATCCATCTGTCTTACCTGCCCGGCTCCATAGGCAGCTGAGTTCTCAAGCCTGGCTATTTTCTCTGGCCCCGGGCTTGGTTTTTGCCCTGTCACTCTCTCCACGCTGCTTTCTCTCTGGTTTCTTTCCAAAATTGGAGCCCCCCTTGGCCGGGAGCTTTGTCAGCCTGGCCTTCCTGCCTCATCATCCTCCGGGGCAGTTTTGCCCCAGCCCCCAGGCTCACCTGCCCCCTCCCTCCCATGGAGGCAGAAACTGGCAAGACCACCAGGGTGCAGGAGGCGCACAGGAGCTCTCCACAGCCATGATCTGCTTGGGAAGCGCTGGCCCCTTGCAGCGTTCCCCGAAGCCACCATGTGGCAGGCCAGTCGAGGCTGGCTGACGCCGGGGCGGGCCACAGACCCCCACGCTTGTCCCTTAGTGCAGGATGGCAGCACAGGCAGGGGGTAGGTTTCCCTGTGTGTTGGAGGACGGGTGCACATTTGGGAGTTCATCCGGTCCAAGTGCGGGTCTCAGGGGACAGAGGGCCTGGTGATGGACCCGGGGGCCCTGTTCTGGGAAGGGGAGGGGGCTTAGTTTGGCCCCGCCTCCAGGTCAGGGTGGCAGACAACGAGGTACCTTTTGGGCCATGACAGGGCTAGGGCCCAGCTTGAGTTACTTCACCATCACCCTTTGGGGTGTCAGGAGCGTGGCTTTTTTTCCTCTCCTCGTCTCTTGAGTTTAGGATACCTCCATCCTCACTGAGCAGAAGCCCCTTTACCTTCCCTTCCGGGTCCCTGAAAGTAAGGTGGCTCTGCCAGGCAGGGGGGTGGCAGGAGAGTAGGAAGAGCCCAAATGCCCCTCTGTTGCCTGGAAACCTACAGGCACAACCGTTGTCGTGGTAGGTGGAGGCTGAAGAGCTGCACTGGGGGCCCGGGAGACGGGCTGCTAGGGGACCCTGCAGTTCGGGGTCAGGCAGGAGTCCATCCCAGGGGACCACTGGGTCCCCAAGAAGGCTGCCAAGAGAAAGAATGCCTGGTCCGGCCTGGAGGTTGAGAAGCGTGTATAGGACCCAGAAGCAGGGGGAAGGGAGGCTGGGGCCAGCAGCCCAGGCCACCCCCTTCCTGTCTCAGCCCGCTAAGGCAGCCCTCTTCTCTTCCTGAAGCCCCCAGCCCACTCTCCTGCCCACAGAATTGACCTTAGGCCTTGGAGCTCTTGTTCCAAGCAGTGAGACAAAGGTCAGAGAGCAGTGCCAGCCCTGGCTATCCTGAGGGGTAAACCCCAGGCGGTAAACACTGAGATGTGCCCTCCCCTTGCCTAGAACCTTCAAGCACAGGGCCCGAGATAAGAATGAAAAGAGCTGAAGTCCACGGAGAGCTTACCACGTGCCAGGCTGCGTGGCTGTTCTCCACTTGCCCTTCACGGAAGACCTCCAAGGGAGGCATGATCATCATCCCTAGTTGGGCATACAGGGAGACTGAGGCTCACAGAGAAGTCCCTCGCCCAATGTCAACAGCCAGAAGTGGCTTCGCTGGGGCTGCAAGCCCAGGCGTGGGCCACCCTCCAGACTGTTTCCCCCAGCTGAGACCACTGCTTTCCAGGGGGGTAAACTGAGACCCAGAGAGTGGAACTTGCTGGTCCATCAGGCCCTCCAAGTAGAAATTAGGATTGTTAATAATAATCAGATTGTTAATAACAGACTCATATCAGGTTATACTTTATTTTTTTGGTAATTTTATTTTAGAGAGAACGGGAACAGGGGAGAGGGGCAGAGGGAGAGAGAGAGAGAGAGAGAGAGAGAGAGAGAGAGAGAATCTTAAGCAGGCTCCATGCTCAGCACAGAGCCCGATGTAGGGCTCGATCCCTTGAACCATGAGAACACGACCTGAGCCGAAATCAAGAGTCAGATGCTCAACCGACTGAGCCCCCAGGTGCCCTGAAGGTTAGACTTTAAAAGAGACATTAAGGTTCCTGTAACTTAGGGCCTCCCCTCGTTTATGCCCTTGTAATGCCTCCAGGGGACAGGACCAACCGTCCCCGATTCTCACAGTGGGCTCTCCTCACCAGGTGTGGGAGGGTCCAATCCACGTCTAGCTGGTGGGGGTGGGGGGGCACGGATTCCTCAGGTGATTCGATGTCCGTCCCCCCCCTCCCCCCCGCCTCCACTCCTCAATAAATGATCCGGCTGGAAATGCTGGATTTACATATGGGGAGCAGGGAGACTGAGTCACGGAATGAGAAAGAGGTTTGTTCTTCAGACCCAGTGAAAATAGCCTTTAATATCACTGTCATTCAAGTGCCCAGCACCGGACATGTCACCATGAGCCCCCAGTAAGCTGGGTATCATTATCTCCGCAGACAGAGCCTGGTGGGGACAGGAGGGGGACCACAACGAGCCAGTGGCAAGTCAGAGTTTGAACCCAAGTTTCCCTGATGCCAGTCTCTTTCCAGCTCTCCGTCGTCCTAGAGTGATGGTGTGGTGACACGGAGGAGGAGGGTCACAGAGAATAATTTTAGTGCGAGCTTCCTCTGTGCCAGGTACCACGCTGAACCCATCACAGGTATCGGACCAGAGTCTCCACCACCCCCAGAGGTAGATGAGCTATTTTCCCCATTTCACAGAGGAGCAAACTGAGGCCCCGAGAGGTGACATCCCCTCCCCAAGGCTACAGGGCTAGTCACTGTGGCAGTGGAGCTTCTAACGAGGGTCTGGCCCAGCCTGGAGCACACTCTTCCACGGAGCAGGGAGAGGGAGGAGGAGAGTTCGTGATTCATGCTGAAATGGAGCGCAGGGTGCTCCCAGACCAGCATCCCACGGTCAAGGTGGCTTGCACTGCACCCCTCCCACCTGCAAACTCACCTCACACACCCCTGCCGGAGCCTTGGCGGTGACCTCTGTTTTGAAAAGTTCCAATACCAGGCCAGGCTCTAGCTCCCCCACCCCCCCCCCCCACCCAGGCAGATTCAATTCAGCAGCGTTATACTGACCCCCACATCCCAGAGCTACACAGAATCGCACAGAGTGTACACAGAAGAGAGGGGGCCTGGAGGTCGCGCTTCAGCTGGGAGCCCGCCCGGGGCTGTGTGTTCGCGGGGGCCTCAGGCAGAGCCAGTTCCATGCAGACCTGAGCTTCAGCCAGACACACACTGGGACAGCCACTCCAGCAGTCAGAACCACGGTCTCCAATACAGTAACCACTACAGCCACGTGTGGCCATTGACATTTAGATTAATTTAAATTAAATTAATTCAATTCCTCAGTCACACTCACCACTCAGTAGGCGCTCACCAGCCGCACGTGCTCGTGGCTACCATGTTGGACAGCACAGAAAGCGTTTCTTCCGTAGTCGCAGAGACTGCCACTAGGCAGCGACGCATCAGTTCCCAGAACATTCTATGCCGGCTGGTAGACAGCTGCTGCTCTCAGGCCTTCATGCATCCCCCAAACCCGTGCCCTCCCAGTCCTTTGTCATAGGGTATCTTATTAATCCCCATTTCTCCGATGAGGAGATGGAGTGAGGGACGTTCCTAGCAGGAAACAGCAATGCAGAGATGGGAGCCGCGTTTTCCTTTCTCCATTTATCAGCCAGGTCTTGGGTCCCAGCTCACCCTTGCAGGTCACTTGCAAAGCACCAGATCCTGCCCTGGGCCCCCTTGCCGGAGCCTCCGGCAGCCCTGCAGCCTCCAAGTGTCACCAACGGCCTGTGTTACAGAGGAGGGAAGCGGGGGTGGGGGCGGGCAGAGGGATGGAGGGGCTGGCCCAGCGTCTCACTGCCGGCGACAGGTGGGGCCACCCAGGGCCCTCCATCACTGCTCCTGGAGCATCCCGGGCCCCTGGCATGAGCGGGCTCACCTCTTACTGGCAAAGACTGGAGTTGGGGGTCCTGTGTCTAGGGATCGCTCTATTTTCTCCCCCCATCTCCGACCTCCTCTGGTGCCCTGTCTCCTTTCCTGGCTCTCAGAATCTGACCCCACATCTGTAAGGAGAGTGCGGCTCCTCCCTCTGCCTCGCCTCCTACATCTCCTCCAAATTCCGCAGCTTTGGCTTTGGCGAATTTGCTGCATGCCTCCGTTCTCCCTCCTCTCCATACCCTCAACCCCAGCCTCACCCTCTGCCCCTGGACCCCTGGTCCGGCTCCTCCCCAGCTTTCAGCTCCCCCGCCCCCCCACGCCCCGGTTTACTCAGAGAGGTCTTTCCAACCCAGAGCTGACTCGCCCCTCCCCTACCCCAACACCACCCCCCCAGCACCCCTGCTTCTCAGCCTACTGTGGGGGTGGGGCGTCTTTTTAACTGAGCTGGGCTCTGTGTGGCTCCCTGACCCCCACCCGCCTCTCTGGCCCCCAGGCCTTGGCACCCTGGGGTCCTTTCATCACCTGCACACCTGTTGCTCCTGCTTCTGGTCTCAGCTTTGCGATCACCTCCTCCCGACTCCCCTCCACCGGCCATGGGCCCATGGGCGGTGATTTGCCTAGACATTCCGGGAACCCCCACCTGTGCTCACAGGCTCCCCTCCGGCCTCCCCAGCCAGTGCCGGCAGGGGACCTGGCGGTAGGGGGTGCTCGCTGGCTCTTCTTGCCGAGGCTTTGTGGGGGCCCGCGTGTAGGCATTGGGGATGCAGCCGTGAGCAAGCCAGACAAACTCCCCGCCTGGGGAGCTCACCTTCTGGTGGGAGACGGACAATGATGGACAGAACAAATCGCTGTCTACAGGGTACCTTCTGGCCATCCGAGGGCTGGGGAGCAAAGGAAGTATGTCAGTGTAAGAGGTGGGGGCAGGGCAAGTCAAGGGCTGAGCCCCCACAAGCCTTTCCCAGGGTTCTGCTAGCTCAAAAGTTAGGGGACTGTCGATTCTCCGGGCTTTGGGGTTGCTTTTGTTTGAAAAGCCTTCAGGACAGGGACTGGCTCAGAGGGACACACGTGTGAAGTTGTTTCATCCGTCCCCGAAGCCGGCTCTGCCCATACCCTCCCCCCCACCAACTTAACAGCTCCCAGCCTTGCGCATATGATAGGCATCCAGCGAGAGAAGTGTTCAGCTCTCTCTGGCTTTGATGTCTCTCCACCCTCCTGGTTCCACTTCCGCCCCAGTCCCTCACAGTCGGGAAGTTCTTCTTTAGATCTAACCTCCATCCCTCTTGCTGCGATGGCAGTCAATTTCCTATCTTTTCTCTCACCTTCTGAACTCCCCCCGGAAAAATGAGTATGCCCGACAGGAACGTTCCCTGCCTCCCTTCTCTCCTCGCCCCACCTCCCCTGGGCCCCCGAGTTTCCGACCTGCCGTCTGCCCGAATCCTCTCAGGCACGGTGCCCGAGATCTCTCAGAGCTTGGTCTGGGGAGGATGGTGATGCTTCCCCTGGCCCGCAGTTCCCTCTCGGGCTTCCTCTGCTCTCCTGCCCTTCTTGTAGTCTCTCCCTCTCCCTGGCCCCTCGTGCACGGTCGTGTTTTGGTCTCTAGCCCCTGTCTTTGTTCCTCTGTCTTTCCATGTCTCTGCCCTTCTCTGCCTTGCGCCCCTCTTCTCTCTTGGGGCCTCTTGCCTCTCTGGCTGTTTCATTCCTTCGACCAGGTAGGGGTGGAGAACAGGCAGGAGGCCTCCCCCCAGGGCACGTGGTGACCTGGCCAGGTTCTGGGCCTTGGCTTCCAATGCCAGCTGTCCCACGGACAAGCTGTGTGACCGGCCATCGGCCAGTGTCTTCAGCCCTCCCGATCTGTTGCTCCAACTGTAAAATGGACACCAGAACAGGCCACGGGGAGAAGCCAGTGGCTGCAGGCGTGGGCAGTGCTTAGGCCAGCACCAGGCACGTTGTGGGTGCCCAGGAAACGCTTCCCATCGCTATTAGGATTGCACTGTGGGGAGCAAGGCGATCGCTGACAGCAGGTCATGTGACCCCTGGCAGCAGGGTGTGGACCAGGGGAGGTTTGTCTCATCCTATGCAGTGGGGATGAGACAGGCTTTGCAGGATGCTGACTATTGTTTAACATGTCCCCCCACCCTGAGAGACTTCCGTGGGACTGAGGTTGCTGTCCTGACAAGCTTTGGGGTCTCTGGGACCTGTTGGCTCTGGTGAGGCTGACCAGGGAGGGACCATTTCGTAGCCTTGCATGGCCTGGGGCAAGTGCCTTTGTCTTTCGGTGCCTCGGCTTTCCTATCTGTGAAATGGGGGGTAGTAGCAGCGCCTCTCCGAGGGCCCAGGGGAGAACTGCGGTTATTGCCAAGTACAGAGCCCAGAACGGTGCCCCAGGAATGCCAGGTACCTGGCAGGCATCGACATCGTCAGTGGTGTCGGGACGCTCAGACGTGTGCCCCAGGGCTTTGGGAACGTGCTCAGCAGGGGAAGGGTTATCCTCACAGCATGACAGTTAGTGGGGTGCAGGAGCTGCCCTGGGGGCCTGCTGTTTGGGACTCTAGAGTGTGGTACCTGGGACCTCTCCATCCAGGTTGCGCCTTGGTGCCGCGCGGGCGTCAAACTGAAGGCAGTTGTGTTTGCATAGGGATGTGCTGCCTCTGCTGGGCGGGCCTCCTGGGATGGGCGGGGACCTCAGGCTCTGGGCCGCCTGAGGTGTGAGCTTGAGAGGTTGCAGCTGTTAAGAGTGTGTCCTGGGCTGGGTGCGGGTGGGTCTCCGTGCAACTGTAACGAGGCGAAGTGTTCAGTCCGTGAGGAGTATAGACTAACAGCCATGATAACTCGCTCATTCATTCCTCACTCAGTTTACTGAGCACCTAACGTGTGCCAGGCACCATCATAAATACTGGGAACCAAACTGCCCAAAACAGATGGAGTGCCTGCCCTTGGGGAGCTTACACTCAAGCGTGTGGGTTTGTAAGAGGCTAGATGGTGACGAATGTCATATAGAAAAGTACAAGAGTGAAGGTTCTGGAGACGGCTAAGGTGCTGTGATTTGAGGTCGTCAGGATGGTCTCCCCGGAGAAGGTAACACCTGAGCAAAGACCTGAGAGGAGGCAGGCCCAATCTGGGAGGCGGGGCGGTGGCGGGGGGGGGGGGGGGGGGGGGGCTCTGGGATCCAGACAGGGAAGAGCAAGAGCAAAGGCCCTGAGGCAGAAATGTATGCAGCCTGTTCCAGAAACTGAGGAGGCCGGTGTGGCCTGAAGTCAGCGAGTGAGCAGGGGAGGAGACCAGAGCTGAAGCCAGAGAAGTGGCCCAGCCTGAGGAGAGGGGGCCTGGGAACCCAGGTGATGTCCCCTGCCCTTGCACCTAGTGAGACCACCTGAGTGAGAGGGTGAGGGGCTGTGGAACAGAGGAGGGCAGGGTCTGGATGGCAGGTTGGATGTTGACAGGACCGCTCTGGCTGCCTGTGGGAACAGACTGGGAGGGAGGGCGGGACAGAAGCGGGGCACCGGTGAAGAAGGACTCTGATCTCAGAGGAGGTGGCTTGGGGGCGACCTCAAGACCTCAGATCTGCATGTGGGGCACAGGTAGAGCGTTTTCACTGAGGATCTAGCTAGCCGGCCCCCAACAGCCCTAGGAGGCCGATACTCTTATTACCCCCCACCCCCCCCAACCCCCCGCCCCGTCTCCCAGCATTTCCTGCAGCTCAGAACCACGAAGTCACTGGCCTGAGGTCACACAGCAAGGGAAACAGCCTCCCTTGCTTCATGTGCCCTAATGCTGCCACTTACCTTGTGTGCCCTGCGGGTGCCCTGGGCTTTGAGTATGGAGGTGGCCTTTGGCCGCATCGACACCAGTGCTTGCACACAGTAGGGACTCAGAAAATATCTGCCGGCTGGCTGGCTGGCCGGGTGAACGGAAGAAACGCGAGCGGCTTCCCTGCCCATTTTGCAGAAGCGTATGGGGAGGCGGCTAGCGGGCCCTGGCTGAGGTCCGGGTGGGGGGGGGGGAGAGAGCTGCATCTGGGGCCGGGTTTCTTTGTGGCACGAATGGGGGCCGGCCCTTGGCTGCAGGACTGGGTGACAAGGATGTTGGCCCAGGATCGCTGGTGTGTCAGTGGTGGGGGTAGGAGTAAATGGCCACGCGGCGTGGTGAGGGGCTCGGGGAGCTCCCCCGGGGGGGCCTGGAGGTACTAGCTCCTGAGGGAAGACTGTGCTAGGCTGTCTGTCCTTGGGCCTGGGGACAGGTGCAGGAGGGGTGGCTGTGGCCAGCGGTGGGGGGGTGGGGTCAGCCGTGGCCCAGCCTGGTTTTGCAGCCAGTCTGTGCCACGAGGCCGGGCTTGGCACAGCCCACACGCCCCCCCCCTTCCCAGGGCAGCCGGCCGTCAACCTTCCTCCCCCCGCTTCCCCCGACCTTCCCCTGCCGCCCAGAACCAATGGGTTAATTAGATAACGGAGCCTTTGATTAGCGGGGGAGGGGGAGGCCTCCCGGTGCAGGGAAGGGGGGCCGAGGAGGAGGGAGGAGAGGCGCCCTCCCCGTTCGGAAGGAGAGAAAGAAGGAGGGAGGGGGTGGGGAGGGAGGGAGCTGAGGCACGGCTTGGCTCTGCACTGCCGTGTGACTAGAAATTGTAATCGCGGAGAAAGAGAGAGACAGACAGAGCCTGGCCGAGAGAGACCGAGACAGACGGACAGACAGACAGAGAATCTGACCCAGACGGGCTCCCCAACCTACGGAGAGGGTGATGGGGACAGAGCGAGAGTGAGGAGGACATGGAGGAGAAGGAGAGAGGGGGCCTGGTCGTCCCGAGGGAGGCGAGACAGTGAGGGGGAGCCCCGAAGAGGGGGCTGGGGCTGAGGAGGGACAAGGCCAGGGGGCCGGGAGAGAGGAGAAGGGGGCCGGGGTCGGTGGGGGGAGAGCAGAGCAGCCGGCGGTGGGGGGGGGGGGGAGAGCGGAGGTAGCGGTGGGGGTGGGGGTAGGAAGCAAGAGGAGGCCAGCAGGGAGGAGGGGGAGGAGACTGCTGCAGTGGCCTGGACGGGCCTCCCCGGGGCGGAAAGGGCGACCGGTGAGGAGGGGGGGGGCGCGGGGAGACCCAAGAAGCCCCTGCGCCCCCCCCCAGCCCGACGTCGAAGGAAGCCCTGGAGAACTGGGGAGGCAGAGCCCCCCCGCCGGCTGGAGGCATGTGGAGGGGGGGGCCTGGGGCCCAGGGAGAGGCCCAGCGGAAGCGGAGCCACCGGGGTGAGTGTCCCTCACTGTGGTTGGGTGGGGGGGACAAGGACAGAGATGGCTGAGGGCGAAGGAGGGAAGGGGCGGGAGGCCCAGCCACCACCGCAGAAGCTGTGATGGGAGGGGGGGGAGGGATGCGGGCGGCTGCAGGAGAGATGGGGACAGATGCGGTAGAGACACGGCTGCAGGCCTGGACCTGGGGCGAGTGCTGCAGCCGCAATTTCTGCCCCTGGCTTCGAGGGTGTGGGCTGAGTCGTCGCCAGTCTTAGGAGGTGGGAAAGGGGATGGGGGTGCAGGACTAGGGCCAGCGGAGACCCCCCTGTCACACTCGGGAAGGGGAGACCCCGCTGCGCTCACATGACTCACAGATAGAGGCGCACACAGCCCCCAGCCCACCAGGTGGAAAAATGAGTCCAGGATTCAGACACAGAACCGACCCCTCCTCGTCTCTGTCTCTCAGGCTTTCTCGTCTCTGTCTCTGCGTCTCTCCGTCTAGCTCTGGCTCTCATACATGCATCCAGGCGCACAGACTACGCACATGCATTTTTATCAGAGTTAAAATGATCTTGGAAACTGCAGAAGGAGGAAGCGAATGTGTGTGTGTGTGTGTGTGTGTGTGCGCGTGTGTGTGTGTGTGTGTGTGCGCACACTCGTGCGGGGTTGGGGCTGGTGGCCCCGTGTCCGTGGGTCTGAGAGTCGGCTGTCTGCGGTGTGCCCGGGTCTCTGCTGCTGGTGGGCATGTTTGTGCAGACCACTTCCGTCTCCCCCCCCCCCCCCCCCCGCTAGCCGGGGGACTCGGGGCGGCCTGCTGATGTGGGTGCACGTGCATGTGCTCCAGACACTGCCTGGAAGGGAAGGGAAAGCCAGGGCCACCAGCCCCCTCTGCCACTCACTGGCCGGCTCCACGCCTGGACGAGCCGTCCCCCTTCCAGCGCCTCAGTGTCCTCATCTGCAGATTGGGCGTCCTAACGGCTTCCTCCTACGGTTCCTGGGAGGCTTCCATGAGAACACTGTGTGCGCAGAGTCTGGGGCATAGAAAGGGCTAACCCGGAAGACCGGAGCTGTTATTATCGTTGCTGTTCTCACCGTCACTGTTGTTATGATTGGCCCGTCCCCCTTTGTCTTGCCCTGACCCCACCCCGCCCGTTGCCCACCCAGAGTTCGAGCACAGGGTCTCTGGCCCCCAGCCCCCTCCCCACCGACCGCCCCGACACCATCCCCGGCAGCTGCTGGCACGGAGCCACCAGGCGCTGCCTTGGCCCTGGGCACCTGCAATCCCACGGCCTCCCGCCTGTGCTGCCACCCCAGGCCCCCGCGGCCCCCTCCTCCCCCTTGCCTTCTCCAGTCTGCTCCCAGCCTCTCCTGCCCACACTTCACCTCAACAGGTGCCTTGTCTGGCACTTACCTTCTTGAAGTTCCTCCTCTGAGTCTAACTCAAGTCTCTCTGGCTGCTGAGAGGCCACCCCCGGCCCCTGACGGGGTGACAGGAGTCTAAGGGGCGGCGGGCCCGGTGTGGGGGGCGTTTGGTGCTGGGCACCCGGCCTCTTTGCAAAGGCTCCTGGGTAGGGAGTGGGGTGAGGGGACAGGAGGTCGCGCCGGAGGCAAGGGGGCCTAGACGGCCACCGTGACGGAAGCCAGACTCCAGACCACCACCACCCGGGCTTCCGGACCTGGCACTTCATCCTTTCTCTGGCACTTCATCTTGTCTCTCTTCCTCTCCCTCCATCTCTGCCTCTTTGTCTCCATCTCTGAAACCATGCCTAGAACCAGGGTTTGGATCTGACATCTCCGTTACTGGCCAAGCGCCTGGGGCAGCCGTTCTCTCCCCACCTCACCCTTGCCTCGGTTGTCCGTTCTGCGAAAGGGGCACAATCTTCCAGTCGGGGAGGGACGTGAGACAGTGCAGGGAGGGCAGGGCTAGCGCCCTTCTCTGCCTCCCTCAGGGGGTGGGTCGGCCCCCCCATGGGGCGGGGGGAGCCCTGCTCTCCGGGTCCTGAGTAGACCAGGGAGGTGACAGTGGCAGCAGTGGCTGAGAGCTGCCTGGGGGTTGGGGAGCAGGTGGGCCAACGGGGTCCTTGTCCCTCACCGAGCTTCTCCCTCTCTCCCCCCCACCCCGACAGCCCCCCGGCGCCCACGCGGAGCATGAACATTGAGGATGGCGTGCGCCCGCAGCTCCCCGTGCCCCCCGCTGCCGCCCGGTAGGATGTCCTGGCCCCATGGGGCCCTGCTCTTCCTCTGGCTCTTCTCCCCACCCCTGGGGGCCGGCGGGGGCGGCGTGGCCATGACATTGGCCGCCGGAGGGGGCTCCCCGCCGGCCACCTCCTGCCCCGCGGCCTGCTCCTGCAGCAACCAGGCCAGCCGGGTGATCTGCACGCGGAGAGAGCTGGCCGAGGTCCCCGCCAGCATCCCTGTCAACACGCGGTACCTGAACCTGCAGGAGAATGGCATCCAGGTGAGCTGGGCCCGCATCCGGTGGGGTGGGGGAGGGGGGACACACAGCCGTGGAGGGTAGTGGCGCTGCACAGGTGGCGGCCAGTTCCTCTTCCTCGAGGTGGCGAAGGCCTTCTGGGCATCCCCTCCAGCTCCTCACGGCCGTCCCTGTGGCACTTAGGAGATACTGTTTGCATCCTATTAACTTGAGCTAAGGCTGCCCAGGTTTTCTCTGACGAGAAAACACCTCTGTGCCAGTGCGCTGGGGCTCGGAGGCACGGCCACCTGCCTGCCTCCGCCAGCACAGGACAGGCAAGCCCTCGGCCTGCCCTTGGAGTCACAGGTGGGCAAAGTGACCCTTGCTCGAGGCCTCCGTGCCTTCTGCGCCGCTACACCTGCTGCGTGGCCTCGGGCTCACGTGGACTCTGCGCCTCCGTTTCTTCGTCTGCAAAATGGGGATGCTAAGACCTCCTGCCCCGGGGGAGTTGGGTGACGGCTGATGGGTTTCAGACTTGCCAGGGACTTAGAATCTTCTGGCACCTGGCGAGCACTCCTTTGCCGTGCGGTGTGGGGCTCGTGTGCCCACTTCCCGGAGGTGGCGTGACATTTGGAGACCTGAGCACTCCCGTGGGCCTTGTCTCCTGTCCAAGCGCGTGGCTGGTGCCTGGACGGGGCAGGTGCCATCCGGTTAATTGTGACTGTGGCTAAGACGGGGTATAAATGATGCCTCAAGGGCAGAGCTGTGCATTTTTAAAGCAGGGTCTCTCCTTCTCTACTCTGTTGACGTTTGGGGCCCAATCATCTTCGGTTGTGGGGACCTCCTATGTGCTGTAGGGTGCTAAGCAGTAACCCTGGCCACCAGACGCCAGCAGCACCTCGCCCCTGGTGCCCAAATGTCTCCAAATGTTGCCAGATACTGAAGGGGGGGGGGGGGAATCTCCCTAGTTGAGAGCCACTATTTTTTTTTTAAGTTTTTAAATGTTACTTTTGAGAGAGAGAGTTCAAGTGAGGGAGGGGCAGAGAGAGAGGGAGACACAGAATCCGAAGCAGGCTCCAGGCTCCGAGCTGTCAGCCCTGAGCCCGACGCGGGGTTCGAACCCACCAACCTTGAGATCATGACCTGAGCCGAAGTCGGGTGCTTAACCTACTGAGCCACCCAGCCGCCCCGAGAACCACCATTTTAAAGGCACAGGGTCGGTACCGCACACCACGCAAGCCTCCCCCGACCCCAGCCCATAAAGCTAGGAGAGAAGACGGCTCGCGTGTGACGTCCCAGGCCCCTGGGAGCTAAGGTTCCCCTCCGCCATGGCACTTCCCTGTCTGTCCCTGGGAGGGGAAGGGGTCAGTGGCGCCCATCTCACTGTCCTGGAGAGCCTGGGGACAGGGCTCCCCTCTGCAGAAGACAGAGGGGATCTTTCAGGGGCGCAGCACCAAGGGCACTACTGCCCAAGTCGAGAAGGCTATCCTGGTGGCTGCACGGCAAGGACCAGTGAAGCCAGTGTTGGGGTCAGGATCGTGTCCTCCAGCTCGGCCCCACCTCCTCAACAGGGTGCCTTCTGTAGAGTGCTAACCTGCATCCTCAGGCTGGAGTCCCTGCTGACCTGCCCCTGACTCCTGTCAGGGGGCCGACACCCTCACTTCCTTCTCGCCCTTGTTCCCTGGACTCTGCCTGCCCGGTTCCGGCCTTTCTTTACTCACGTGACGTTCCACACGTGTTGCCACCAGCTCCGAGCCAAGCCCTGATTTAGGTACTGACGGAAGGGCAGGGCCCTCCCCTTGTGTACGTATAAGGGAAGAGACTGTAAAACGAACGGGATGGCGAGTTGGGCTGGGACAACTGCATTCTGGGGAATGGAAGTCGGAGGGGAGACGTTAGCGCATCAGGAAGTGTGTGTGCGATGAGGGGCCGCTGAGTCCGCCCCACCAGCAGCCCCAGGCCGCGGCAGTGACCCTGCAGTAGAACTGGGCCATTTTCTCTTTGGGGAGCTCGATGAACGATTCAGTGCGTTTGCCGGCACGGGGCTCCGCCCACAGACTTGTGGCTGCCCGCAGGCGCACAACGGCCCGAGCAGTGCTCCCCTGGCACCGCCAGCCCCTACTCTCAGGCCCAGTCCATCCTCCCAGTGGCCCCCAAGGGGTGCTGGCCTCTGCCCGAAACCCACTGAAGCCTCCTGGCCTCAGGAGTGAAATCCAGCCTCTATATTGTGACAGCCGAGTCCTACACAGCTGGGCCTGGCCTGCCGGCCCCTACGATTGCCGCCAGTTGCCCTCCCATTTCACCCCTCCATCCAAATATGCCTCTCTGTGGCCCCTGGGTCCCCCAGCCTAGCTTTCCTTCCCGCCTTCCATTCTGGGCCCGTGGACTCCCCCCGCCCCCACCTCCAGACATCCCTGCCCTTACCCAGGACGCTTGTGTTTGCTAAATATCTCTTGGTTGTCTTCTGTGTGGGAGGCGTGGTCCAGTCACTCCAGATACATCAGTGAGCGAAACAGACAACCTGTCCTACCTACCCCCAGCCCGCATTCTAGACTTAGGCATGATAAGTAAATGGCATGTGTTAAACATGCTGAGGGCTGTGGGAAAAGGAAATAGATGGGGCCTGGGGACGGTGGGTGCAGGAGGAGGAGGGGTGACTGGCTGCAGCTTTAAAGACAGGAGG
This sequence comes from Neofelis nebulosa, assembly GCF_028018385.1. Classification (NCBI taxonomy): domain Eukaryota; kingdom Metazoa; phylum Chordata; class Mammalia; order Carnivora; family Felidae; genus Neofelis; species Neofelis nebulosa. The sequence continues at coordinate 7,926,072 of NC_080798.1, forward strand.
TCCAGGTGGCCTAGTGGAGAAGGTGACATCTGAGCAAACGTTTGGAGGACATGAAGGTGGAATCTCATGGAAGGGCATTCCAGGCAGAGGACAGCAAATGCAAAGGCCCTGGGGTAGGATCCTGCCTGGTGTGTGGGAGGAACAGCAACAAGCAGGTGTGACCGGAGCACAGTGAACCAGGAGAGAGGGTGGGAGGTGAGGGCAGATCCCGCAGGGCCACAGGGCCTCATGGCCTCATGGTGAGGACGTGGGCTCTTCTCAGAATGAGCCAGGAGCCGGGGGAAGCTCTGAGCAGAGGGCAGACGGGCTGCTGACTTGGGTCTCCCCGGCTGAGGTGCAGGGAGGCCCATACGGCACGTGGATCCTGCGCCAGGGGGGCTGGGTTTGAATCCCGGATCTGCTGTCTCCTTGCTGGTGCAGAGTTCTGGTGAGAAATGCCAGGGGCTCGGCTGGGACCAGGCTGCTTGCGGTGGAGGTGGTGAGAAGTCGGCTGGTTCTGGGCGTGTTTTGAAGGTGGAGACACCAGGACGTTCCAGCAGAGTGGGTGTGGGAAGAGGCAAGACAGGATGGTTTTCTTTTGGGGTTGAGCTGGCCCCTTTGCCTGGGCCTGTTTGCTGGCGCGTCTGTCACCCCATCTCGTGGGGCCACTGGCCTCCAGACGTTTGACCCACATCTCTGTCCAGGTGTGCACTTGAGCCCCATGGACGTGAGTGAACTTCTTTATAAGTCACGCACGGGTCTGCTGCAGCCACGCGGTGTGCACAGTGCTAAACACACACAAAAGTGGGCATGTTTCATCCCTGGGGGTTCTGGCACCCCCACCCCAGAGGCTTCCGTCCCCCCGCAAACTGCATGTTCCCCCAGGGTGGAAAGAGTGCTGTCCACGAGAGCAGGTGCTTGTGAACGTTCAGTCAGACTGGCCTCCCTTCGTGGGCACCTTGCAGGTGGCAGGAGTGGGGCTGCCGAGGAGACAGTGGAGGAGCTTGGGAATGTAACTGTAGGAAAAAAAAAAAGTTTATTTATTTATTTTGAGAGAGCGCGCGCACACGAGAAGGAGAGAGGGAGACAGAGAACCCCAAGCTCTGCTAGCACAGAGCCCGACGTGGGGCTCGATCCCACAAACCATGAGATTATGACCTGAGCCGATATCAAGAGTCAGATGCTTAACCGACTGAGCCATCCAGGCACCCTGAGAAAGTAACTTTTTCATTATCCAGTTAAAAAGAAAAAGAAAAAGAAAAAAAATGACCCCTAGTCCCACCACCTAGATATAAATAACTACTGTTTACATTTTGTTTTTAAAGGCTTCCTGGCTCTTTTTTGAGCCTATACAAATTGACTTTTAAATTATTTATTACAGAATGAATGCAAATTAATTTAGAAAACCTAGAATATATGCCTAAGTAAAAAGGGACAAAAGCCAAGCGTAATTCGACACTCACAGGTAACTCCCATTAGCATTTAGTGTCTTTCTGGCCAGTGCCCTGGTAGGGGGGGTTGGTAAAGGGATTTCTTTCTTTTTTTTTTTTTTTTACTTTTTTGAGAAAAAAATGAAATCACACCATTTGATATCAGTTTGTAGCTGACTTTCGACACCTGAGAGCGTAGCATGAACACCTTTCTCCCTGACACTAATGCTCGTCCAAAATATCAGTTTTAATCACTGTGTAGGATTCTGGCCATCCCGTTACTTAACTAGTCCGTTCTTCTCTCCAGTGTTTTCACTGATACAGACAGCGCTGTGGTCAACAACCTCCGTGCTCAGTCTTGGGAACTTTCCGGATTCTGCCCTTGGGAGAAATTCCTAGAAGTAGAATCTCGGAGTCAGAGGGACAATCATAGAGGCACTGCCCTGCAAGCCCTATGTGTCCTGCTCGTGGTGGCTGGTACTTCCCCAAATATGCAGGGGACTGTGCGTGCACGCGCACACACACACACACACACACACACACAGCCTGACACCAAAGCGCCGTAGAAATGGCCTGAGTTCCGGGGATTTGAGAGCCTCCCTGTCCTGTCCGTGGTCACTTGCTTGTCATCTGGCTCTGCACAGACGATGACTCCCTGAAGGGGGTCTTCACCCTGCTCCCTGCTGGACCCCCAGCACCGAGAACAGAGCCTGGTACACAGCAGGTGCATAGCAGATAGTTGTCTATGAATGGAAGGTCGGCTGGCTCCCGAGCAAAAGCTTCCATCTAGAACAGTGGTGTCCATCTCTGGAGAGGGTTCAAATGCCCTCCTGGGACACGACAGGGCCAGCAGGTGGTGGAAATGGTTGTTTTAATGGCCTTTGCAAGCAAAATAATTTTTTTTTTTAATTTTTTTTTCAACGTTTTTTTTTTTTTATTTATTTTTGGGACAGAGAGACAGAGCATGAACGGGGGAGGGGCAGAGAGAGAGGGAGACACAGAATCGGAAGCAGGCTCCAGGCTCCGAGCCATCAGCCCAGAGCCTGACGCGGGGCTCGAACTCACGGACCGCGAGATCGTGACCTGGCTGAAGTCGGACGCTTAACCGACTGCGCCACCCAGGCGCCCCTCAAAATAATTTTTAAATATCAGCAGCCTTCCATGGGCCCCCTAATCGTTTCTGAGACGGGACAGGGGCGCGAAAGCCCGAGCCTGTGGAGTCACTTTCTAGGCAGAGGCCTAGAGACGCTCCTTCCCCCTGACCTCCCAGCCCTGACAGCCCTGAGGCCACATGCCCCAGGGACCCCACACAACTCCCACCTGGGGCGGGCCTACTCCTCCTCTCCTCGGCCGGCTCTGTTCCCCTCCTCCCCAGAGCCAGTCATCCTAATGTGTTTACTGTGGATCTTTCTGCTTGTGTGTGTTCTTGCAAAATGCTTATTGTGTGCATGTATTTTTAATTTATGTAGATGAAGCTGCATTATAGATGGCTTTCTTTGTCACTCAGTGTTTTCACTCAGCCCGGGGTGTTTTAAGAGCCATCCACATCAGGGTGTGTGCGCGTGTGTGTCCACCCACTGCAGAATTCTCCTTGGTGGGTGCCCCCCCCACCTCCTGCCCCCCCCACCTCTGAATCAGGACAGACACCCAGGAGGCTTGGAGCTGCCTCCACCACAAAATCCCCCTCAGGACCCCTTTGGGAGCCTCGTGGTAACATCTTTGGGGGACTCTCTGGATCAGACTTCACGCGTGGACTTAACCAGGGTCCCTCGGGGTCCACCGGGAGGTCGTGTGGGCAGTGTGTGAAGGTGCTCTGCAAGGACGTGTGCTTCTGGCCTAAGAAACCCATCCACCCACCGGAAAGAAGTGCTCAGAGGTGCTTCAGAGAGAGGTTGAAGGATGGCCCAAGGGGGCCAAAGTGTAGAACAGAAGCCGCCTCAGTTCTTGGTAATCAGGGCATTGGTCAAGTGAATTGGGGCGCATTCTTACAACAGAGTGTTACTTAGCTATTTAAAACAGAGTTTCGAAGAATATCAAAGGACACAGGGAAATGCTTAGAATGTAACACTGAGCTTTCAAAGGATGCAAGCAGGACGTCCAGTTTGTTTTAAAACTGCCCTGAAAGGAGAGGGGGTCTGGGTGGCTCAGTCGATTGAGCTTCCGACTTCAGCTCAGGTCATGATCTCGAGGGTTTGTGAGTTCAAGGCCCGCATCAGCATTCTGCGCTGACAACTCAGAGGCTGGAGCCAGCTTTAGATTCTGTGTCTCCCTCTCTGCCCCTCTCCTGCTGTGCTCTCTCTCTCTCTCTTTCTCAAAAATAAATAAGTAAACTTTAAACATAATAATAAAATAATAAAACTGTCCTGAAAGCAAACACAAAATGCAGGGACCACCCAGAAACGTTGGCCCCGCCTTTCCCATCACACTAGCATTATGGAGGATAATTGCATTTCTTCTGTTCGCTTTCTTCAGTTGCTAAATTTTCTTCAGTGAGGGCACCTAGTGCTTTTTGTTATCAAGAAAAATTCTACTTAAATATATAATATGTACAAAATGGTATACAAGCTGAAGGCAACAGTCTGTAGTGGGATTCGCTCACCTGTCCCTGGAAAAGGGAGCAGAAACCCAAATCTGCAGAGCGTTTACCCTGAGCCGGGGGACTGGGAGTGCTCTCCCTTCCCCAGGCCTCTTCGTTCTCACAAGGACAGGATTGTTTGTCCCATTTGACAGATGGAAAATGGGACAGCCCCTCCCCTGACTTCTAACAGCCAGAATAGTGCATCTACACCATCTACACCGTCTACACGGCTGCCCCCCCAGCTGCTGTTTGTGCCTCTCGGCCGCCTGGTCTCCTCGTCGTTCTCCTGTAGCCCGGCGCTCCTTCCTTTTCCTTCTTTATTGTTGGGTAATATTCTGTCCGATGAAGTTACCGCGATCTCTTGATCCATTTCCTCTGGATGGGCATTCGGACCGTTTCCAGTTTGGGGGCGGTCCCTACTCCACCTGACCTTCGACATAGAATCTTTTCGAGCCGGGGCGGGTGTAGTGGAGTCCCTCCTCCCCAATTCATGCCGTGGAGAGTGGCCTGTGCGCTCCAGGCCGGAGCAGGAATGGGACTGTCAGCGAGCCGGCTCCAGGAAGGACAGCACGAGCCACATGTCACAAGTGGCGGAGTCCGACGCCATCGAGCTCAGGCCCCCAGGTGGTCCACCTGTTACCTTCTCTGACTGAGATAGCGCCCTTCAGGACATGGCCCCTGCCTCCAGCCTCCTGCATCCCTGGGCCCCTTCACACTGGACGTTCCCTCTTTCTGGAATGCTCTTCCACTCTCCCCTACATCTACTTAGCACCAGCGCTTAACAGTTGTGGGGACAGTTGAGGGTTCACTCACAACTCTTCCTCGGGCACATTGTCAAACCTGTCTGGGCCTCAGTTTTGTCATCTGTGAAACGGGGATAACAACAGCCCTTCCGTCATAGAGCCGCTGAGAAATTCAATGCTTTCATTCTTTGGACAAGCAGGTATTGAACGCCACTGCATTCTAGGTGCTCCCGGATGCCCTGGGGACACGGCGTCACCTGGGGGCAGTGCATTCGCATGCGGACTTAAGGTGGGAGAGGACCCTGGTGAGGGGCCAGGAGCTGAGCAGCTCTAGCAAGGATTGACAGTGAGATCTTTGTCACGGTCGGCCTCGTCTTTCTTGACTCAACCCCAGAGGCGCCTTCCCCGAGCCCCCAGTCAGGTCAAGGCCCCCCAGTCCCCGCGGCACCCCAAATTCATTGATCGTACTTGTGCACACTTGTTCACGTCACCACTGGCCCAAAATGCAACCGTTACATGAACCAATCAGAGGGCGTCTCGCCGTCTTGCAGAGTCTTGTGGCTTCGGAGTCTCATGAGAGCCCCAGGAGAGGGACAGGTGGGGATCCCCATTTTTCAGTTGAGTAGACTGAGGCCTGAGAGACAGGAGACCCACATCTCCCCCTCTAGTACTCAGGTTGCCTCTCTGAGCCCACCTCCCGCTTGGGAGGGTGGGAGTAGGGGTGTGTGTACAGCCTCCCAGCAATGCTCCGAGCTCTGTCCACAACTACCCTGTAAGTCCTGTTCTCCCCATTTCACGGACCAGCAAGACTGTGGTGCAGGAAGTGAGACCCTTGTGCAAAAAGCCGCAGCTGGGGGGTAGAGTTGGGACTTAGCCCAGGCCGACTGGCTACAGAATTTGATTTTTCCAACACTAATTTCCTGATGTTTCCTAATTCGTAGCTGGCTGGGCTCTGTGTAGTCCTGGCGCCTCAGGCTCAAAGCTAAGTCACTCCTGATGCGGGCCACAAAGCCAGCTCCTGCTCTGGCCTTGTCCTTGCTCATCAGGACACCTGCCCCAGCTTCCTCCTAGCCTCCCGCACACTGCCGCCCCCCCCACCCCCCCCACCCCCCGCCCCAGTGAGAGTCGCCATGCCATCCCTTGACCTTAAGACGGACAGTGCTCCCCTTGCTGCAAGGACCCTTCGCCAGCCAGCCTGTCCCTGTCCCAGCCACACCACACTCGGGGGTGCCCTCTGCTGGACCCAGACACCGCCCCAGCCCTGCCTTCCAGCCCTTCCGAAAACACACCTCACCTCTGAAGGGCCAGAGTCACATTCCGCACTTGCCTGGCACCAGGCACACTTCCTCATGGACCCCAGACACTGAGAGTTAAATCCTTACAACACCGGGCACGGGGTCTCCTCCCCACGTGGAAGCAGGCTGCAAGCTGCTCCCCGAACGCCTGTCCCTCCTGCGTCTGATTGGCCCCGGCCTGTCAGTCCACAGCACCCAGCTCATGCTTCCCTATTGAACAACTACTATGTGTCAGGCTCTGCTGCAGGACCTTTGCACAGCTGGATGCAGAGAGGGAAGCACACGGAAGGCAGGACCCGTGAGCTCACAAGATGGAGGTGGAAGCCGGATGGGGGGCAGGGGGCCAGGGAACCTCACTGGGAAGGAGGTCTTTGACCCCGCCTGAGCCTTCACCTAACCCCACCCACCCACCGCCTTAGGCAAAGCTGGGGTGCACTTAGCTCCTGATACAGATCGTACCCGCCCCATCCCCCCCCCCCCCCCCCCCCCCCGCTTCCCAGGGCATTATCTGCACAGGTTCAGGCGCCTGTCTGGGGTGGGGGCAGGGGTACAGAGGTGAGGAGCAGGCCAGACTCAGCAAACAGGGCAGGGCTTGGCCCAGGAGGCCGGAGAAGGCAACTCCCCAGTGGATGAATGGAAGGAGATGAGGGGGAGGACCGGAGGGCGGGCAATGGCCCGGTGAGTGTAGATGGACAGTCACACACATGGATGAGAGGAGCTGGCGTCTGGGAGAAAGACTTCTCACGGGGCAGGGATGGTCAGGAAGCCTTAGCAAGGAGAAAGGCTTTTTTTTTCTGTTTTTAGGGAGCCTTGAGTGACTTGGGCCCCAAGCAGGTGCAGAGGCTGGGATGGCGTTCCAGGACAGCATGAGCTCAGGTGTAGAGGAGGAGGAAAGTGACAGGTTCATAGATGGTGCACTTAACCTCGAAGGCACTAAGCCCCTCATGTGTGGAAAGACGTTTAATTCCCTCACCCATCCTAAGAAGTAGATTTTATAATCCCCATCGCACAGATGGAGAAGCAGGCCCCAAGAGGTCTAAAATGCACCCAAGGGGCACCTGGGGGGGGCTCAGTCGATTGAGCGTCCAACTTCGACTCAGGTCATGATCTCAGGGTTCGTGAGTTTGAGCCCTGTGCCAGGCTCTGTGCTAACAGTGCAGAGGGGTTCTCTCTCTCAAAGAAAAAAAAAAATTAACATTTAAAAATAATAATAAAAAAAATTCACCCAAGTCCCAGAAGTGGTAGAGAGGCAGCCCGAATCAGGACTCCAGCTGTCTGACCCCACCGCTTGAACCACCAGGCTACAGGGCCCACAAGCAAGAGCGAGAGCAGCCGGCCGGGTTGGGGCAGGGACGAGACAAGTCTGTCTGAGCACAGTAGTGGTCTGGGGTGCTGAGGAGCCCTGGGGTTTGAGCTCTCTCCCCTGAGATAGATAGCGGGGGCCACTGAGCTCTGGCCAGAGCCCTTCCCCACCCACCGCCCTTGAGGGTCAGCCTGTGGGTGTGGGGACAGGGGTGCTGTGGAGGCTGACACATTGGTCCCAGCTGCCCTCACCCAATATGGCTCCTGGAAGGTGGAGCCCGGAGCCTCTGGGCTCCTGCCAGTAGAAGTCAGTGCCAGCATGGCCTGGAACCTTCGAACAGGGACAAGTTTAGGACCTGTTGGGCAAGGTAATATTAGTGACAGAAGTGACATTTATGGATTTCACTGAAGGAGGAGATGCTGCGTCCTAAGTGGCCACCCTGCCCCTGGGCTGAGCTGTGTTGCGGTGATACGGGCTTGTTCTCAGTCCTCACGGCCCCTGCACCTGTGCTACAGAAGAGAACACTGAAGCCTGGGGAAGCTGAGTCTAGACCCAAGCCTGCCAAGCTCCTGGCGGGTCCCGGCGGTCAGGGAAATCCCCACGGAAAAGGAGGCACAAGGCCCTTATCTCAGGGAAGGAGGAACTATGAGAAGTCGTCATAAAAGCACTTAGTACAGAAAAATAACAATGTTTTTAAAACCGTGAACGCAAAACACTAACACACACAAGAAAAGACAGCGAGCTGCTAAGCTCCGTTGTCGGTTCAGTATGTTCAAAACGTATAAGAACAATTTATCTTAATAGTGTTTAGATGAACAATTCACTTAATCATCTCCCACCACAGTTAAATTGTTAATAAAGGAATTCTTGACAGTTTATTTTCTTAAAAACCCCAACAGAACGCAGTGGGATTTTTTTTCAGTGTTAGTAATGTTTACCAACTATAGCTGAAGTGGCAAGTCCCCTAAGTAATAGACCAAGCTCCAGGATGAAGGAGAGACACCCCCTCCACCTTGGGGTTGGGAGTGGTCATCGATGGGGCCATGTTCCCTTGTCCGACTGGTGTCTGTACCCTTGACGGTGAGCACAGAGCCGGGCCTAGGGGGAAGAGGGCTCAGCAACCATGGGCTGAAGAAGCAAGGGGACAAGGGTACTTGGCTATTAGGTTGCTGTCAGAGGCAAGACCCCAGGACTATCTCCTCTGCAACATAAGAGGACATTAGTGTCCTGCCAGGCCAAATGTTAGGCTGGGAGGGAAGGGGGGTTTGCCCACTCCAAGAACCAGTCCCCACCTTGTCCATCCTACTTTGTGTCAGTGGTCACAACAGTGATCCCCGTTTAAATATCATCTGCTCTGGGTGGGGGGAGGGGGAGGGTCAAACTGTGCTGTACAACGGCCCACACCTGCCTTTCCCCCTACAACCAGGGAAGCACCCATGATCTGTTTACACCATTGCCATTTAAAGGATCATTTGCATAATTATTATGTTTAGTGCCCTCCCCACTCAAGATCGGGTTGTGGGAAGTCAGGGCTGCTTCTTTCTTGTCCACGGCCGGATCCCCAGAGCCCAGCAAGATACTTGACACATAGCAGGCACTCCAAGAATATCTGTCAAATGAGCAAATCAACACGAGGGTAATGGCTGAATAATGAGCAGGCCCCATGGCTCAAACTGCATTGAAACCAACAGAGAGTCCAACCCTCTTGGCTTAGGATGCGCAGACGGATGGAGACTTTGTGTTTATTTAGATTGAGGAAAAGCAGACGTCCGATCTTGGTTCTGCTACTTTGGATCTATGAGACCAAAGGCAGATAAGTTTTCCTCTCTGAATCTCCATTTCCTCAGCGGTAAACCATCAAATAAGAAGAGAGGCAGGGACATGTGGTTGATAACACCCATGTGACAGGATTTCTACAAGGACTAAATGAGATCACCACCTCAGAGCATTTAATACAAGGTCTGGTACACAATAGGCACTTAACAAATAACGGCTTTCCCCTTCTGCCTTATTGGGAACCTGCCCAGGATGGCATTTTGTTTCAGAGTCAGGATGGGATCAGCCTTGTATTGTTTGTGAGAGGAGGAGAAGAGAGGAACTGGCTGACTTTAGTCTTTAGGTATGCGTGTTAAATTTTAAGGGTAACCGCTAAAAGAAGAGAAAAGGAAAATATATAGATTCTAAAATAGTAGATGGGGGAAATTGAATAAGAAAAAAAAATCAGGGGCGCCTGGGTGGCGCAGTCGGTTAAGCGTCCGACTTCAGCCAGGTCACGATCTCGCGGTCCGTGAGTTCGAGCCCCGCGTCGGGCTCTGGGCTGACGGCTCGGAGCCTGGAGCCTGTTTCCGATTCTGTGTCTCCCTCTCTCTCTGCCCCTCCCCCGTTCATGCTCTGTCTCTCTCTGTCCCAAAAATAAAAAAAATAAAAAAAAATAATAATAATAAAAAAAAAAAAAAAAAAAAAAGAAAAAAAAATCAATGAAAAAGATGACAGGAAAAGAGAAAGAATAGGCTGCAAAAAATCAGGACAAACAGAAAGCATAAAGTAACAGTAAGAATAATTCCAAATGTATTAGTAATTACAATAAATGTAAATGGACTAAACTTCCAGTTAAAAGACAGCAATTTTCAGACTGTACTAAAAACAAAATCCAGGGGCACCGAGGTGACTCATTTGGTTAAGTGTCCCAACTCTCAATTTCAGCTCAGGTCATGATCTTACGGTTCATGAGTTCGAGCCTCACTTCAGGCTCCATGCTGATGGTGTGGAGCCTGCTGGTGATTCTCTCTCTCTCCCTCTCTCTTTGCCCCTTTTTTTTTTTTTTTAATTTTTTTTTCAACATTTTTTATTTATTTTTGGGACAGAGAGAGACAGAGCATGAACGGGGGAGGGGCAGAGAGAGAGGGAGACACAGAATCAGAAACAGGCTCCAGGCTCTGAGCCATCAGCCCAGAGCCTGACGCGGGGCTCGAACTCACGGACCGCGAGATCATGACCTGGCTGAAGTCGGACGCTTAACCGGCTGCGCCACCCAGGCGCCCCTCTCTTTGCCCCTTTTTGCCCCTTCTGTGTGTGTTCTCTCTCTCTCTAAAAACAAATAAATAAACTTAAAAAAAAATCCAAAAGACGCACCTAAAACATCAGGTCAGAATGGATGAAAGCAAAAAAGATGCCAAATGCTTACCAAAAAAAAAAAAAAAAAAAGAGTAAGTTGGAACCAGAAGGCTAGTGCTCTTTCAGCTCCCAAGTTCCATCACTAAGGGTTTCAACGTGGTGGCATTGTCACCCAGGCCAAAAGGTGTGTAGGCCCACATCAACTGGCGTTACTGGGTGCTCTCCAAACCAGAGCCTTGTCCGTTCTGGGCTATTCATTCAACACACTTGGCTGAAGTCAGCCATGAACTAGGCCTTGTACTGGGGACAGGGAAGGCGGAAACCATCCAGATGGACTCTACTCATACACTCATAGCCTAGCCGAGGAGAAGGACGTGTCAAAGCAATGTGATAAGAGAATGTGTTTGACACCTTAGTGAGCAGGGGAACAAAGAGGGCTTGCTGGGGGAAGGCAACTGAAATTTCCCAGAGAATAAGGAGGAGGACAGCATTCCAAGCAGAGGGCACAGCCTCGGTGCAAAGGCAGAGAGGCTAGGCAGAGCCTGGTGAGCCTATGGAATCCATCCATACACCTCCATATGGCTGGAGTAGAGGAGAGGCACTGAGGCAGGCCTGCAGGGCCTTTGACCCCACGTCAAGGGTGATAGGGAGCCATGGGAGGACTATGAGCAGGGATGTGGCGGTGTCTGAACTGCATGTTAGCCTGTGTAGAGGAAGGATGCTGAGGAAGAAACTGGATGCCCAGAGATGGGACAAATGTTCATGATCATTAATAGCTGAATCAACAATGTTATGTATATATATGTATATGTGTATATATATACTGCATGCTTGCCCTGCTCCAAGTACTCACGATCGTGTCCAAGCCTCACAGTAATCGTGCAGTACCTGCGAGGAAAGAGGGTTCAGAGACAGTAGGGCACTTGCCGAAGGTCACATTGCTGATTGGCAGCAAAGCCAGGATTCAAACCCAGACCCAGCAACTCCCCACTAGGCTGCTCCTCAGGCATCCTGCGGAGAAGGGAGAACTACTGGAATCCTGGTAAAAATAAAAAGCACTCGCTATTTAAAGCAACCCTACAGCACATCTTCAATAAAACCAGGCTTCCTTTGCAGCAACACCCCCGTCCCACTTGGTTCCCAAGCGCATTAGTAAAGTGGTTGGGGGGACCCCCCCCCGGGGAAATGCCCTTCGTCTCCCTCCACGCACACCCTTCCCGTGGCAACTGAGACAAAGCACGCAGAGCCGGAAGAGCCTCAGACGCTGCCGAGATGCACGCTGTGGACAGACTGTAGTTGGGGTCCCTCTATGCAGAGGGTCGGGGAGATGGCGCACCTGTGCCCTTCCCCGAGGGCGCAGCAGGCAGCCCTACTGAGTCACTGGACCCCACTGAGCCTCAGCCTGCAGATTCAAATCCGGCTCTGCTGCTTCCTCATTGGGTGACTTGGCAAAGCGGGTTCCTTCTCTGAAACGAAAGCCTAACAACACCTGCCTTGGGGGCTGCTGGGGGACAGCCGCCTTGGATGGAGAATGCGCAGCCCAGAACTTGGCACTTGTCACTGGGGCTCAGCGAGCACCTGCAGTGCCACACCCCGTGCCGGGCAGATGTCAGCGATTCCCCCAAGTCTTGAGGCTAGCTTTGTAAGGTGGACGTTGCGATGCCCTTTCACGGGGAATGGCCCCTCCCCCATCTGCTTCAGAACTGCTTTATCCCCACGAAATAAAAAGCGATGGATGGATGAATGAATGAATGAATGAATGATGAACGAGACGTTTGGGCTGGAAGAAAAGGGCTGAAGAAAAGGGAAGGGCAACCTAAGAAGAGGGAACAGCATATGTAAAGGGGGAGGACCTGGTGAGATAGTTCCAGGAATTGGCTGTGAAAGGTCACTGGAGTGACGTTGGCTAGGGTAGTGGCGGCAGTGAGGGTGCGGGGGGGACGTGTAGAAGGGAGGGGAGAGGCAAGCAGGTGCCGGGCCAAGCAGGGCTTCTGATGCAGGCTGAGTCTTCTTCTCTGAGAGCACTGGGGAGCCATGGAAGGCTCCAGAGGAAGGCCCTGGGTGTGGCAAGACCCTGGAGATGGGCTGCGGCTGTGAGACCTTCCAGAAGAGTAGAACCACAGGCTTGCTAGCCAACCCCACGGGTGAGGCCACAGGTGGCGTGGGGTCTGAGGCTGCAGGCCCGCCTTGGACCAGGAAGGTGGGCTGGGGGACCGCACTGAGAGCTGGGACCCTGGCAGGAGGGAGGAGCAAGCGGGCATTCAGTGAGCTCCCGCTCGGCTTGCAGGGACCTGGGGAGGCCCCAGAACTGAGTGCCACCAAGACCGAGTGAAGGCGCGATGTCTCAGGAACCTGGACCAGCGGACTTGTCCTTCTAGAATTCTCTGTCCAAACTCTCACGTCTAACTTTTTAAGAGCCCACCTCATTCTCTCCCTGGTGATTAGTGACAGCCAGATCCTCCAGCTGCTGCTGCTGCTATTGTTGTTACTATTATTATTTTTTTATTTATTTAAAAAAATTTTTAATGTTTATTTCTTGTTGAGAGAGAGACAGAATGTGAGTG